>NC_141290.1:20605000-21279268 GCF_037954325.1 Fistularia commersonii
AAAGAACAAAAAAAACATATATAAGTCGCACTGGAGTATAAGTCGCATGTTTGGGGGGGAAATTTATTTGATAAAATCCAACACCAAGAATAGACATTTCATCTTGAAAGGCAATTTAAAATGAAAATAGAATAGAGACCAACAGGCTGAACAAGTATAGCCTGTATGACGCATAAACAATGAACTGAGAACGTGCCTGCTAGGCTATGCTAACGTAACATATTACGATAAGAGTCATTCAAATAACGATAGCATATAGCACATGCTACAACCAAACAATCTGTGTCACTCTTAATCACTAAATCCAAAGAAATCTTCTTCTTCGGTGTCACTTCCAAACAACTCTGCCAACTCCGTAAGTAGACAGTGCGCCGCTTCCTCATCTACCGGTACGTAAATACGTCAGAGTCATCGTCACTTGCAGTTCCAATTATTCCAGCCTTTCTGAATCGCAACAGGACGGCGTCCTTGCTCTGATAGAGAGGCGATTGCGTTGCATGAAGCGGTAACACCAGGAAGGTCCTCCCGCAAACTCATTTCTATTCATCTCCTTGGCAACTACCTGGGTGTGAAGACGCAACTGTCCTGTTGACAAGCCTCTCCCGGCAGCACGAGTGTGAACTCGTTCCTCTAGCCGTGGCCAGCTAGCTTTTAGCCCGTGATTAGCTTCTTTAGTTTTCTTCATTTCAGTAAGAGTAACCCCCGCTTTTTGCCAGTCCCTTACAAGTTTCTTACTGACTTCAAACTTTCTTTCTGCTGCTCAATCGCCATTTCCGGCGGCATATTTCACTACTTTTGGCTTGTAGCCTGCAGAATATGATTTTCTTTTCGGTGCCATTTTTGTTCTGCCCTTCTCAGTCGTTTTTATAAGTTAGCGCAAATGTTGAAATGATCAATTTTCATAGGTACAGAAGTCGCTGGTAGCTTCTTTTTTCACAACGCACTTAAGCCATGATCCGCCCCTGCTGAATTTTGATTGGTTGGCGTGTGCGTGTGTGTGAGTATCGCTGTTATATTAAATACACACACGCAGACACAGACACACACACATCAGAGCAAGAGAGCTCAATTATTTCACACATAAGTCGCTCCAGAGTATAAGTCGCACCCCCGGCCAAACTATGAAAAAAACTGCGACTTATAGTCCGGAATATACGGTATGCGAATCAAACCTAACAATCTCATACCAGATTTGTCGAGGCCTGGGTTAACGATGACTGCCATTAGTGCCAACAACCTACAGTTTCAGTGGAAATTGGGCTACTGTGGGTTGAAGGAGAGGAGGAAGGCGTGTTTGGAAGCAGAGAGGAAGAGGAAAGGCAAGAGTCTGGGACTGAGAGTAGGGACTTTGAATATTGAGATGATGACAGGAAAAAGTAGAGCATTGATTGACATGATGCAGAGAAGGAAAGAGGGTATACTGTGTGTCTAGGAGACCAGGTGAAAAGGTAGTAAGCTTGGGAGCAGGCATTAAGTTGTACTATCATGTCCCAGACTCTTGCCTTTCCTCTTCTCTCTCTACAGTAGCCCAGTTTCCATTGGCTCCCAGTAGGTAATTTGTACCACTGGCGGTCATTCTTAACCCGCCTTGGTATGATCTGGTTATTATATTTGATTCGCATGTTTGGTTTTGGCAAAAGTTTTACGCCGGATGCCCTTCCTGACGCAACCCTCTGCATTTATCCGGGCTTGGGACCAGCTTCAGGGAGACACTGGCCCATGCCCCCCCGAGGTTGGCTGGCCCATGCCGCCCTGAGGCTGCATTATACTACCCATCACACAAAAGACCCAATTGATGTTCAGGAATGTGGACACTCAACTCTGATTGACTGCTTGCTCTCGTAGTTGACCAGATGACAGTACACTGATAACACATTTACCTGCAGGGAAACAGACATGGTGCACCTCCCAGTGTGGGCTGCTCAGATTTGTGCGTGATGTTAAAGCACTTTTAAAATTACACTAAAATGCACAATTATCCTGAGATTATATTCTGAGATAATATTCTGAGATTTTATTTTCAAGATTGTAATGTGAGATTAGACAAGAAGATAGAGTACAAGCCCCCGAGATTCTACAGAAATATCAGTTTTCACATGTGGTTTTGAATAAATATACCAGGATATCGTCCTCTAATACAGTATATAGGTTTGTTCTGTTTTGTTACCAAGAATCAAATCTTGTAGTATTTATGTTGTCACACATGTATCTTTGTGTAATATCTTTTTGCAGTTTTTGTGATCTGACATAGCATTTTGTTTTATTCATGCAGCGTAAACTGTAGTTTTATGGTGTAATTGTTGTGCTATCAGATGTTTTGTAGCATCTTTTTCATATAACACAGTTTTAATATTTCTGTCATCTTAGAATGAATTTTGCATTTTTATTGTCTGATACTTAAACTGTTGTTTTGTAATTTTCTTTGTAATTAGCATTTTTAGGGGGCAAAAAAATTTCTTAATGAAACCTAATTGGTTTAAATCTCAGATGAATTGGAAAGTATCTTGAGCCCCCTTCTCCCCTGCATATTTGACCTTTGAGCTCAACACCATCCCATGTGTTTGACTGACAGAATCAGATGGTCTTTTCAGGGCCTCCCAAACATTCCTCAAAGATTAGGGAATGTTTGTGATTCTTTTGGAGTGCCTTGATGGAAAATGAAATGTTTTTGATGTGACACAGTTTTTCTCTTGGTTAAATCAAGAGTAGCTCAAACTTAAATCTCTTAAGAAATGTCCAGCGCTGACAGATACAACATACTAGCGAAATTTTCATCCACAAACATTCCAGAAGTGGTTCAAGAGTCAAGACTCCAAGTCTTTATTGTCAAACGCAGGATAGGAAAATTGTTTATTGCTGTTTGGAGAAAGTGCCTGAATAACATAAGTCGTGATATAGTAGTTACATAAGTATAAAATAAATACACAATAGTAAAATAAAAGGCAGCATGTGAAAGCTACAGTATAAATCTAAACTCTATAGAAATGTGGATAGGACTATATACCTGTTTCTTGACGATTGTGCCAAGATCGTCAACAGTTGGGCAAATGTAATGTACGCTAATTGAGCAGTGCAGAAAAGGGCAGATTTAAAAGTGCGAACTGAGGATGAACAAATTGAATAGGTAAATAGTCAAAGGCAGACAGGCAGTTTATGATTATTCTAAGATTCATGGATGTTTGATGAGTCTAGCGACTACTTTGCAACGTCAGCTATGAGTGTGGAAATCGAAAAAGTGCAAATTGAAATGTAGGCAGTCAAATGCTGCTGGTTTTTCAGAGTTGGTCCATGATTGTAAACTCCTGTCAGTTGTTTAGGAGTCTGATGGCAGTGGGAAAGAAAGCATTATTTTGTCTTGAGGCCCTACATTTCATAAATCTGTAGCGGAGAGTGGATCTGTGTGTAGATGTGTGAACAGTCCACACTGTGGTCCTTGTGAATGGAGGCAGTTCTCTTTTGGGCTCTGTGGCTGTAGATATTCTGTACAGGGTGCCATGGACTCCTGGTAATCTTCACTACTCGCTGAAGGTGTTTACTTTAACGCTCTGGTGCTGTTGTACCATGTGGTGATGCAGCTGGGCAAGATGCTATCAATAATGCAGCTGTAGTAGTTGGAGAGGAGCATTGGTGACATGCCTTACTTCCTCAGCCTCCTCAGAAAGTATAGCCACTGTTGAGCCTTCTTAATCTTCTTTTGAGTGACCAGGTAAAGTCCTTACTGATGTAGATGGCCAGAAATTTAAAGCTGCTCACTCTCTTTAATGAAAGCTTCCAAATGAGCAGAGGCTGATGAGGTTTCCTCCCCCTTGTCATGTCCAGTATCATCTCCTTTGTCTTCCTCATATAAGGGGGGGTCTTTGTCCTCACACCGTAATACCAGACTGCCAAGACTGTAGGCCGTTTCTGTCCCTGCTAGTGATATGACCTATCAGGCCAGTCCACGAACTTTAGTATGATGGCTTGCTTGCTGGGGGCAGCACAGTTTTAGGTTTTAGGTTACAAGTGTGTAGAGGATGGAGCTGAAAGTGCATTCCTAAGGAGTGCCCATGTTTTTGCCCTGAGGTTGTGTGATATAATTCTTGGTTGTGAAGTCTGTCACCTACATTAAAATAACTGAACAAGATTCTGTTTATATTTGTCCTTATATGTATATACATATATATATTATATTGATCGTCTTCAAACTTCATCCTGATGAGGCACAATCATGTACTCATACCTAACATTCCTAATGTAAATGAGTTCAAGCCTGCTTGTAAGCCGATCAAAATAACTGACAGGGGAAGAGTGAAGACTCACATTCCAGCTGCTCAGGAAGCATCTTGAGAAGGCTAGAAATAAAGCATAAATGGCCCATAAAACAATCTAAATCAGAAATCATGTGGAAATCACCTTGAAATCTTTTGAAAAACATCTAAAAATCAAAAGTAAATAATTTCAAGACTCGATAATGATACTAATAACACTACTACTACTATTAATAATAATAATGATAAAGAAAAAATACTGTGGAAACAAAAAGAAAACATTTAAACATAAGAAAACAATAGTTTAATCAGCAATTCTATTAATCAGAATCTCAGAATACTCACTCTGGTGAGGACTTAATGAACCTTAACACATTTTAATTTAGCATCCACTTCTTTAATCCCATGAAAGACTTTATGGTCCTTCTGATATTTTTACTTCCCTGTTTATTCTCTTGCTGACTCACATCCAAATGGCTTGTCATCAAACTAAACTATGTCTCTCTCTCCCTCTAGTTTTGTTCAAACTCTGAATCAGTCGTGTTTCAAAGATTCAGAGTGTCTATTGTCATGTGTACAATCTAGACACGTGTTTCTCTGCACAATTAAATTCTTTGCCACTCAGTGCATCCTGATTAGTGTAATAAATAAATAATAACAATCATTATGGTCACCTGATGTAATAGTACAGGGAAATACAAACAGTGCAGGGTAGTGTAAACATAGGTAGAAATGTAAACAGTATTGGTAGCTGTGCAAGTTTGATTTGAGTGCAGAATCTCACAAAGTGCAGGTGCAGGTTGTATGCATATAGTTTAAATAGGCAGTTAAGGTAGAGACCCCTCCATGAGCTGTCACCTTACTGTGGTGGAGGGGTTTGCGCTTCCCAGTGATCTTGGTAACTATGTTGTCGGGGGCTTTATGCCCCTGGAAGGGTCACCCGAGGCAAGCAGGTCTCAGGTGAGGGACCAGACAAAGTTTGGCTCAGAAGACCCCCATGAAGAAGACAGACATTGGACCTAGTTTTCCCTTGCCGGACGCGGGTCACCGTGGCCCCTATCTGGAGCCAGGCCCGGGGTACATGGAATGTCACCTCTCTGGCAGGGAAGGAGCCCGAGCTGGTGGACAAGGCTGAGAAATTCTGATTAGATATATTCGGAATCACCTCGACGCACAGCGTGGGGTCTGGAACCAGGCGTTTCGATAGGGGCTGGACTCTTTTTTTATTCTGGAGTTGCCGCTGGTGAAAGGCGCCAGGCAGGTGTTAGCATATTGATTGCCCCCGACTCGGCGCCCTCATGTTGGAGTTCAACCCGTTGTACGAGAGAGTAGCTTCCCTCTATCTTAAGGTGGGGGGACAGGTTCTGACTGTTGTTTGTGGCTATGCACCCAACAACATTTCAGTTTACCCACCCTTCTTGGTGTCCCAAGAGGAGCTGCTCAAGAGCGCTTCTGGCTGGTTCTGCTGGGAAACTTCAATGCTCTCATGGGCAACAACAGTGTGACTTAGAACGGAGTGATTGGGAGGAACGATCTAAAGCAGAGTGGTGTTCTGTTATTGGAGTTCTGTGTTTCATCACTGATTGTCCATAACAAACACCATCTTCAACAACAGTGTGCCTCCATAACAAACACCGTGTTCAGGCGTTAAGGTGTCCATATGTGCACTTGACCCCACACCTTAGGCCAAAGTTCTTTGATTGACTTTGTGGTCGTATCGCCGGAGGCCAGACTTGTGGCTGCATGTCCCTGACACTCGGCTGAAGAGAGGGGTGGAGCTGCCAACTGATCACCACCTGGTGGTGAGCTGTCTCTAATGGTGCCAGAGGATGCCCAGCAGACCCAAATGTTATGTGAGGGTTGGCTGGGAACGTCTGGCCCTTGTCCCCTTTCAGGAGTTTCAACTCTCACCTCCAGCAGAACTACAACCATGTCCCGATGGAGGCGACATGGTTGCCCCGATGGAGGCGGGGGACATTGAGTGCGAATGGGCCATGTTCCATCGTTGAAGTGGTAGACTGGAGCTGTGGCCAGGAGGTGGTTGGCACCTGTTGGGGCAGCAACCCTTGAACCTGCTGGTGGACCCCAGTGGTGATGGATGCTGCTGAAGGAGTCCTATTCAACCTTTCTGGCCTGTGGGGCTCCGGAGGCAGTTGACAGGTACTAGCAGGCCAAACTGTATGCAGCTTCGGTGGTTGCAAAACTCAGGCATGGAAGCTCAAAACCGTCAACACTGTGGGAGCAGGGTTCTGCTGGCCTAAACTCAACTAGATCAGAGGCAGGAATACATCCGACACCTCCTCAACCCAGTTGAAATGCCCTCGAGGAAGCAGAGCTGGGGGACTCTGGAGCGGACACACCGATTTCTGGAGCTTACGTTGTTGAAGCAGTCAAGAAGCTCTTCAGTAGCGGGGCCCCAGAGTTGGATTATGTCCACCCTGAGTTCCTTAAGGCTCTGGATGCTGTAGGGCTGTCCTGGCTGAAAATGCCTCAGTCCAGCTGTCCCCAATGTCCACGCAATGCGACAGACAGACTGGGATGGTGAGCCCCCTTTTTAAAAAGGGGGATCGGAGGGTGGGCTCCAACTACAGGGATCACACTCCTCGGGCTCCCTGGTAGGGTCTATTCAGCAGTGCTGGAGAGGAGAGTCTGCCGGGTCGTTGAACCTCTGCTCAAGGACGAGCAGTGTGGTTTTTGTCCTGGCTGTGGAACAGTGGACAAGCTCTAAACCCTTGGCAGGGTCCTCGAGGGGGCAACAACCATTCTACATGAGTTCTATGGATCTAAAGAAGGCATTCGTCAGTGTCCCGTGGGCAATCCTGTGGGGGGTGCTCTGTAAATATGGAGTACCAAACCCCGTCATACAGGCTGTTTGGTCCCTTTATGATCAGTGTCAGAGCTTGGTCTGCATTGCTGGGTTGTAAGTCAGACCTGTTGCTGGTGAGAGTTGGACTCAGCCCTGCCCTTTGTCACTGATTCTGTTCACAACTTTTATGGGCAGAATTTCCATCAGGTCATGATCTCCAGCTCTCACAGGAGTGGTGTGCAGCCGAGTGTGAAGCGGCCAAGATGAGGATCAGCACTTCCAAATCTGAGACCATCGTGCTCCACCAGAAACAGGTGGAATACCCTTTCCGGGTTAGGGAAAAGGTCCTCCCCCTAGTGGAGGAGTTCAATCTCAAAAGAACAAGATTGCAGATACAAGCGGACGAAATTAGTTTCCTCCGAAGGGTGGCTCTCCCTTAGAGATTGGGTAAGAAGTTCGGTCATCCAGGAGGAGCTCAGAGTAGAGCCCCAGCTCCTTTGCATAGAGAGAAGTCAGATGAGGTGCCTCAGGCAGTTGGTCAGGATGCCTCCTGGACACCTCCCGGGGGAGGTATTCTGGGCTTGTCCATCCAGGGGGAGACCACAGGGAAAACCCAGGACACACTGGAGAGACTATGTCTCCAGGCCTGCCAGGGAATACCTTGCAGTCCCCCCAGAAGAGCTGGACAATGTGGTGGGCGAGAGGGAGGTCTGAGACTTACTCCTCTGAATGGTGCCCCTGCAACATGACTCTGGATAAGTGGGGGAAGATGGATGGATCTAAGTTAAGGTGGAGAATGTTTATGGACTCCTGTTAATTGTTCAGGTGTCTGATGGAAGTTTGGTCAAACGGGTTCTTTAGTCATGTGGTCTGTGTTATGCTGTACATTTCACACCCCTCATACCTCCAGCTGAAGGGTAGAAGTGTGAACAGTCCGTGTTCGGGGGGGGGATGAGGTCCTTGGTGATGGAGGCAGCTCTCCTGTGAACTCTGCAGTGGTAGATGCCCTGCAGAGAAGGCAGTAGGGCTCTGATGATCTGCAGTTTGTATTACTTGCTGCAGGCATTTGCAGTCCAAAGCAGTGGTTCTGCCATACCACATCGTGATGTGGATGGTTAAAATGCTCTCAATACAGCTGAGGATCTCAAGCAACATGCCAAACCTCCTTGGCCCCCTCAGAAAGTACAGCCACTGTTGAGCCCTCTTAACCATCTGCTGTCACGGCTCGGACAGGGAACCACACCACCAGAACTGGAGTTTGATGGTCTCTTTATTTTTTGATCGGGATTTTGCAGGGTCTGAAGGTCCAGAGGGGGAGCTCTCGCAGGGTCGGGTCCAAGGTAGTCTCACAAGGTCAGGTGGAGAATTGCAATTCTCCAGCACCAGACGGAGTGTGCCACTGCTCTTTAAAGAGATCTTGATGAGCGGCAGCTGGCACTGATTATTAATTGTGATCAGGTGTCTCCTCTTGGCTGCCGAGAGGAGATCCTGACAGAATCTGGATGACAGGCTGACCTTGGCCCCAATTGCTAAACAAGAAGCCTCCCATACGCGGGACGTGAACTGAGGACCTCTATCGGAAACCATGTCTACCATGAGCACGGAAAACATGAGACTAATTTAGCCGTGTCTAGTGCGGAGGGAAGTGAATGAGGTGCGCGAATTTAGAAAAACGATCAATAATGGACAGGATAACTGTGTGTCCCTTAGGAGGGACAACCAGTAACAAAATCTAAAGCAATGTGGGACCAAGGTCGCCGGGGAATCGGGAGGGGCAGTAACCACCCTGAGGTAGGTTGGGTGGAGGACTTGTTCTGGGCACAGACTGAAACGTACCGGCAGCAGTCACGGGACATGGAGGGCCACCAGAATCCCCGCTGCGCCACCCTCAGAGTTCTATACCTCCCTGGGTGGCACGATAGCTGGCTGGAGTGGGCCCAACGGAGGACGTCAGCCCGGCCTGTCTCCGGGACAAACGTCGTCCCCGGGGGTCCGGCCTCCGGAAATACCTGGTTCCTTTGGGCCTGTTGGACTGCAGCTTCTACATCCCAGACTAGGCCGGCCAGGTGGCACGGAGACAGGATGGGCTCTGGTGACTCAGAACCCTCCTCTTTAGAGTGGACACGGGACAAGGCATCAGGCGTAATATTTCGATCACCTGGTCGGTATGACAGGGAAAAATTGAAGCGATTGAAAAAAAAAAAAAAGAGTGCCCACCTGGCCTGTCTGGGGTTCAATCTTTTGGCGGTCTGCAGGTACTCCAGGTTCTGGTGGTCAGTCCAGACCAGGAACGGCATCTCCGCCCCCTCCAGCCAGTGTCTCCACTCCTCCAGCACCAGCAGCTCCCTGGTTCCCACGTCATAGTTCCGCTCGGCCGGCGACAGCTTTTTTGAAAAAAAAAGGCACAGGGATGGAGCTTGCTGTCCCCGCTGGAGCGCAGAGACAACACCGCCCCCACTCCCATATCCGAGGCGTCAACCTCCACGCTAAACTGACGTGAGGCGTCGGGTTGAGTGAGGATTGGGGCGGTGGTGAACTGGGTCTTGAGGGTCAGGAATGCGTTGCAGGCGGCCGGGGTCCATGAGAAGCGAATCTTGCTGGAGGTGAGTGCGGGGAGGGGTGCGGCAATTTGGCTGTAGTTCTGAATGAAGTGGCGGTAGAAATTGGCGAAGCCCAGGAACCGCTGTAGCTGCTTGCGGTCCTCGGGCTCCGGCCAAATACCGATCTCCCCCGCAGCGATGATATAACCCAAGAAGGACACCGACAGCATGTGGAACGCACACTTCTCCGCCTTTCTGAAAAGGCGGTTCTCCAGAAGGCGCTCCAACACCTGTCGCCGGTGCTCCTCCTCGCCACGGGAGAAGATCAGGATGTCATCCAGGTAAACAAAGACAAATCGGCCCAAGAAATCCCGCAGGACGTCATTGACAAGATGCTGGAAGACGGCGGGGGCGTTGGTTAAGCCAAAGGGCATTATTCGATATTCAAAATGCCCCAGGGGCATATTAAAGGCCGTCTTCCATTCATCTCCCTCCCTGATTCTAACTAAATGATACACATTTCTTAGATCCAATTTAGTGAAGATCTGGGCCCCATGGGGGGGGGGTAAAGGCCAAATCAATAAGGGGAAGTGGGTACCTGTTCCAGATGGTGATCCTGTTCAGACCCCCAGTAGTCCACACAGGGTCAGGGTTCAAGGTCCAGGGTAGTCTCACAAGGTCGGGTGGAGAATAGCAATTCTCCAGCACCAGATGGAGTGTGCCACTGCTCTTTAAAGAGATCTTGATGAGCGGCAGCTGGCCGCAGGCGCTGATTATTAACTGTGATCAGGTGTCTCCTCTCGGCTGCTGTGAGGAGATCCTGACATCTGCGTGATCTTGAGGGGCCAGTTGAGGTCCTCATTGATTTGGATGCCAAGATATTTGAAGCTGCCCACCCTTTCAACCTCATGACCTCAGATAAAGAGTGGCTGATGAGGTATCCTGTCCTTCCTCATGTCCGCTATCAGCTCCTTTGTCTTGTCAGTGTTGAGGGTGAGGTTGTTGTCCTCACAACACCAGACTGGCCACCTTTATCCTGTGGGCTATCGAGGTCAAGGGTGTCCGGAATGTTGCTCTGAATGTGGGCCAACACCACTCTCAAATCAATTCTTGATGATTGGAGTGAGTGCTACTGGCCTGTAATCATTCAGGCATATGGGTAGGCTCTTTTTGGGAAGGGGGACAATGGTTGTGTTCTTGAAGCGGGAGGATGGTACTCTGGCTGAGGGAGAAGTTGAATATTGGGGTGTGAATGGCAATGCATGAACAATAGGTAAATATTGATCCACGCTTCCTCATCAATCACTTCTAAAGACACTGAAGACAGAGCTTTGGAGGTGTATATGAATGAATATATCATATGAAACATATTTATTATTTGCGGTTTGACAGGAACAATGACAGAACATGTGGCTGAGTTTTTACTTTCTGTTGGGAACCAACAACTGCTTTCAGGATTAGATCTGTGTGTAAAGTAAATCTCATTTGCTCATAGAGGTTCAGTCATGTTTTTCAGTAGGAAGTCCTTCCTGTCTCAAAGAAAGACTTCAAAATATATAGAGTGTAAAATATTTATTACTTATCAGACTTAATATTTAACACATATTTCTAACTTGTACTGAATTACTTTCACATTTTTCAATAACAATCTGGGATGTTTAACCTCGCTAGGGAATTGTGGGCTTTTTTTCAGCAGCAATATTCATTGAAACTATCAATTGCTATCAAATAACTATTACTGGTCAGAGTAAAAAACAAACATAAAACTTAAAAATTACTATTTGAAATGGAAACCTCTTTGACCTATTGTGAAGGATTTCCATGAACAAATGCTGCTCAGGCTGAGCAACCAACGCAAATAGTGGCTGTCATAGTGAATCATGTAACATCTTAACATATGTGGAGTATTATGAGAGTGTTTCCAACCACCAACCTCAGTCATGCTTCTGTCGTTTTTCTTGTTGGTTTTTGTATCCTCAGAAATATATATGCCCTCAAGCTCCCCACTCCTGCATCTTCCTCCAATACTCCCAATACCTCACAATGATAATGCAATGTTCTCTCAAGCTCATCAGCACTAACAGCAGCAATGTTCGCGCTCCTTCCATCCCTGAGTGTTTAATTGCATTAGCATAAGCACATTGTGCCATTGTGCATGTGTGAGTGTGTGTGTGTGCGCGCATATGTGTTTAGAGAAACCAGAGTAATTTAGGAACCAGGGGATCTTCTATTCTCCAGACAACAGTCTCTTTCTTCTCATTGTTCTTCAGACTCATGAGACCTAAAGAACAGCAATGAAAAGATGAGTAGAGGAGAGTAGAAGAAAACTGAAAAGAGGAGAGTAGAGGGTAAGAGGGGAGAATTGAAGAGAGGACAAAATAAGAAAGGAGAGGAAAGGAAAAGAGGAGAGGACAGGACAAGACAGGACAGGATGGGATAGGATAGAAAACAAAACTCAATCCCAGTACTTTGTTATATACCCTTTGTTGGCAACGGCAGAGTTCAAATGTTTTCTTTAAGTCTTCAAAAGGTTTTCACACACTGTTGCTGAAATTTTGGCCCATTCCTCCATGCAAGTCCCCTCTAGAGAAATGATGGTTTGGGGCTGTCGCCGAGCAACACAGACTTTCAACAACCTCCAGAGATTTTCTATGGGGTTGAGATCTGGAGACTGGCTAGGCAACTCAAGGACCTTGAAATCCTTTTTACGAAGCCACTACTTCATTGCCTGGGTGGTGTGTTTGGGATCATTGTCATGCTGAAAGACCAAGCCATGTTTCATCTTCAATGCCCTTGCTGATGGATGGATGTTTTCACTCAAAATCTCATGATACATGGCCCCATTCACTCTTTCCTTTACACTGATCCGTTGTCCTGGTCCATTTGCAGAAAACCGGCCCCAAAGCATGATGTTTCCACCCCCATGCGTCACAGCAGGTATGGTGATATTTGGATGCAACTCAGCATTCTTTCTCCTCCTAACACAATAAGTTGAGTTTTTACCAAAAAACTATATTTTGGTTTCATCGGACCATAGGATATTCTCCCAAACCTCTTCAGGATCATCAAAATGCTCTCTAGCAAACTTCAGATAGGCCTGGACATGTACTGGCTTAAGCAGGGACACACGTCTGGCAATGCAGGATTTCAGTCCCTGGTGGCATAGTGTGTCTGATGGTAGCCCTTGTTACTTTGGTCCCAGGTCTCTGCAGAAGAGCCAAACATCATTCACCAGGTCCCCCGTGTGGTTCTGGGATTTTTGCTCACTGTTCTTGAGATCATTTTGACCCCACAGGATGAGATCTTACATGGAGCCCAGATTGAGGGAGATTTTCAGTGGTCTTGTATGTCTTCCATTTTCCAATAATTGCTCCCTAGGTTGATTTCTTCACAACAAGCTGCTTTATCTATTGCAGATTTGGTCTTCCCAGCGTGGTGCAGTCTACAATTTTGTTTCTGGTGTCTTTTTACAGCTCTTTGGTCTTGACCATAGTGGAGTTTGGAGTGTGACTGTTAGAGGCTGTGGACAGGGGTCTTTTATACTGATAACCAGTTCAAACAGGTGCCATTAAAATAGGTAACACGTGGAGGACTGAAGATCCTCTCAAAGTAGAAGTTACAGTTCTGTGAGAACCTGAACTCTTTCTTGTTTGTTGGTAACCAAATACTTATTTTACAAAGGAATTTACCAATTAATTAATTTTCATTAAAAATCCTACAATGTGATTTCCTGGATTCTTTCCCCCCATCATGTCTCTCATAGTTGAAGTGTACCTATGATGAAAGTTGCAGGCCTCTCTCATCTTTTTAAGTGGAAGAACTTGCACAATTGGTGTCTGACTAAATACATTGTTGCCCCACTGTATATATACATATGTATGGGACTCATACTTTGCCTTGTTAATTTTGAAATTAACACATTTTAATTGCACTTAAATTCTCACTGCGGAAAGTTTTTCAGTACTCGAGTCCCAGGGTGTCAAATAACACTGACCCATAGAGTAATAGCATGATGAATGAGATAAATGAGACTACGCTGGTTAAAATACTTTAAATATAAGAAACTTCCAGATGGAACTTCAAAAGAATAGGTTGTGCTTTGTGCTATATGGGGGAAGGAATTTGCATTTGCAGTGAACCGTTCAAGCTCTTATAAAATACAGTATATATATGGGATGGGACTTGTGTGATCTCAAAGTATTTACAGCGGCCTTGAACATCTGTTGTATTGCATTCAGATAGTGGTGATAAATGATTATCAGCTTTCCTTTTCTCTGCACAGCTGCATCAATCCAAGCTCCAAATAACATCACACAGTCATCACTGTATATCCTGGTGAGGTGAATCAAGGAATCAATGTCATGCTCCGTCTTGGCATACAGCTTGATGTCATCTATGCAGAGGTGGCTGACGATTGTCTGACCTCATAAATGGTATTCAAAGTCACTCTTGGATCTAAGTGGGTCAGGCTGATGCAGGACAGCAGGAGAGACAGTGCCTCTCCATGATATACACTCACCTGCCACTTTATTAGGTACACCTGTCCAACTGCTCATTAACACTTAATTTCTAATAAGCCAATCACATGGTGCCAAGTCAGTGCATTTAGGCATGTAGACATGATCAAGACAATCTCCTGCAGTTCAAACCGAGCATCAGTATGGGGAAGAAAGGTGATTTGAGTGACTTTGAACGTGGCATGGTTGTTGGTGCCAGAAGGGCTGGTCTGAGTATTTCAGAAACTGCTGATCTACTGGGATTTTCACGTACAACCATCTCTAGGGTTTACAGAGAATGGTCCGAAAAAGAAAAAATATCCAGTGAGCAGCAGTTCTGTGGGTGGAAATGCCCTGTTGATGCCAGAGGTCAGAGGAGAATGGCCAGACTGGTTTGAGCTGATAGAGAGGCAACAGTGACTCAAATAACCACCCGTTACAACCAAGGTAGGCAGAAGAGCATCTCTGGACGCACAGTACGTCGAACTTTGAGGCAGATGGGCTACAGCAGCAGAAGATCACGCCGGGTGCCACTCCTTTCAGCTAAGAATAGGAAACTGAAGCTACAATTTGCACATGCTCATCGAAATTGGACAATAGAAAATTGGAAAAACGTTGCCTGGTCTGATGAGTCTCGATTTCTGCTGCGACATTCGGATGGTAGGGTGGTATGGCGTCAACAACATGAAAGCATGGATCCATCCTGCCTTGTATCAACGGTTCAGGCTGGTGGTGGTGGTGTAATGGTGTGGGGAATATTTTCTTGGCACTCTTTGGGCCCCTTGGTACCAATTGAGCATCGTTGCAACACCACAGCCTACCTGAGTATTGTTGCTGACCATGTCCATCCCTTTATGACCACAATGTACCCAACTTCTGATGGCTACTTTCAGCAGGATAATGCGCCATGTCATAAAGCTGGAATCATCTCAGACTGGTTTCTTGAACATGACAATGAGTTCACTGTACTCAAATGGCCTCCACAGTCACCAGATCTCAATCCAATAGAGCATCTTTGGGATGTGGTGGAATGGGAGATTCGCATCATGGATGTTCAGCCGACAAATCTGCACCAACTGTGTGATGCCATCATGTCAATATGGACCAAACTCTCCGAGGAATGCTTCCAGCAGCTTGTTGAATCTATGCCATGAAGAATTGAGGCAGTTCTGAAGGCGAAAGGGGGTCCAACACGTTACTAGCATGGTGTACTTATAAAGTGGCAGGTGAGTGTATATGACATCTGATGCTCATGTTTGCAATCGGCTTTATATTTCCAGACAGCGTCATCTTCCAGGCCCCACCAAGGCTCCAAGTGAATTGTTGATCTAATGCAGCACTAGATACTTTTGAATCAAGGTGTGTTGCATTGAGACATCTGTCTTCTCATAATTTCCCCAGGCACAAATTGGAAGTTCTGGTGTTGCAGTCCTGGGGGATTGCTCTGTTGACTAGTGACTAGTGTTTGGCTCCTCTGGTATTGTTGGAAATTCCCCTTTACCTTATGTTTATCTATGTCCTTCTGTGGGTCCTTCACGATGATGACTATACGGCCTTGGGTCACCCACTCTGGGTGGGTTCCTGGATTGTTAACTGAGGTGCCAGCTGTTTATGGAGTGCAGTTTGCTTCCTGAGCTATTAGGTGTGGTGCTGTCCAGCTCTTCATTCTAAACACTGCTTTTGATCCGAGCAGCCACCTGGCATTGGAGTTATGTGATTCCTCCTTCTCCAAGATATTTTAAGAGATTCTTCTGGTAGACCTCAGTTCCAGCTTTCAGACTGTGGGTCTCTGGGTCCTGCTTCCCTGCCATTGAGAGACCTGAGCTGATTTGTTGGAAGACAGTCCATTCATTCTCCTGGTCTCAGGTTTCCTGCTGTATCTCTTCAGGCTGCCAGGGGTGTGAGCCTCTGCTTGGCCGGCTCTAGAGCTTTGTCTATGGGCATCATGTCATATTTTAATGGCACTTTCTCACATATATCTATACCTTTCTTTTACTCAGTTAGGAAGCTAACCTCTTTCCTTGTAAGAATCTTCCATCACCTCATCTTCCATGGAGTCATCAGTATAATGATCACATTCTGCAGTAAACATTAAGCTGGTCTCTAAGCCTGGGATGGTAAGTAGTTGTGTTCTCTGTTCTCCCTCTCTCGCACTCTCTCTGCATATATTTATTTAGCTAGTTGTTATAAAGCATAACCCTAACCCTTATAAAACATAATGCTTCTACTGTAAGAAGGATGGATGATGGATTTCTATTTAATTTTGTGTAAAATTGTTCAATTTTTTGTCCAAATAATTTTGAGATGAAGGTTGTCTGTCTTTGTGTGTGTGTGTGTGTGTGTGTGTGTGTGAGAGAGAGAGAGAGAGAGAGAGAGAGAGAGAGAGAGAGAGAGAGATGAGAGAGAGAGAGAGAGAGAGAGAGAGAGAGAGAGAGAGAGAGAGAGAGAGAGAGAGAGAGAGAGAGAGAGAGAGAGAGAGAGAGAGAGAGAGAGAGAGAGAGAGAGAGAGAGAGAGAGAGAGAGAGAGAGAGAACAGCATAAGGATGGATAATGTACTTCGCAGGAGCTTGACTGGCCTTCCTCCAGAGAAACTACTGAATTTGAAACGTTGCATACACAACACAACCACATGCACACACACACATACACACAAACACAGCATAATCACAAAGAGAAACACTGCCAAAGTAAGAAAACAGGGAGTTAAATTTGGGAAAGCTCAATGCAACAATGAAGTGTGCACACACATAGAAACAGAGACAGAAACAGAAACTGAAACACAAACACAAACACAAATTTGCTTCTGGCCGTCTAAAGTTACAGCTCAGGCGTCACTGAGTCATAGTGTAATAATTCCAACAGGCCCCTCTATAAATAAAAAAAGTGTATTTAAATTTTCTTGATCTAGATTTTTATTTGGAAAAAATTAAAGTGCTGTTATTAGTTGATACGCACACAACAAAAACATAACATTTAGGCTTTGTCTTTGCAGTAGGCTTTGTCTTTGCCTCCCCATGAGATTGATACAGTGATGGATAGCATCTTGCGTCGTCTTTCATCTCCTTGACCTTGCCTTGACCATGTAACCTTTTTCTAATGAGGCCATTCTGGTTGTCTGCTTGTTGACCTAATACGAGGGTTGAGTCTATCAGGCTAAGAATTTAAAATGAAGGCTGTCTTTTCAGCAGCTTAGCTGGATCTTGATCAGAGTGGATCCTATTAGATATGTCGAGTTTATGATGTGATTTGTCCCATCATGTGCAAGGTATTTTTAGTCATAACATGGCCTGGTTTTCAGTCGAAACAATTATTTCGGCTTTATATATCAACATTAGCAACACATCATCATTCATTATCATTCAGTGAAAGAAAAGCTTTTATATCTAAGGAAATATTTTGTACATGATTAAACATGGTCAAAAAAGAAAGTTGGGATTGTCATTTCCCCTGCATGTGAATCTCTGAATGCCTGGTGTCTGTCTGTGTTTATTAAGTATGCATGTGTCTGAATATTTGTGTGTGTGTGTATATATGTTTAGGTGTTTGGTTGTGTATCTGTGTGCATTTGTATCTGTGTTTGTAGGGTGTGTCTTTGTGCATGTCTTTTACCATGTGCATAAGTGTTTGTATGTCAAAGTCTCTATGCTGTGTATTTGTGTGTGCTTGTATATGTGAGCATCTGACAGGCGACAGGGAAATTCTCCAAATTCCTAATTCAAAATGTCACAGGGTTTCTTTTCCATCATTGTGTCTTCAGATCAAACTGTCTGGATGAGTCAGAAGTTTCTTTGACCTGACGAACTGATGACCTGCAGCTTTTTACAGGACTTGGCCTGAAACTTCAAGTAGCTATTAATTTAATGTGACTTTATTTTAGAAAATGTAATTTCATTTCTAAAATTGACATCAGTTTTGAAAAAAAAAAATTACCAAACTTCTGGTTTCAAAAAATTTTTAGGCTTTTGTTCACCTTTTTTCTTCTTCACATCCATGGAGTTTCTCAGACAACCAGGTGGAAAAACAGCAGGAAATGATGACACCAGGAGGAATCAATGAGTAAACCTGGTTGGAAGGAGGAGAAATAAGAAAAAAACAAGAGGAAATGAAGAGACTCAAGGAAGAAACTGGAAATAAATAAATCATAGATGAAAAGGACACCAGGTGGATATGACATGGAAACCAGGAGGAAATGAAGAGAATATAGGACAAAACAAATCAAAAAACTGTTGAGGAAACCAGGAGTAAATAAAAAAGAAAATAATGTAGAGGAAAATCACGTGCAAATGAACAGGAAGTGAAGAAAACCAATAAAGAAATACAGTGAAAAACCAAGAGACAAACCATGATTGAACAGAAATGAAATAAGGAGGGAAAGAAGGGTCAACAAGGATGAAACTAAGAGGAAATGGTAAATGATCAAAGAAGAAACCAGTAGAAAACGAATAGAAAACAACGAGGAAACAGATTAAATGAAGAGAAAATAAGTGAATGAGGGGAAAAAGAAACTAAAAACATAATGAAGCCAGGAGGAAAAGAGGAAAAACAAGGAGGTATTGATACTCAAATCTGCATTGAACCTGAAACTGACTTATTTTGACAGTTACAGTTCTGAAGTGTTTGTATGAAATATAAATTCGTCCTATAAGATGGAATGAGTTGGGGGGTGGAAATCATGCTGCCTCTCTGATCCATCACAATCAAATTTTGATCAAATAAGATTTTAAAAGCAAAATAATTTTTGACAGTGTGTTTATATGTGCGTATGTGTGTGTGTGTGTGTGCATGCGTGCATGTATCCACACGTGTAACTATGCCTCTGACTTTGTCAGTGTATTTGTCAGGGTTAATCTGCCTGAGAGTATCTTCACATTTCCCACATAAGGCGCACCTAAAAGCCTTTAATCTTCTCAAAAAACCGACATTGTGCCTTATGGATCAATATTGAGCCGCAAGAGGTCTCGCAACTACAAGAAGCAGCTGCCGACTCCATTTTCTCCCAGAGAAGAAGTAGCGCGTGGCGCTTTCAGGGATATATAACTGCGCAAAGCGCGCATTTTCGTTTCCATTTGTGTGAGTGTGTTTGTATGTTTGTGCGTGCCTGTGTGCGTGTGCGTACGTGCGCGCGTCACCGAAGTAGCAGCGGTAAAAACTAAGGGGAATTCCATACCCACACCACTTGTGTGTGTGTATAAAGACCCCAAAACGGCACCCTTTAAGAGACGCACTTAAGACGCAAAGTTTAAACTGAAGGCGATAAGTCACGCAGTAGATCATGTTGTAAATGGGTGGTACTTTTACCTATAGGTGGCGCTACTGCGATATCAGTGTGTTACGTCTGCGTGTTTTGCGTCTCGTGTAAGAACGTTCCGTGTGTTCATGCTGCCTGCAATAAAGTTCGTTCTTAATAGCAATAGGTTATGGGCCCAGAGCGTCGCTAAAAGGCTGGATTACATTGAATATTGTGTGATAGTGAACAGTATTGTGGCAACTCACAATAGAGGACAAGCTGTTTATCGACAAGCTGAGCGGACCGGAGAATTGGGCAACGTGGAAGTTTCAAATGGAACATCTGCTAAAGGCTAAAGGACTGTGGCGAATGCTCACAGAGGAAGACACATTAGCCCCAGATGCTAATGCAGCAGCACAGGGTGAGTTCACGAAACAGAGAGAGAAAGCGTTCTCTGTGTTAGTGCTCAATGTAAGTTCATCCCTGTTGTACCTGATCACAAACTGTAAGACTCCCAAAGAAGTGTGGACTACACTGAAAAATATTTTTGACAGAGACACACTGGCAAATAAACTATTTCTGAAGAAACATTTCAGGTGCGAAATGAAGGAAGGAGATGGTTTGACTGAGCACCTCAAACAAATGAAAGAACTGACTGATCAGTTTTCAGCAATAGGAACTGTAATTGAATAGGAGGACCAAATTATAACATTGTTGGGAAGTTTACCATCAAGTTATGCTACAGTTGTCACTGCACTGGAAACAAAGATTGACAACATGACACTCAAATTTGTTCAACAAGCGTTAATCAATGAGGAACAAAAGCGAGTGAATGCTAATGATTACACAGGTGGTCCTTCAGGTGGTGCAGCAGCAATGTCATCACAGGTGTGTGGCAATCTGCAGGATCGCTCCAAAGCAGTGGGACCAGGACAAAGCACGTGTAGATGCTATAAATCTGGGAAGGAAGGCCACATTAAACGTGACTGTCCAAGCTGGAAAAACAAATCAAAAAAGAAAATCCACAAGGCTAAAAATGTGCTGCGTGAGGATGAAGATGGTTCATCTGAAAGTGCCTTTGTAGCTAGAAAGGAAAGCTCAGAAAAACCACATCAGTTTGAGTGGTTAATTGATTCTGGAGCATCAAAGCACATGACATGCGAGCAAGGAATTCTTAAGGAATTGTCACGAGGCGCAGGGGCGGACTCGAGCAGGGAACCACACCTCAGAGCAGGGATCTGGATCGAAAGCACTTTATTGCGTTGAAACGGCAGGTAGGGTGTCGCTGGTAAGCCCCTGGCTCCGAGACAGAGTTGCACAGGGCTGGGTCTCACCAGGACAGGTTGCAGACAGGACGGGTTGCAGGCGGGACTGGTTGCAGGCGGGACGGGTTGCAGGCAGGACGGGCCAGAGGTTACACCGGCCGACTGGGTCCGGTCGTAACGAGGTAGGGGTCAGAGGTTACACCGGCCGACTGGGTCTGGTCGTAACGGGTTAGGGGTCAGAGGTTACACCGGCCGACTGGGTCCGGTTGTAACGGGGTAGGGGTCAGAGGTTACCCTGTAAGAGTCTATGTCCACAGTGATCCTTGAAGATAACCAAGGAGCCATCGCAATTGCAAAGAATCCTGTAAATCACTCCAGGACCAAACACATAGACATTCGCTACCACTATATCTGTGAATGTGTGCAGAATGGACAAATTGAACTACAATATTGTCCAACAAATGACATGAAAGCGGATATCTTTACCAAGCCACTCGTTAGAAAGAGATTTGAATATCTCAGGGGCGAGATCGGACTCTTATTTTTTTTTTTTTTTTTTTTGTTTAAAAATGCTTGACAGGTGTACGAAGAACGCTGCCTGGTCAAAGCAATTTCTAAAAAATGTGAAAAAGAGTTCCTGTATAACCAATGTGAAAGGAATACTGTCTCAAAAAATGGGGGGTAAAACAAGTTTACAGTTTTTGCTTTGAAATATTATTTTCTCAGGGCTTGGTGCTATTGGTAAAAGTAAGTGGGAGTGTTGTAAATGGTTGGTACTTTTACCTATAGGTGGCGCTACTGCTATATCAGTGTGTTACGTCTGCGTGTTTTGCGTCTCATGTAAGAAGAACGTTCCGTGTGTTCATGCTGCCTGCAATAAAGTTTGTTCTTAATAGCAATAGAACAGGGGAATAGGGCAGCAGCGAGAGAATTCAACGTTGACGAATCAATAGTATGGAAGTGGAGGAAGAGACAAGGTGACCTGCGCCAAGTAAAGAAGACTAAACAGAGTTTCCAAGGGAACAAGTGAGATGGCAATAGCCAGAGCACAAACTTGAACATTGGGTGTTGAGCAGAGACCAGCAACTAGAAGCTTCTCTACAGTCACTATTCGAATGAAGGCAACAGCGCTTGCTTGCGATTTTTAGGCGATCCTTCTTTGTGCATTTGTTTTATGAAACGCTTTGAACTGTGACATATGGAGTTGGAAATACATTGTTTTCAACGAAGGGGGCGCAAATACTATTAAGAGTTACCGGTATGTACATTACCGTATTGTGAATGCACTAAATTGTTTTGGGAGTGAAAGGAGTTGTCAGAACGTGGGTTGTATTCTATTATTAAATTTGACTGACTTATCTGACTGTTTTGCTGACATTCCCTTGAGCGCAGCTCCATTTAGTGGATCCGTCAACCAATATTTGTACTATCCCTCCTCTGACAGAACCATTTCAGTCTGGCTTCTCTGACCCTCTCTCTAAAACATCTAACATGTGCTGTACCTCTGATGGACTCCCTCCTGATCCCATCCATCCTCCTCACTCCCAAAGAGAACCTTAGCATCTTCATCTCTGCAACCTCTGCTCTGCCTCTTGTCTTTTTGTCATTGTAACTGTCTCTAAGCCATACAGCATCGCTGGTCTCACCACTATCTTGTACACATTTCCTTTCATTCTGGCTGATCGCCTTCTATCACATAATGCCCCTGACACTTTTTTCCACATATTCAAACCAGCTTGAACCGGTCTCTACACCTCTTTTACACACTCGGTTGTTCGAGACTGTTGACCCAAAGTACCTGAAATCATCCAACATCTTGATCTCCACTCCCTGCAGCCTCACCATACCACCTCTCATTCATACACATATGTTCTGTCTTGCCATGACTGATCTTCATTCCTCTCCTTTTCAGAGCATACCTCCACTTCTGTGGAGGTATGGATCATCATAGACCACGGAGATTCCTGTCTAGCCTCATCTGCCAGCCTGTCCATCACCACTGCAAACAAGAATTGGCTCAGAGCTGATCACCTTGAACTTCTCTGTCATCCCTACAGCACACTGCACCACTGTCTCACAGCTAGCATAAGTGTCCTGCACCAGTTTATCATACTTCTCTGCCACTCCAGATTTCCTCATACAATTCCAGTGTTCCTCTTGCACCCTGTCATATGCTTTTTCTACGTCTACAAAAATACAGTGCAGCTCCGAGGCATGGCACTCATTCAGCTACGTTTTGCCATAAACTGAAAAACTGAATCGTTCAGTGATGAGTCTAAGGGATGATCCTAAATTTGATGAATTTTTTTTTAATGTGATAGGGAATAAATGATTTAATGTTATATTTAAGAGAAAAAAAATCTTGTTTTTTTCAGATTAAGGTAAAAATTTACACAAAGTTAACAAAGACACCAGCCATACCACAATAACTGACTACGTAGTGTTTCTGGTCAAGGCTTAAGTGGATTATTTGTTGTTCAGGGTAGTGATGGTAGTGCACACCTTACCACTGTCTTACAACTAGTATACATGTCCCACACCAGTCCAACATACTTCTCCGCTACTCCAGACTTCCTCATACAATACCAGAGTTCCTCTCTTTGCACCCTGTCATATGCTTTTTCTCGGTCTACAAAAACACAATGCTGCCCCTTCTGGCCTTCTCTGTACTTCTCTATTAGCATTCTCAAAACAAATACTGCATCTGTAGTACTCTTTCTTAAAGCAACCACAGCAACCGTAGTCTTCTTCTTCTTTCGGCTTTTCCCTTCAGGGGTCGCCACAGCGAGTCAACCTTCTCCATCTGACTCTATTCTCTGTATCCTCCTCTCTCACACCAACTACCTTCATATCCTCTCTCACCACGTCCATAAATCTTCTCTTTGGTCTTCCTCGAGACCTCTTGCCTGGCAGCTCCAATTCCAGCATCCGTCTGCCAATATATTCTCTATCCTTTCTCTGTACATGACCGAACCATCTCAGTCTGGCTTCTCTGACCTTCTCTCCAAAACATCTGACATGTGCTGTTCCTCTGATAGACTCATTCCTGATCCTATCCATCCTGGTCACTCCCAAAGAGAACCTCAACATCTTCATCTCTGCAACCTCTAGTTCTGCCTGCTGTCTTTTGGTCATTGTAACAGTTTCTAGTCCATACATCATCGCTGGTCTCACCACTGTCTTGTACACCTTTCCTTATATTCTGGCCGATAGTCTTCTATCACATAGTACCCCTGACACTTTTCTCCACCCATTCCGACCTGCTTGGACCCGTCTCTTCACCTCTTTTCCATACTCTCTGTTGCTCTGGACTGTTGACCCTAAGTACCTGAAATCCTCCAGCTTCTTGATCTCCACTCCTTGTAGCCTCACCGTTGTACCTGAGTTCCTCTCATTCACACACATATATTCTGTCTTGCTGCGACTCACTTTCATTCCTCTCCTTTCCAGAGCATACCTCCACCTCTCTAGATTTTCCTCTACCTGTTATCTGCTCTCACTACAGATCACAATGTTATCTGCAAACATCATGGTCCATGGGGATTCCTGTCTAACCACTTCTGCCAGCCTGTCCATCACCATTGCGAACAACAAGGGGCTCAGAGCTGATCCCTGATGGAGTCCCACCTCCACCTTGAACTTCTCTGTTACCCCTACACGGCGTGCCAATGTCTCACAGCTAGCATACATGTCCTGCACCAGTTTAACATACTTCTCTGCCACTCCAGACTTCCTCATACAATACCAGAGCTCCTCTCTTGGCTCCCTGTCATATGCTGTTTCTAGGTCTACAAAAAACGCAATGCACCTCCCTCTGACCTTCTCTGTACTTTTCTATTAGCATTCTCAATGCAAATACTGCATCTGTAGTACTCTTCCTGTCCACTTTGTCGCCTCCTTCAAGTACCTCGGCTCAATCCTGTCAAATACCGGAGATCTCAAAGTTGAGATTGACCGGCGCCGTGCCCTTGCGGCGTCAGTCATGCAGTCCCTGTGGAGACCATTGTGGCGACACCGGCACATATCCCGGGTGACAAAGCTCCGGGTCTACAATGCCTCAGTCATCTCTGTCCTTCTCTATGGCTCCGAAACCTGGCCGCTGAACAACATGCTGGCAGCCAGGCTTGATGGATTTGACTCCAGGGCCCTGAGGACATTAGAAGGCATCAGCTGGACCCAGCTTGTCACCAACAAGACCCTAAGGGATCGAACCCAGCAGCCCCCAGCATCTCACCTCGCTGCAATGCGGCGAGTTCGTTGGTATGGCCACATCATCCGCTTGCCTGCCGAACACCCCACAAGCTCCATCTTGGCCTTTAATCCCCAGCAAGCCGGATGGGGAAGACCCAGAGGTGCCCCCCGCACCCGCTGGCTTGATGTTGTGGCCCAAGACCTCAGGGCCTGTGGTGTGAGCCTGGCACAGGCACGGCAACTTGCCAACGACAGACCCCAATGGAGAAACCTGGTAGCCACGGTTGGCTCTATGCATTTCCTGCAAGAGGACTAACTAGTACTCTTCCTAGGCATGAAGCCATACTGCTGTTCACAAATGCTGACTTCTGCTTTCAGTCTAGTTTCCACTACTCTTTCCCATAACTTCATTTTATGGCTCCTTAACTTTATCCCTCTGTAGTTGCCACAATTCTGCACATCCCCTTTATTCCTCAAAAATAGGCACCATCGCACTTTGTCTCCATTCTTCACACATCTTCTCACTCTCTATGATCCTGTTGAATAATCTAGTCAGAAAATCTACTGCTGCCTCTCCTAGACACTTCCACACCTCCACAGGTATATCATCAGGACCAACTGCTTTTCCACTCTTCATCCTCTTCAATGCCTTCCTCACTTCACTTTTACTAATTTGTGCTACTTTGTGGTCTACAATAGTCACCTCTTCTACCCTTGTCTCTCATTAATTTTCCACATTCATCAGCTCTTCAAAGTACTCTTTCCATCTTCCCATCACTCTTCTAGCATCAGTCAATACATTTCCCTCTCTGTCCTTAATCACCCGGACCTGTTGTACATCCTTTCCATCATTATCTCTCTGTTTTGCCAACCTGCATAGATCAGTCGCACCCTCCTTACTATCCAACCGAGCATACAAGTCATCGTACACCCTTTGTTTTGCCTTTGCTACCTCTATCTTTACCTTTCGCCGCATCTCCCTGAACTCTTGTCTGTTCTCTTCAGTCCTCTCAGTATCCCACTTCTTCTTTGCTAACCGCTTTCTCTGTATATACTCCTGCACTTCCTCATTCCACCACCAAGTCTCCTCATCTACTTTCCTTCCAGATGACAAACCAAGTACTCTTCTACCTGTTTCCTTGATAACACTAGCTGTAGTTGTCCAATCATCTGGAAGCTCACCCTGACCACCAAGAGCCTTTCTCAACTCCTCCCTGAAAACCATGCAACACTCCCCCCTTTTCAGCTTCCACCACTTTGTCCTGTGCTCTGCCTTTGTCCTCTTCATCTTCCTTGTCACCAGAGTCATCCTACAAACCACCATCCTATGCTGTCTGGCTACACTCTCACCTACAACTACTTTGCAGTCGCTGATCTCTTTCAGGTAACCTCGTCTATACAAGATGTAGTCTACCTGCATGCTCCTACCTCCGCTCGTATAAGTTACCCTACATTCCTGTTTTTTCTGGAAAAAGGTGTTCACTACAGCCATTTCCATCCTTTTTGCAAAATCTACCACCATCTGTCCCTCTGCATTCCTATCCTGTATACCAAATCTGCCCATCACTTCATCCCTTCTTTTGCCTTCCCCAACATGTCCATTGAAGTTTGCACCAATTACCACTCTCTTATCTCTGGGAACATTCTGCATCACTTCATCTAACTCATTCCAGAACTTCTCCTTCTCTTCAGATTCACATCCTACCTGTGGGGCCACTAACAACATTGAGCATCACACCCATCTACACACATCTACACCCACCTTGAGGAGGCAGGAAGCATTGTGAGAGTCATGTTCTTTGACTTCTCCAGTGCTTTCAACACCATTCAACCTGCCCTGCTGAACAGGAAGCTTATGGACATGCAGGTGGATGCTCCACACATGGCCTGGATCAACAACTGCCTCACAGATTGGCCGCAGTACGTGAGGCTGGGGAACATCACGTCGGACACCATTGTGAGCAGCAAGGGGGCCCCACAGGGGACGGTCCTTTCCCCCTTCCTGTTTACGCTCTACACCTCAGACTTCAGGTTCTCCTCGCAGTCCTGCCACCTGCAGAAATTCTCAGATGACTCTGCCATTGTGGGCTGCATCAACGGAGGCCAGGAGGAGGAATACTGGACCATGGTGTACAGGTTTGTGGAGTGGTGTGGACTGAGCCACCTGCAGCTCAATGTGTCTAAGACAAAGGAGCTAGTGGTGGATTTCAGGAAACAAAGGACCCACCTGAATCCGGTCACCATCAGGGGTACAGAAGTGGACATTGTGGACACCTACAAATACCTGGGTGTCCACTTGGACAATAAACTGGACTGGACCTTGAACACCAATGCCATCTTCAAGATGGGTCAGAGCCGCCTGTTCTTCCTCAGGAGGCTCAGATCTTTCAACGTCTGCAGGACCATGCTGCAGATGTTTTACCACTTGGTGGTGTCCAGCATAATTTTCTACGCTGTTGTGTGCTGGGGCAGCAGGATCAAGACAGCTGACGCCAACAGGCTCATCAAGCTCATCAGGAAAGCTGGGTCGGTCTTGGGAGTGGAGCTGGAGTCTGTTATGCAGGTGTCAGAGAGGAGGATGCTGAGGAAGCTCCTCAGCATCATGGACAACGTCCATCACCCCCTGCATGCCACACTTACATCCTGTCAGAGCTCTTTCAGTTGTAGATTGATACCACCAAGGAGCTCCACTGAACGCCAGAGGAGGTCTTTCCTACCTGAGGCTATCAGACTTTTTAATTCCTCTTCCCTCAGTTGCAGGGAATCTTCATATATTTGTACTTAAGACCTTAAAACACTTGATAGCCTTAACCTTGACAGTTTATATTTTATTGTATTTCTTATTCTCTGCCTTCCTACTATCATCTATTATTCTTATGTTTTTGCTTGAAACTGGCACAACAATTTCCTTCGGGATAAATAAAGTTGCTTTTATGTTATCTTGCTCGACCCTAAGTAAACTTTTATTTTTAACTCCCTGTCGTGGTGCAAAGTCTTGTGTCTGCATGTGGATCCTACTACATTCTGCTTAAAGGGTGCTTGAGTAATGAAGACTGCTGGAGCAGACTTTGAAAATGGGACAGCTGTGTGATCTGTGGTACCTACAGAGGAATAAAGTTGAGCCATGCAATCAAGTGTTAGGAAAGAGCAATACAAGATACCTTTAACACCATCCAGCCCAGTCTGCTGAAGATGAAACTGGAGAACAGGAATGTGAATGCACCCCTGGGCACACCTGTCTGATGGGCAGATAGTATGTGGGGCTCCAGAGCTATGTTGTTCACTTGTCACACACAAACCTGCAGTGCTGGAATCTTAAATATTCCCAGACGGGGTGAGAGTGACAAGGCGCCCCGATGAAGGACGGAAAGATCTGTTTGAATTCTCATTGGAAAATAAAGCAAATATGAGCAGGAGTGCAAAACACCTACAAGAACAGGCAAAGACACTAAAGAACATTTACTACATTTACTGTTTGCACAAAAGGTTGTCAATGTTAATGGGATATATGACCACTTTGACTTAAATCACACATTATAACAGGTGTTTACGGAATGTATTTTTTGATTCACAACTTAGAAGTTGAATTAAATCATGTTAGCACATTTTCTTTTATCTCAGGAAAAGTCTTCTGATAGCCAACCTGTGTCACATGACCCTGTGCTTTATAAAGAGTGACCCCCATTCTCTATTGCTGCTCCTTAACCTTAGCTCAGGAATTTCCCCTTCCCCCCACCCCCTTTGTTTTCAGTCAGACACCATATTGAAGTCTCATGTGACCTCAACAGGTTCGGGGTTAAAGATCAAAAACACAGACACTTGCGTACATGCGCATGCACGCACTCACACCCACACACACACACACACACACACACACACACACAAACACACACACACACACACACATGCCCAACAGATGCTGGGCGTAAGAAGTCTAAATACACCTTTGCGGCAAGTTAGCAAACCCTTTTCCCATGAGAATTGTGTGTGTGTGTGTGTCCGTGTGTGTGTCTGTGTGTGTGTGTCTGTGTGTGTGTGTGTGTGTGTGTGTGTGTGTGTGTGTGTGTCTGTACACACAAGACCAAGTATGTAAAAAGCAGCTGTCTATTCATTTGTGAATTTTTTTTCATTGGTCGTTAAATGGTGCTAATCCAAAATGAAGGGATTATGGTATAGTTTTGTGGATAAAATCAATGATCCAAGAGCCTATATTGAACCATTATAACATTCATCATTACTCTGAGGGGAAAAACAGTGTAGCTGAAGCATGGACAGATGCATTGCTGAATAACTTATCATTGAATAAAAACAACAGACTTATTGAAGACGGCCATTGGCCATTCCTCATACAATACCCCCAAACCACCTCCTCCTCAACAAGAATGTGCCAAATAAACTGGATGCTGTCGCTATGGCTACATCAACACATCGTGCCCCAACCTTGACCTTGGGAAGAATCACACCTTAAACATTCACTGTTTAAACTTGGCATGTTCTGATAATAAACTAGAGGATTATGACCTTTATCACCCTGCTGCACTGCACTTCTCCGATAGACCCCTACCCCCCTTCCTCAATTCTCTTCTCCATCCCTTATCTTTTGCCTGCCCACCTGCCTTTTTTTCACCCCATTTGATGTTGTTACACGATGACTAGAACACTTTCATAATGCTTACTCATCTCCCTCTCCAGTAATTACTGCCACTGTCTTATCAGTTCCCACACCTCAGGCACATGGTTTCTTGTCATGAAACCTCCGACACCCTGTGAGCAAAACTCTGTCTGGTCGACCATCACCAGGGTACACTGAATTCTGTAATTCTGAATTGTCTAAAATAGCGAAATACTGTCAGTAGGTAAAATTTCACCCGGACACAGAAAGTCACGTTGAAGTTGAGGGGTTACATGTGAAAAGACAAGAATAGATTTTCAGGGTAAGATGAAAAAAAAAAGAAGGAAAACGCGTAGCACATAAAAGTGAATTAACATTTTAATGGAATTCGGCATTTGAACTTGAAAAAAGTGTCAGTTTAACCTTGGAAATATGTTGATGTAACATCAGAGAGGCACTGATTTGTTGCGTGAGAAATGCTCTATTGTTCTAGGAACAATGGTTATATAAGGATGGGGTTTGTTGGAAGGTTTTTTCATTTGGTTCATCAAATGATTTTTTTTTTCTAGAGGTTTATGAGTCAGTTATAAAGTTCCCTCCTTTAATGCAGCCTCAGGGCGGCACTGGCCCATGTCTCTCCAAGCCTGCCTTGGGGGGGCACGGGCCAGTGTCTCCCTGTGCCGGTCCCAAGCCTGGATAAATGCAGAGGGTTGCGTCAGGAAGGGCATCCAGCGTAAAACTTTTGCCAAAACCAAACATGCGAGTCAACCATAACTATACCATACCGGATCGGTCGCGGACCGGGTTAACAACGACCGCCATTGGTACTGATGACCTACAGGGTACTAATGGAAACTGAGCTACTGTGGGTTGAAGAACAAGAACAAGAAGAAGAGGAGGAGCGCGTGTTCGGAAGCAGAGAGAGAGGAGGAAAGGAAAGAGCCTGGGATTGAGAGTAGGGACTTTGAATATTGGGACTATGATAGGAAAAGGTAGAGAGTTGATTGACATGATGCAGAGAAGGAAGGTGGATATACTGTGTGTCCAGGAGACCAGGTGGAAAGGTAGTAAGGCTAGAAGCTTAGGAGCAGGCTTTAAGTTGTACCATCATGGTACTGACAGGAAGAGAAATGGAGTAGGAGTTATCTTGAAGGAGGAGTTTGTTAGGAACGTCCTAGAGGTGATAAGAACTTCAGATAGACTTATGAGTCTGAAACTGGAAATTGAAGGTGTGATGCTCAATGTTGTCAGTGGCCCCACAGGTGGGATGTGAATCTGAAGAGAAGGAGAAGTTCTGGAATGAGTTAGATGAAGTGATGCAGAATGTTCCCAGAGATGAGAGAGTGGTAATTGGTGCAAACTTCAATGGACATGTTGGGGAAGGCAAAAGAAGGGATGAAGAAGTGATGGGCAGATTTGGTATCCAGGATAGGAATGCAGAGGGACAGATGGTGGTAGATTTTGCAAAAAGGATGGAAATGGGTGTAGTGAACACCTTTTTCCTGAAAAAACAGGAATGTAGGGTAACTTATACGAGCGGAGGTAGGAGCACGCAGGTAGACTACATCTTGTATAGACGAGGTTACCTGAAAGAGATCAGCGACTGCAAAGTAGTTGTAGGTGAGAGTGTAGCCAGACAGCATAGGATGGTGGTTTGTAGGATGACTCTGGTGACAAGGAAGATGAAGAGGACAAAGGCAGAGCACAGGACAAAGTGGTGGAAACTGAAAAGGGGGGAGTGTTGCATGGTTTTCAGGGAGGGGTTGAGAAAGGGTCTGGGTGGTCAGGGTGAGCTTCCAGATGATTGGACAACTACAGCTAGTGTTATCAAGGAAACAGGTAGAAGAGTACTTGGTTTGTCATCTGAAAGGAAAGTAGATAAGGAGAGTATATACAGAGAAAGCGGTTAGCAAAGAAGAAGTGGGATACTGAGAGGACTGAAGAGAACAGACAAGAGTTCAGGGAGATGCGGCGAAAGGTAAAGATAGAGGTAGCAAAGGCAAAACAAAGGGTGTACGATGACTTGTATGCTCGGTTGGATAGTAAGGAGGGTGCGACTGATCTATGCAGGTTGGCAAAACAGAGAGATAATGATGGAAAGGATGTACAACAGGTCCGGGTGATTAAGGACAGAGAGGGAAATGTATTGACTGATGCTAGAAGAGTGATGGGAAGATGGAAAGAGTACTTTGAAGAGCTGATGAATGTGGAAAATTAATGAGAGACAAGGGTAGAAGAGGTGACTATTGTAGACCACAAAGTAGCACAAATTAGTAAAAGTGAAGTGAGGAAGGCATTGAAGAGGATGAAGAGTGGAAAAGCAGTTGGTCCTGATGATATACCTGTGGAGGTGTGGAAGTGTCTAGGAGAGGCAGCAGTAGATTTTCTGACTAGATTATTCAACAGGATCATAGAGAGTGAGAAGATGTGTGAAGAATGGAGACAAAGTGCGATGGTGCCTATTTTTGAGGAATAAAGGGGATGTGCAGAATTGTGGCAACTACAGAGGGATAAAGTTAAGGAGCCATACAATGAAGTTATGGGAAAGAGTAGTGGAAACTAGACTGAAAGCAGAAGTCAGCATTTGTGAACAGCAGTATGGCTTCATGCCTGGAGCTGCCAGGCAAGAGGTCTCGAGGAAGACCAAAGAGAAGATTTATGGACGTGGTGAGAGAGGATATGAAGGTAGTTGGTGTGAGAGAGGAGGATACAGAGAATAGAGTCAGATGGAGAAGGTTGACTCGCTGTGGCGACTCCTGACGGGAAAAGCCGAAAGAAAAAGAACAATAAAGTTCCCTCCTTTGTCACTGCAGTAGGTCATTCATACTCATTCACATTTTTCATAGTTTACTTTCATTTATAGCAAGGGCAGTGGGGGTTGGGTGGCAAGGGTTTATCCCAGCTGACATTGAGCAAGATGTGGTGTTTAATCTCGACCGATCATCAGTCAACCACAAGACGAGAAGCACTCATACATTGTCAGTGCTGCTTTTTGTTCACACACGGTTGCAGTGGGGCAAGAAGCAAATCCAAACTGACTGTAGATAAGAGGTGGGAGAACATAACGACATCCCACTGAAAGAATCCAGCAGACTACTGGATTAGAATTTTCTAGCTATGATAACACAGCGCTAACCATGCCCCCATGTTGTCTCAGTTAACATGGCTGAGATTAAAATTAATGATGCAATCAGAGAGCTGCTGAACCCAGTATGGAAATAATTGTTAATTTTGGTGTATTGAAACATTCATTTTAATTGGAGACACAATGGTTACTCTACTTTTGACTCAGAGACAAACATCCAGGCTGAAGTTTCACTCGATTAAATTACAGTTTGTATTATTCTAATCTTTTTCCTTGATAAATGGTATCAATTTCATATTAATGGAAATTGAACACATTTATCTGAAACCTTAATATATATCTTCATAATTCAGAACGATTAGTTGTCACTTATTAACATTATAAATATGTTTATGGGCACTGATTAATTGAAATGACACTTTTCTAAAATAAGATTTTTTTTTATTTCACCTTCACACTGAGACCACTTAAGTGAGAATGAACGCACTTTGGATTGTAAATCACATTATGACTGATATTTAGGGAGCTATGTTGATAGGTTATGTTTTTTCTGCAGATTTTTAATTCGTTTCTCAAAAAATGAGCCTACTGGATCATTTCTGTGTTCCTCACTTATTTCCTTTATTTACAGCAAAGTCGCACCGCCCACTATTTTTTGGGCGGTGGGAATGTGCTTGCAACAATTTCTTGACAATTTTATGAAGATTTATGTTGGATGTTTAGGTTTTTGTGTTGTATGTTTTAAATCTGTGTCATTTTTGTGTCAATTTACCCATCGATTTGTTTGCCATTATGCAATTTTTTGCAGAATTCGAGTTAATTCTTTTTCAAGCTACCCATTTTGTTAATTGGTCAGTTAATAATCTATTCTTTCCCCCAATATTTTTTCCAAGAATATCAAGGATTTGCTTGCTGACATTTAGTCAAGCTACAAAGGAACTGATAAGTCACATAAAATCATTCATTGAGAATTTGTTTAAAGAAACAGAAAAGTTTTAGGTTTACTGCAGTGGTGAATGGAACTGGTGAAACGCATAGTGTGATCTGCACTCAATGGATAAAAAAGCTCAACATGAGGCAACTTGAAATTCATGAGGCCCATTTGTGACTGCCAGCATGACAACAACATTTGAATGCCATCTCTTGTCCTTATACCTTAAACTTGCTGAAAGAAACACAAAAGAAACAAAAGGGTCAAGGGTCACAAAGAAAGTAAACATGTGAATGGAGGAAACTGTTACACCGGATATGGCCCTTATAACCTGCATCATAGATTTGTAGGTGTTTCCAGAATATTTTATAAATTTATGTCAAAAATACCTTTGACAAAAAACTGGTAAGATAAGAGACAAAAGACCAATGAAACTGTGAAAAGAATTTTTGTTTGTGCATGTGATTGCACGTGTGTATGTAAATGTGTGCAGGTATGCATATGAGTAACAATGTCTCTGTCCTTGCATATGTATTTGTGTGTGTGCGTGTGTGTGTGTGTGTGTGTGTGTGTGTATGCTTCTAAGAACAGCATAATGTTCACCATGAATCAACAAGTAGCTGGAAACAAGAGAAAAAAATGAAGAGATTGAAAGGAAATTGAAATATCAACTCAGACCTTATTATGATGGGGTGCGTGGAGATGTTTTTACAAAAAGGAACAGTTCCACCACCATAATAATAGTAATAATAATAATAATAATAACAATAATAATAATAATAATAATGATAATAATAATAATAATTATAATAATGGTTGTTGTCTCTAATGTGGCACTGCAATTGACTGGCAAGCAGTCCGTAATGCAGAATAAGTACTACATAATTAATGAATGACTGAATTATAATATTAATACTAATAATTATAACAAGAAGAAGAAATTTGGCATAAGAAATAAAATAATGCTGAATTTGAAGAAATATAAGAAACCACATAACTTAAAGATGAAATTATATAAAATTTCTGTTGTGCATATATTAACCAATGGCTGAATGTCCTTCACACCAGATAAGCAATTCAAGAATGTTGTGGGAACGTAGTTTGTACGTGTGAATTTAATCATTTAGTGATTAAATTCAGGGAAATGTTTTAAATTGCTGGAAAAATATATTGAAAGCTGAACTATGGCATTCCTACTAGTCAAATAAGGATGACAGGAATGAGTCAAAAAATAAGGTGATAGAAGATTCAAGGACTGTAGGATGGAATCGATAAAAGAGGGAGCAAATTGAACAATTAGTGAAGAAGGAAACAATGGGAGGGTGTATTAAAAGACTGAAGGAATTAAGGAGGTCAGGAATAAAGAATGAAGAATTAGTCAATGAATTTAGAATGGATGATGAGAGATCTTGGAGGAACTGAAGCAGGGTGAGGGAGGGCTAAGGAGGAATGCAGAAGGGGTGAAGAGTAGCCGAGACAACAGAGGTTGAGGAGGAATGGGGGAGGGTATAGGAGGGTTGGAGTAAGACCAAACGGGTGATGGAGTGCTTCAGGATGGATGAAAGGCGAATGAAGAATAAGTGAGGAACAATGGAGGGATGGAAGGATGACATAATGAAAGAAAAGAAGGGGGAATGTGTGAAGAAGAGATGGAGAAGGAATGAATAAGAAGTGAAAGTCATTATATATATATATATATCTTGCCGTCATATATATATACACACATATATATATATATATATATATATGTATAAAAAGGATGGCAAGAGAGAGAGAGAGAGAGAGAGAGAAAGAGAGTCACTTTCTTATTCAATCCCAACCTTTAAATTTTGGCTGCTGGACAAGATTTGAGCCCTGCAGCTCCTTTTATTTGCCTGAGACACATACACGCATGTACACACATACACACACACACACACACACACACACACACACACACACACACACACACACACACACACACACACACACACACACACATACACACACAAAGTCTCCCCACGGCAACTGCCAGACTTTAGGTTCCCATTTCAGTCCAGCAACAACAAATCACTGAGACAAAGACGAGAGACGAGCAATTTGAAATAATTCTTAATGCTCGTGGTGTTAGACATCTAAAAATTTAAGAGTTTAAATGAACTCAAACGTAAAAAAAATATTTAAATTAATCAAAACATCTGCATGGTTGACCTGAAATGGAAATGTCCTGAAAATGAGGTTACAAAAATGAAAAAAACAAAACAAAAACAAATACAAAAACAAAACAAATAAAACCACAAATGTAAAACTCATCAAGAAATAAAACCACAAAACTTCAAAACAATACAGTTTATTGCAACAAATAACAATATTTTTTATTATAATAAATAAATTAATTAAGTGTTAGGCATAAAAGGCATAAAAATTATTTAGCTAAGTGTAATGCTAAAAGCTAATGCTAAAAGTAGCTAACAGTAATGCAAATTTAGGAGCAACATTAAGAGACTGTCAGTAAAACTGCCATAGCTGAGGCTGCTTAACACTAAAATGTCCTCCCCCACCTCAAAAACTTTAAGATACAGACTTTGGTGTGTGACTGTATGGGGCATTAGTGTATGCAGGGGCATTAGTCTGTGGTTATGTTGGGATGTATTTGGGGGGTTGCTGCTGCTTGAAGTTAATGGTCTCCTACTCCTGCTGAGATTTAAAGATGGAAATTAAGCATTGGCTCATGATGTAATTTCCCCTCTGAATATATTGGACCCAGTGTCTCAGCTGTCTTTTGTTTTAATCACTGTGTCCTCATTTCTCAGATCAGACCAACCTCCTTCGTTTCCATGTCACCACATCAAAACACACCATCATGGAGCCCCAGTAACATGGCCCTGAACACTTGAAGAAAACACCCTTAATGCCCACCCCAAAAAACATGACAAGACAGACAGACAGACAACAGAAGAAAGAACTTCCAAAAGACATTTTAACTGAGTTAAAAAAAAATGTTTTTGATGCTTTCATCCTGATTTTCCCTTTTACTGTTGCTGATATTCATTGCATTTGAAAATGTTATCGTCTACATGATTATTTTCAAGTTCATTTTTGTAAATGGGAAATTTGTAGAAAATGTCTGTGAACTAAACATTTTGTGGATTTGACCTATTTATAATTTTGTTCACATGATTTTCCATTAAAAATTTCAATTTCAAGAATATTCCAAACTCTTTTTTATTGCATTGTAGTGCAGAAAACCATATTAATGTTTCCTTCTCATTCTGCTACTTTCCAATTTAAGTTGCAGTACAATAAGGTCCACCACTGATCCACCACCACTCCTCTTCGCCGGCACCCCTGTCCACTTTGTCTCTACCTTCAAGTACCTCGGCTCAATCCTGTCAAATACCGGAGACCTCAAAGTTGAGATTGACCGGCGCCGTGCCCTTGCGTCGTCAGTCATGCAGTCCCTGTGAAGACCATTGTGGCGCCACCGGCACATAACCCGGATGACAAAGCTCCGGGTCTACAATGCCTCAGTCATCTCTGTCCTACTCTATGGCTCTGAAACCTGGCCGCTGAATAACACGCTGGCAGCCAGGCTTGATGGATTTGACTCCCTCCATCAGCTGGACCCAGCATGTCACTAACAAGACCCTAAGAGATCAAACCCAGCAGCCCCCAGCATCTCGCCTCGCAGCAGTGCGGCGAGTTCGATGATATGGCCACATCATCCGCTTGCCCGCCGAACATCCCACAAGCACCATCTTGGCCTTTAATCCCCAGCAAGCCAGATGGAGGAGACCCAGAGATGCCCCCCGCACCCGCTGGCTTGATGTTGTGGCCCAGGACCTCAAGGCCTGCAATGTGAGCCTGGCACAGGCACAACAACTTGCCAACGATAGACCCAGATGGGGAAACCTGGTAGCTGCGGTTGGCTCTACGCATCCCGTTGTGCAAGACGACTAACTAACTAACTAACTATCAGTGAGGTACAGTTCGATATTGTACTGTTTTTTACTACAGTATAATTGTTAGAGTGATTTACTTTGTGGGCAAAACTGTCTGTGTTATATTATCATGTGTGAGAACCATATTCTGTTCTGCGAGTTATACAAGCCACAAACTTATCCTGTTGTACTTCTGTCATGCAACCTGTACCCACGTCCTCTGATATAATCATGTAAAACAGTGTCTCTAATACAGTCATGAGAAACAGTGTCTCTAATACAGTCATGAGAAACAGTGTCTCTAATACAATCCTGTTTTACAGCACCTCTGATACAATCATGTGAAACAGTGCTAAAACATGATTGTTTCATGATTATCTTGTAAGAAGCGACACTCCACATGCGCCTATCTGGTTAGCTATTATCTTGCTTACGCAATGTTACAACAACCATTACAAATAAAAGCTCATGCTATCGAAGGGAAGGGAGAGCGGTCTGGAGACTACAATGGTGGTGCTCCAACTGACTCTCCTCGCAAGCTGAACAGACTTGACTCGACTCCCGTCTTCCTTATAATGCTGATGTCGGACTTTGAACCCCGACATTAATTTGGTCCTTCGAGCCGGAGGCCAACATACCTGACGACCCCGATGGAGGACATCGATCAGAAAGACCTTGGCCAAGGCAATTCTCGATTAGACAAAGAATTAAGAGGCCCTTTCCGGGACTGATGCAAGTCCTTCTGCCGGGGTCTGACGGTTGAAGGCAGTCCGAGGGACGGCAGGGGTGAGTAGAATTCTGGTTCATAAATAAGACTGAAAATTGTTATAAGAGATAACAATACGGTCAAGGATTCTAGACCCTGTTGACCATAAACAGTGAGTTTTGGGAGGATGTTAAGAAAACATTGGTCCTAAAATTGTTTTAATCGCTGTACCACAAGGTATCTGTGTATACAAAATAGTGATTTTGTAGGACACAGATAGAAACTATTCCAAGATGGGAATAGAAAAAGGTGGATTAGTAAACAGTGAGTTTTGGGAGGATGTTAGGATGAAAACATTGATCCTAAAATTGTGTTAATCGCTGTACCACAAACTATCTGTGTATACAAAATAGTGATTCTGTAGGACACAGATAGAAACTTTTCCAAGATGGGAATAGTAAAGAGTGAGAGTAGATGGAGTCCAAGGGACCAACTCGCTAACAATGACAGGAAGTTAGTGGATTGGCAAAAACCCGAACATGTGGTGCCATCAGACAAATGGATAACACATCTTGGGTTCAAGGGTGAAATGAAAGTCAAACCACTGTTGGAGTTAAGAGAACAGATACTGAAGAAATGTAAAAACAACGCAGGAAAAGCAGAGAGGTGGGGAATGAGCAGTTTGGAATACTGGATCCAAATTGCATGAAAAAAAAAAGAAAAAGGCATAACACCTCACAAAGAAGATACAGAACAATGTGAGGAGGAACTGAGGTGTCTGATAACAATGTATCATGTAAACGGACAAGAAGTCCAAACAGTATTCATGCAACATTTTGGCCTAGATTGGCAGAAAATCCGAGGCGATTGGTCATGTCTCAGGAATATCACCCTGGATGGTGATAATGAATCACTTACACATTATTCCACGGTACTCCGTGATCGAATCAATGAGGTATTTGAAAGAGCAAGAACAATGTTTTTTTTTTTTTTAAAAAAAGAGCAAATTATTGTGACATAGGATGAGTCCGACAGGGGGACGATGAGAAATTTGAAGATTATATGTGTCGCATGAACTTTGCTTTTAAGGCTAACAGCGGACTAAGGGATAATGGGGAGGCTGATGGTGCATTTCAACAGCAGCTAAAAAGGGCTCTGCACCAGAACTCTAGAGGGCCTGTACAAAATTGGGTGAACAAACATATGATTGGATTTGGGTCAAAAACACAGACAGCGTATACCAATACATAACGAAAGTCAATTCTGGTTCGCATTTACCTTTAAAGGGAAGCGATACACTTATACGCGATTACCACAGGGATACTGCGAGAGCCCAACAATCTATTCCCAGGTGATGGGCTCTAGCATGTCTACATTTGAACCCCCGGGAGAGAGCCAAATTTTACAATATGTTGACGACATACTGCTGGCATCACCCGATCTCGAAACGTGTAAAATAGATACAATGGCGTTGCTAAAACATCTAGCAAAAGAAGGACATAAAGTCAACATAGACAAAATTATGCAAAGACACAGTTAAATATTTGGGGCACAACTTAAGTGACAATAGACCAAGTGATAGAAGCCAGGTCATTACCATCGTATTACTCTGCGCAAGCGGCAGAATTAATGGCACTGACGAGTGCTTGCGAGCTATATGAAGGCAAAGATGTAACGGTATACACGGATAGTCAATATGCATTCTCCACTGTGCACACTTTTGCGCAGTACTGGCAAAGTCGCGGAATGGTAACATCAACAGGGAAGCCAGTCACCCATGTTACCCTGCTAACCAAATTTGCTATCTGCAGTAAGGAAGCCTCGGCAATTGGCTATATGCAAATGCACCGCCCATAAAGGAAATGCATTTGCAGACCTAGACGCAAAGAAAGCAGCTGCTGAGCTGCTTCCTCCATCTTTCTATATTGTGACACAGGATGTTGACACTAGCGTTCTTAAGACTATGCAACAGCAGAGCCCGTAGACTGAGCATTCTAAATGGACTGCACAGGGCGCGGTTCTGACAGAAGGGATCTATGTCTCCCCAGACGGTAAACCTGTCCTTCCCAAAATTTGTTTTAGGTGGGCTGCAATATTGAGCCATATATCGACTCATGTCTCAACGGGGGCATGGTCCAGCAAATGTCATTGTTTGCAAAACATATCTGTAGAGCGTGCCTAATATGTGCAAAACACAATGCACAAGGGAATCTAAGATCACAAAGAGGTTCATTTCCTAAGCCAAATTATCCATTTAAAGTTATACACATGGATTTTATAGAACTCAGCCCAAGCGAGGGAAGGAAATACTGTCTGGTCCTCATAGATGCTTTCTCAAAGTGGGTAGAAATAGTTCCAACAAAAAACTCCAGATGCAATAACAGTTGCCAAGGCTTTGTGCAAAGATATTATAGCTAGACACGGAATCCCAGAAACAATCTATAGTGATAACGGAAGTCATTTTGTAAACCAAGTTTACCAATGACTAACCAAGACTAAAAAACCACTGTGCCTACCACCCACAAAGCGCAGGACTAGTGGAAAGAATAAATGGAACGAAAAAAAACTGCCTAAGAAAAACCATGGAGGAAACTGTAGTTTGCGCCATTACTGGTGCGGAAGGAGGACCGCAGTGTTTGGCAGTCAGGCCTCGAAAGCTGCTGGTAGGAAAAAGGACAGCAGACAGCATGCCTCAGAAACACCAATTTCCAGTTCTGGACTGAGCTCAAGCAGGCGGGAAATTAGTGTTTCAAGATAGGCCAGTATGGAGAAGCCATGGAGCTGTACAGCCGGGCAATCCGAGAGCTGGAAAAGAGTAGTAAAAAGAACCAAGAGGATTTGGCCATTTTGTACTCAAATCGTGCAGCCAGTTACTTGAAGGACGGGAACTGCGTGGAGTGTGTGAAGGACTGCAACGTTTCTCTAGATTTGTCTCCGTTCCACATCAAGTCTCTGCTCTGTCGTGCTGCCGCATCTGAAGCTCTGGAGCGTTACCGTCAAGCTCACGTTGACTACAAGACAGCACTGCAGATCGACTACAACATAGCAGCTGCTCAGGATGGGACCAACAGGATGACAAAGGTTCTGATGGATGTGGATGGCCTTTCATGGAGAGAGAAGCTTCCTCCCATTCCCACTGTCCCTCTCACTGTCAGGGAGAAACTGGCCCAACGAACTGCATCCACACAACCGAGCAGAGCAGCTCTACAACCCAACAGTACTGAGATGTCACATATATCTGTTCACAGTGAGACTGATGTGAAGCAAGCTCAGGCTCTGAAGGAAGAAGGAAATGCCCTGGTGAAGAAGCGTGAGCACAGGAAGGCCATTGAGAAGAATGGCCAGAGCCTGAAACACAACCCCACAGAGGTCACCACCTACACTAACTGGGCTCTGTGTTACTTGGCACTGCAACAGTACCAGCAGGCGGTCCGGGACTGTGACAAGACTCTGCAGATGGAGGGCAGTTATGTAAAGGCTCTGTACAGGAGGGCTCAGGCCCACAAGGACCGCAAGAACATCAGGTCTTGTGTTGAGGACCTGAATAAGCTGCTCAAGGTGGAACCAAAGAACTTGGCTGCCCTGAAGCTGCTGCAGGAAGTGCAGAAGAAGTAATGCCATCTGGCGGAGACATGCGTCACAGTGCAGCCTGCGGATGAGACGGAAATGCTGTCCGCAAGAATGGAGCAGCGACATGATTCATCTCCCCCAAAAGCTCCTCCTGGTGCTCACATTTGATTCCTCGACAAAAGCCAGCATTGAGGCCCTTCCGGAAAAATCCAAATATATGGGAAACAAAGGAAGAGGAAACACTAGCAAATCACATAAGGAAAGTTGTAGAGAATATAGAAAAAACACCTAAAACCCTCAGTAACGATTCTGTCTCCCTGCAGAGCAGCAAGTTGGTGAAGCCTGTAGACTGGGTGTTGGTACGCAGCGTTAAGAAAAAGTATTGGTACTCGCCTAAGTGGGAGGGACCATTCCAAGTGCTGCTGGCTGCGCCAACCACAAGATAGCGGAGAGATCCACCAGGGTGCACCTAACACACTGTAAAAAGGCAATCCAGTATCAAGACGGGAACCCTCAGTCTGACCCTGTAACAGGGCAATGAAGAATAGGGACCCAAAGATGTCTGGAGAAAACCTAAGAAAAGCAGCAGGATGCTTCGGATTCGTAATGTTTGTGCTCCTCTGGGTAGCTCTCATCTGGTTCCCATGGCAAACACCATTGCTCAGGGAAGACTCAGGACAACAAACACATAAGAGAAGTGAAACTGTTAACAACCCAAGTTTCACGTGTGTAAATCTCACTGAAGGAACCACCAGAATTGAAGACGCACCTGCAGTCCGAACCTGCACAGAAATGTTGCCAAGGCCCCAAGGTAATGAAACCATATCGCGTGATAATGTGTGGTGGTGGCGTGGTAAAGATAAACTATACGATGGATTACCAAGGAATAGAACAGGAAAATGTGCATTAGTAACTCTACTATTACGGGTAGAAGTGATAGGCAAATTGATTTTGATAAAGCCTTAGTACTGATGGGGTAAATGAAGGAACATTCTGGAGTAGATACATCAGTATGGGATGAGTGGTTAAGTGTGTTTGGGAAATATAAAGCCTTGGTGTCATCCATCCTCCTATCAATAGCCGTATTCGCTGTAATGTTAACCTTATGTGGATGTTGCTGTATACCGTGCATAAGAACTCTCACCAACAGAATAATCACCACAGCCCTCACACCAGAAACTGAAGCACAAAAGCTACAGTTGCACCCATTATTGTAGAGAGAAGATGATAACATCAGAGGACTGAAAGAACTGTTTAGTGAGGACGAAAGAGAAGAAGAGTCTCCGCTGTACTGAAAGAACAACGAGCATGGATGATCTCGCAGATGAAAATCTGACAAAGAAAAGCTGTGTAATGAAAGAAACAAAGTTCTCACAAATGATAAACAGGGGGAAATGTTAGAGTAATTTACTTTCTGGGCAAAACTGTCTGTGTTATATTATCATGTGTGAGAACCATATTCTGTTCTGCGAGTTATACAAGCTACAAACTTATCCTGTTGTACTTCTGTCATGCAACCTGTACCAACGTCCTCTGATATAATCATGTAAAACTGTCAGGATCTCCTCTTGGCAGCCGAGAGGAGACACCTGATCACAATTAATAATCAGCGCCAGCGGCCAGCTGCCAGCTGCCGCTCATCAAGATCTCTTTAAAGAGCAGTGGCACGCTCTGTCTGGTGCCGGAGAATTGCTATTCTCCACCTGACCTTGTGAGACTACCCTGGACCTTGAACCCTAACCCTGCGAGAACCCTTTTACAAATAAAAGCTCATGCTATCGAAGGGAGGGGAGAGCGGTCTGGAGACTACAACGGTGGTGCTCCAACTGACTCTCCTCACGAGCTGAACAGACTTGACTCAACTCTTGTCTTCCTTATGATGCTGATGTCGGCCTTTGAACCCTGACAATAATACTGTATCATACTGAATTTTACTTAATTATGTCGTATTTTATCATGCTACACTGTTCTACAATATATAGTACTGTGCTTGAGTTCAATATACCCCACAGAATACATTCCCATATATATGCCACATACATCCCATAATACTGCATTGTAGTCTATTGTGAATCACTGCACTTTGATTTTATTTTTCTGATTTATTTTTTAAGAGTTTCATGTGACTTTCAGGAAGCTTTTAATGTGTCAAGGGCACTTCTTGCCGATGCTGAGGCAATTTCCTTAAAATTCTCATTCTTACAGAAAACCCCCAAAAAACGACAAATGAAAAGTACAACTCTCACTTACATCTTCGTTCTAGCGAATAAAAATGCTCTTAGTTTGTATTATTTTGTTAGTGTCCAGAACCTGACTTACTGAAAATGGAATCAAAGATTTCCCTTCAAAATAATACAAACAACTATTACAGAAATGAAACCTAGAAGTTATTGTTTATATTTTGTAATTCATTTTGGATGTTCATAAAATATTTCTTGTCTTATTTTGCTTTAAGGGGTTGAAGGCACATTAGGATATTCTGATTATTTCATAAATGCATTCGTAGTACAAATCAATTGCCACTCTAAGAGCACTGACATAATTTGACGCCTCAAAACACACACACACAGACCCAGACAGAACCTTTATCCGTAAACCTGCTGTTGACCATCTCAACAGTGAATCACAGTACTTATGTGCTTTTGGGGATTCATTTTTTTAGCAAAAGTAACTATGAGTTGTTACGACATAATAACAAGTCAATGCACTTGCTGCCCATTCTCCTAAAGCAGCTATACATTCTGAAAAAAATGAAAAGCAATTTATGAAATGGAGGATTTTTTAAGTTCACAAATGTTGATTTTTAAAGTTTGAGGTATTGTTTAAAGGACTTCCTGTGCAATTTTAATATTTTTATATCATGTCTTCCATATTATGGGTCCATTTCTTCATTTTTTTTTCCAAAAAATTTAATTTTCGTGTAATTTTCAGACCCTCTAGTGAACAAGTGAAGCCACTGATAATCAGACAGCAGATAATTAAACCTTCATTAACAGTGACAAACAGGCTCTCAAGTAACAAACATCACATTTAAGAGATGCCTTTATTTTAGAAAGCTTGTCGTGCTGAATAGCAACATGGGAAGTTTGCTGACTGGTATCTTCAGTTCTCAATTGGTAATGACCTGGTATTGTTTAAAAATATTTTTGATGTACTCAATGCTATATTCAGAGGAGGTTTTGAAGTACAAAGGGCCAGAAACTGGACTCAACACATTGACTGTAGCTGAATTTCATTTTCAGCAGTGGACTCTCTTTCCAATCACACACACACACACGCACACGCACACGCGCACGCACACGCGCACGCACACGCACACGCACACGCACACGCACACGCACACGCACACGCACACACACACACACACACACACACACATGCACACACTTTCACTTCTGATGCACAAACACTTTCATAGTCACACATCAGTTTACTGCTTGTGAAGGTGATTCGGCTGCAAGCTTGTGACAAGCGGGGCAAGCTAATAAATGTGCAGATTGCAAAGCGGAGAGAAATGATGAGATAATCAGCCTCCATTCTCTCTGTATTTTAATCAAGACTGAATTGTCACAATTACCAGCCCACCTCCTGGTTTTGGCTGCCTCAGCTACTGTTTTAGTGAGCACAGGTGATTGGAGATGCTTTTGTGCTACCAGCGCAGCTTTTAATGCTGATGAAGTTGTTTCCCAAAAGCACCAATAATGAGCCAGAGTGAAATAATGGCTCTCATAAAATAAACACCCCAGTTATCTTAAAATATCTATTTAGTGCAGTTTTCACCAAAAAAGGATTGAGAACCATCAACAGAAGTTTAATCAAAATGCGATTTATTTCTTAGAAGTTTGATGCCTAGCAGCGTTTCATTTTAGTTTACATCCATTGCCATCAAACAGCATTGTTAGAAATATTGTCAATTGACACATTCAATTGCTGAAAATAGTCTAAGCAGTAATATGTTGTCGAATCCAATGCCTTTTTTTCCTAAATGTATTCAAAGTGACAGAAATTTTGAAAAATACTTTAAAAATTCTGAAGATAAGCAAAACCAAATAGTTTTTCAAAAACTTATATATTATGGTTAGAGCCAAACATACTAGCATGATCCATCAGCTGCAAGACCATCAATACACTCCTTATCCTGTACCAAGCTACTGTAACTATCTGTTGTGGTTTTATTGTTGGAATCTCTAGGCATCATCAAAGTTGTCACATGATTCAGACAAGAATACAGTCATTCCGCCAACGCTTTTATCCAAAGCGACCAACAGTGGAGATGCCAGGGATTGAACCCAGGACCTCATACATGCAAAGCATGCGTCCTACCACTGAACAACACATTCCCCTTTCGGTCACTTAAAATGGAAATTAGACTGCAGGAAAATATTTTCTTACATCACTGATGGATAACTCTCCTTTAGGAGCACTTGATAAATATACAATAACTTGATAAATCTAAAATGGCATGAAGCAGTTGTGAAGATTTCATGAAGCAGGTTAATTTGGATGTAACCCTAAGCTTGCTAATAGCCGATTGCATGGAAACAGCTGTTAGATTGCAGAGCTACAATTAAGACTGTAAAACATCATCTGGAATTGGTAAGATGCAGCCCCGTTGTGCCAGCGGATTGATAAAAAACGCTTTGTTTGGATTTAGCAGGGGTCAGATTAATCAAAACTAAAACTCTTTCAGACAGCAGAAGTGAATGTTCTTAGACTCCTCACACTAAACTTTGTGAATATTTGGTGACTGAGCGAACTATGGTGACATTTATAGATTATTTTCATTCACGCAAATTCTCTCAAGCTATTGTTTGCAATCAGTACCTGCAGACACTTGACCAAGTGATTGAATACAATCAACATAAACTAACATAACAGCTCTGTGGGTGATTATCAACCATTCAAATTTACCAGTCCAAGATTTTGGTTTTGGCAATCCACCCAGTAATCCTCCTGATCCATGAATCCAAATTAAGCGATAAAGGTGGCTTGTGTTGTAGCTCTGGCAGTAGAACATCTAAACAATGAGCTTAAAAGTCTGAAAGTTCTTGATCTTCTTGTAGAGAGTAAACCAGATGTGAAACAAACATGGTCCAATTTTTATTACCATCACTCTGAAAGTGTCGGATTAAAAGCTTCGTCCCTCCTCCATCTGCAGGTTGGCTCTTTCAGCTTCTGGCAACTGCTCTGGAATGTGACGCCTCAGGGTCGAAGACAGCTGACATCCGTTGCTTCGAAGATCCTTAGACCGGCGCCTTCTAGCTTCCTCTGCTGGCTTTGAAAGACATACCTGAAATTCTAAGGTCATGTGATTGCTTTGGAACATTATATCTGAATACTCTCTGACATCATGGGACCTTCTGACACTGTCTCGGACAACCCTCTTGCCTTTCCTAGGCAAATCAGTGGCAGGAGTTTAATAATGTCAGGGAATTCAGAGATCAAACCCACATCAGTCATTCTTCTAATGTTATGTGACTGCCCTATTACATTGCATCAGGCTGATCTTTTTCTTTCCTTTTTATTAACTTGGAAATTCCACTACCAACTGACAAAACTACTTCAACAACCTTTGATCTTCATAAGGACATTGATTACTATCAAAATCATTATCTAAAGTGGTTTCACTTGATATCAACCCTGATTTCTGAAGATCTTTTGATTGATTTTCATTTAAAAAAGAAAAAAAATAGAAAACAATAATTACATAGCGACAATTACATTGAACAATTACATTGTTCCCAGTATTGCCTGTTCAACATTCCTGCTTTATCATAGATTTCGTCTTATCTGATTTCAATATATGGATCAATGAAATGTCTAAATAAGAATTTATATCATGTAAAAATAGTTAAATCAAAACACCAACAATGTGAAATAAATTGCTTGTATCTAAGCAGGAGAAGCACCATAACAAGTGGGAAGTAATTAGCAAAGAATTCCAACAAATCTGCTGAATATTTCAGTTGAAAATAAAATATTCTAAAAAACAAATGGTAGACATCCATAGGATATTTTGGATGACATACATCCAAAATTTTATCACAGCAGCATAACAGTTTAATGTCAATAAATATGAATAATGACAATAAAATAAATAAATAAACAACAATAAGCAGGATGCAAATGGGCTGAGACCAAGGATGAAATAGACACGCACGCACACACACACACACACACACACACACACACACACACACACACACACACACACACACACAACCCCTCCCAGGAATTCATCGGATTGGATTCCAGGGCAACGTGCAAAGTCATGCATGCATCTTTTGTCCAGGGATCTAAAAATGACCCCCTCCCCCCCGGAATGTGACAATAGAAGTTTCTTGTGTATGTGTGTGGGTGTGTCCGTGTTTGTGGTGCCAGTGACATAACTGATCTTAACTGACCATCATTAGGTGCTGCAGTTAATTAGCTGGGTTACTTTAATGAGCTTTTCATTTTTTTCAAGAGGGTTGTGAGAGGCAGCACCATGAAGTGAAGTAGAGGTTTAACTCATTCCTCAAACCCATCCTCTGGATTAAATCCAAACAATATTTTCCACCATCCAAACATTAGATTGCTTTCTTGAAGCTACATTTTGCCTACTGGTGGCTCTTCTTGTAACAGTCTGCTCTGCCTCTCCCCTGCTCTGTTGCTCAGCCACACCCCTCATCAGCTTCACTACTTTCACCTGCTGTTGTAACCTGCTCACCAGCTCCAATCAAGCCAGCTTATATGCAGCCTCACTCCACTCACTCTTTGCCAGATTGTCTTCGCTCTCATGCCTGACTCTTCTTCTTCTTCTTTCGGCTTTTCCCGTTAGGCCTGACTCTCCAGCGTTTATTTCCAGATTGCTTCCCTGGTATTGACCCAACTCGCCTCTGACCTCTGCTTCTCGTCTCATCCCCGACCTACTGCATCAGCTTCACCCTGTCAGCTCCTCACCGCTGGTACCGTCAGCCGACCTGATCCAACTGCAGTCTTGTGGTACCGTTCCTTCCTGCCACACAGGAGACCTTGGTTCAAATCCAGCCATACCCACTGATGTATCTGCGTGCCTGCTGAAATAAAACCGCTTCACTGCAGACCTGATTCATTTGTGCTGCAATTGGGTTCATCCTACACCCGTTACAGTACAATCTGGCCAGGTATGGACCCAGCACACAATCCCACACCACTTAGGCGCCTCGAGACTATTGGCGTCCTGCAGCAACATGAAGCCATGATGACTGCATCTGCTGCTGAAGCCAGACAGTCTGCTGGTGAGGCCAGGCAGGTTGCTGAGGCGCAGGGACAGGCGCTAGCAGCATTAGCTGGACAGATGCAATGGCTAGCAGCTCAACTTTCCCAGCTCTCCTTTTCCACTGGATCTGCCTCCTCCTCTGAAGCATCAGCTCCTGTACCAGCCTCTTCTCCGCCCAGAGATGCTGCTGAGCCCCGGGTGGGCACCCCGGAGTGTTACAACGGTGATCGAGAGACTTGTGAGCCCTTCATCACCAACTGTTCTCTTCTGTTCGCCCTGCAACCCCGCACCTTCGCCACTGAACCAGCGAAGGTTGCTTTTGTCATCAACCACCTCACGGGCAGAGCTCGGCTATGGGGAACAGCTGTGTGGGAGAGGCAGTCTCCAGCCTGTGCTTCCTTCAACCTGTTTGCTGCTGAGCTTCGCAAGGTTTTCGGCTTTGAGAAGTGTGGTTCTGAGTCTACAAGGGGAAAGAACAATAGCAGATTACTCCATCGAGTTCCGCACGAGGGCCAGCCATAGCAGTTGGAACAGCTCAGCCCTCTGTGATGCCTTCGTCCATGGCTTGGCTGACTACATTAAAGATGATCTGGTTTCGCATAACACCCCCATCACCTTGGGCGGGGTGATTGATTTAGCCATCCGAATCGATCTTCGAATCCAGGCTCGTCGACGAGAGAAGCGTCAAGGGGGAACCCAACATTCTCTTCCACCCCGCTCCCATGGGGGTGCTTCTGCAAGCAACTCCACCTTAATGGGTCAGCAGCATGTAGGAACTAAACCTCAGTAGTGGACTAATGCTAAGGATTCTTGGCTGCTGCTAGAACGCAGATGCTGGTTTCAAGATCAAAACAGTAAGTTTTGGGATTTGAGAACAGTTAAGCTACAGTTCTCACTTCCTTTAGACATTAAAGATAAATATTCTTATCAACAATGCTACAATTGATACAACTTGTCCAGACTATCGACTTCACCCTTTTCCACTGACAATATTAGTCTGTGGCCGCTACATAAACATGTTACTAAGAGTCTGGATAAACAATGGATGGAGATATGGTAGGAGCAGGGAACAGGACTGACCAAAGATCTTAGAAACTAGAATACACAATATAGTCTAATTTTTTTCCATTACGAGTATCCAGGCTAATTAAAGCTTCGGCCTGTGAATGTTCCTTGTCCTGATCCAAGTCCTCATCTACATCTACTTCCAAATCAAAATGTACATCCAAATCAGAATCTACATCCTTAGTATCTCAGCACATGTCCTCTATCAAGTGCACGTCTATTTCATGATTCACAGTCATGTCTATATCTGTGTTCATGTCCTCGTCCATTTCCACATCACAGTTTATGTCTTTACCCTCATCCTTGTTCACATCCTTGTCCTCATCCAGATCCACATCCAAGTCAGAGTCAGCAGCCTTTGTCTTCATCAATGACCATGTCCAAGTCCACATTGTACTGTATCTATAGTACATCATTATCAGTCATATCCAATCTATGTGTACATAATCCACATTTTCCATGAAAGAATTCATGTCACATTTATGTCGAAGCCGTCGCACATTACTGTTCAAGTCCACATCCATTTCCTCTATTCTGTCTAGACCTTCTCATATACAAAAGACACACGTCAACCGATTCAGAGACAATCACTTCTATCCCGCACAGATAATTTGAAAACACTGCTGAAGAAGGAATCTGCAAATTTTGACAATCACATGTTGGTGTCTCAGGCATGGAGAGTTATCTTTTAGACTCAATTTGCCAAAATGATCAGATAACATTCAATTTGGGATTTGTTTTGATGGCTAAAAGATCTATCATCCATAACCTCCCCTGAAGCTTTCTAGGCTCTAGCACATTGGTCCCCAAACTGTGGCCCGCGGGCCGGATACAGCCTGCCTCCACATTTTGCCCGGCCCCTGAACAATACCAGAGATGCATTATGATAGTTTTTTTCATTCTGGCCATGTAATCGTGACTTGTACATGCATAGAACATACCATTATATTCCACCCTTCAGCAGTCTGTGGTTCATCTGCCCCCCCCCCCCCCCAAAAAAAAAAAAAAAAAATCCAGGACACACCCCTTTCAAATAATACGGAATAATGGCAAAAAGATTGAGTAGGAGAAAAATAGATTCAGACTGCAGGGTTTTTAACCTGCAGTGGACAAATGATTATTTTTTTTGTTCAATTCAAAGAAAAGGCTCTTTGTCTCATCTGTCAAGAGACGGTGGCTGTATTCAAAAAATACAATCTGCGCCAACACTATGAATCCTGTCACAAAGATAAGTATGATAGCTTGCAAGGACAAATGTGATGAGACAAACTCTCAAAGCTAAAAAGTGGACTGTTAGCTCAGCAGAGTGCATTTGTAAGCCAAGCTCAGCTGAACCAATCCATCTGATAGCGAGCAGAGGTAAACCTTTCACTGATGGAGAATTTGTCAAGAAATGTTTGACTGCTGTTGTGGAGGAGGTGTGTCCCGAGAAGAGAGATGTCTTTAAAGTTGAGAGTCTGTCGCCGACTACAATCACAAGACGCATTGAAGAAATTGGGGGTAATGTATGTGCCCAGCTGCAGCAGAAGACGAAAGAATTCGCCTTTTTTTCATTAGCACTGGATGAGAGCACGGGCTTTACAGGACACAGCGCAGCTGCTAATTTTTATTCTTGGAGTTAGCACAAACTTTGAAACATGCGAGGATCTGGCAGCCCTCCAAAGTCTCAAATGCACAACGACGGGGGAAAATATTTTTGGCAAAGTCTGCCAAACCATGGAAGAGTTGAACCTGGACTAATCGGGCTCGTGGTCTTACCGACCCGCTACAAGTCCACTGCCTAATTCACGAGCAAGCACTGTGCTGCAAAGTGTTGAAGTGGAATTCTGTCATAAAGGTTGTGGTGTCATGCATAAACTTCATAAGAGCAAAGGGACTTAAACACAGGCAGTTCCAACAATTCCCGTGTCAACTGGAGTCTGTGCATGGCGATGTGCTGTACTACACAGAGGTCCGATGGTTGAGCCGTGGCAGAGTTTTGAGGTGTTTTTACGAGCTGCGACCTGAGATAAATGCATTTCTTCATTTAAAAGACCAAACTGTCCCCAAGCTGATCGACCTAAAACGGAAATGGCACCTTGCATTTTTAACAGATGTGACAGAAATACTGAACAGCCTTAACTTGCAGCTATAAGGTCAAGGGAAACTAATTTGCAACATGTATTCCCACATAAAAGCATTTGAGGTCAAACTAGTGCTGCTTTTGGAACAAGTGAAAAAGAACAACTTCATCCATCTTCCTGCAACCCAAAACCTCTCTGCAGAGAACCCAGTGGGCCTGTTCCCAGCTGAAATGTATGTGGAAGCACTGAAAATGCTGAAGGCAGAGTTCGATGTGCGATTCTGTGAACTATATATTAATGCAAAAGATACCCCTTTCTTTCCGACATTGATGAAGCCGAGCCTTCTTATAAGTTTGAGTTGGCCAAGTTACAGAACTATGATGTGTTGAAAGATTCATTCAAGCCCAACAGTCCCATTGACTTCTATGCCACCCTCCCAAATGACACGTACCCAAACATTAAAAATCATGCAATGAAAATGTCCACACTATTTGGCAGCATGCACGGTATATCAGTGAGCAAACCATTCTACGCATGAAATACCTGTAAACTCCCATTAGATCAAGATTGACAGATTAACATCTCCATCAGTGTTTCAGACTTGCTGTGACTAAAACAGAACCTGACATTGAGCTCACCAGCCAGATGCAGGCCCACAGTTCACACTGATGAACATAAATTGGTAGCTTACTTTTCTGAATTGAATGAGCCATTCTCAGTACAAATAAATATAATCATAATGAAATCTACTGGGATAAAATCCATTGTACAACCATACTGTTAGTGAAATGTGTTGTGTTGTTAGGTGTTGGCATCAGTTCGGTTTCATAGCCTGCTTGCTTTCTGGTTTTCACAATGAATTTGATATGAGAGAGCGGCAAACAGTTATGTCTACAAGAAAGTTAATATTCCTTTGTCTTTTTTTCTGTGAAAAATTTGAAAATGGTTATTTGGTTATTATTTATTTCATAAATAGTGTTATTTATTTCATTAATGTTATTTATTTTCTGATTTTTTTTTTCCTGTCAAGATCCCAGAAAGGGTTAATTTTTGGTTGTGTGGCTCCCTGGAAAACAATAAATGTTTATGTTTCGACACCTCTGCGATCGTCACACTTTTTGCCCCCCGAAAGAGAAGGGAAAAGTTATTTGGCCCTCGCAGGAAAAAGTTTGGGGACCCCTGCTCCAGCACATTGACATGGTTTATTGAGAAAACACAAAATATTCCAGATGGCTTTTTCCACACAGCATCAAAGCACACAGAGATGAACAGATATAATCAGAATATTGGATCAATAAGACATGGAGCTTATCAAGTGGAGCTGAATAGGATTTAAAAAAATCTTCATTGGAAGCACTGAAAAAGAGAGAATAGAGAAAATGTTGATAAAATGTTTTGGTCAAGATAGTGACAAGACAGTAGTGATACTGTATGGCCTAGAAACAGTTACAATTATGAAATACAGGAAGCAGACAAAAAAGGTCACAGAGATGAAGATGTTAAGGTTCTCTTTGGGAGTGACCAGGATGGGTTGGATCAAGAATGAGTCTCAGAGGAACATCACGTGTTAGATGTTTTGGAGAGAAGGTGTTCTGAGGGTCAGATGTTACACCGGCCGACTGGGTCCGGTCAGAGGTTACACCGGCCAACTGGGGCCGGTTGGAACGAGGTAGGTGTCAGAGGTTACACCAGCCAGCTGGGTCTGGTCGTGGCAGGGATCCGCAGTGGTCTGAGAGCCACAATCTCCCAGCACCAGGCAGAACATGCCGCTGCCCTTTATAGGGATTTCGATTAGCGGCATCTGCTGCAGCTGGCGCCGATTACAAATTGGGATCAGGTGTGATACCCTAGCAGCAGCAGCAGCAGCAGCAGCAGCAGCAGCAGCAGCAGCAGCAGCAGCAGCGTTTCATTGCTGGACCTAAATGCATTAGAGTGGGCATACAGGATGTGGTGTAACTTGGTTGGGGAACTTCCAGGTACTTATGTACCTGGCCACATGCTCAGTCTTCTTATGTATGCTGACAGGAGGAGTCCTCCAATGTTGCTGAAGTTTGGGACACATCCCAGTCAGATCGAGCAAAACAGGCTAGCAGGATGTATGTCGGATCTGGGATCCAGAGTTTGACTTCTCTGGTCACTGTTATTTTGTTTCAGTCTCTGTGTTATTAAAATTTTCATATACCCGTAGTCTCCACATATGGAGAATCTAATGAGCCTTCATAACCTTGATGGAGACTGGACATGTTATCTACTTGCCTCCAAACTGCCCCTTCTTTTGATGAAGCTTGGTTCTGCACTGGCTCATTGTCTAGAAGCTTGTCACAGTGGTTCCATGAGGAACATCTAAGTGTTACACAGGGGTCCATCCTCAAAGACGGCCCAATGGTCCTGTTAAGGTATAAAAAAAACACACGCTAGAGGTCAATCTTTGTACTCTCATACAGATTACTCTGTGAGACTTGTACCTTTGAGACCTCAAATAAATATCCATAGACCATTCTGACCAGTCTTTGTCATTCACCGACTTTCTTAAAGAAGCCTCCAAAAGGAAAGAAAATTTCCACAACGTCTGTCTGTCTGTACAGGAACAGAGGTATAGGCAGGTTGCAGCCCTGCATGCATCATGAAAGTTGCTATAAAGATGTTCCCGGGGGGGATTGTTCAAATGTGGGGAGTAAGTTGTACTCCTTAGACGCCAGCTGCGATCACAATGGCACTGGGGTGCGCAGTCTGTAATACACTGATGTCATGGATTTTGCCCGGCGCTGCTGTGGAGTTAGCCCACAGTGGGATGTAAGCAGCAGATAAAAACATGGCAGTGAATTCCCTTGGTATAATGGGGATGGCATTTCAGCAGCTAAAACTCAATGTCAGGTGTTTGCTCACAGTCCATATGTCTCCACACCACAAGTTGTTAACAAACAGACACCTGCCACATTAGCTTAACTGGAGGCTGTGGTCCAATCTCATCAGTGTACACAGTAGGTCTCCAGTCACCATTCATCCTGGTTGCAGCGGTTGTTCTTGGTAGAATACGTTCACAACACCCTGACCAGCTCCTCTACTGGCTTGTCATCCATTCCAATGCTAGGCTCCTGTGTTGTTGCCCAGGAGGATGTCTCCTGCCCTTCTGTGCAGGCTTTCATTTGCTGGTTTCGCTGCACCCAGGCCAGAGCTATCCTCCTGCGTTCTTGTGAGCTGCTACACCTCGATCGCCGAACGACAGGCTCCCACTTAGTAGATTGGCATAAGAATGTGGTTGTCAACCCAGGATCTTCAGCTGAGGGTCGATTTCAAGAAGCTGCCACCCAGGTTTATTGGCCCCTTTGAGATCCAGAAGGCCCTCAACCCAGTAGCGGTTCAACTCAAGCTCCCTCATTCCATGAGGGTCAATCCCACCCTCCTGTGCATCCAGGTAGACTGAATCAGCTGATGAGGTGGGACCTATGGAAAAAACACTGAGTACAGTGACAGTGGTTTGACACACCTGTTTGACCTGGTTTCTGTATGCTTTGAGTTTTGAATTGAATGTTATGTCTCACTTGTGTGCTTGCTATTTCGAATCTTTTATTTTATCTTTCTGATTTTTAATCATTTGGGATTTTTCTAATCAATCGGATTTAAACAATCTCAAAGACAAATGTCTACTCATTTTTTTGATTTTTTTTGGCTGAAAAACTTCAGATTTTATATTTCCTATCCTTCAAAAAGTACAATACTGGCCAAATGGTCATTTAATCCTAAGAAGGAAGAACTGCTGATTATGGTTTGTTTGCATCAACAGCCACATAGCAGGTTAAACACCTGCTTTACACTTGCTGTGTGGTACTGGATTTATCTTTTATCTTACAGAACAGCAGCATAGCACTTAACTAGCAGTTGCAAATGGTTTAGAGCCAGAGCTTTATTGTTATCTCAAAGTTGCAAAATGATCTGCTGCTCACCATGGTGACATCAGACCTTCATTGTAACATGATAGAAACTTACTGTATTGACACACTGCTTTCTTAGTGTGTACAGCCTATGCTGTTGCTAGAGCCAATCCCAGCAGATATTGAGGGAGAAGATTGTTTTAACCTGGATTGGTCACTTGTCAACCACAGGGACATTGAATCTTTGTTTAGAATCTTTATTTATTCTGCTACATATTTTTGTTCTGTAGGAAGAAGCCAGAGTCCCTCCAGGACCAACAAGGAGAACATTTAGACACAGTGCAGAGTTCACTTCAAAGTATCCTGTTCAATTTCAGACAATAACAAACATGGTGACTGTGGAGGAGCTTGTGATCATCTACATTCTAAGAAAGAGAAATAAAAATAGTCAGTGTAGTAGACAGTGATGGTGAGTTGGCCCTTTAAATAAATTGTGGTATGTGGACACTCGAGTGCTCTCCCGGTTGTTATGATGGCATTTTGTCTTGTTCTCTGTTCATTTTGCTGGTCAACTTGAGCAAACTGTGCAACACTGCCCCCCACAACTCCTGGTGGTACTGCTCTGTTTGCTGCCTTTGGCTCTGTATCTGCATTCTCACTGAAAGAGAAAAGATTTACACACTAAATGAACAAACAGGATGGACAGAAGCCTATGTCCTGATGCATTTTTAATGTTGAGAATAAATGAGCCCTAAGTTGATTTTGTGAGCAAACTACTTCACTTGCAATTTTAATGTTTACAATGACATTGCTTGATGATGACAAATGTCTTTTGCAACAGGGAAAGAGAAACCAGTTAGATGAGAACATCTAAGCTGCTAGCCTGAGAATGAGCCTTATTTTCACGAATTTGAGATATAGATTCTTCCCTGATTTCACCAGAAGGTTCAGTTGTTGAGGGGAGTGGAGAATTTAGTTCTGAGTAAAAATTTAGCGGTGATGGACAGGATCTTGATGTTGAAACTAAACAGTGAGGTCATAAGGCAATCTGCCAGCCTGTTATCTTCATCAGAGCTTCAGATTATTTCCTTCTCTTTTGACCACTGAAGTGATATCTGACTTGTCATTGTGCTCTTAGGTTTGGTGCCTATCAGCTACAATTAGACTGTTTATACATAGCTGTTAACCTCTGCACTCAGTTGATAGATAATATAGGATTACCTGCTCATTTTAATAGGATTTTGTAATGGTTTAAACAGATTTTTAGACAATTTTTAGGTTCTTTCTTTTGATCTTCAATAGTCCTCTCTGGTACTTTCCTTCTTAGTTTTGCCTTAAAAATGCCAAAGGTCTTGTGTTTCTGAGGTCCAATTAAAAATTTGCATCAATAAATTGCCTTTGCTGCATTAGAGAAAATTACAATTTAAATATAATTCATATTTGTATGAGGGCAGCTTGGAAGCAAACAGTGCTTTCATATGTTTGAATGTCAGACATGTTGAAAAAAATGAGAAAAAATGAAAAACAGATAACGTTCAGCGTCTTTAGGTTTGTGGAGTGTGTTTCTTGTCAACAGACAATATCGACATTTTCAGAAAAAAAACATCATAGATGATGGAGGTAAGCGGTTTGATATCTTAAAAAGTTACTGGAACAAAAATATGAGAATAATATTAATAACCACACAAAATATACTTTATATTAATGGGAATTGGATATTTATGTGAAATGAATGATAAACACTACTGTTGATATGTAACCAGGATAAATAAATCGTCTTCGTCTCATTTTTCAGAGTTCACACCACCTTCGCGTCACATGACGTGAAATCAAGTTGTGTGACGTCGCGATCAGAAGCGCCTCTGGACTCGAGGGGTCCCGCATTCATTTCGATACGCACGCGCATACGCGCAGAGATGAATGATGAAGGACTAAGTAAATGAAGACAGAAGAAATGAAAAGGAGAGTAAATATGTGAAGGGGGAGGAGCCTGTCCGTCACCCCCTCCTTCTCCTTCTCCGGCAGAATCTCTTCCTATAGCTTCACGGTACAACGGACATTTGAGTCGCGGACGTCGCGTGAATCAGACAATACCGGCGTGGACCGAGCAGCTAGTCCAGCCTGTATTCGGGTGATGTGTTTTCCGCCCCGCGCAATTATTCCGATCCGAACATCTCCGCAAAAAACGAGGATTTCCTTCCGTCTCAGCCACCAGGGTTCCTCCCAGTTCGCAGAGGCTCCACCGCCGTCTACTAAGTTTAGAAGTCCTCGCTCTGACGGCTGCGGAGATCCGACACCAACGCCGTATATCTTCTATTTGTCCAATAGAGGAAATCCTCTACCACCGCCGCCGCGCCTTCAACGCGAGTCGTGAGGATTTAACCGGGAATGTCGGCACGAACGTAAAACCAAGGAGATTTAACGGTCAGTCTTTCTTTCTTTCTCTCTCTCTCTCTCTCTCTCTCTCTCTCTCTCTCTCTCTCTCTCTCTCTCTCTCTCTCTCTCTCTCTCTCTCTCTCTCTCTCTCTCTCTCTCTCTCTCTCTCTCTCTCTCTCTCGCGCGCGCGCGCGCGCCTGTGTGTCCATGTGTTATTTACTTCGCTTTTATCTGCCGCGGTTTCCATTCTGTACTGCTGATCAGTCGCTTTTAAGGAGACGCAGGGAATCTAACTCTCCGGTTCCAATCTCATTTGAACGGTGCATCTGAGGAGCCTGTAGAGGTTTTGGAGCAGTCATTAGCTGCTGCTGCCTTCTTGGTTTGCTCCCCCTCTTTCTCCCTATCGCTTTTGCCCTTTTCCCCGGTTTCCTCGCCACCCTTCCCAACCGTACCGGGTGTGTGTCTGTCGGTATTGTCTGACCGACGGCCGGACAGCTGGGACCCCGCCACTCCTGGAACAGGTGCAACGAAGCCTCTAGTTGCGGTCCGGGAGGCCGCGGCGGGGCTACATTGTATGGCTGCGGGTGAGAGACCGGGGTCGTGGGGGGTAACAATTTGGGGGTCGCGCATTCTCTGGCATGTTTCTCATTTATATTGAGCAATTGGTCACTTTGAAATCAATAATATATATGATTGTATAGACTACGTATGTATAGATATAGATCTGTATGAATACATATTAACGGATGCGAGCTGGGGACCTACCAGCTTATCATTTTTCAATAAAATGGAAATATATTCTTGAGCTGAAGGCCCTTGTAATGTCATAAATGAAATTACAACATATTCTGAAAGTAAAACAGTAATTAGCATGATCCCTGGAAACTGGGTCGTTAAATAAGAGCTACAACAAAAAAATAAAAATAAAAATGAAAAAAAATAAAACAAAAACAGATCATCAGGATAATATATCTTTTTAACTTACAAGCCCTAAATTTTGGCCCATGAAGATTTACACCAAAATTGCAAAGTAATTTAGAAAAAAAACTTACGTCCCTGACTGCTTTTTATAATAAAGAGACAAGTCTATGCTAATACGAAATATGGAGCTTGATTTCAGTGAGGATCATCTGGCCTGATTGGGTGGAGGGTATTTTAGTGTTCATGATCTATTTTGGCTTCGGGGGTGGAGGGTGTCCAGTTTGAGGAATGGCCCCTAATGGATGGTCAATGCTCCCACTCTTGGGGTCCACCAGTCTTTTCTTCCTTGTGACTCTGTTCATTGTAGATGTCGGATGGCCAAGGTCTTCACACAGTTACGATGAACATGGTGATGAACCTGTAAAGGCTGAAGTAACATGATACTTTCATTTGGACTTTTGGTCTCTCAGGCATGACCTCTGGTATCCATACTGGTCCTAAACGTCTTGCTTGGAGGTCTTTAAATATATTTCACTCTGAAGGAAATCTGAGCCTTTCAAAAAAAAACCAAAAGCTGATGCGATGATATAAAGGTCAGCCAGCATTAGCAAGTGTGGAAAAGAACCATACTTACGGTTATAAAAAACAATCTTGTCCTTGAGTGGAAATCGTCAGAAACCTGACATAGACGGACATTAGATATTAATCTTGATTTGCAATGAAATAAAGGTTAAAAATCAAACTTTCTCTCCCATGTCTGACCCTTTATGCATCAGACAGAGCAGCTCAATATTTGCCTCATGGGGGAACCTGACTCTCTCCCGGGGGAATGTGGCTGAGTAGTTGTCACTGTCTTGCCACAGTTCTATTTTAAGTTCAAAAACATAATGTGTTTCATTTTTAGTGTCTTATTGTAGTGTTGGGTTCTACTGAGATCTACAACTTTCATTCTGTTGCTTTGTGACGCAAATAAGTGAGACTGCAGCTGAGCATACTGAACAGTGTGAGTGGGTGTGTTTGTATGTATTCGTGCGTGCGTGTGGACACGCACACTAGTGTAAGTTAATGTGCAAGTGGAAACAGGTGTCATGTTGATGGAGCTGCTGTTTTGTCGAAATGACGTTTTAAATCCCTGACTGTTTTTACACTCAATGATATGTGTGTGTGTGTTGTAGGTCCATATTTGGTTCAGAAGAAGACACTGGAAAAGCTATTAGTTGTATGAAAATTCACCAGGATCTGAAAACTGTCACATCAAATGTTTAAGATCCTTGTTATCAGGTATTTGTACTAGAAACTTACCTTGGAATGGTGTTCAAAAGAAGCCCCTCAAACACTTTGGGTTAGTTTCTCTATATTTGATATATTTTTGAGCCAATTTGAAGGCTGATTGCTTCAAAGTGTCTGCATTAGAATATATATGGATACGGAGTGTAGAACACGGACACAAACACACCTGGTTGCAAAGCAGCCTGAACACTGAGGTGTAAAACTTTTCTGTTTGTCTGAACAGGCGTCACTTCTTTCCAGCATAACTTCGACCTCCAACTCCTGTAAATCCTGTGTATATTGGCCTCTGAAAGAAGTCTCAGTCCTTGGATGGAACTCCAAATTCCTGGTAGATATAAGTAACTGTTGCTTATGACATTTCTTGGGCCTGAAATTATGGAGGAGCTACCATGGAAGTAAAATGCTTTTAATTTATTTCAATACAGCACAGTACGTTGTGTGTGTGTGTGTGTGTGTGTGTGTGTGTGTGTGTGTGTGTGTGTGTGTGTGTGTGTGTGTGTGTGTGTGTGTGTGTGTGTGTGTGTGTGTGTGTGTGTGTGTGCGCGTACACTCACAAACACTTATGTTATTATTGTTCTTTAAGCTTTATGGTAATTCCTCACTACTTTTGCTTGATTTCTACCCAATTAGTTTCTTTACATTTTTCAGTCTGTTTCTGTGTGACATTTCAAATTAGTTTTTCAGATAATTTCCTACTTACTGCTCAGATCCGATTTTTTTTTTTTTTTTTTTTTTTTTTTTTTTTACAATTTACAATTTCTTACTGAACTGTTTTATTTGAGTTTTTTGGGTTTTTGGTCCAACATGGGATTTTACAGTCAAACATATTCTAAACAGTGTAACATCTGTCCATTGTTAATCTGAGTTTTTGGATGGATTTTTTTCTGGAGGATTTTGGTTAGATGGAATTTTCCTCTTGAAAATGGAAGATCAACCTCCTCCTTTGGATGTCTTAGACCTTTTTACGCTTAGGTTAAGGAATTTTTTTAAAACCTTGATTGCTGGAAGAATTGAGAGCATGGACCCCTCTCCCATAAAAATAAATTACAAATGAAAACAAAAGTATAATGTAACAAATGGTATTTTTTTAAAATATTGCTTATGGGGTAGAAATTTCATTTTTAATATAAGCTATTACTTAGTTAGTCCTGTTATTTGTTTCGTTTTCCAACTTATTACGTTTAGTTTTGATTGTCTCCCCCCCCAAAATCAATGTCTTAAAGGTGTGCGTGCGTGTGTGGGAGACCCATTGCAGGAATTTTCTAGTGAGACAGTCATGTCAGAACTTGTTGAAAGTGTAAAATTTGAAGTCTTTCCACTTGTTTGAGAGTGTTGACATATGTGCACAAGCACACACACGTACAAACACTCACAAGATCATCCTCTGTTGCGTTTGACTGTTAGATTCAACGTCCCTCAGTTCTCATTTCCTTGCATTTGTCTTAGCAAGTAATGTGTGGGCACACACACTCATGCAAACGCTCGCCTAGAATCATGAGACATGAACACCAAATCCTAAATGAAGAGCTTACTTTCAGGTGTTTAAAAAAAAAAAAGTTAAAGACAGCAAAAATATTACATTTGAAGATAATTTCACCAAAATTCAATATTAACTGACGGTCAGCTGTAATTTACCAGGCTTATTTCTGAAAAATGACTTACATATTTTAAATGAAGCAAAAACAGAGGTAACCAAAAGAGCAGGAAACCTTATTCAATAAACGACCTGATAGTAAAGATCACAGTAACGTCCAAATTCTCCGAAAGATGTTGAGACATTATTGAAACATCATCAGAAAAAAATAAGCAAACTTCTTTGGTCCTAACTAACCCAAGTTCAACTTCAATGAGGTAAATTGGGATAATTTTGGCGTCTCCTAGAGGCAGTGGAGAGCTGCCCTTTGAGTAAAAAGATGCCAATTTCTGTCCAAAACCATTAAACTCCTTCACTCATCCACCGAAAAGACCTCCCCCTCCCCCATTGTGCCAGGAGCAGCCAGTCACCATGGCGACGGCGGCAGCGCTCCCACACGGAGCGGCGGGATGACAAGCCTCAACATGTGGTTTCCGGAGCTTGAATGCAGACATGGTGGAAAGTTACAGCTCAGTTGTTTGAGCTGCAGCTTCATAGCAGAAATATGTCTGTCTATATTTTTTTTAATTGTTTGGTGAATTTCTTGATGTCCTTTCATCCATTATCAAACAAAAAAATCTGCTAGGAAAATGTCTTAAAATCTACAAGAAATCAAATAAGATAGCAAAATTACCTATAATAATCACCATTTTTTTGAATGCCAAAAGACATGAAAAACACAAGAATCACAATATAATAAATGAATAGATTGTTTGTTTTTTTTTAACTTAAAACTCATTACAAACTCCCCTAAAAGCATGATGAATCATGTTTTGTTTTGAATTTGAAGAAGATGATGAAGAAGTTAGAGAAAAAGTGGGGTTACAATCTTTTTAAGTAAGGGTAGAGTTCAAATGGCAATGCTGTAGCCAATCCTTTTTGTCCGTGGCCCTTCATCTATTCATCTACCCCCTCATTCTATTGACAATTCAGCTTTGATGATTCACCCCAGGGTGTGGGAGGGGCTTGAGTGACAGAAGAGAAGATGTGTCCTTCACTACTTTACCTTGACCTTTGTCTGCTGCTTGGTGCCAGTGCATGTGTATGCACATGGGTGGGGCATTTTTACATTGTTTGTATAGAGGATCAACAGTCTAATCAGATGATCATGCTGAAGGACAGTGAGATGTTGAATGGATCAAGCAGAAGTTAATTTCCCTCTCCCTGAATTACATACCATTCGATGTGTAATTCAAATAGTTGTCTAAACCCTGATAATATTTTCTTTTCTCTCAATTTATCATAGCTATAATCAGCTCAAAGACGTCCGCAATTTGAAAAAGTAATCGCAGTACAAGAATAACTGTGTGAGAAAGTGTCTGAGTCATTTAATTTTCCTCAGGCGTTCCCAATGAAACACCGTATATATCCCCCCCATGTCATCTCTGATATCCTGGATTAGATATTTCACAGTCATAATTGACTGTGACCAGCATTTTGTTTGTAATAAAGAGGTTGACACTAAGTGAGCGGTTTGGGGTAACTCAAAGAATGATTTAAACATGCTTGAGGCACGTATTCTGCTGCTTAACAAGCAAACATAAGAACAGCCCCTTCTCTCTTAGACATAAAATCATCAGCGATTGCTTGAAACAATTAAAACCATCTTTAAATAGGTCTCCATTCTGATTCAAATGCTGCCCTGTATGATTTTCCACCAACGGAGATTCTAATCTATTTAAATTATTATTGTTATTATTATTATTATTATTATTATTTGTATTCTAAGTATCTTGTGTTGTTTGGAGCACACATATGGAGTGCTATAAGACAAGGTTGCCCTCTCCAGTGTCTGGGCTATTTATTTTGTTCTTTGACAAGGTTTCAAGTGACCCAAATGGGGCTGTGATATCCTATACTTTTTTTGAGATGTGAACCATCACTGACCCAAAGTTTGGCTCGCTTTGTGATTTCAAATTCTATGTCAGGAAAAATTGAGCTACCGTATATTCTTTGATCCTGGAGCTTTTTTGCAGTAATTCTAGTTTTTTGTTTTCCTTTCTACAAATAGTCCTCAATTATTTGATTGTTGTGCTTCAAAATGCATGTGGAGAGTATCACTGGTATATAATTTTACTTTGGGTTTGCTACGATGAATTCAATTGTAATAACTCTTTGCTAGATGGTATGATTTATTGATTTCCATTTATCCAAGATATTCATTCTATCCACCCATCCTACCATTGCAAAGTATTGGTGTATTGGGGAAAAAAAATCACTGTATAATACATTTGAACTCACCTCCAGACAGTTTTTATCTTAGATATTTTTCATTTGAATCTGGACAAGCTTACAACTGCTTGATTACAACCCATGGACATTTGCACAATCTTCAACTTATGGCAGTACTTGTTCTAGTGTGATAACTCAGTTACATCCTCAAGAGTAGGGGCTGAGGAATATTTTATGCGTGTTTGTTTTATTCCTATCTGTGCCTTTGCTGTTGTAAAAATGGACAATAAAAGCAAGAGCAGATGTCCTTTTCTTACTTGACATGGTTGACAAAAAGGGAATCATTTTTCTGCTGGTGAGGACTAATGCTTCCAACCTGAGATGTAGATCATTTTGACCCAGCTAATAAAACCTGATACAAAATGCAAAGCCAAAGGCCTGTAAAACGTTTATTCAAAAATAGAAATACCCTATCAAAAGACAATACAGCATAAATGGAAAGGCTGCCACTGTGGTGCTTTCTTAGAAGTTCATCCAAACTAGGGTTAGCTGAAGTCTTTGGTTAGTCAGAAGATGACCCAACCAACATAACCTGTAAATATTATTTCAAAGTCTAGTTGCCCGGATTTTAGTCAGTTTTTTTTTTAACAATCCACAATGACTAAACTTACTGGATTCATCTTTATTTGGAGGACCACTGATATTAGTCTTATTGAAAAAGACCTGTCAACCCAGGAAAAATTTTGAATACATATACATTAAAACAAGTGCCTGTAGTTCTGTTTAATTTTGTCGTAGGTCTCCAGTGGTTAACTGCAGAATCCCAAAGATTTAGTTCATTTAATTAAGGGTCTAACTTCTGTTACTCTTTTGGCTCCTCAAATTTGTCCACTTGATCTCAAGACAGCCTGTTTAAACTTGGTGAAAAAAATTCTCCAGCTTATTAGTATCTGGATTGGTCCCCAAAGTCAAATTCCCAATTGCTAACTTAATTTTAGTGGCTGTTTATCCTTTATCATATCCAATATCAGGGACTATGAAGCTTTTATTATTGGAATTGTTTCTCCCCCCTCCCCCCTGCTTCATTAAAAAAAAAAAAAAAAAATCTATTTTTTGTCTGCAGAGTGCATATCCGGCCTTCCTGGTTTGGACCTTGTTCAAGTCAAATTTTAATGTACTGCACAAAGTTGCTTCCTTATTGAGTCATCAAAAAGTCATGCAAATTAACTTTCTTTTAGCTGCTGTTCTAATATCATCCACTTATTCCTTGTTTCTCATTTTCTTTTGGTATTGTGTACTATTAAGTTGCCCCTTGTAAGGGCTTTAAGTTCTTCAACTGTACCTATTCTTTCTGTGAAACCAACTTTTACTTTAAGGAGCCTATAAAGGCCCTGATTCAGTAAACAAGCAAGTTTTGGACCTTGAAAAGTGGTATATCAACTATCCCCTTACATCCTGACAGCACAATAACACAAATTGTGTGACCTGCCATTATTTGATTTATCCTTTTAGATATCAGGATCTGTTGTTTTGGTGAGTTGTACTTGTTTATGGAATTTTAATCTGTTATGACATTAAGTTGAGTTTCTTAATCTCCAAATTCCCTCAAGTCTTAGATTGTTCATGAGTAGACATACATCCATTCCATTCTGAGGCACACAGGTTTACATTTATAGGATTTATAGGTTTACATTCATAGGATCTTCTATTCAAAACACAATGAAGTCCTTTGTTGGGTGGAGCATATGTTACACAAGCTACACAAAATGTATATAATTTAGTACAGTCTTCACACCAAAAGTCTTCCTTTCTCATCTTTTTGTTGCATTAAAAATATGAAATCCACTCTGTAAAACAAAACTGCTCCCCTACACTTCTTGTTAAGTCAGCTATAGAATACTGACCCAACCTAATCTATGAAAATTAACTGCCTCTAATTCAGCAAGATGAGTCTTCTGGAGAAATGCTACCTCAGCTGGTGAGATTTTAGGTATCTTAAATATTTCTCTGTTTGCTGGATCTTTTGGCCGATTAGATTACTGGATAGTGTCTGTGGATAACTATAAGCCACGTCTTGCATTTGACCCTTAAATAGTGGAAAACAAGAAAATCAGTTCCTGTAATGAAGATGTTGTGTCAAACCAAAACCTTTCCCCAGTTCTCTCCATATAAACCTTTCAGATCTAGTGTTTAATGAACCAACTATGGGACAATGAGAAGACACAAGAAAAAAAAAATGACAAAAAAGGAACTTTTTTCTTGTCCTTATCTTGCTTTTCAGTGTCTATTAGGAAGTGCCCCACCTGATATTTGTTGCATGTGATATACATAACACTGTCATTTAAGTCTCTACTCAAATCCTACATTTGTACAAAATGTCAAAGTTTAAACTTTCAAGCACTGTGTTGTTCCAATATTACCTTTATCTGTAATTTGTAAGTAATAACTGGTAGTCAGATCAAAATGTCTAAGAGTTCTCAAACACAAATTAAACAAAGGATGACCGGCCCTGTTAAATTTTTTGGTCATTCTATGATAGATTGCATATATCTAAAATGTCAAATCAGATAAATAATAAAAAAAAAAAACCTTCATAAATGTGATTGCATCAAAATTATAAGCAGTGGTTCTGCACATGTTTTGTGTCAGATATATGATGTCGAGAAAAATATTCTTCCTGCTGTAAGATGTGTAATGAAATGATTCAACAGAAGATTTGTAATACATTTATTACTCACAGAGGGCTATAGTCAGTTGTAGATGATACAGTGCACAACGCATATGTGAATCAAAAGCAAAGGTGTGTGTGACTGAGCGGAAGCATTTTGTTTATACCCTTCCATTGTTTACAAGCAGAGCAGAAATTGCAGGATTCAGACACGATAAAGGTTCTCGTGTGCAACTGTAACTTGTCTAACCTGGTTGCCTTTGAATCAACAGCTAAGTCTTAGCTCCCTGTTATCTAAAAATACCAATCAGTTCCTGGTTTTGCATCCAGTATAGACAACTTTGAAGTTTCAAGACAACAGGCAGGTGTCAAAGGGGCATGAAGAGGCACCATACCGTATTCAGTATATATATATATTTTCAACAACAATGTCCACTGATGTATGTCTAGTCACAGTACTGCTAGTTGGACAGCTCTATGGTCACCAGGTGTCTGCTATCCAAAGCAAAGTTTTTATTTTCAACTGCTTTTTTGCACTTTCATATCCATGTTGCTTTGATGATGGTATTGACTCTCTTGCAATTTACTCCCAGGGTTCATAACAAATTCTCCCCTACCACCTTGATTTTACCAGGAAATAATGACATTGTGCTACTTTGCTACTTTCTCTCTTTCCTTTCCATGGCAGCTATGAAAGCTCATTGTGATGGGTCTTGGTAGATGACTCCCTTGTAAATGGAGGAGAGACTAATGGTGGTGGAGTCTGTTTTTAAAGCTGTGACGCGTGGTGCCAGGATGCTGTGGTGGTTATGCAAACACTGTTCACCACTGGGAGAGTTTTCTGATCATTAAGTGCCTTTCTACCTTCCAAGGGAATTCAGAGATTCTGCTAGTTGCAGTTTACATTCCTGCCACCTCCAACAGCAGTAACAGGAATGTAGCACCTACTGAACTGTACCAGGCCGTCAATGAGCAACAGACAGCACACCCAGATGGATTCATCATCTTGCTGGAGATTTTAATCACGCTGACCTCAGAGCTTTCCTCCCAAAACTTCCCCAGAATATTGATTTCCCAACAAGAGGAGACAACAACTTGGACTTGGTCTACACCACCCACAAAGAAGCATACAAGTCCTCCCCTCTCCCCCACCTTGGACTCTGACCACAGCACTGTTATGCTAATGCCGGCTTACAAACCCATTTGAAAGCAGATACGGGTGTTGCCAGATGGGGCCACCTCTGCTCTTCAGGACTGCTGATATGGTGCACATCAAATCCATCCTCCCAGCTACCCCTGCCAGTTTGCATATCGGGCCAAACGCTCCACAGAGGATGCAATCTGCTCAGCTCTCCATACAGGCCTCAACCACCTGGACACCATTATGTGAGTATGTTGTTCCTGGACCTCAGCTCAGCGTTCAACATTATAATCCTGCAACAGCTGATCACCAAACTACGACAGCTGGGGCTCAACACCTCCCCCTGCAAGTGGCTGCTGGACATCCTCTTTGAGAGGCCACAAGCAGCACGAGTCTCCAAAAACATCTAGAGCAGCATCACACGGGCCCCCCAGGGCTGAATGCTCGTCCCCTGCTCTTCACCCTTTTGACTTATGACTGAAAACCTACCTACAACACCAATCACATGGTGAAGTTTCCAGACGTCATAACTTTGGAATAACTACATAACTACAGGAATGAGGTCGACCTTCTAACCATGTGGTACAGAGACAACAACCTCCTACTGAACATCAGCAAGACCAAGGAGATTGTTGTCAACTTGGTATGTGGAGAGGCCACACCAAGCATGCCCTACTGACCATCATTGGTGCTGCCATGGAAAGAGTGAGCAGCACCAAATTCCTAGGGGTGAACATCAATGAGGACCTCTCCTGGACCACCAACACCACATCACTGATGAAGAAGGCACAGCGGTGCCTCTACCTCCTTCACAAACTCAAGCAAGGAAAACCCCCCACACCCATCATGCACACCTTCTACAGGGGCACCATTGAGAGCATCCTGACCAGCTGCATCACCGTGTGGGCCAGGAGCTGCACGGCTACAACAGAAAAGTTCTGCAGTGCATTGTGAACAGAGCCCAAAGAGCCATCGGTGCCCCGCTCCCCTCCCTGAAAGACATACACACCACCTGCCTCACCCGTAAAGCGTTCTCAAGTATGAACGACACCAGTCACCCCACACACAGCCTGTTCAGCCTCCTGCCTTCAGGGTGAAGGTGCCAGGCTTGCTCCACCAGACTCACTAACAGCTTTATACACCAGGCTGTTAGGATGCTGAACTCTACCCAGTATCCCATTCCCCTCTATCCTGCCTCATTCTTCACTCCCCCCAAAACTGCCCCCCTATATGCTGCTTTTGCATCATATACCATCACTGTACTACCTACTGACCCTTGCGCTAAACCGTACACAAAAAAAAACACCAAAAAAACTCTGATGCTACTTTGTCATGCGGTCAAATATCAATCTTTATATGTGTGCACTTTTTACGTCATACCTCATAGTTCAGTGTTTACTGTTTAATGTAACAGTGCACTTTGCTGCTAATTTGCACTCTATTATTATTACTATTATTATATTATTTTGTCAATTTGATGTCACCGTGGGATTGTGAGAAAGATCTTCTCTATTCCTCTGTATGTCCAGTACATGCAGAGAAATTGACATTAAAGCTGACTTTGACTTCATGTACTCGGTCTTGCCTCCTTCATCAGTGAGGTTATTAGATAAAACACAGAAAAGATTATGTCAATATTGTCAATAATCTGTCTTTAAATTACTTTATATTTCAAATTGCTGATTCGTATTTTTTTATTATCTGTCAAAGATGAAGATCTTGCTAAATGCGTGTCTGTTTTATTTCTCCCCTTAATACCTCAATTGCACAATATTTTTCAGGCAGCCCACCCAGGAGGGTTTGTTTGAGTGTGAGAGTGCGAAAGTTGTCCAGCTGTCATTTTCTGTCACACACATGAATGTCCCAGTTGTCAAACATACACAGACATGCACACACATAGCAGCTGCTGTCAGCAGTGTCAGGTCTTCACTGGTGGTCCCAGTCAAGTTGGCGACATTGTGTGTGTCTGTATATGTGTGTTCGATGTTCGAGTTCAAGCTGTAAAACAAAGATGTAGCAATTTGTCAAAATTTTGTCCAAAACTTTCATCTAAAACACAAGAGTCAGAAAGAAATAACCATCAGGTGTGTGTGTCTGTGTGAATTGGTCAGCATGCTCGCTTATGTGTGAGTCAAATAAGAGCCTTCTCTGTTTGTCTTTATAATTGTGTCTGAATTTAGTATTGTTTTTCTGTTTTTCTTCGCATTTTAACTCTGCTCATCCTTTTTTCTTTTTTGAAGTTTTGAGTAAATTATTAGTAACTTCCATAAAAATCAACAAGAAAATCATTTCAAATCATTTAAAAAAATTGTGATACTGTGTATTAGCCTGAAAATAATCAAACATGTAAATAGTGACCATATAGTTAACCCAAAAGATCTGGAGACATCTAAGAGGAAAAAAACATGGAGAAAAAAACAACGCAAAAGTTAGAAAGCTACAAGATTGGAAAGTACAAAAATAAAAATCTTTTTTTCTAAAAAAAGAAAAATATATTTTGTTATAGCTGACAGCCCAGGAGACTGTCTTCAATTATTTGGCTACAGTAGAGTAAAATAGTATTTAGTCAGCCACCAATTGCGCAAGTTCTGTAACTTAAAAAGATGATAGAGGCCTGTAATTTTCATCATAGATACACTTCAACTATGGCGGAATGCCAAAAAAAATCCTGAAAATCACATTGTCTGATTTTTAAAGAAGTTATTAGCAAATTATGGTGGAAAATAAGTTTTTGGTCAATACTTTCTTATATGCCCTTTGTTGGCAATGACAGAGGTCCATCATTTTCTCTAAGTCTTCACAAGGTTTTCACACACTGTTGATGGTATTTTGGCCCATCTTGGCAGCAGGTTCCATTAATACAGGCAACATATGCAGGACTAAGGCGCCTCTTACAAAAGAAGGTACTGATCTGTAGGAGCCAGAAATCATGCTTGTTTGTTGGTGACCAAATACTTATTTTCCACCATCATTTGCAAATAAATTCTTTAAAATTCAGATAATGGGATTTTCTTGATTTTTCTTTTTTTTTTTTGGCATTATGTCACTTGTAGTTGAAGTTTATCTATGATGAAAATTACAGTAATCTTATCATCTTTTTAAGTGGGAGAACTTGCACAATAGGTTGCTGACTAAATACTTTTTTGCCCCAGTGTATGTGAAATTTAAACATTTTAACTTTAAAAACAACATGGGGCTCCTGGGGTGGGGTCTAAGGTCACTTGGGCTGCATCCCACTGAGTCAAGAATATTTTCATCAGGAACTCCATCCTTTCATGTCTGATTCTTCCCCATTGGATCAACAGCCAAACACTATCCGATGGAAAAGATGGATGCCTGTTTTGTCCGGGGTTCCATCGGGTGGTGTTTGATGAAGGACAGTATGTTTGTGGATCATCAGACCTTCCGGAACATTCAGCTGGCTGGTTCAATCTTTTCACCTTGACTTTGTTTTTCAGCCGGAGTAGATTGTTTCACAGAACAGCAACCAGTCAATGTTTTAAAAAAAAAAAAGCCCCCCCCCCCCCCAAAAAAAAAAGCACACATGCACACACATACATATAGTGTGTGTGTGTGTGTGTGTGTGTGTGTGTGTGCATGTGTGTCAAGACGAATCAAGATTTTCAATTATTGTGCAGGCACAGTGAAGTTTTGCAATGAGAGCTCCTGTATGTATGGCAGTAAGGGTGATATGAGTATGACCGAGTTTAAAGTGCAGTTTAGTGCAAGGTATTGTCTCTGTGGGGGGTCTGAGGATAGAGTGGTTGTCAGTAGGGGGGCATTGTGTGTGTGTGTGTGTGTGTGTGTGTGTGTGTGTGTGTGTGTGTGTGTGTGTGTGTGTGTGTGTGTGTGTGTGTGTGTGTGTGTGTGTGTGCGTGTGTGTGTGTGTGTGTGTGTGTGTGTGTGTGTGTGTGCGTGCGTGCGTGCGTGCGTGCGTGCGTGCGTGTGTGGCCAAACAGGTTGGGGTCCAGATGTGAGTGGGAGTACTCTACCGGAGGATGGGGTGTCGCAACTTGCAAGGAGTAGAGCAGATTAAGCATCAGCTTCAACAAAAGCGTAGTCCTTTGTTGAGGGACTACGCTATGAGAAGGAGTAGGCCTCAATAGGTCTATTATGTATGTATCTATGTATGTGTGTATGTATGTATGTGAGAGAGATGGAGAGAAACTTCCATCAAGATTTTCTTTATATATCGGACTTTATGCATTTCTTGCTGTTTAGTTTTTTTTCTTCTATCATTTTAATATAATTTTCTTGCAGATCTTCAGTACATTTACACTATTTTTTGTGGCACCTGGTGATTCATAGCCAGTTTAAAAATGCTCCAGGATGGTATTGGGCAGGGGACGTAGATAAATCAGAGGTCCAGAAGGATCTTCGCACTCTGAGCTTGTTTGCTAGAAGTCTGTGTTTTTTTTTTGCGCTGTTGTTTGTTTGACTCCTGATCACAAGACTCATGCTGTTACTCTTTGTCATGCTCCTCATCTAGCCTCTTTTCCCTGGTTGCTTTCTTTCTATTTTGAGGTCATTTTGAGGTGATTTCTTGTTCATTTGGTTAGGATGAGATCATTATTCTCTTAATTTTCTAGTAATTTCTTTGCATGTTTCCCTTAACCCCCTCTGGGCGCCCCCAAACGCTGGCTGAAGGATTGTCTATGAGACAGAAGAGCATCACCTTTTTCATTTCTTGTGTTTGAATGTGCTTCCTTCTTCCATCTCACCATCTCATACAGAAAGAGAGCAATGAGAAGAGAGGAGGTTTCTGCCTCAGCAATTTAACAAACATGGGAGGAACGTGCCCGACAAACATCTTGTCTCTGTCTGGGAGGAAGTCCAGACCTCAGAACATCCATCGTCCAAAACCATAATGGTTCTGTTATTACTTTCATTCGGCTGAGAGGAAAGAAGCGTCCTTCAGGATAGACTTTCATTCAACTATGTCTTCAAGAATAGGTATAACAAAATATCCCCAATTGTGTATGACAGGCTTAAACATTGAAGAAAGAGTTCACAAAAAAGTGGAAGAGTGGAAAAACAACAAATAACTCTGAATGAAGTAAGGATACGAAACAATTACCTAATAGTATCTTAAAAAGAATTTAAAAAAAAATTAAAAGTGACAAAAAAAAAATAGCTGACATTTCATAATAACTTTTCAGCAGTGAATCCCCTGATAAATACAGCAGCATTGAAATTTAAACTGATTCTGGAAATGTCATTGCTTGTGGCATTATACAACTGTTACTAAGATGTGTTTTACTCTTTTTTTTTTTTCTTAAGGAAAGGAACAAATCTGCAGAGGAGTTGCGTTCTGTCAGAGTAAGTTCCAAAAAGGAAGTGACCTGGAGTTTATTTAAAGATGAAAGCAGCTGTTTAGTCATGTCTGAAGCCGCTTGTCGGTGCTCAGCTTTCAAGGACGTCTTTATAAATAACCAGTCATGTGACACTTGTCCATTGGGAAGCTAAAACCAGACTGTAGGGAGACATTATTTTTCACCATTTTGTTTGAATTACAGAAAATCAGAAGCAATGAAAAGAGAAATGAAAATGAAAAAAATCCCAAATTTGATCCAAGAATTTGTCACATTTGCTTCAACTCACCAGCAGTGAATCACTATTTCAAAAAAGTAAAGAGATTTTTCATATAAGCTTGTGAAATGAACTAAAATTTTGCATAAAAATAATTAAGAAATAATAATAATAATAATAATAAAAAAACCTGGGAATCTTGTCAATGCTTTCATTATTCATTGCTAATCTTTCCATTTTGAGAACCCCTTGTTCCTCAACTGGCATCATGGTGAGGTAGTTGTGCCAGTGGTGGTAGTAGGCAGTATCATAAGTATAACAGCAAAGAGGAAGGAAGCAGGAGTTTTTCATGGTAAAAGAAGAAGGACCAGATGGCAGGGAAGCAATGGGGGAACTGTTGCCCTCGGCGGTGAAGTCAAAGCTTGCCGACATGAAGGGCCACAGCGACGCCCAGTTGCCATTTTGAACTAGATTCAGGGTTAAACTTAAAACGCAAAAATGGCTTCTACAAGATGGAAGTCATACAGCAGAGGGCACTGGCATGATAAAGACAGTGGTAACAAAGGGCTGGGAAGGCATAGGGGTCTTAGGGGTGGCAATTTCACATTGTGGCTGGACAGAATGTGGCAGAAGTGGTAAAGCCTTCCATTTGTCTCCAAGTGAAATAAATGGCTTGACAAACAGAAGGGAACCTTTTGAGCTGCAAGAATAAAACATGACTCAGAATAGACCTATAGGAAGAATAAAGAACCTACAGGAAGAAATAAAATTAAATAAGAATTGAAACAGGGCAGCATGGTGGCTCAGTGGTCAGCGCTTCAACCTCAAAGGACCTTGGTTTGATTCTGACAAGAGGACCTTTCTGCGTGGACTTTGCATTGTCTCCCTGTGTCTGTGTGGGTTTCCTCTCAGAGTCCCAACACTGTCAGCAGGTTAATTTGGAAAAATGGGGATTGTCAATCTGTATATGTAGCCCTGCAATTGACCAGTCCAGAGTGTACCCTGCCTCATGCCCAATGACAGCTGGGATAGGTTCCAGCATCCGCAAACCTGATGGCAGGATGGAAAAATAAACAAAACCAAAAAACATCACCTGATGTTGAATCAAAATATTGTCATCTTAATCATAAGGATATTAGTTATCTCATTGTTCAGCAAAAAAATAAATAAATAATGGCTTTAAATGACATAACATTTTGCAAATGTCCCTTAAATCAGGACAGAATAAAACCACTAACAGGCAAGTAAAAACCTATCCAGAAAAAAAAGACCTTAAGAAAAATGACTATATGGTATATGGTAAACAGCTTCAATTTTCCCAGGGTTTGTAACTTCGGGGGAAGTTATTTAACGCACAGGGGAAATCCTCTCGGTTGGATGACTTACAAAACACAGAGGACACACACACACACGCACACGCACACACAGTCTCACAGTGCCTCTGGGCACAAATTCACAGTTGGGGCTCTAATTGTTTTCTAATTGTTTGCTATTTTGTTTTTCTTCACTGTTTTTCTGATGAGGAAATTGGTAGAAATACAGAACGCCTCACAAATGTTTGGGTCTCACAAATAGCTATGAATCTACATAAAATTACATCCAAACGGGGTTGCTCGATCATTTGCGAAAGGGTTTTCCTCTCAAAGTTTGTATTCCTCCGTGCTGGAGGAATCACAAAACGCTGACAAATGACATAAACACACACACACACACACACACACACACACACACACACACACACACACACACACACACACACACACACACTCTGTGACCCTTGTCACAATGGCAAAGGTCTGCTTTCATTTGCTCTTCTGAGGAGGTTTTGTTAGTTAATCCGAGGTCCCACCGTATATCACCTCTGTCTCCACCCGTCTTTTCATCCTTTGCTCACCCCCTCTGTCTCAGTTTCCAGACTACTTGAAGAGTAATCAGATTACTACCATCCTCCCTTCCCCCTTGAGGATTTCTATGTAGTGGTGATGTGTTCTGAGTTTTTTTGACTCTGCAAGTTTGGCTCTCTAACCCGCTGCTTTGTGCCTCCTGACAGGTTGTTGCGCCACCATGGGAAGCTCCGCCCACTGAGAGGGAGAGACGCCACAACCAGGGAAGAGAGACCAAGGATAAAGCTAGGGGGGAGAACACGATTAAGGAAGAAAAGGAGGCAGCAAGCTGAAGAGAAAGCTTTGAAAGGAGGGATTTATCAGGTCTTTTGGGGGGGTGCACAACCCCCTCCAGCCCCATTCTTACCACTCAGACATCCTTTTTATTTCTTACCTTCTGTATCCCTGCATCCTGAGAGATGGGTAGAGAACTGTACTGCCCCCCCAGGACTAGAGCTATGCTACTGCTGCTAGCTGCAGTTTTGCTCCCCTTGGCTACCTTTGCCCAGCAGGAAGTTGATAGCTTGGTGGAGGCAGGCCTTCGTGTTGACCCAGAGGCCTCCATGAGCTCTTCACTGCTGAGGGACCTCCGAGACAGCATACGGATGTCTGAGGTGGCAACACCCTCAGTCTTCCCTGACTCAATGGCAGTGGTGGGACGGATCTTCCAGATAAAACTGCCAGAGATGATGGAGGATGTTTATCTGGGCGATATCATCAAGGTGAGTCACATGTTCGACTCACCTTGACTGAATTCCAATCAGCTGCTTTTTTCTGATGCAAATTAAATGTAAATATTCGAGTATGAAAAATTAAGATTATTTGTGCCAACTCACCATCAAATGCCAATCTATGAAAGTCCAGGCCACCCAGGTAAAGTCAGTTGAAGTTGTTTGAGTGTTTTTGTATTTTGTTTGAAAAGGCCAATAGTTCAATGACATGTTCAGAAAGCGATCTGGCCTTTACTCTGAGACCTTAAGACCCTCTACAACACCTGAGGGGGGCAAGTAGGGGTAGAGGAGATGACTGGTGTTGAAGAGGACAACGCTTTTGTTGAAGTTGATGATTGGAATAACATGATAATCTGAGAGACATTTGATGAAAATAGATAAGACAGTTTAAATTATATGAAGACACTATACTTAAACATTTCAAGTACAAGAGTCGAGTAGAAATGCATTCTTAAATTGCTGGCTGCAGTTTAATATAATGAGAGAGAATCGAAGTGATTCCTGAGTCACTGGACGGTTTCAATCCCACACATATACTCACGTTTGTTGGACTTTGTGTTAGAATCTAACAGAATATGACTTAGTAGCAACTGTTAGAAAACCATTTAATAAGAAATGACCATTCTGTTTCTCTCGGTTGATCACACTTCTCTTCCCCCACCTCCATGATAAAGAATGTCCTTCCTCTGTGTTTTCTCCTCCACATCAGCGGATTGTCCTCACATTGCACAAGATATACTCAAAATCTTCACTGCCTCATCTCATTGAAAAGATCAAAGGGCAAATGACTGGGTGCTGGACAAGAGACTCAGTTCTCCTGGCCCAGTCCTCCTGGCACAGCTGCTCACCGTGGTTCTCCCGGAGCCGAGAGCAGTTCCTCCTCCTCTCTTCAGCTCTTTAATAGCATTTTTCCACCGCCTTCCTGCCAAAGATAAAGACACAGCAGAACATATGAGTCAGCTGCTAAAAGCTAGCACGCTCCCTTCTGTTTGTTGGCAGAGGAGACAGCAGCAGTGTTGCTATATAATTAAACATCTAGCGAGCTTCTGACTCATCTGGTCCAAATTATACGCTCCCACATTCATTCATAGCCTTCATTTCTGCGATTGGGACATCTACTCCTCCTCCTACCTCACTATTAGTGTTGCTGATAGAATTCATCACCACTGGCCTTCCAGATCAGGAGGCTCATTTGTCCCCCTGGTGGCAAGAGGAAAGGGGCACCAGGCTTACAGTAGTAGAGTGCAAATCATTATTTGGAATCCCTATGGTATCACTAGGCAATAGAACAGTTCGAATGACATTAAAAATACGCATTTAGTTAACAAAATTAACTTTTAACATTGCTATCCAAATTGAAAAAATTGATAAGAAAGCACACAAATTAGTAAGAAATTATTCTGTCGTAGTTTATGTGATATTTAGCTGTCATTAAGATTTGGAAGTCAAATTAATGAATCAGTTAAGTAATTTCAAAATGCAGTTTTGTGTTTTACATGATATACAATTTCATTAATAAACAACCATTGAATGACTAGAAAATAGAGGATGATTAGCTGAAAAAAGTAATATCATACTCAAATCAACATCAACACTTCTTTTTATTAAATATACTTTGTAGATTTTTTTTTATGTATTTATTTATCAATACAGACCTTCGTCAGAAATAAACAGGACTGGGCTTGACCCAGTGATCTCCTTAAAAAGACACCACATTGATAAAAGTGATAATGTTGTGATGTGACCTGCTGTTACCTAGCAACTGCAGGCTTCAGATCAGTCAGGATCCCCTGGCATGTTTGGTCATCATCCAGAGCTTGTTCCAGGAAAAAACAGAAGGCTGGCCATGTTTGGAGCGAGGAGACTATATTTAGATGGAAGACAGTACAGATCTGCCTATTTAAGCATGTCAGTGTGTCACTGCAGAAGGTTGTTGAAACATGGAGATATATTGAAATGTGTTTCTCTGTGCAATGTCTGTGCTTCGATATGTATTTGACATTGTTAAGAGTGATGTCATGGGAACTTTTGTCAGGATTTTCCCTGAAAGTTGGCCTCTTCTCTTTTTTTACCAAAAGAAGGAAAGGCTTTGTTGAGGTCAAAGAACACAGTTAGACCAACAGCAATATTACTGTTGGTAACACTAGGATTCAAAGGGTTTTCACAAAAAATGTCAATTGTTTGAATCTGAGGGCAGAAGAATATTTCTTGTCATTCAGAAGAGAAGTAATTACTTTTTTTTTAGGTCAAAGGTCAATCCATGTTGACCTGTTAGATGTAATATGAGGTTTGGCAAAGTTGGGAGAGGTGTGTGTCGGTTCCCACAAGCTACTTTGTGTACTGTTTATACAGCAAGTGTAGGTGTGTTCTTTTTCTGTATTGCTTACTCTCCAGACTCAAGATGAAGGGCATGCGTGTGTGTGTGACTGTGCGCACAAGCAAGCATGCGTGTGTACCCATGCATTGACAGTGAGTAACCCTAATGGGGCTATAGTGTTAGTCAAAACTCCAGAAAATTGGATAACATAAATATACAAATATATGTATGTATATATATATATATATATATATATATATATATATATGTATATGTATATATATATATATATATATATATATAGGCTGGACGCAAAGGTAGACTCATGGTGTCTACCTTTGGAGGTAGACTCATGGAGTTATGCACACCTTTTGTATGTCTGCGGGTTTAGTTGACTTTGTTGTTGTCCCAGCATACAGTGTGGAGATATTTCTGTAGCTTAGCTCTGGCTCATCTTTTGTTCACTTCCTTGTCACAGTAGTGCAGCCACACACACACACTGTCCCATCAGTCAGTCACACCTGTGTAGTGAGAATAAGCAGTTCACATGCACACACACACACACACACACACACACACACACACACACACACACACACACACACATATATATATACACACACGCACATGCTTTCTGTAGTAGAGTTCAAATGATACACTTCAAAACTATGTATCAGTGAAAGGAACGCATTGACATTTGTATTCATGGCATCATCCGCTTACCTGATCATTGGGAGTAACTGGTTTTATTCAGAGACTGGTCTTACCCAGTGTCTATACCAAGGGTGCTCACACTTTTTCAGCATGCGAGCTACTTATAAAATGACCAAGTCAAAAATAATCTACCCACAACAAAAATGCAAAACTTTATTTATATGTACACTGTATGTTGATGTACCTTGCATAACCGCATGAGCCAATATTGCACAGCACAAAATAAATATATACATTTTTGTCATGACTGACGTTCATTCTGATGACTTGCACTGAATTAAATCATTGTCCGGACAGTAGCTGCTGACAGCCAGCCTTAGTAACGATGACGTGACTCACCCATGTTGTGTGACAAGTGACTGCTGTCCGGACAACTGGGATTTTAGTTCCTTCACCTTTTTCTTTCTTGGCTCACTTTTTGGCGGGATGTTTGTGTCGTATTTTCCATGAACGGTCTGAAAATGCTGCTCCACATTACCCTTCTTTGGTATTGCAATGTTAGACCGGCAGATGAGGCGAACGCACTTCGAAAATGTCATTGTAAAAAAAAAAAAAGTCCTCCTCCCATTCTGTATGAAAGTGATAAGTTTTTGTCTTCTTACTTGGTCCAGCTCCCCCACTCATTTCATACCTTCTCTTAAGTTTAAGAGAAAAATCAGAGAGCTTAAAATCGGAGGTAACTCGCTAACTAGCTTTCTATACTTTGCGCCGATGTTTGTACGTCTGTTGTGTTCTCAGTGTCAGAAAAAATCAGATGTCCTTTGACTGGCTGTCCTGTATATCAATCAAGTGATGGGATTGACGATAGGCTGACGTCTGTTTTTTTTAATGTCATGCGATCTACAAGTATCACCTCTGTGATCGACTGGTAGATAGCAATCGACGTATTGAGCACCCCTGCTTTATACTTTTCAGATTGGTGTGGCAATGCATTCATTTTAAGGGAATATATATTTGTGACTGTTTTTTGATGTTGTACATTATTCTTAAGCATTTGAATTTTATGAATTCAAACCTCAGTAAAAGTTACTCACTAATTTCATTTAAAACATCAATCTGAGGTAGCATTTTCGTTTGCTGCGTGTAGATTTTTATATAATTCTCTCGTCATTTATGTTAATGTTCTGGCAATTTTGAGTGGAATTTCATGTTGAGGTATGCTTTTGTGACAACGGTGAGTCATTTCTTGCTGATCAGGTGTGTCCCTGTGGGTTTCTACCGCTGTCACTGTATTAGAGTGAAACTTAATTGAAAATTATTTTTTCTGACATTTCCACTTAAAGTGGCCCTGGCTTTCCTTCCATGGGAACATTAACAGTAGGAAAGGAGGTGGAAGGAATTCCCCTGTGAACCTCCGCTTCATGCCATCCCCTACTAGCATTTTCCATGGGCCCCGTTCCCTCCCCCCTCCAAAATGAGGTGTATCGAAGGGTCTTGAGCAATGGCCTCTCTTTTTTCCACAACTGAGCTGCTTTCCTCCTCATCACTTTACTCCTTAAGTTTCTTCTTGACGTCCCTCGCTCGCTCCAACAATTCACTACCTCTCCACACTGATTGGACATCCCTGGGACGTGTGTGTGTGTGTGTGTGTGTGTGTGTGTGTGTGTGTGTGTGTGTGTGTGTGTGTGTGTGTGTGTGTGTGTGTGTGTGTGTGTGTGTGTGTGTGTGTGTGTGTGTGTGTGTGTGTGTGTGTGTTGTGAGTTAGAAACACACAGATGCTGAGCAGCATGGAACACAAAAAGGTGTGGGGCCACAATAGTTAACAAGAGCAAAATCTAAAAGGACTAAAAATAAACTATTAATTAAAAAAGTATTAATTTCTCCCAAAACAAAACTTAGAAACATGCAAGATATCAAGAACTTATGAAGAAATTAATCTACATGAACATAACTGAGTCATAATTGTTCTAAAACTTAATGATGAATATCCATATATTTTATATTAATATTAAACAGGACAAGAAAATAATGTGAATGTGGCCCAGAAATAAACAAAAAAATATGCAGACTCTGTGTGTGTGTGTGTGTGTGTGTGTGTGTGTGTGTGTGTGTGTGTGTGTGTGTGTGTGTGTGTGTGTGTGTGTGTGTGTGTGTGTGTGTGTGTGTGTGTGTGTGTGCGTCTGCAGAAAGGGCACGGGAGACACTCAGATGTGTAAATATTATTTACTTAAAACAGCGAGAAATTACTTTCGAATGTATAATGAATTATGTGAGAATTGTTACCTAAAACTTATTATTATTTGAAAAATGTAAATTGCAAAATAAACAAAAACGAGACAAAAGAACCTTAAAATGATTCATAAAATCCCCTACAGCTAATAGTTATCTAAAATGATAATGAATTTCCATGAAATTACAAAGAAATCCTCAACACTCAAAATATCCTAATATCACAAAAGCAAATAATAATTAGTGAAAGGAAAAATCTTATTGTCTTTGAATTAAGAAAATCCATCCGTCCATCCATTTCTGCTCTTTATCTGGGGTCAAGTCTGTCAAGAATTAACTGTCCTGGCCAGTCCATCCTATTTGGCCCATTAAGGTAGTACTTTTAAATCATGAAGAAAACAAAAACAAGAGAGATAATCTAAAAGTATTACAAACCTTATAAGACTAAATACACCGCCTGGAGATATTTTAATTAATTTTAATCAACAGTGCTTCCTTCTCTGGACGTCTAATTTCAAACAGCAGTGAAGTTTCTTTCTGTGGCTCCCGGTGCTGGTCATCACGGGACGGAACAAGTCAGCAGCAGAAGCAGGAGGAGGAGGATGCCATGAGCAGGGTCTTTGATGAGATTATCTTTATTGTGTTTAATTAAGGATGTTTTAAGTGTAACATAGGCACGATAATTAAATTATTTGAGGCACTTTATCATTCCTTCGTATTGACGATTAAAGTCCTCCATTCCTGAACTTGACCAGAACATCCCTTCAATAACTTTTTGTTATCATTTAACTTAACTTACAAAGGTGACTTTTCTGCTTTTTACAAACATCAAAGTCAGAAGATGTAATTTTTTCCCTTCTTTTGGTGTAAACATCACAGGCTTTATGAAAATATATTCTTTTGAAAAATGCTGAAAGTTCTGTATGAAATTTGGGGAGCCACAGAGCCATAAATCTCCCATCAGTGTTTTTTTTCTTCATCATCTCATCAGCCCATAAGTCATTATCTGCAAAAATCAAAATTTTCACAGTGACTTGTGAGTTTTAGTGTTAGATTTCTGCTACAAACTGAAAATTGATCTTTTTTAAAAATCAATTGTAAATCATGCCCTACTGAATACTAGATAATTATCCGTAGAATAGGACAATTATGGGTAAAAAATTGCTAATCACTTCTATTTATTCACGTGTCCTTCTTTATTTTTAAATGTGAGACGATTTATCATGTTAGCACGATTCTGACAATGGGGGACAAGGGGACCTTTCTGTATGGAGTTTGTATGTTCTCCCCTTGTCTGTGAGGGTTTTCTTGTTTCCTCCCACAGTCCTAAAGCATTCAGCAGGTTAATTTGGAAATAAATGGGAAAATTGCCCTGATAGTGAGTGAACGGTTGTTTGATTGGTAACCAGTCCAGAGTGTTCCTGGCTTCTTGCCCGATGACAGCTGGGATTGGCTCCAGCATCCCCTGTGATGCTGAGTGCAGGATAAATGGCAGAAGATGGATGGATGATAATTTATCAGCAATTAGTTTGCTTAAGGTTTATCTGCATTTCTGTGTATTTTAAATTTGGCTATTATTTGTTATTAATTATTTTTTTTAATTCTAAATGTCTTTGATGTCATCAAACAGCGTTATGGTTTTGGAGGATTTTCTTTGGTCCTTAATTAGCTAATTGTTGATGTTATGATCAAGTCTGTTTGTTGAACTCTCTTCTCTTTTTTCTTTTTGAGAGTGCTTTAGACTCTCCTCCATTTTTGAATAAAATTGAATTTAAATTTAGTTCAAATTTATATTTCCATTAGAGTCATTAGTAATGTCATTGTGATTTTTGTAAGAAGTTCACATTTAACATGGAGCATATGGGGGACATTAAGGGTTTTTGACTGTTATTTATTATCATTGGTATTGCCCAATATTTCGATAACTGTTTAAACTTGAATGATTCTGAAATTTATCAACTGATTTATTAAGTTTTGATGTTGAATGTCCTTCCTACAAGAACCTTCCCACATCTGTTCGCACAATCTTTGTCAGTGAATTACTACATAATCTCATCTTTTTGTTTGTTTTCTCTTCCTCCTTTTTACCTTTTTATTAAACTCATTTGTAATCTGGCAGATTATGCAATCTCCTCAGTGCAAGATAGTGACTTGATTAAAGGGTTGAAATTCTGTTTTTCCCAATGGAGTTACCTTATTGAAAGAGGTGAGATTTGTTTTTGTATTTATTGGTAATAGATTTATTTTCCCCTCGTAGGTGTCAGAGCTTGGCAGAGACTCTTTACCCTCCTGGCTGCACTGGAACTCCACTACCAGGACCCTGCAGGGTCTCCCTTTGGATGAGGACAAGGGCGTCTATTACATATCCGTGTCGTTGTCCAATCCTTTCGACTCCACTTTATCACCTGAGGTCTTCTCCATTGAGGTCCACCCAGAGGACCATGTAGACTCAGACGTTGCATCCTCGCCTGCGTCCAGCCAGACCACAGGTGAGGAAGAGGCACAGATGTTCTGGTGTACTGACGAGGAGCCAGTGACGCTTTTGACCGTGATCTTGGATGCTGACCTCACAAAGATGAGCCCCATGCGGAGGGTAAGACTGCTGGGGGCCATGAGGACATTCTCAGGCGTCGAGACACAGCACATGAGGATGCTGCCAGTCGTCAACAATCGACTGTTTGATATGTCTGCCTTCATGGCTGGACCGGGGAATGCCAAAAAGGTAAGGGGAACTTTACCACCATGCATTTTATTAATTTCAGGTTGACAAGGCAAAAAGATCCTTTGATATACTCACCTCTGAGTAGCTCCATATCATTGATCTGACGCCCAGCAATAATTCGGTGTTGTGAGAAATTTTGATTTCTCTGGGGACAATGTTGTGTCTATCCTTTTTTCCTAAGTGGTAGTTTTTCATGATTCAAAGGACGTTTTAAAATACAATATTAGGAAATGAATATGGCACAGCGCAGCTACATGAGTCAAACTTGACGTCTTCTTTTTTTTCTTGTCATAATTTATAATTTTGATCTGAAATTTAGAATAAAAAATTATGTATCCGAAATTAACAAACTCTACAATGTCAGAATCTACCTATGTGGTCAAGGATTCAATAGAGTTTTCAAAGAGTTCTGTAGGAAGTATGTAATGTATGAGACAACACCTTGCTCTCTTCCGCCCCCAGGTGGTGGAGAACGGTGCCCTTCTGTCTTGGAAACTGGGCTGTGCATTAGACCAGACATCTGTCCCAGACATAAACCAAATCCAGGGTCCAGCCAAGGAGGGCACCATGTCATCCAAGCTGGGCTTCCCTGTGGTAGGCTGGCACATTGCCAATAAGAAGCCCCATCTCCCCAAACGAGTCCGGCGCCAGTTGAGCAACACCCCAACTCCCGTCATGGCGGTGCTTCCCCCAAGCACCATGGTGGAGCCTCCAGTCAGGATTGTCCCCACTTTATCCTCCCCCTCAATAACGATGCCAACTGAAAGCTCTGCTCCCCCGGTGCGAGGCCCTATCCCTTTACCTGGCAAGCCTACAATCAGAGTCCGAGACTCAATTGCCCACACTCCAACTCTGGGTCCTATCTTACCTACGAGGTTGAAGGAGACCACCAGCACCCTGCCAATCCAGCCAACCATGACAAGGCCTACATATGTAGAAGCCACCGCCACACCACCCACCCCCACCAGGAAAGCCACCAAGAAACCAAAGAGGCCTAAAACTACTCCTGTTCCTAGAGAGCCAAAGACCTCCACTGCAAAACCATCAAAGCGCACCACACCTGCCCCTGCCATCCCTGTTCCCTTCAATGAAAAGCCTATGCTGCGAAATCCCATTGACCAGGTAAACGCTCTGGTCGGAACCTATTTCGAGGTCAAGATTCCATCTGACATGTTTTATGATAAAGAGGATGGATCTACTGACAAACTGCGTCTGACGCTGCGAAAAAACCACAATGAAGTGGTAGGGGATGGATCCTGGATCAAGTTTAATACCACCAGCCAGCTTCTGTATGGCATCCCAGATGTTCAGCATGTGGGAAAACATGAGTACTTCATGCAGGCAACTGACAAAGGTGGTCTGAACGCAATCGATGCAATTGAGGTCCGTGTGAATCGCTGGCCTGTCAAAGATAAAACCCCTGTCATCTTCATTGTGCAATTAGACGGAGAGCCACGAACTGTGACCCACGATGTCCACAAGAAGATTCTTCTTGTCAAAAAGCTGGCATCCGCCCTTGGGGATCGTAATAGCAGCATGGTGAGTCTCAGGAACATCAGCAAGGGCTCAATCATGGTGGAGTGGACCAACACCAGCCTTCCCCAGCACCCGTGTCCCAAGGAACAGATCGCTGCCATGAGCAAGATGCTTGGTTCTCCTGATGGAACCCCTTCACAGACCCTCCTCTACTCCATGGAGCCAGAGTTCAGGCCATTGAATGTGTTGGTGAAGGGTCGGGCTAGCTGTCGGACCTACTCCTTCATTCCCCCAAGGGAATTTGAAGAAACAGAACCTCCCGCTATCACACCCGCTCTGGGCACTAGTCGGCACAGTACGGATGATGTTTACCTCCATACGGTCATCCCTGCTGTTGCGGTAGCAGCCATTTTGTTGATCGCAGGTATCATCGCTATGATCTGTTACCGCAAAAAGCGTAAAGGCAAGTTAACAATTGAGGATCAGGCCACCTTCATCAAGAAAGGAGTGCCGATAATCTTTGCAGACGAACTGGACGATTCCAAGCCGCCGCCCTCCTCTAGCATGCCTCTCATTCTCCAAGAGGAGAAACCTCCCTTGCCACCACCGGAGTACCCCAATATGGCTATTCCGGAGACCACACCTCTGAACCAGGAGATACTAGGGGAGTACACTGCCCTACGGGATGAGGATCCCAATGCGCCCCCGTACCAGCCACCACCTCCCTTCACTACTCCCTTAGAGGGTAAAGGTTCCCGTCCCAAAAACATGACCCCCTACAGATCTCCACCCCCCTATGTACCACCCTAAGACTCATAAATCCTCCACTGGTTGAGTGGAGGATGCGAACACCTGAGGAACTTTGATGGTTTCTATTCTGGTGTCTGGACTTCTACAAAGAGGGATTACAAGAGGTGCTAAACTACAAATACAGTGACAGGGATTTTTGGGAAGGGGAAATAGGGCAGGTTGGATCAGGTGGGAAAGACTAGTTTCAGTGGGCACCGAGCAACGACGAAGGGACCCATAGACTCATTGGCTTTTGTATCAACTGTTTGGTCTGATGGGACATTTGGAAGGGTGCCTCTGGTCTGTCCGGTCATTTTAGCCTTTTTTTGTCTCGTTTGATGTGGATATTCTTTTTCTGTTGGTTCTTCTTCATCTTTTTTGATTTGTGCCCTTGTTTTTCTCAACACAATCATTTGCCAGACAATTTTATCATTTCTAAAACACAAAATTTGGAAAAATTAACCGCCCTTGAATTATTGAAGCAGTAACTTTTTTTGTAAGGCGTGAACTGATTTTTGAGATTCAGCCCTTCTTCTGTGTGTGTCTGTGTGTGTTTGTGTGTGCGTGTGCGTCTGTACGTGTGCGTGTGGGCGCTTGTGCATGGGTATGCATGAATGAGCATTTATTCAGATTTGATACAACTTGCCTTTTAACATTCACTGTCTGTTCCTATTATTCACAAAGGCTAGTTAAAGAATAACAAAAGTAGCCTAAAAATAGATTTAGAGATTAATAATATTTTGGTCTTTGGTTTTGAAATTCACTTCATATCTGGACATATCTATTATGTCTTTGTTTGGTTTTTGTTGGGGGTGAAAGGTTTGCCTTGCTAAAATAAACTACAGGAGCTCTTCACTTCCTGTTTTGGTAGAACTTGCATTAAATCTTCTTTTGATGTCCACAAGCTTAAAACTTAGTCACACTTTACAATAAATGTCCATTAATTAACTTGAGGTTTTTAGATGTTTGATAAGGACTGACTATATTATCAAAAAATACATATAACCAATAATCGTGGCATTAAATTGCTGCAACAAATGCCATTTTTAGTTGATAAGTTGAACAATTCTAGGGCAAAAAGAATTATTAATCCTGTGTGACAAAATAATTTGGGAAAATCCTCAAAGGTACAACATTTTAGAGGAAATTCAGTCAAATTTATCAAGGTTTTCCTCCCTCTTTGATTGTTTCAAATTTGCCACCTGAATTTCCTACATTGGCATTTTTTTCTTCCTTTACAATATTTTTTCAAATGTTTTACTTTACTGGACTTTTAACCTACAGTGTCCTTGATAGTCTTTCTCGCTAAACACATAAATTAATGCTTTCTACAGCTTTACCCATGTTAATTAATGCCGTTATTGTAAAGTGCCTTCATCCTGTCTGGACAGGAAAACCGAGTTTCTGTTTGTATTTGGATAGGGGTTCGTTTAGTTTGAATTATCTGGAACTGAATTATCTGAGATGAGTAGGAAATATGAGCATCCCGTTTATTTTAACAAAGGAGTATTAATTATTTTCTATTTAACAAGGCAGTGGAGAAAATTGCGTGCCATGGAGATGGATTGTACAAGTCAAAGGTCAAAGCCCGGGCTGACATGACTGAGAAGCATAATCAGATTTTAATAAGCTTGATGATGGAAAAAAAATGGTAATATCTGCTAATTTTTTAAGAGTTTTTGATACAGTCTCAAATAGATTGCTTTAGCAAAAAGAACAGATCTAATTAGTCTGGGATTTAGCCTAGGAAGTCACTTATGATTCAGTTATGTACATTTTTTTGTCATTTATTTCATCACGGGTCACATTTTGTTTTAGTTTAGTGTGTGTGTTTGCATATTGGAGAAGTGTATCTCGTTATACAAAGATCTTATGTACTCACAGATTTTATCCTTACCTCTTTATGTTTGCCGATGAGTTTCGACTAAAAGTGACCCTTTGCAATAAAGATGTGAGCTACCGCCCAGCGATGAGGCCACGCCAGCTCATAACACATTGGTGTTTTGCGGGTTTTTTTTTTCTTTCTTTTTTTTTCTCGCTTAGTGTGTGCATTGTCATAATAAAACCAACTGGCACAAAAATATACCAATCCTCCTTGTTTTTTTCAGTATCACACACCAAAATGTTTTACTATTCACTGGTTGGCTGTTTTAGACCTATAATGAAATTGTTTTCTAACTGATTTTTATACTGCATGTAAATTTTATATTCTGTAGCTGAAACAAGAACACTAAAAAAGAAACATTTAAATACATTATTTTATTACTTATTTAACTTAATCCCTCAATAGTTGCTGCAATTCTTCACATCCCCTTTAGTCTTAAAAATAGGCACCATCACACTTCTCCATTCCTCAGGCATCTTCTCACTCTCTAAGATCCTGTTTAATAATGGAGTCAGAAGCTCTGCCTCTCCTAGACACTTCCACACCTCACAGGTATATCATCAGGACAAACTGCCTTTCCACTCTTCATCCTCTTCAATCCCCTCCTCACTTCACTTTTATTAATTTGTGCAACTTTGTGGTCCGCAATAGTCACTTCATCTACCCTTGCCTCTCTTTCATTTTCCACATTCATCAGCTCTTCAAAGTACTCTTTCCATCTTCCCATCACTCTTCTAGCATCTGTCAATTTCCCTTTCTATCCTTAATCACCCAAACCTGTTGTACATCCTTTCCATCTTTATTTCTGTGTTTCACCATGTATAGATCATTCTCTCCCTCCTTACTGTCCAACCTAGCATACAGGTCATCATATGCCCTTTGTTTTGCCTTTGCTACCTCTATCTTTACCTTACGTTGTATCTCCCCGTACTCCTGTATGTTCTCTTCAGTCTTTCTCTTCAGTCCAGCTTCTTCTTTGCTAACCACTTTCTCTGTATATACTCCTGCACTGCTTCATTCCACCACCAAGTCTCCTATCTACTTACCTTTCAGATGATACACCAAGCACTCTCCTTCTTGTCTCCCTGATAATGGTAGGTTATTTTTGTCCAATCATCTGGAAGCTCTCCCTGACCACCCAGACCCTCAACTCCTCCCTGAAAACCATGCAACACTCCTCCCTTTTCAGCTTCCACCACTTTGTCCTCTGCTCTGCCTTTCCGCTTGCTTGTCACCAGGGTAATCCTACACCACAATCCTATGCTGTCTGACTACACTCTCACCAACAACTACTTTGCAGTCACTGATCTCTTTCATGTTACCTTGTCTGTACAAGATATAGTCTACCTGCATGCTCCTACCTCTGCTCTTATAAGTTACCCTGTGTACCTGTTTTTTCTGGAAAAAAGTGTTCACTACACCCGTTTCCATCCTTTTTGCAAAATCTACCACCATCTGTCCCTCTGCATTCCTATCCTGTATACCAAATCTGCCCATCACTTCTTCATCCCCTCTATTGCCTTCACCAACATGTCCATTGAAGTCTGCACCAATTACCACTCTCATTTCTGGGGATGTTCTGCATCACTTCATCTTACTTATTCCAGAACTTCTCTTCAAATACAAATACCACCTGCGGGGCATAGCCACGAACAACATTGAGCATCACAACTTCAATTACCAGTTTCAGACTCATAAGTCTATCCGACATTCTTTTCACCTCCAGAACATTCCTAACTCCTCCTTCAAGATAACTCCGACTCCATTTCTCTTCCTGTCAGTACCATGGTAGTACAACTTAAAGCCTGCTCCCAAGCTTCTAAGCTCACCTGGTCTCCTGGACACACAGTATATCCACCTTCCTTCTCTGCATCATGTCGACCAACTCTCTACCTTTTCCTGTCATAGTCCCAATATTCAAAGTCCCTACTCTCAGTCCCAGACTCATGCCTTCCCACTTCTGTCTCTGCTTCCGAACACGCCCTCCTCCTCTTTGACCTCTTTGACCTACAGTACCCCGGGCCCCCCCTCCAGGGCTGGCTTGGGGAGACACTGGTCAGTGTCGCCCTGAGGCTGCATTATCAAATATTATTTCCTGTCATGTTTTAACCTTTAATTTTTCCTCCTGTAAGGTCTCAACTTTTTTGGCCAGTTTCACATTTCTTCTTTGTTTTACCTTTGCGTAACTTGTCGAAACTTATTTGATGAATTAGAATTTTTATAACCCAAAAGAAGATGAAAAAAACACAACTTTAACTTTAAAATTCCATCCACACTCTATGAGTAAATGTCAATGTACAAGTTCCGATATTGTTGAACTTTTGAGCAGAAACAGTGGATCAAGAACAAAAAGATCAGTCTGCTATTCTCAGTTTGATAGTTTCAGGCTCCTAAAAAGGCAGGATCATTCCCCTTTGAAGGTCGCACTCAGATCATTTGCAATGATCACCTACATTATTTATTGGATGGAAAGCATCTGTTTTATCCTGGTTGGTGTTGAATACAATGGTAAGGGGTAAGAGACTTTGATTTAAAAAGAAGAGAGAGAGAGAGATAACGTTCAAAATTAACATTTGTTTTGTACATATAATAATATTTATGTAATATCTTCAAGTAAACGGCCTTAAAAAGAACATCAAAATGTTGAAACCAATTGTTTCCTTTCAATTGTTGACTGCCTTAAAAAGCCCATCTATATATTTATGTAAATGAGTGAGTTAATTCCTCTGACAGGTTTTTTAATACAAGAAGAATTTGTGATTTTGCAGGGACTGGAAGTCGGATCTTTCAGCAATGAAGATGTAATTTCCCGATTTCAGCCTATTCAAGCTATTTTCTCAGGCTTTTGTGAGGCTTGAAGGTCTGTCCTCATCATGTGGACAGATGATCTTCATGCTAACTTGGTATTCAGCAGAACTGGAGAGTTAGCTGGAAGCCCCACGAGTCAGACTATAATCCCAATGAGATGCACTTTTACAAGACAAACTCCACCCTCTGCTGTCATTATTGCCTAGTACATGTGGATTTAAATATTAAAACAGTCAAGTGTCTCATCTGATGGGCGGGTCTTGAAAGAGGAATTTCATGCGTTCTTCCCTTGAGGATGTTTCACCTCTCATCCGAAAGGCTTCTTCAGTTCTAATGGACTGTGAGGAGTTTCTGAGTATAACCACCAGGGTTAGGGTCCAAGTAGCATGGGTTGTTATGCAGCTGGATGAGTTTTGGTGTAGAAACTAGGATGAAGCGGGTTGTTTGGCTAATGGAGATGTCATTAGGTGAGAACAAAGGTAGATCTTCTGGAGACATATCTGATTAAAATTTGATCAGGTGTAGCCAAAATTCTCAGAATGTGGGCAATGGAGAGAAACTTGTTGGATCACATAGACTGATGCTTAGTTGATAGTTGGATCTTTCCAGGTGGTTTGAAGGGTGCCAATAGGCCCGGTCTGTGTAAGATAATCTATCCCAATACGGTGTTGTACGTAGGCAAGAGGTTCTGCCAAAGGCCCCCTCCTCTGTCCAGAGATTGTTTTTCCGTTTTGACAAAGATGGCTGCTTTGACTCCTATGTTGAACCACCTGTCTTCTCTGGCCAGAATGCAGATGTTGCTGTCTTCAAAGGAGTGGCCCTTGTCCTTCAGGTGTAGGTGGACAGCGGAGTCCTGCCATGAAGTTGTGGCTCACCTGTTTTGGGCCATCCAGTTATGCAGAGGTTCTTTGTCTCTCCAATGTTGACGTCATCACAATCCTCAGTCCATGGAGATTCCTTTCTAACCTCATCTGTCAGCCTGTCCATCACCACTGCAAACAAGAGGCTCAGAGATGATCCTTGATGCAGTCCCACCTCCACATAAAACTTCTCTGTCACACCTGCGGCACACCTCACCACTGTCTCACATCTCGCATACATGTGCTGCACCAGTCTGACATACTTCTCTGCCACTCCAGATTTCCACATACTGGTACAATAAAAAAGTTAATTTCTTGGCACCCTATCATATGTTTTTTCTCGGTCTACGAAGCCACAAAAGTAGCATAAATATAAAAAAACGATCTAAACCAAGAATTGATGAAAGACTTACATCTTGGGTGATTGATGTTATAGATCTTAAGGTCTTATTTTAAAATGTCTTTGTGTGGACTATAACATTTTTGGATTTTTTTTGTTTGCTTAAACTCGAAAAAAAAAAAAAAAAAAAAAAAACAGTTATGGAGTAATAAAACCTTCCTCATTGGAAGATGTCACACGGGTCTAGGATTCTGTTCGTGTCGAGTTTTGTTTTGTCCTGATGAGTCTCACTCAGGACCAACAATGGTTTGCTCCTGACAGCAAATTCATTTAGCAAATATTTAGTGAATAAGGGTATAAATAGTCACAAAGTAGATATAAAAAGAGACAAAATCTTTTTGTTAGGTTCTAAAGAACACAAATCTCAGGAATATTTCACATTGAGATTAGATTTGATATTTTGAATGTCAAGCAAAATCAATCATAGACTGTTATGTAGATACCAGATAGATAGTAAAACCTATGTGGCAATGGTCAGGTCACCTATCGAAGTGGTTTTTGTCCCATCCTTAAGAACAGATCAATATATAGAATATGGACATATATATATATATATATATATATATATATATATATACTGTAAGCTAGACACTTTGACTTATAGACTTTGACATCTAGTTGAATTGAGACAACAGCTGACTAGTTTTGTTTAAAGTTCTTGACATATCAAAATAAAGCAGCATCCAAATGTCCAAACATTGATATCTACACACTGTATGAGGTTTGATGTCAGGGGTCTCCCAGACAAATTATATCATGTGAAATAGGTACGTGACTTTCTCCACAGATCACGACCCTGATCCTGCAGGCCTATGGGTCATCCATCTCTGACATCATAGAGTGAAAAAATGTACAAGGTATCAGGAGTGATTGACGACCTGGCTGTCCAATTGTCCCAGCATTCTAATGGTCTTGGCACAATGACTCTGACCTTTCAGCTTCTCAGTTTAATCATGGCGCTGCGTTATTGGAAAGGTTTATGTGAATCTTTCCTTTAATTTCTCTGAGAATTTGGACAGTTTTCATCTTGAAATATTAAACTCAATTAGAAAGAATCCCCCAAAAGAAACAGGGACTTAACTTTAGAACAGCAGTATATTACCCATAAATACTGTCCAAATGGAAAATAAACAAGAAATAATTTGAAAATAATCAGTATGATATGTGCAAATCATATTACCCATGGAAATGCTCAGAGTCATGGAGGAGAATGTTAACCTGTGATTAGATAATAGCAGTCACAAACTTTGTATCAGACTCTTTCCTCTTCATTTAAATTTCAAAGAGTGAGCAACAAGGTAAACAATACAGAACAAGGAAATGAATGATAAAAAAAAAAAAAAACTCAATGGAAACTACCAGAAAATATATAAAAAGTTGCAATAAGATTAGCATACAGTTCGGACCAGAAATATTTGGTCAGTGACACAATCTTCAAGGTTTGGGCTCTGCATGCCACCACACTGGATTTGAAATGAAACAACTAAAACAGAATTGAAGTGCAGTCTTTAAGGTTTAATTCAATGGGTTGAACAAGAATATATGATAAAACATAGGAATTGTAGCTATTGCTATACAAACACTCCTCATTTCAGGGGCTCAAAAGTAATTGAACAAATAAACATAACCTAACCTAAAATGTTATTTTTAAGTATTTTGTTGAAAATCCTTTGCAGGCAATGACTGCCTGAAGTCTAGATCCATGGACTTAACCAAATGCTGTGTTTCCTCCTTTGTGATGTTTTGCCAGGCCTATACTGCAGCTGTCTTCAGTCGTTGCTTGTTTGTGGGTCTTTCTGGCTTAAGTTTTGTCATAAGCAAGTGACATGCATGCTCGATTGGTTTGAGATCTGGTGATTGACTCGGCTATTCCACTTCTTTTCTTTAAAAAACTCTTGGGTTACTTTTGCAGTATGTTTTGGATCATTGTCCATCTGTACTGTGAAGCGCCATCTGATAAACTTTGCTGCATTTGGCTGAATCTGAGTAGAAAGTATATCCCCATACACTTTGGAATTAATCCGGCTGCTTCTGTCTTTTGTCACATCATTAATAAAAACAAAAATGACCCGGTGCCATTGGAAGCCATGCATGCCTATACCATCACACTGCCTCCAACATGTTTTACAGAAGATGTGGTGTGCTTTGGATCATGAGATGTTCCAATTCTTCTCTAAACTTTATTCTTCCCATCATTCAGGTACAGGTTGATCTTCATTTCATCTGTCTAAAAAATGCTGCTCCAGAACTGGGCTGGCTTCTTCAGGTGTGTTTTGGCAAAGTCAATTGTGGCCTTTCTATTTTTGAGGCTGATTAATGGTTCGCACCTTGTAGTGAATACTTTGTATTTACTCTCATGAAGTTTTCTCTTTGTGGTAGACATAAAGAAAGTTAGATACTGATACACCTACTTTCTGAACAGTGTTCTTCACTTGAGTGGATGTTGTGAAGGGGTTTTTCTTCACCATAAGAAGGATTCTGCGATCATCTGCCACTTATCACCTCCCCAGTGATTAAATGAAAGTAAAATAAACTCAAACTTAAAATAACAAGAAATACTGGACATTTTTTACAGATTTCTCACAAGGATCTCAGAATAAGACTAAAAAAAGAGAAGAAAAAAAATCTTACATATGTATATATTTACATTCATTTCATATTAATTTATCTACAGTTGTGTTCAAAATAACAGCAGTGTTTTTTAAAATGTGAGTGAAGATCGAAATATTTCCATCTTTTATTTCCATTCATTGGGAACACTGCACATTATATTTCACATCAAAACATGGAGAAAAAGTATCAATACTTTAATTAGTTTAAGGAAAATTAAGGAAAAAAATATATTGGACTGTTCAAAAAAATAGCAGTGTCTGCATTTTTCATTACAAACGCAAATATTTACTCAAACTGAAAAAAAATTAAGATTTAGCATTCCTGTGAATAGCTATACTAATATTTTGTCATATAATCAGTTTTTGAGAACTGCTTCACATCTATGCTGCATGGAGTCAACCATCTTCTGGCACCAGTAAAGAAATATTCTAGCCCCAGATGATTTGAGAACCTTCTACGCTTCCTTTACAATTCTTGGTTTTGCTGCAGAAACAGTATTTTTGATGTCACACCGCAAGTTTTCTTTTGGATTCAGGTCCAGGGATTGGGCAGGCCCCCCCTTAACCTTAATTTTGTTGGTCTGGAACCAAGATGCTGCTTGCTTACTGGTGTGTTTGGGGTTGTCTTTTTGAAACATCCATTTCAAAGGCATATCCTCTTCAGCATAAGGCTGCATGACCTCTTCAAGTATTTTGATGTAAGCAAATTGATCCATGATCCCTGGTATGTGATAAATATGCCAGACACCATAGTAAGGGAAACAGACCCATATCATGATGCTTTTACCACTATGCTTCATGGTCTTCAGAGTGTACTGTGTACAGTGTTTAGGGGTCGTCTGACAAACTGTCTACGGCCCTTGGATCCAGAAAGAACAATCTTACTTTCATCGGTCCACAAAATGTTTCTCCATTTTTCTTCAGGTCAGTCGATATGTTCTTTGCCTAATTATATCCTCCTCAGCACGTCTTTTTTTTAACAGTGGGACTTTGCTGGGGATTCTTGCCAATAGATTAGTCTCACACAGGCGTGTTTTAATCGTCACAGTACTCACAGGTAACTTAAGACTGTCTCTGCTGTCCCTGGAGCTGAACATTGGCTGAGTCTTTGTCATTCTGGTTATTGTGCAATCCATTCAAATGGTAGTCTTCCATTTTCTTCCATGTCTCTCTATTTTAGCTTTCCATTTTAATGGATTGGATTGGAGACTGTTTTAGCTGAGCAGCAAATTTTCGGAACAAAATCTAATAATTTCCTGTACTTCTTTATACAGTTTTCCCTCTTCAATCAATGACTTTATTAAAGCACACCGTTCATCTGAACAATGTCTGGCATGACCCATCTTTCTCAGGTTTTCAGAGAGAATTGCACTGAATGACACCTGTTTTTTCACGTAATGAATGACCTTACTGACTAACTCCACATTGCTATTATTTTGAACATACCCCTTTCATTTAATTATCCAATTACACAGACTCAAGAGCATTCATCATGAATGTTGGGTCTGTTGGTTTCTTTGACTCTACTACACCTACTGGTAAATTATTTGCCATGTAATAATATGATTTATACCAAAAATGGTGATTGATCTGGTTAGTCATGTCAGACTGCTATTATTTTGAACACACAACTGTACATGTATATAAAAGACGAAAAAAGGACAGGCAGAGAATCAACTGAAAATGCCCCCACTATTGGTAATAAACAGGTCTGGTCGTTTTCAGAAGGACAAAGTAAAGCTTCACTTTGATGTTTATTTAAGTAGCACCTTGTCTGACACAAGCATTCAGAGCCTCCACACAACACAGACATTTGTCGATGAGCCATTTTTCTCAGCCCCTCTGGGGTAATTTTTCCAGCCAGCACAAACCAGTTGGTATTTGTTACATTGAGCACTATCTTGCTCATGGGGGGACAGGCGGCAGCCGCTGAGCTGACCGTGACCAACTGCCAATAAGGTTCAAGGGGAAGCAAGAGGATCAAGATTCTTAATGGCTCATAGACTTGCAAGCACACTGAGTTCTCAATCTCTCCAGCTGTCAACACTTTTACTGAAAACCACTGGATCCCTCTCTTCTTACTTATGTCTCAGTTACTGTACTATCTCTTCAAAACCAAACAAAATCAAACAAAACAAAAAAAAAACAAAAACAAAGGGAAGGAGCGGGTTTTTTTGTACTTTAGCCACGCGTTTAATAAGTATGAAAGGTGGTACTGTTCACTCGCGGGGAGCTCTTAGCAGTGATTTTGTAAAACCGATTACCCCTGTGTTTCAAGGTTCACAGTGTGAATGCATCATTCTACCCTTGCAATTCTGCCCTACAATGATGTTCAAGGAGCTGGAGGGGCAGGTGGACAGGTGGCAGGTGGACAGGTGGCTGACTGGCGTGGAAAGAGCCTGTATCAGGGGAAGGAGAGGTGGCAGGTGGTAGTTCCTGAGGACCTTCAGGAGGGGGTGCTCAAGGCCATGCATGGAGCTGCAGGGTCAGGGCACTTTGGGGTTGCAAAGACTTTCCCCCACCTCCATCAGGGGTTCTACTGGGCTCAGAGCAGGAGGGACGTGGAGGATTTCTGTTGTCGTTGTGACCCTTGCACGGCCCACAAGGGCCCCCTTGGCCATTCACATGCACTACTCTAGCAGTTTCCTGTCCTCGTCCTCTCTGGCCATTTCGTGAAATAGTCTATGGCAGAGGCCTACACTGCTGAATCAAGAGGACCGTGGTGGATGTCCTGGGGAGGGCATGTTCAGCCGGTTGGGGGGTGCCAGAGACCATACACTTGGAAGAGGGGAGGAATTTTGAGTCTCGGGTGTTTTCCACCATGTGTTAGTGCATGAAAGCACACAAGACCTGCACCATTTCTTTGCATCCTAAAAGCAACTGGTTAGTGGAGATTTCACCGCACCTTGGCGCAGCATCTGGCCATTCTCACAGCACAACACCAGTGGGACTGGTATGACTATCTGTCTCTGGTGCTCATGGCATGCTGGCCTGCACCCGGCTGTCCTCATGATGGAGAGAGAGCTCCGGACTCCAGCAGCAGTGATGTTCTGTCGGCCCTCAGATACTGTGGACGCACCCATGGGTCTTGAGTTTGCTAGGAAGCTCACCGTTTCGTTCGAGAGCAGCAGCAGAGCCATGATGTGAGGCAGAAATGGAGCTATGATGTAGGGGACAGGGAAGACACTTTCAGGCAGGAGAGGTGGTCTGGGTGTACAGTCCTTGGTACAAGAAGGGCCAGTTCCCTCAGGTGCCCTCGTGTGGTGCCTTGTAGAGTACTCGAACGGCTGGGGAAGGTAGTGGACAGGATGCTTTTGTCTGGCAGAAGAAGAAAGGTGGCCCTGCACAGAGACAGACCGGTTCCCTACAGAGGTGGGCCCCTTCTCAGGGTTTCCGGGGACAACAGAAGACCCTTCCCAGTATTCGCCCTCTCCTCCCCAGATCCCTGGCTGGAGACAGGACAGGCAGTACAAATCATTGATATTTATTAAATTTGCTTGTTAATCACTGATAACACTCAGAGAAGAGTAACATTTCCCTGCCACTGCTGAAGAAACAAAGCAAACATGGTTCTGGGTGGAATAACAGGGCTAAAGACACAAGGAGCGCCTGAGTCTAAAACCATCTGCAACGGTTTGGGATGAAGCAGGTCATACCAAGACTTCATAAGGTCAGAGCGGCCCTGCAGAACACCTATCTATACATGGATCTTGATTAGCGTCCTTAGACTCATCGCTGCAGGCCCATGCTGCTGCTTCATCAAGCAAACATAGCTTCATCAGATCCTGGAGGAAGATGAGGGCTTCAGTACACATACACAATTTTTAATATGAATACATTGCATGAAAACATGTCAGTAGAAATGGCCTTGATAGAACTGGTGCAGAGAAACAAAGGTGTATATATATATATATATATATATATATATATATATATATATATATATATATATATATATATATATATATTAGCATTTGATTGAGAGACGTGACGACAAAAAGTTCAGAACAGTCCTATTGTAGGAATTATTAATAGAACATGTAGCTGTCTTTATCTGCATGCTGAGTGCACCAAGCATCAGCTGAGGCTGGATCAGCTGATGTGCCCAGGCGTCAGTCCTCGTATAGCAGCTTCTGACTAATTAATTGTCATCCTACTCAGGCAGCGCTGGGGAGGAGAGTCAGTGTCCTCCCTGAGACATAGCCTAGTGGAAGTGAGACAAAACTCATTGTTGTCCTCTGACTATAAAGGACGGACAAACCCCAGAGGAAAAGCTCAGCTGGACACCCAGGGGAGTGGGGTTTATTTAAAACAGAGCTGGAGTTCACAGAAAGCAAATAAATGTGACATAAGTCTTTGAAATTACACTGAAATCAGTTGGCAGAGAGACTTCCAGCAGCAGCTAAATGTCTCAAGAGGGCTGTTTCTTCATAATGTCCACCAGTTCTTCAACAAGCCCTTATTTTTGTGTTTTTTTGCAGCAAAATCAGAGATGCTTCTAAGCATTGAACAGAAACTTCAAAAAATGGGAAATTGCATGACTGTGTCTAAAAATCTGCCAGAAATTATTTAATCTCCTTCTCTTCAAATTCACATCCCACCTGTGGGGCATAGCCACTTACAACATTGAGCGTCACAACTTTAGTTTCCAGTTTCAAACTGATAAGTCTATCCGGCATTCTTTTACCTTCCTAACTAACTCCTGCTTCAAGAAACCTCCTATTCCATTTCTCTTCTTGTCAGTACCATGATAGTACAACTTAAAGCCTGCTCCTAAGCTTCCAGCCTTACTACCTTTCCACCTGGTCACCTGGACACACAGTATATCCACCTTCCTCCTCCTCTTTTTCTTGTTCTTCGACCCACAGTAGCCCAATTTCCACTGGTAGCCTGTAGGTCATCAGTACAAATGGCAGCAGTTTCTCCATGAGCCAGTCCGAGGCCCAGATAATTACAGCGGGTTGCATCAGGAAGGGCATCCAACGTAAAACTTTTGCCAAACCCAAACATCAAACCAATCATAATAATAGGACTGGGTTAACAACGATTGCAATTGGATCGAAGAAGAAGAGGAGGAGGAGGGCGTGTAGCAGAGTTTAGTAAAAGTGAAGTGAGGAGGGGATTGAAGAGGATGAAGAGTGAAAAGGCAGTTGGTCCTGATGATTTGACTGTGGAGATGTGGAAGTGTCCAGGAGAGGCAGCAGTAGAGTTTCTGACTATTATTAAAAAGGATCTTAGAGAGTGAGAGGAAGCCTAAGGAATGGAGACAAAGTGTGATGGTGCACATTTTTAAGAATAAGGGGGATGTGCAGAATTGCAGCAACTATAGAAGGATTAAGTTGATAAACCATACAATGAAGTTGTAGGAATGTAGTGGAAACTAGACTGGAGGCAGAAGTCAGCATTTGTGAACAGCAGTATGGCTTCATGCCTTGGAAGAGTACTACAGATGCAGTATTTGATTTGAGAATGCTAATAGAAAAGTACAGAGAAAAGCCAGTAGGAACTGCTTTGTGTTTTTGTAGACCTAGAAAAAGTATATGACAGGGTGCAAAGAGAGGAGTTCTGGTATTGTATGAGGAAATCTGGAGTGGCAGAGAAGTATGTTAGACTGGTGCAGGACATGTATGCTAGCTGTGTGACATTGGTGCGTGTGCTATAGGAGTAACAGAAAAGTTCAAGGTTGAAGTGGGACTCTATCTGGGATCAGCTCTGAGCCCCTTCTTGTTTGAAGTGGTGATAGAGATTCCTGCCTAACCTCATCCGTCAGCCTGTCTATGGACCATGATGTTTGCAGATGACATTGTGATCTGCAGTGAGAGCAAAGAATAGGTTGATGAAAATCTAGAGAGGTGCAGGTATGTGCTGGAAATGTGCTGGATCGTCCTCTATCACACCAACTCCCTTCATATCTTCTCTCAATACGACTATAAATCTTCTCTTTGGTCTTCCTCGAGACCTCCTGCCTGGCAACTCCAATTCGAGCATCCGTCTACCAATATATTCACTATCCCTCCTCTGTACATGACCGAACCATCTCAGTCTGGCTTGTCTGACCTTTTCGCCAAAACATCTAACATCAAAACCTGCTTCCTCTGACAGACTCAATCCTGATCCTATCCATCCTGGTCACTCCCAAAGAGAACCTCAACATCTTCATCTCCGCAACCTCTACCTCCGCCACCTGTCTTTTGTTCCTGCTATGCTCTAACCAAAAATTGCAATTCACATCTCTGTCTTACTTTACTTTTCTTTTTCCTGATGTTTATGCCTTTGCTGAAACCATGTTTTCTTCCTCCAGGACCATACGGAGAAGATGTGTGGTCATTTCTTCTCCTATCTGTGTGGTTTTGGCTTTCCACTCATCAGTCCTCCTTCATGGAGAAGCTGGCTCTGAACATTATGCAGAATTCTTTCCCCAGGCTGTCCAGAGTTATCTCATGCTGTCCTTCTGTCAGGTTTAAATGTAGATGGGCTCTGAGGTCCACACTTTTTCCTGATTGTTTGCTTCAAATCCTGCATCAGTTGAAGGCTGTTCATTTCTTATCCACATAGCAATGTGCGAGCGATGATTCTCAATCATCTAAGACATGGTACTCCCTGAAAAAAAAGTCATTGTTAAACTGGACATACTTAAGGTCTTGAATACATTTAGGGTCTTACTCAAGAGGCTTTTTCAGTTCTTTCTAACTGCATAAAGTCGAAGGTATTGAAGACACTTGGACCTTCTTGGATCCGGCACTCAGAGTAAAGCAGTTACTCACACCTTGAGGAGCAGGTTGAGCACCTGATTTGGAGCTTGTGCAGGATTCATTATGGTTGGCTGTGAGTTGTTGACCCTTTATATTTATGGGTCACACTTCATATTTACGGGGAAGCGTTAGAGTGGCCATCCTTGGAACTGAACATTCCTGGTTCGAGTCCCGGTCCCTCTTAGCCTGTCGAAGTGTTGTTGAGGAAGACACTGAACCCCTAACTGTTCCCCTGGCACTGTTCCTTAGCAGCCTTCTGCTCATGGTTCATCCATGATGGGTTAAATGTAGTGGTCAAATTTGGCTGACGTTGTGCTCAGTGTATAACTGTATGTGACAATAAAGGCATTTCTTCTTCTTATGTGAGTCTTTAGAGTGTGATGAACCCAAGTTAAACGTGTGTAATCTTTGATGGGACAAAGTCAGAGGATATCAGACAGAAAAACATAAAAATCATCATGGGAATGTTAAAAAATTAAGTTAGCAATACACAAATTCCAGATAATCCAGATACAACCTTAAAATCATCAAGGTTAGAAAATGAAAATCCTGAGTAGCCGTGGGTGGGATGCAGCTATTGCAACAATACCACTAATCTGTTTTCACATTCAGTTTTGTGGCAGCGGCTGCAAGAATGTGCCGAATTGGCACTTAAATTCCGGTAAGTATGAAGAATGTGTATCTCATATGGAAATATTTATGAGTCACACAATGGTTGCCCTCAGAGAACTACATTGGTTACGGGGGTTACCAACTTGTCCATGTCTGAAGGATATGTAACACTATAGGTTATCGACTCTGACGGGTGATACATTTACATTTGTTCAGACTGCTTTATATGGCCATACAATAAGAAAAAACCTAAAACCAGCAGATAATCCCTCCTAATATTTGGAAGGGATTTAAACAAGGGCAATCTAAAATTGTAAAATGTATTTATCACTATAATCACTTTTTTCATCATTGTCATTGGTGAGGTATGTTAGAGTACACCGCTGCCCCAGATGCTGTTTGGGGCAGCGTTGGGGGCCTCATCACATGTTGTAGAAGAAATTCTACAGTGAATGAATAGAATATCCAGATAGGAATCACATCCCAGTTAAACCGATTACCTGCTTGTCTTAAAATTGACCTGTTTTCTGGTTCCTGGTTGTTTTTTTTTTTTTTTGTTTTTTTTTTTTGGTGGTGTGTGTGAAAAATGGGGAAAAATGTTCCTGAATGGGGACAATGCATTCCCTGCATTCCCAATGACCTGTCTGTCCATGAGCTCAAGCTCGCTTGGAGGGGTAGGGGTGTGGTGATGGTTGAAACCAATGTAAAGTCTGATTTAGGTCTTAGTGATTCGTTTCCTCCATGCAACTTTAAAATGATTCAGCCCAGGTAGATCGATCATCTGGTAAGGAACCTCCTCCATGTCACATACTGAGCCTCCAATACCATCACCAGGAGGCACTAACATCCACACGTAGATTAAATATAGGATCTGGCTTTAGCTTTAGCTCCCAGGAAGAGGTATAAATGGGGCTAGAGAGATGGACATCTATCTTCTCAGGCAGAAATGAGACTAAAAAAGGTAGACAGATATGAATAGACTGATGGATCATTCTGACTTAAAAAAAACAGAAATCCCTCTGTTTATAAAGAATACATTCACATCCGTCTTGTTTTATTTTTAAACTTTAACATTGCAAAAATAAGACGATACATCGAAAAAAGGTACAACCCATAAAAATTACCAACATCTGACAATTAGGAACCAAAATGTATAAAAAAAGAAAAATAAATGGATGCATTCAGTGGCTAATGAAAGGTTTTGGTCATGATTTGTCTCCTAAACTGATAATTATCTTTTTTTTTTTTTTTTTTTTTCCATTTTTTCAAGTAATAAGGTCTTTTGGTTTTCATGTTGGGAACAAATCTTACAACAATGAAAGAATCTGAAGTTTGTGCTAAATTACTTTCCCTCTCTAATTTTTCAGTTCTTCCTCTGCCGTTGCTGGCTTTGTATCTATTTCTCACACTTTATCTTTCTGGGCCTTGTGCCAATTTCCTCACCCCTCAGAACAAGAAGGAAAAAAAAAAAGAGAAAACTCCATAAATTAAGCGGCGAACTCATTGAGTGAGTGTGTGCCCTTCTTACATTCCCATCAGGCCTTGTCACTCTGATCAACATGCAGCAGAAGTTGTTCCCCAGATATTCACATCCTCCCTGCATCTGAACTCCAGGGGTAAAACTGGTTTTAATTTTGACTCCGTCACCTAAAAATGTGTTCAGATAACATGAGAATGATCAAGAGTTTTGCCTGAAAATCATCAAGGAATAAGATGAAAATTAACAAGAATTTACTGTTAAAATTTTGAAGAAGGAAAAATGGAAATTTCAAAACAACCACAAAGTTGAATAGAAATTACCTGGAAAATTAAAAAAACAACAACAAATAAATAAATCCCTAAACTGGAGCAACTTCAAAATATATCCAAGAGGTTATCTGAAATTCAACTCAGAAAATTAGGAATTAAATCAAAAGGAAAAATACTCAAATGAAGAGAATAGCAATCAAATCAACAAGAATATTTTCTAAATTTCATTTTTAAAAGAATAAATCTAAAAATGTATAACTAATAGTGGTTGGCCAGGTAATTTGAGAGGGAGTAACAACCAGAAAATATGAACATTGGAAGAAGGCAAGAATTACTGGAGGGAATTTTACAAAATGTTCAAGAACACTAGATAAGGATAACTTTTATTTCTCTATTAATCTGCAGCAGCAGTCAAATTTGGTGAGAGTAGAATTGAATTAAGTCTGTCAAGGTTTGAGGCATAAGCGGCCACTAAATGCTACATTAATTGAGTCATTAATAAAGTCAACAACTGGCTGACATTTGGTTTCATTTTCTGTATTTATTATGATAAATACAAAAAGTGTGATAAAGTGGACAAAAATAACGATTCCCCCAAAATAGGCACAAAAGTCAAAAACTAGAAAACTTTGAAATCCATGAGGAGAATACTTGAATGATCCATTGAAAACATAGTCTGTTAAAATGACATGAAAAACAAAAAAGTTACATGTAATTTTGATAGAAATGTTCATGCTAATTTCTGCCACTTTGAATAAAACACAAGATCTTTTTCAAGTGACTTATATTTCATCTTGATTTTGAAGATGTTCTGCTTCTTTTCAGATCATTTGAGCCAAGGTTCAAGCATTTCCCTCTAATATATCTGAATTTTTCTTAATTAATCAAGAATCAACTGTCTTGATTTCTTTTGACTTTGGATGTCATTTTTAAAATAATGTCTACGCCAATTTCATTTTCAGCCAATTAATTTCAATGATTTTTATTTATTAAGTTTTCTTTTATAACTAAGTGGTAAATGATGGCTGTTGAAATTAGCATAAGAGCCCACTGAACTGTCTTTGAAATCCTATTTGTTGCAGCTGCTGCATTTTGAACTTTATTGGAATGTTTTTTAATGTAAGTGTCCTCGTGTCAAGTGCCCCGCCGTACGCTCGATGTTTTTTTTTCTCTTTTTTGTTTCCTCCTTATTTCCTTTGTACATATATCGTAAATTGTTGTTAGTGTTTCTTCTTCTTCTTCTTCTTTCGGCTTTTCCCGTCAGGGGTCGCAACAGCGAATCAACTTTCTCCATCTAACACTATTCTCTGTATCCTCCTCTCTCACAACAACTACCTTCATATCCTCTCTAACTACGTCCATAAATCTTCTCTTTGGTCTTCCTCGAGACCTATGGCCTGGCAGCTCCAATTCCAGCATCCGTCTACCAATATATTCACTATCCCTCCTCTATACATGACTGAACCATCCCAGTCTGGCTTCTCTGACCTTCTCTCCAAAACATCTTACATGTGTTGTTCCTCTGATAGACTCATTCCTGATCCTATCCATCCTGGTCACTCCCAAAGAGAACCTCAACATCCTCATCTCTGCAACCTCTAGTTCTGCCAGCTGTCTTTTGGTCATTGTAACAGTTTCTAGTCCATACATCATCGCTGGTCTCACCAGTCTTGTACACCTTTCCTTTTATTCTGGCTGATAGTCTTCTATCACATAGTACCCCTGACACTTTTCTCCACCCATTCCAACCTGCTTGGACCCGTCTCTTTACCTCTTTTTAAACTCTATGCCGCTCTGGACTGTTGACCCTAAGTACCTGAAATCCTCCAGCTTCTTGATCTCCACTCCCTGTAGCCTCACCGTTCCACCCGAGTTCCTCTCATTCACACACATATATTCTGTCTTGCTGCGACTAACTTTCATTCCACTCCTTTCCAGAGCATACCTCCACCTCTCTAGATTTTCCTCTACCTGTTGTCTGCTCTCACTACAGATCACAATGTCATCTGCAAACATCATGGTCCATGGGGATTCCTGTCTAACCTCATCTGTCAGCCTGTCCATCACCATTGCGAACAAGAAGGGGCTCAGAGCTGATCCCTGATGGAGTCCCAGCTCCACCTTGAACTTCTGTGTTACCCTACAGCGCACCGTACCAGTGTCTCACAGCTAGCATACATGTCCTGCACCAGTCTAACATACTTCTCTGCCACTCCAGACTTCCTCATACAATACCAGAGCTCCTCTCTTGGCACCCTGTCATGTGCTTTTTCTAGGTCTACAAAAACACAATGCAACTCCCTCTGACCTTCTCTGTACTTTTCTATTAGCATTCTCAACGCAAATACTGCATCTGTAGTACTCTCCCTAGGCATGAAGCCATACTGCTGTTCACAAATGCTGACCTCTGCTCTCAGTCTAGTTTCCACTACTCTTTCCCATAACTTCATTTTATGGTTCATCAACTTTATCCCTCTGTATTTGCAACAATTATAGAGATCTTGATGAGTGGCCAGCTGCAGCAGCGGCCAGCTACCGCTCATCAAGATCTCTATAAAGAGCGGTGGCACGCTTCGCAATGGCGCCGGAGAATTGCGATCCTCCACCTGACCCTGCGAGGGCCCCCTCTGGACCTTCGGACCCCGATCCCGCGAGAGCCCCCTCTGGACCTTCGGACCCCAACCCTGCGAAACCCAGAGTACCGGTCAGAAATAAAGAGACTCAATCTAAATCCAGTTCTGGTGGTGTGGTTCCCTGCCCGAGTCCGCCCGATCCGTGACAGTCCTTCTCAAATAGTCCTTCTCAGTCCTTGCGATGCAACCCTGACCCTCGGGAACATGTTTTTTTTTTTTTTTGCCATACTAGAATGGACTAGAAACTGTTACAATGACCAAAAGACAGCAGGCAGAACTAGAGGTTGCAGAGATGAAGATGTTGAGGTTCTCTTTGGGAGTGACCAGGATGGATAGGATCAGGAATGAATCAATCAGAGGGACGGCACATGTTCGATGTTTTGGAGAGAAGGTCAGAGAAGCCAGACTGAGATGGTTTGGTCATGTACAGAGAAGAGATAGTGAATATATTGGTAGACGGATGCTGGAATTGGAGCTGCCAGGCAAGAGGTCTCGAGGAAGACCAAAGAGAAGATTTATGGACGTAGTGAGAGAGGATATGAAGATAGCTGGTGTGAGAGAGGAAGATACAGAGAATGGGGTTAGATGGAGAAAGTTGACTCGCTGTGGCGACCCCTAACGGGAAAAGCCGAAAGAAGAAGAAGAAGCCATACTAGAATAAAGTGTAATTGCACATCCACTACAGTAGTTGGCAGTGGTGCTCTCAGTGTCAGAGTGTGCGCAGGGAGTATTAGCACTATGGTAGAGGGTTTTTTTGGCACCGAGCAGGTGATATGAACTGCAGATAACAAACCCTTAGAAACAACATGAAAAAATTTTTGACAGGGATGAAAAGAAAGGCAGAGAGAGACGAAGGTAATGCGACAAAAGAAAGTCACGCGAAAGCTAAGACGAGGAAATATGACAGGTGTATGTGGAGCACCCAACCCAAGTAGCTAGGTATTAACCTCTTAGTTAATGCAGCGATAGTACAATGGGTGGGGCCCTGGGAACGTCACTTAGGTGAATTTTTTAGTGGTAAACAGGAGAAACAATAATAGTTTTTTTTTTTTAACTTAAACTTATTTATGCTTTTAAATTATAGCGGTGCCTCCATCTTCTAAGGAGAAAATATGAATTAAGACAAAACACAGACCTCTTGAAGTACAAAGTAAAAGTTTAGTTTCACAAAATTAAAAGAAAGAAAAATGAAATAAAATTGGTAGTGCGTTCATTTGAGATTTGGTCGCTTTGCAACTACATAAACATATTCAAAAACCATGTAAATCCCTTCAAGTTCAGTTCAGTTCAAAAACCATAACCTTAAAGTCCTTTTTGTTTTTTTTCAGAAAGCTCAATCGTGGCAGGCCTGATTCGATGCTCCGGTTCGTTGGACAGAAAAAACAGAAAATGGCCATTTCACTTGTTCACAAGCCCCAAAATAAAATGCACGTGCTTTGATGTACTCACAAATCCTTTTGGTGTCGAAGCAATGGATAGTAAAACGTTGTCCATCACCATGCGATTCCCTCTCGGCAAACGGGTTGGCAATGACTTGGCATCGTGGCATTATGAAGTGTACTCGGTGAAATTCATCGGTTAAGCCTCAGCAGAAGCGTCCAGAGAATTCCTCTCGGTCCACTGAGCATTAAAAGTCTCCAATTCCAAGCTCATGTACTTTACATGCAGAGTATGAAATTAACTCGCGGTAAAATGCTAACAATGCTAACGATCGATTAGCATCGCATATGTGCACTTAAACATATCGTCTAAGCATAAAAATCATATACATCGAGTACTCACTCATTACAGGGTTAAATAGTCGAAAACAACAACGTAGACTCTGCATCCACAATGTTTTATGACCATTCTCCTTTCAGCTTAGCTTCACAAACTTCCCTTGGGCAAACGTAGCAGTCGAATCCCTCGTTCCTCGATGTTCTATTGCGCTTCCTCATTCAGATCCCGCCCTCACGCATGGGATTGGACACTAAGTGTACATCAACCAATACAATTAAAGAAAATACCATATTGACACTTAACAGTTGGATGCAAACAAAAGCACATGTCGAGCTGTACGTTTCACACAAGCTTGCGGCGATTAAAAGCACGATTCCCAAATAAATGACAAAAACCTTAGATAAGATTAAACCTTGTTTTTAACCATTTATGAACACATTTTAAACATAAAATATTAAATGTTTTACTGCCATTTCAGTCTTGTTTAATTTTACTTAAATGTTAAAACATATTGTAACATATCTTTCTTTTCTTGTTCCGATTGTAAGCAGTAACCACAATAGATGATTAGGGCTTTTATTGTGAAGCCCTAAGAGAGGGCGGAAGTGTGGCATGCTGTGGGTAATAAAAAATGGACGGACAAGAATAAAAAAGACGGGATCGTTACGCCAGAAAGCTCAGGAGTCTTCGCTTTAATTGTTTTGTGGACTCAGTGAATCAGGACACTTCCCCCAATAACTCGGCTACATTGGTGGCAGCGGTGGGATGCTTACCGCAGTCAGAGAGACAGAGAGAGGCGGTTATTGACCGCACAGAAAAGTTAGCGAGGCAGCTAGCGTACTCGTTAACACCAGCTAACGCTCGCACCGGCTAGCGGGGTTAGCGCTGGAAACCAGCGCGGACGTGTTGTTGTTGGATTAAAAGGTGACCTATTACTGTCCAACGGGGATCAACATGTACCAATTCGACGAGGACCCACTGGATTATAACTTCAGGAGCGACGAGGAGGGCCGCCAGTCTACAGCGGCGTGAGAATTGAACTCCCGCCGCCATTCTCTGGGGGGGGGGGGACAAAGTTTCCGCTGCTGGGCCCGACAGTATGAGGTAGCGGTGAAGGCATTGATCGGAGGCACTGGTGATAACCTTGACCGTGAGTTATCAAGGATTTTGCCAACACGCCTGACAGAGGCAGCTTTTCTTTTTTGGGACAGCTTACCAGCATTTGTCCAGGCAGATTAAGCACAAGTGAAGGAGAAATTGGTAGAGGCCTTTGGACAGAAGCAGTTCCATGAGAGATTCAAAACAAACCTCTCCGCCCGTACCCGTGCTCCAGGGGAGAGCCTCGAGGTCTATGCAGCTGACATAAGCCGGCTAGTTCATGAGGCATTCCCGAACTATGGCGATTTAGCACAGAGTGAGGAGAAATTTCGTAGATTCCTGGCTGGACTAGATCCTGCACCGAAAGCCAAATGCCAAGAACAGGGAGCTACGGATCTGGAGGAGGCTCTGACCATTGCCGGACGGTGTGAGATGGCCCGAGAGACCTTGAGAACAGACTACGTCAGCGCCCAGGGCTGCCAGCCTCCCATGGCAAGTGGTACGGCGGCAATGGTGCACACCATATCCGATGGAAGCAGGTTGTACAGAGCTATGGACCAGCTGGCGGCGGATATGCAGGTAATGAAAATGGACCTTAGACAATTAGCCGAGGAAAACCACCACCTGAGAGCCAACCACTGGAAAGAGGAACGGAAACCCTCTCACCTGGTACGAGGGGGTCAGTGCCAGTGTAATTGTGGGGAGCAGGGCTGTCCGTCTTGGCCGTGGAGTGAGCAGAGAGGACGTTCACCTGGTCGTGGCTGGTGTGAGCGGAGAGCAGAAGGAGGGGCCAGGGAGAAACAGGACTGCGGTCCCCCTTACCATCACCGAGCCCACTCCCCAAAGTGGCAAAGTCCCGGACCTTCCAATGATGAGCCCCAGAGACGGCGAGGGGTGCGTTTCCTTTCTCCCACGAGGGAAGACTAAGCGTACCAGTCGGGAAAAGATCTGTAGCTGATGTTGCGGCCCAAACACCAGCTGGAGAGCCTATGGGCCCCCGGGAGAGAACGATACTTGGATCTAAGACATTGACTCTGGACCTGACAGAACAGCCAACCTCGTATGTGAGGGGATGCATCGAAGGGACAGAAGTGAACATATTGGTCGACTCTGGAGCAACGGAGTCATTCATTAGTGATCATCTTTGCATGTCTGTTCCAGCACTACACAAGCGACCCCTTAGTGCTGACTTTATTGCTGCACGAGCTGTAAATGGACAGATGCTTGACACCCTGGGCGCCATAAGAGCTACACTGCATCTAGGGGATACTTCCCAACAGCAGGTCTTCCACGTCATTAGGGGATCCACACAAACAGTCTTGCTGGGTCTGGATTTCCTGTTGCCAACTGTGCCCTACTAGATTACGCTCGTGGGAAGCTGCACCTATGGGACACTGTACTCCCTCTGGTGTCTGTAGCGACAGAAGCTTTGCAACAGTCCAGTATTAGGTCTTTGCCACTCAACAAACTGGGTCCACTCTGTGAGGCGCTGGTGCCTGTGAAGGTGTCCCCACCTGGACTTGTCGATCAGCTCCCTAACTTTGTGGGCTACTTATCACCGAACCCCAAAAGCCAAAGGGATTGTATTATAGCCCACACTGTGACGTCAGTGGAAGATGGGGTTTCCATAGCCCGGGTGTTGAACCCCACCAACCAAGATCTCATCATAAGAGAAGGCATGCACCTGGGAGAGGTGTTTGCGGTAGGTGAATCTGACATTGTGTTGCTCCCGCAAGACACTGCTGTTACGGCCTCTGCTTCTGCCTCCCCATCCAGTCCTGTGCCTGTCGTGTCCCTGGAGGAATCCCCAGCGAGTCAGCGGCAGAAAGCACAACTGACTGCACTGCTGGTGGAGCAGCAGTAGATATTCAGCACAGAGGGAGGAAGACCAGGCAAGTATAACCTTATCCAGCACCATATCAACACTGGGAAACATCCTCCCCTCCGGCAATGTGCCTACCGGACCTCGCCTGAAAAGAGGGAGGAAATAGACAGAAAGGTGGCTGCTCTGCTGGTGGACGGGGTAATTGAGGAAAGCTGCAGCCCCTGGGCCTCACCTGTTGTCCTGGTGAAGAAGAAGAATGGTGAGTGGAGGTTCTGCCTGGACTATCGTCGTCTGAACAGCGTTACTGTGAAGGACTGTCACCCCCTCCCCAGGGTGGACGAGACCTTGGACGCCCTGGCGGGCTACAGGTGGTTCAGCACGTTGGACTTTTCAAACGGTTACTGGCAGATTGAGGTTGCTGAGGACGATAGGGAGAAGATGGTGTTCACGACAGGCCGGGGCCTTTATCAGTGGTGATCGATGCCCATGGGCCTTACAAATGCACCGGCGACGTTCCAGCGCATGATGGAACTCGTGCTCAGAGGGCTTCCATGGCAGGTGTGCATGGTATATCTCGATGATGTCCTGATATATAGCCCCACCTTTGAGGACCATCTCTCCAGCTTGCGTGAAGTCTTCTCAAGAATTCAAGCAGCGGGTCTCAGGCTGAATCCTAAAAAGTGCCACCTGGCGCGGGATCATGTTGTCTTCCTAGGGCATGTGGACTCACGCCACGGATTGCAGCCTGATCCACGAAACACGGACAAGGTTAGAACTTGGCCCACACCACGGAATCCAACCGAAGTGAGAGCATTTGTGGGCCTATGCTCTTACTACCGACGTTTTGTAAAGGATTTTGCTCTGCGTGCGGCTCCTCTACACCGCCTCACCAGTAAGGGCACCCCTTTCAAGTGGACGGCTGAATGCAACATGGCTTTTGAATACTTGAAGGGGGTGCTCTCGTCAGCCCCAGTCGTCACCATGCCAGACTTCAGCCTTCCATTCAAGGTATACACAGACTGTCACGGCACGGGAGGACTCGGACAGGGAACCACACCACCAGAACTGGAATTTGATTAAGTCTCTTTATTGATAGGTCGGAACTTTGCAGGGTCGGGGTCCAAAGGTCCAGAGTGGGGGCTTTCACAGGTTCAGGGTTCAAGGTCCAGGGGGGAGGGGTCTCACAGGGTCCAAAGGTCCAGAGTGGGGGCTTTCACAGGATCAGGGTTCAAGGTCCAGGGTAGTCTGACAAGGTCGGGTGGAGAATAACAATTCTCCGGCACCAGATGGAGCGTGCCACTGCTCTTTAAAGAGATCTTGATGAGCGGCAGCTGGCCGCTGCCGCTGATTATCAATTGAGATCAGGTGTCTCCTCTTGGCTTCTAAGAGGAGATCCTGACACAGACGCCTCCACAGACGCCGTTGGGGCTGTGTTGGCCCAGGACAGGGACGGGCTAGAGAGAGTGGTGGTGTACGCTAGCCAGGCGCTCTCTTCAACAGAGAAGCGTTGGTCGACATTTGACAGGGAGCTGTGGGCGATAGTGTGGGCTGTCCGTCAGTTCCGGCATTATATTGGGTCAGCGGCATTTACCATTGTCACTGACCACAAGCCTCTGCTCGGTCTGCGTGGCATGTCTATCGACAAGGACCCCACAGGACGCAGAGCAAGATGGGTGTTGGAGCTAGATCCGTTCAACTGGGTTCTAGTGCACCAGGACGGGCGGCACCACACTAACGCAGATGCACTCTCGCGGCGTCCATCCGACCCTGAGACCGAGGTGGTAAAGGCTACCTCACTCACAGTGGCTGCATCGGTATATACCACTGACTGTGACAGAGAACCCTGTACTCCCCAAAGAGACTCTCTACTAATTCCGCCACTCACTGTGCACCCTACTACCTCGGACTCCACCCCCAGGGAACACCATGAGGCGGGGGATTGCGAGGCACCGGACTCATCCTTCGTACTGGCACTCTCCCGGGATAACACAGAAATGAGAGCATTGCAACAAGTCGATCCAGATATTACCCAGGTATTGGACTGGCTGGAGGGCAGTGGCTCTCGACCACCTAAAGGGCTAATGAGAGGTAGCGCCCGGTGGCTGCGTAAATTATGGACAGAATATCCCCGCCTCTCAGTTATCAATGGACTCCTCCATAGGACCGTAGCCTCCCCCCTCACAGGAGATGTGCTGTGTCAAATTGTCTTACCCTCCTCGCTTATCCCTGAGGTGCTGCAGCACCTACATGGGGGTGCAGCTTCAGCTCATTTCTCAGTGGAACGAGTCTGGGAAAGTACACGAAAAATTTGCTACTGGCCCTTCATGTTCAAGGATATCCAACAGTGGTGCGAACAATGCATTCCATGTCAGACCCGCAGGGCCCCAGTGCCGAAGCATCGCGCACCGATGGGGAGTGTTCAGGCCACCCGGCCGTTTCAGAGAGTGGCCACTGACATTCTTGAACTCCCACTAACATCTAAGGGGAACAGATATGTACTGGTGGTAGAAGATCACTTTACTAAGTTTGTAAATCTGTATGCTCTCTCTAACCAGACCGCCCCATCAGTAGCACAATGTCTGTTTGAGGACTACGTGTTGGTGCATGATGTCCCTGAGGTGATCCACAGCGATCAGGGACGACAGTTTGAAGCAGAACTTGTACAAAGGCTGTGTCGGCTCTTGAGAATTAAGAAAACACATACCGCGCCGTATAATCCCAAATCTGACGGAATGGTGGAACGCTTTAACCGCACCCTCATCGACCAGCTAGCTAAATTGTTGCTGGCCTGTGGTGGTGAGTGGGACGGTTACCTAAAACAGGTGGCGTTCGCCTATAATACGTCTGTACATGCCTCCACCAACTACACCCCATACTTCCTGACACACGGACGGGAAGCCCGTGTTCCACTGGATGTGCTGTTACCACCGTCAGCGGTGCGTTCAGACTTGCCTTTAACTCACGCTGACTTTGCAGCCTAACTGACTTTGCAGCTAAACTGAAGATTGCTTTTGCTGACGCGAGGTGGGGTGTTACAGAGGCCCACGAGAAACAGAAACTGTATCATGATGGCGTGGGCCACCACCGACCATATATAGAGGGGGACCTGGTATGGATGCGTAACCCAACGGAAGACCGGATGAAACTTGCTCCTCATTGGAAGGGACCCTTCAGGGTCCTGTCTGTGCTTGGGTCCCAGGGGGAACCGGGGCTCACCTATCATATTGCCGGCCCACTGGACCTTGATGGGCAGGGGCAAGTTGTGCATCATGATAGGCTGAAACCTTACACACTACCAGGGCCAGTGAGTTCAGCAGGCTGCCTCCCATCTTCCCCTATTCATGATCTCTTGCTGCCAGACGGGGGGTCGCCGGACAGGGGCCTTGAGGCTATGGGAGGTTCCAGGACTACTCGGGGTCCGGACACGGGTGAGCCACAGCACGCTGTTTCTCGTGCTGGAAGGACTGTGCGACCCCCAAGTCATTGGAAGGACTTTGTCATGTTTAGTTAGTTTGAGGGTATTGTTTGTTGTTGTTCGCACTCGGTTTAGTTGGCATTTTGAGACGGGGACGTTTCTCTTTATGGGGGGGAGAAATGTAACATATCTTTCTTTTCTTGTTCCGATTGTAAGCAGTAACCACAATAGATGATTAGGGCTTTTATTGTGAAGCCCTAAGAGAGGGCGGAAGTGTGGCATGCTGTGGGTAATAAAAAATGGACGGACAAGAATAAAAAAGACGGGATTGTTACCCCAGAAAGCTCGGGAGTCTTCGCTTTAATTGTTTTGTGGACTCAGTGAATCGGGACACTTCCCCCAATAACTCGGCTACAATATTCACATTTTAGCCTGTATGGTCTGTAATGAAATTTTAGACCGGGCTACATATGTAGCACTTGGCTTCACTGTGACTACAGTGGGAGACGTTTACTGTGTCTGTTACAGAGTAAAAACTATGTTAATAAAGTTATTCTTTGCTGTAAGTTGAATTATATTTCTTTCTTTTTTGTTTTCTTTAATGTTAATAAGGATATTATTCTATGCAGGGGTGTACTTATAACAGCTTTATGGACAAATTATATTATTTATAGTCGTGGTGGAGAGTGGGGGGGCGCAAATGGTTTTCTTCTTGCAAGGGGGGGCGTAACAGAAAGTAATTGAGAAGCCCTGGTTTAACCTGAAGGTTATCAACTCTATTATTATGCCTTCTTCAGGCCCTTCATCCGACCTAACTGGCTCAGTCAGTGGCTCAGTCTCTGTGTCCCTGATCACTGTCACTGTTTACTGGTTCTGCCTCCTTTCTGGGTATTTGCATAGGCAGATTACCGTATGGTCAGATGTTCTCCCTGTTTACCCTTTTTACAGGCCTTCCCTCTGCAGGCTGAACAGTATAAGGGGTTCCAAGTATGTCTACAACCAGGTACACTGTTGCACGCCAAGCATCTTGTATCTTGTTGCAACCTGGAGGTCTCTGCCTCAAATACACAGTACACCTTGTCACTTTGAAAAGCAATCCGTTGCTCAGTACTGCTCTGCCTATTCCCTAGCCTCAGCATTAGCATCTCTCAACCTCTGTTGATGAACTGCAAGCCAGTCAAGTTTCTGGCCCCGTCAACCCCATTAATCAGATAATACGGGGAATGGCAGTAGTTGCATGTGGGGTCACACCATAAGTATACACGAGCTCTAGTAAATGGTCAGGCCAACACCTCTTTTTCTCACCTGGGAGTGTGCACAGCAACTCGTATTGTGCGATTGAAATGCTCACACTGAACATTGCCAGTGGGATGATGCGACATTGTGCGTCTGTGTGTCTTTCTTATCTCATACAATCTACAGAGCTCAGTAATGACTTTTGATTCTAAGTTATGGCCCTGATCAGAATGCAATCGTTCAGGTACCCCCTACTTCATTAACCATCCCTTCCACAGCACTATTACTTTAGTTCTGAGTGGGAAAAGTTTGAGTGAACTTTGTGAGCACATCAGCGATCACCAAAAATATTTTCTCTTCCATCTGTAGCTGGTTTGATGACACTAAAGTCCACTGCTACCACTTCTTCTGGTCTAGACGCCAGAAATGACTTCACAGGTGGGTGAAACTTAAGATTTTGGCATTTGGTGAAAATACAGCGCTTCCAGTTTTTAACTCACTGTTCAACATCATAGTGCATTCCTACCCAGAATGCTCTTTGCCTCAACAACTGAAGTGTCCTTTCATTGTCTTGATGGCCCAAGGAGTCATGTACACTCTCCATTATCTGTTTCCGCAAACAATTGGGAACAAGCATCTGACAACAGACGAACTGTTCAAGGGGAGATTGATTTCTGGCTCTTCAATGAATTCATCCACTGCCTTTCCAATAAATGGACGCTCTCTTGGCACATAAACATAAGACCTAGATGGTACAGCAATCAACAAGAATATTGCGGTCATAACTTGCTTTTTAGCTGACGTGCTGATTTGCACTTGTATGATTTGCTTGTGGTACTTCATCACCAGATGAACTGTTAAGATCTTTTCTCATCCCTTCTCATCATCTAGTACACTAAGTTCATCTTCCACTGACATGTTTCAAAAATATATATATTTCAACACTTTTAAAGCACAGTTCAGTCTCATTATTCAAGCAAAGGAAAAATTTGTTGCTGGATCTGTTCAACCGATGTATCTCGGCGATGTAGACTCCTTCCTGACGTCCCTTTCCTCTGGCACCAAATCCAACTGACGTCCTCTCCATTAACCAGCGCCGATTCCTCATCATCTGGTCTGTTTCCCGACGCCCACCACACCAGCCCCCCTGGGAGCCACCTGGATTCCAGTGCCACCCACCACCGTCAATCTTCTTCCCCAGATTGGCAGCAAAGTCAGTTTTCACCACCACAGTATGTTCCTCAGCTACAAGCTACAACCACCGAGTGTTGCGTTTTTTTGTTTTTTTTTTCGAATTTTATAAAGGAAACCTCCCTCATGGTACCAATATTTGAAGCCGGGGTGCTTTATTTTCCCAAATATAAAAAACAATAAACACTAACAACAATTTGATGCAGCCTCAGGGCAGCACTGGCCCATGTCTCTCCAAACCTGCCTTGGGGGGGCACGGAGCAGTGTCTCCCTGTGCCGGTCCCAAGCCCAGATAAATGCAGAGGGTTGCGTCAGGAAGGGCATCTGGCTTAAAACTTTTGCCAAAACCAAACATGCGAGTCAACCAAAACTATACCATACTGGATCGGTCGCGGACCGGGGCTATCAACGACCGCCATTGGTACTGATGACCTCCAGGGTACTAATGGAAATTGGGCTACTGTAGGTCAAAGAACAAGAACAAGAAGAAGAGGAGGAGTGCATGTTCGGAAGCAGCGAGAGAGGAGGAAAGGAAAGAGCCTGGGATTGAGAGTAGGGACTTTGAATATTGGGACTATGACAGGAAAAGGTAGAGAGTTGGTCGACATGATGCAGAGAAGGAAGGTGGATATACTGTGTGTCCAGGAGACCAAGTGGAAAGGTAGTAAGGCTAGAAGCTTAGGAGCAGGCTTTAAGTTGTACTATTATAGTACTGACAAGAAGAGAAATGGAGTAGGAGTTATCTTGAAGGAGGAGTTTGTTAGGAATGTCCTAGACGTGATAAGAACTTCAGATAGACTTATGAGTCTGAAACTGGAAATTGAAAGTGTGATGCTCAATGTTGTTAGTGGCTATGCCCCGCAGGTGGGATGTGAATCTGAAGAGAAGGAGAAGTTCTGGAATGAGTTGGATGAAGTGATGCAGAATATTCCCAGAAATGAGAAAGTGGTAATAGGTGCAGACTTCAATGGACATGTTGGTGAAGGCAATGGGGGGAATGAAGAAGTGATGGGGAGATTCGGTATCCAGGATAGGAATGCAGCGGGACATACGGTGGTAAATTTTGCAAAAAGGATGGAAATGGCTGTAATGAACACCTTTTTCCAGAAAAAAACAGGAACATAGGGTAACTTATAAGAGTGGAGGTAGGAGCACGCAGGTAGACTACATCTTGTGGAGACGAGGTAACCTGAAAGAGATCAGTGACTGCAAAGTAGTTGTAGGTGAGAGTGTAGCCAGACAGCATAGGATGGTGGTTTGTAGGATAACTCTGGTGACAAGGAAGATGAAGAGGACAAAGGTAGAGGAGAGGACAAAGTGGTGGAAACTGAAAAGGGGGGAGTGTTGCATGGTTTTCAGGGAGGAGTTGAGAAAGGGTCTGGGTGGTCAGGGTGAGCTGCCAGATGATTGGACAACTACAGCTAGTGTTATCAGGGAGACAGGTAGAAGAGTACTTGGTGTGTCATCTGGAAGGAAAGTAGATAAGGAGACTTGGTGGTGAAATGAGGAAGTGCAGGAGTATATACAGAGAAAGCGGTTAGCGAAGAAGAAGTGGGATACTGAGAGGACTAAAGAGAACAGACAGGAGTTCAGGGAGATGCGGCGAAAGGTAAAGATAGAGGTAGCAAAGGCAAAACAAAGGGCATACGATGACTTGTATGCTCGGTTGGATAGTAAGGAGGGTGTGACTGATCTATAGAGGTTGGCGAAACAGAGAGATAAATGGTTAGGGTTTAGGATTAGGGTGTACAACAGGTCCGAGTGATTAAGGACAGGTCCGAGTGATTAAGGACAGAGAGGGAAATGTACTGACAGATGCTAGAAGAGTGATGGGAAGATGGAAAGAGTACTTTGAAGAGCTGATGAATGTGGAAAATGAAAGAGAGGCAAGGGTAGAAGAGGTGACTATTGTAGACCACAAAGTTGCACAAATTAGTAAAAGTGAAGTAAGGAAGGCATTGAAGAGGATGAAGAGTGGAAAAGCAGTTGGTCCTGATGATATACCTGTGGAGGTGTGGAAGTGTCTAGGAGAGGCAGCAGTAGATTTTCTGACTAGATTATTCAACAGGATCTTAGAGAGTGAGAAGATGCCTGAAGAATGGAGACAAAGTGTGATGGTGCCTATTTTTAAGAATAAAGGGGATGGGCAGAATTGTGGCAACTACAGAGGGATAAAGTCTATGAGCCGTACAACGAAGTTATGGGAAAGAGTAGTGGAAACTGAGAGCAGAAGTCAGCATTTGTGAACAGCAGTATGGCTTCATGCCTAGGAAGTGTACTACAGATGCAGTATTTGCGTTGAGAATGCTAATAGAAAAGTATAGAGAAGGCCAGAGGGAGCTACATTGTGTTTTTGTAGACCTAGAAAAGGCATATGACAGGGTGCCAAGAGAGGAGCTCTGGCATTGTATGAGGAAGTCTGGAGTGGCAGAGAAGTATGTTAGACTGGTGCAGGACATGTATGCTAGCTGTGAGACACTGGTACGGTGGGCTGTAGGGGTAACAGAGAAGTTCAATGGTGGAGCCGGGACTCCATCAGGGATCAGCTCGGAGCCCCTTCTTGTTCGCAATGGTGATGGACAGGCTGACAGATGAGGTTAGACAGGAATCCCCATGGACCATGATGTTTGCGGATGACATTGAGATCTGTAGTGAGAGCAGACAACAGGGAGAGGAAAATCTAGAGAGGTGGAGGTATGCTCTGGAAAGGAGAGGAATTAAAGTTAGTCGCAGCAAGACAGAATATATGTGTGTGAATGAGAGGAAGTCAGGTGGAACGGTGAGGCTACAGGGAGTGGCGATCAGGAAGCTGGAGGATTTCAGGTACTTAGGGTCAACAGTCCAGAGCAACGGAGAGTGTGGAAAAGAGGTGAAGAGACAGGTCCAAGCAGGTTGCAATGGGTGGAGAAAAGTGTCAGGGGTATTATGTGATAGAAGACTATCAGCCAGAATAAAAGGAAAGGTGTACAAGACAGTGGTGAGACCAGTGATGATGTATGGCCTAGAAACTGTTACAATGACCAAAAGACAGCAGGCAGAACTAGAGGTTGCAGAGATGAGGATGTTGAGGTTCTCTTTGGGAGTGACCAGGATGGATAGGATCAAGACTGATTCTATCAGAGGAACAGTACATGTTCGATGTTTTGGAGAGAAGGTCAGAGAAGCCAGACTGAGATGGTTCGGTCATGTACAGAGGAGGGATAGAGAATATATTGGTAGACGGATGCTGGAATTGGAACTGCCAGGCAAGAGGTCTCGAGGAAGACCAAAGAGAAGATTTATGGACGTAGTGAGAGAGGATATGAAGGTAGTTGGTGTGAGAGAGGAGGATACAGAGAATAGGGTTAGATGGAGAAAGTTGACTCGCTGTGGCGACCCCTGACGGGAAAAGCCGAAAGAAGAAAAAGAAGTACAGTTATTCATTACTCCTATATTATAAATATATTCACCCATACATTTATTGATGTTCCCAATTTGATGCTACTACCCCATGTAGCCCCCACTTGCCATTGACAAATAAAGTTTTATCTGATTCTATCACACACACAGACACAAACACACACATTGACACAAACACACACACACACACTTCAAACATTTGTGCTGGGCTGTATTGACCAAAGGGTGTCTGAAAAAGCACATGATGCTGCTTGTGCTCAGTCTGCAATTCTTCCCCACACTCATACACACTGCTGGGAAACTCCAGGCTGACAGGTTGTGTTTTCTTGATTTTTCACCACACATCACAGAATTTAAGTTAATGGTGTCAAGAACTGTGAGGTTCAAACTCAAAGTTTATCAAAAAAAACATCCCCAGAACAGTCTATGTCAAGAGCATAATTTTTGTCATTGGGAGTTTTTTCTGAATGACACCCAAAGCCTCAGCAGCCACTGTTGGTCGCTCCACTCCAAAATTCAGGGAACACAGTTCTACCCCTCCATCCCCTGAGTCAAAGAGGACATATACTACTGAACATTCTCAAGATGTTGTTGACCTCAACAGTATGAAATAGAATGGTTCTGGTTCAAATGATTCTGTCTAATCCATCAATCAGAGAGCACGTATTCTTCAAGTCCTGTTCATTCCCTACGTTGAAGGAAACTTGCTTTGCTGGTTCTGTCTACTCCACTAATCAGACTACATATTCTCCAAGTAGTCAGTTCCCCCTGTCAAAGAACACATTTTGTTGGTCGCATCCTATGCACCCACCATGAAACACATGTTCTACTGGTCTGTCTCCACGACATCAAATTTTCTACTCAACCTTGTTTTCCCAGAGTCAGAAATCATTTTTTTGGGTCTGTGCAGGGACGCCATGTCCATTCAGCAGTCAAAAAACACTTGTTCTTTAATCCTGTCCACTCTGCAAGTCACAAAACATATTTATTGCTTGTTCTGCCAACTCAAAATCAGTAACACCTGTAAAACTGGTTCCATCCACTCTGACAGTCACTGAACATTTGTTTTAATGTTTTCTTTCCTCACTAGAGGAAAGTAGAGGTTAACATCAGTTTAGGTTTAGCTTTACCAGGTGGTCTTTAGGTTAACAATAATATTTCCCAACACCGAAGAAAACTACTGAATGCATGTGTGTGAGAGAGAGAGAGAGAGAACAGGATGGTTGCCATATGCCTCACCTGCTCTCACTTTGGTGATCCTGCATTGTTGTCTCTCTGTGTCTATGCATGCACAAACGAATATTTATCTGTATTTGTTGTCCAGTAAATTTCTGTCTAATGGAGCAGATCTTTTCCTTTAAGAAAAAAAAAGGGGTTTTGAGTTTAAAAGAATAATTAATTCAAACGCTGGGATTTAACGACAATACATTAAAGGGGGAAACGTAAAGATACTCAGTTTGACTTAATGGCAGTGGCAGGGCGATCAACTTAAAAAAAGAACATCAATTCACTTTTTTATTAACAATTCACAAAATACTGCCCAAGTAGAAATGGAGTGCCCCAGGTTGTCCATTTATGAAAAGAGAATTAAATTTTAAGCAAGTCTTAATTCTTGCTTTTAAAACTGTGACCAAGCCTTATTTCAGCCAAATTTGCCAGAGCCAAACAAAATGCTTAACATAACCGATATCCTCTTGTTGTCCTTTGAATACTTCAGTCGAAAATAAATGAATGGAAGTAATGGTAATCCTCAGACCAAGAACCAAACCCTTCATAAAACTAAACAGTGGCAGCAACCTGGGGCATTCAAGTAACAAGTGAGGCAACATTTCATGGTGTGCACAAAGCAGTCTCCTGTCACCCCAGATTCAAAATGTGCTCTGTATTTATTTGTGGCTATGGTGCCATGCACAGTCCTTCACTGGAGGTTACTTGACTTTTTTTTTCTAGTGGTGGCCATCTCCCCTTTGGAGAGGTGTCTGCTCCAAAGAAACTTAAGCGCTTAGATACCGTCACTTGCAATAGGAGTTGAAAGTTAAGAACCTTCACACATGTTAAGTAGAGGTTTTTTTATCTCGAGCTTGAAACTTCTTTTAGCTTGGGGTATTAAGGGTCAGTAACAGGCAATCTTTGTCCTCCCACACCCTGATCGAGGGCAGGATGGTCAACAAGGGAACCTGTAGTCGACGTTTGTACCATATGAAGGTAGTTGCCAGTGGTGCTCCAACAATGTTTAAAAAAAGTCCATCGGGAGCCCATTGAGTCCTGGTGTTCGGCTTAAAGGTATTTGGTTTATGGCAGTGGGGAGTTCTTAAATGGCAAGTTCCTCGTTCAGAGTAATTCTTTCCTCTCCAGACTGAGTCTAGGGAGGTCCTTTAGTATCCTTGCTGCTCCCATTGTTCACGATCCCAAATAGGTCCCAATAAATGTAGAAACTTAATGCATGAGCCTTCATTTCTGTTGGGTCGATGGTGACTGCGCCTTCAGGCAGCTTTAAACAAATGATTTGCTTTCTCTGAATGGAGGATCTTTTTAGGTAAAAAAAAAAGGAGCGTAGGGCATCCATATCCTTAAGTTAGAGAAAACAGGATCTGACCAGAGCTCTCCTTACCCTCTCCTGGAAGAGCGTGCAGAGTTCGAGTCTCCATTCCTTCAGCAAGGACTCAGCTGTGATACCTGTGTCCCCTGCCCAGCACTTCTTCAAAATTCTTAATTTCAGTTTGAAGATTTTCAATTACCCTTTTTGTTTTGGTCAAGAAATTGGATGCATAAAACTCACATAATGATCATATTTAGCCTTATTTGTTATGTTTTTGGTCATCTGTAAAATTAGTAGATCAGGTTCAGTTAATTAAATTTTCCTGTCACTCTCCAAACCATTTGGAAACATTCATCTTTCCAGTTGTCCTCTTCTTTTTTCTGTGAAACAAGTACAAAGTAAGTTAAATCGATAACCCACAACCAGCTTGATGGATACAAAAACTGTACTTTGTATTTTCCAAGGGTCTTTAACTATAACAGTTATCAGGAAAATGTTATGTTTTATCTTGTTTTAAAGTAATGTTCAGTTATATTACATTTTTTAATCCAATCTTTAACTTAACTTTGACTTTTTTAAATTTCTTTCTTGTGAAGTCAAGTCCAGTCAAGCCAAATTATATTTACATCGTGCCAAAGTTGTCTCATGACACTTTTCATAAAAAGGAGGACTGGACCACACTCCTCGAAATGATTTACAGAAAACCAACATTCCCTCATGAGCAACTAATTTGCGACAATAGCAAGGAAAACTGCCCTTTACCAGGCAGATACTTTGGACAAATCCGAATGCATTGCTGGTGACCTTCTGTCTCGACCAGTTGGGGTAGAAAGAAGAAAGATCTTCATTGTAACATTCAGTTATACATACAGCACAGCTCGACCACTGCATTTAACCCATCATGGATGAACCATGAGTAGAAGGCAGCTACTGATCAGTGTCAGAAGAACAGTTTGGGGTTTAGTGTCAGGCTCAACAGCACTTCAACAGGCTAGGAGGTGTGTGGAAATCAAACCAGGTTCCATGGATGACTGCTCTAACTCCCAGAGCCATGCTGCCACAAGAGAGCAAGACAGCGAGAGAGTGCTAGAAAGCAAAGATATGATAGAGTCAAAGGTGGTATGAGGGTTTGGTTGGGTTAGGCACAAGTGATCTTTTACCAGTAACAACAGCTACAAGGCTCTGATGGTGTAATACAATAATGACTTCAAAATACATGGGCGCCTGGCTTTAATGGGATTTGCTGCAGTAGATCAAGTCATGCCCCCTGGAAATCCGTGAAAGGAGAGCGACAAGGAACACAGGAGAACACATGAAGTTACTACCATGTAATGATGAAGGGAAGTTATAGATATAATTCACCATGTGTTGTCAGTGATGTTACTGCGGTGTGCTTACACAGTTTGGTTATTGGTTGTACAGTAGGGTGAGAGGGTTTCGGTTGGGTCTTGGAATAGATTTAAAAATGGCAAGCCACTGGTTTATCAGCATGAGTAATGATCTCAATTTATGATGTGACGTCACAGTCAACTTCCTTCTTTTTGTCCTTTATTTCAGTCTCAACATTTTGCTCCAGGTCATAAAATTTGAGGTGGAATTTTTATATTCATTGGCTGACAGCCATGCTAGGGGACAATGGGACACAAAGGATACAGCTTGACGTCTGCTAATTTATAAAGTGCCACTTCAAAGATCATATAGGACCAGCTGCCTGCTGGTAAGTCCTGGTCCTTCATGTCTATCATCAGGCTTGGAGCTAACCTTTGACCCTCCTGTGTTTAGTGTTCGTCTTAAAGATGGACAGCACATATTTCTCATTAACTCCAAGCAGGGGAACTCATGATGATACCTCCAGGGTGCCTGCATCTTATGGTAATAAATAATGGCCTTACCCTGCTGTTAAATCAAGGTATTTCTGGTGTTAGAAAAGTTTTTAATTTAGAAAAAAAATATTTTGACACTAGATTGACATTTGATTTTAGAAAGACTCAGATGTAACATTGGAAACACATGGAGTTAATGGATGTTGTTGGGTGGTCATTTTTCTGATGTCTTTGATAAAAGACATCAATAAAAAAATAGAAATTAGTTTGCATATGCTGTGACAAATCCATTTAAACTCAATTTAATCATGAAAAATAAAAGTATTCATCAAAAAATATTAAGTCTTGGAAAAAAACTCAGATCAAACTAACCTTAAGATGAATCATCTGATGAGAAACATAATTTGTGGAATTGGAAAGTAGACACTTCACTGAACAGCCTCCTTGGGACACTGCCAGGCTTTTTCAGCCAAAATGTTTACTCGGTGTTAGTAAAACATTACCTGATAATATCCTCCCTGGTCATCCTTACTGGTGATTCAGGCAGTAAAGAGCTTTTGTGTATCTTTTTTTTTACATTTGTACATGAAGTCAACATTAAGATATGATCTGGTCGCATTCATGATGACATCCACACCTTACACCAGGTGTGGGCAAACATTTTGAATGCTGACAACTTCAGTTTTTCTAAGTGAGTGGTTATAGTTTTCCAATGAGTCTTTTCTTCTTTTTTGCAAAGTCTTTTGATGTAAGATCGACCTAAAAATCTAAAAACTTGTCTTTAGACGTGAGATTAGTTTTACACAAGTCTTTGCAGTCTTAAGGTGTAAACTCAGCATTATTGCTATATATATATATATATATATATATATTCAGTAATTACAAAAAAAAAACAGAAACAACTAACTTACTGTTAATGGAACATCGCTGGCAAAGAAGCTCATCTGCTCATCTGTTAGGGTTCTCGACTGGATATGTGTGCCAACACAAGACTCTGCATGAGAACAGAGAGATAAGTTAAAAAACGATGCACAATGCTGGCATACACTTACGAGAGTGGTCCAGTTGGGTCATGGGCTGCTAGGCGAGAGGCTCTTGCATACACCAGGGGAGAGGAAAGAGTGAGGGCTGCGACCTTGTATGGATGCTCAGAGTGGTTGTCACGGTACGCGGGGGCGGACTCGGGCAGGGAACCACACCTCGGAGGAGGAATCTGGGTTGAAACGCTTTATTGTGTAGAACGGCAGGTAGGGTGTCGCTGGTAAGCCCCAGGCACCGAGACAGAGTTGCACAGGGCTGGGTCTCAACAGGACGGGCCCCAGGCGGGGTGAAGGCAGGACGGGCCCCTGGGCAGGGTGTCAAGGCTGGATCTCAGGCAGGGTAGGGGTCCGGTTGTGACAGGGATCCGCAGTGGTCTGGGACATCCACAATCCCCCGGCCCCAGGCAGAGCGTGCCGCTGCCCTTTATAGGGCTCTTGATTAGCAGCAGCTGGCGCCGATTGCGAATTAATCCCTGACAGTACCCTTAGCTATCACAGAATTGACCGGAGAATCCCAGATGCTGCTGCTCCTGCCATGTTACTGGATTCTCATGCTGACAGGCTTCTTTCACCTTCACTTGCGTGGGAAACTGTACAAAGGACCACTTGTGATTTGTTGCTTATTTAGTAAGACACACAGTTTTGACCTAGACATAGTCCAATCTTTGTTGAAAGCCCGAGATTTGCTTTGATTTTCTGCCATTTATTTCATTTTAATCTTTTTGAGGTAGGGGGCGCATATGACAGGGGTTTTAGAGACATTAGAGAAGGGTAGATGTAGGTGAAGTGCTCTATCAGGTCGCACTGATTTTAGTACAGCAGGACAGAAAAAGATGAATCCTACAAATGTAAATATATTGTAGGATTGTATTTACTGAATCCCTAAGGGCAGCAGAAGGCCAGACTTTGGTTCGCAACCTCATCATGACAGTGTCAACTACCTCATGAGAGAGCCAATCAACACTGCTCTATGTCGATTGGCTCACTGTTGCTTTTCAGATTAAATCCTTCATTACTAGAAGGCAAGAAAAGAATAAATGTTAGTCATATCAAAGCAGTTTGGTAAAGTTTGCAAAAAACACAAAGGAAAGCTTGTTATCAAGTCTTGCATAGTGCAACCTTGTGATTTTCCTAGTTATAATTGCATCATTCAAATGTTCAAATCTAATTTTTATTTTCAGCTGAAGTGTAACATCTGTCTAATGCAGGGGTTCTCAATTATTTTCTGCCATACACCCCCTTGGAAGAAGAAAACATTTCATGCCTCCCCATATTCTCCACTGCAACTATACATCGTATTATTTGTCTATAAAATTGTTATATGTACATGTCTGCACATCATTGTATCCTTATTAACATTAAAGAAAAGAAAAAAGAAATAAATATAGATCAACTTGCAACAAAGAATAACTTTAACATCTATTGACATTACAGTGCTTGCTGGTTTACTGAAGTTGGCAATATTCTGCATGTTTTTGCTGAAAAAACCCAAGCGGCTTATCAGCATAACTGGGATGTCTTTAGGTAATACCTTAATTAATTTGGCTTTATGCTGTTCTCTGCCAACATTTTTAGACAGAGTAAACACACCTGTCTTTCCTCATCTCCCACCATAGTCAGTGAAGCCAAGCGTTACATATGCTTCGTCATATTTCCTGGCCTTCGGGTGACTTCGTTTGTCTCATTATCTCCGTTTCTCACAGCATTGCTTATCATCCCTGTTATATATTTTACCATGGTGTCTCTTTGTTCACTGCACATATTTCTTGCTCTGTGCTGTGTGTGCGCATGCTCAGTGCAAAAAAATCTTACACCATAAAGCTAATACTACACCATAAACATGTTCCCCAGGGTTACACATGCCACCCCTAGCAACCCACCCACTTTTTGAGAGGCAATGGTCTAATTTCTTCCTGATGTTGTTAGATCCTGCAACAAGATTCTGTGATGAAATACTTTTGATGCAGAAACTGAAATATTAATTAATTGAGAAAGATATTCGGTCAATAAAATCCACGGGGTCATTTTGCTGAAAGAACTTAAACTTTATCTACAAAGAATGTTGCCACAATCCGGTCTTCAAAATCAATAAACCTTCTGATGTGATGAGATCATGTGGTCAGACATGAAGGTAATTTTGGAGGAAGATGCAGGGCGTCTGGACATGCAACTCTATCAGCGAAGCAGCTACTTCAAATGGTGCCTAAATATTTTTCCTTCTCATACATTAACTGTCACTAGAGATCGTTGGCCATGATTCCTCCAATCGAAGCAGCTGGTCGGTGCAGCTCAAACTAATGGCCCAAAAACAGCCCTTCCTCACTGATCTGCACTGGTCATGCACTTCATTCCACTACTAGCAGCTCCCCACCATAGTGAAGACAGCTAGGTTGGGCTTACGTGGGTACGTAACAGGGCGAAATGTTCATTGGCTGACATTAAAATCAGCCAATGAAGAACATTTAAAGTGACATACTTGATTTTTCAAACCAGATGTCGGGTTTCCATCCAGTGCTGCTGTAATGTTGAGAATGGTCTTTGTTGAGAATGGACCAGACAGCAGCAACTTCAGTTTTGCATCCTTCTTTCTTTAATCACATATAAGTTTTGTGTGTATGCATTATCCCTCCTCTGTACATGACCAAAACATCTAAGTCTGGCTTCTCTGACCTTCTCCAAAACATCTAACATGTGCTGTTCCTCTGATAGACTAATTCCTGATTCTATCCATCCAGGTCACTCCTAAAGAGAACCTCAACATCTTCATGTCTGTGACTTCTAGCTCTGCCTTCTGCCTTTTAGTCATTGTAACTGTTTCTAGTCCATACAGCATTGCTGGACTCACCACTGTCTTGTACACCTTTCCTTTCATTCTGGCTGATATTCTTCTATCACATAGTACCCCTGACACTTTTTTTCACCCATTCCAACCTGCTTTAATCCGTCTCTTCAGCTCTTTACCATTGCTCTAGACTGTCGGCCCCAAGTACCTAAAATCCTCCAATTTCCTGATCTCCACTCCCTGTAGCCACACCGTTCCACCTGTGTTCCTCTCATTCACTCACATATACTCTGTCTTGCTGCAACTAACTTTCATTCCTGTCCTTTCCAGCACACACCTACACCTCTCTAGATTTTCCTCAACCTGTTCTCTGCTCTCACTTTTCTTAAAAAAATTGGCACTTTCACAATTCATCTTCAGGCATCTTCTCACTCTCTAAGATCTTGTTGAATAATAGAGCCAGAAACTTTACCGCTGCCTCTCCTAGACACTTCTACACCTCCACAGGTATATCGTCAGGACCAACTGCCTTTCCACTCTTAATCCTCTTCCATGCCTTCCTCATTTTACTTTTACTAATCTCTGTGATTGTGTGGTCTACGAGAATTACCTCTTCTAGCCTTGCCTCTCTTTCATTTTCCACATTCATCAGCTCTTCAAAGTACTCTTTCCATCTTCCCATCATTCCTTTAGCATCTGGCAATACATTTCCCTCTCTATCCTTAATCACCCAGACCTGTTTTACATCCTCTCCATCTAAGTGTCATCAATGATGTCCGCCTTTCTGCCACATTCAGAGGCAAGAGTGGAAAAAGCTTAAAAAATTGATGGTCGATGTGATGAAGAGGACGAGGGGGAGCAAATAAAGGGTTGGTTTTGGGCAGAGTAATGGATGCACATTGAAGGTGCGGTAGGATAGATGGCGTAATGATGGGATACACAAGAAGTGAGGTGATGTTTACAAGCTGTCGATAAAATAATTAATGAAAAATAGCTTGCCATTCAATCCTCAGGGGTCACCTGAGAGATAATGCGGGAGACATGAAGGAAGGAGGGGAAAGAAGGAAGGGGAATCTTCAAGAAATTCTTAAAAAAACAAACCAAAAAAAAAAGAAAAAAAACAGCAATAACTTAATGGAAAGCTGTTTAGAAAATAATCCCAATAAAATCAAAGTAAAGTACACTAAAATTATCAGAAAGAAAGACAATAATTACACAATTATTACACGCATTTTCATTACAATACCTTAATACAAAAAGAAAAACACGAATAAAGAAATTCCTTTCCTGCTTTTTCCTGCTTTTGTGAGATTTCTTCAAGTATTGTCAAAATGGTAGTTTAAAAACTCAAACAAGATTAGAAATACCCCCTACTTCCGTGTCATTATATTGTAGTGGCATACATAGAAGGTGTTACCATAGTGAAATTAAACAACTAGTGTAGGTTTGTGTCATACCAACCTCAACTTGTCAGAGATGAAAAGCAGAAGGGGATGTATGACAGATGAGATAAGAGGAGTGTTCCCTCTGACAAAGTAAATGAGTAAAAAAGATGCTCAACACAAACAGAACCTCAACATCCAACTAACTGCTCAACACCTGATAACTTAAGGTCTCGAGGAAGACCAAAGAGATTTATGGATGTAGTGAGAGAAGATATGATGTTAATTGGTGTGAGAGAGGAGGATACAGGAAATAGGGTTAGATGGAAAAGTTGTTTCACTGTGGTGACCCCTGAAGGGAAAAGCTGAAAGAAGAAGTTACAGCAACATACAAAACTTAAATGAGATAACAGAAAGAAGGATGCAAAACTTTACTTTGCTGCTGCCTGGTCCATTCTCAACCAAAATAGAAAGGGGCTGGATTGTATTTTTATTCATTCCTGCAGCACTGGATGGGAACCTGCCACCTGGTTTGAAAAATCAAGTATGTCACTCCAAATGTTCTTCATTGGCTGATTTTAATGTCTTCATAAAACTTCCACATCTGTTCCTTTGCCTCAGAATGAGTTCATTTTATACAATTTCGTTTTCCAAAATCCTGTTTACTATATCTGCCCACTGCTACTGATGAAGATGCACATGAAACCTCATGTTTCCCCCCCCAGACTGAGACTCTCCAAATATATATCATCCCAGAAAGGTGTTCATAATATATGTTGTAAAGTACAAGGAGGAGTTTCACAAATTTTCACAGGAGTCATCTGGGGCTACATTGATCAATCTTTTGAAGGCAGGCACTTTCTCTGCCCATCTCAGGAATGTCATACACAGATATTTATGTCCCAAATATTATCCTGCATTATATTGTGGAGAAATCAGCTTTAAATCAGATTAGAATCAAATAAAAATCCACAAGTGTTTGGTTGACTTGTGATTGGGTTCTTTCGGTGTGAAATTTGGACGCTCTTTTCTTGCCGATTCGTGATTTTGTGGATTCTCTCTTTCCTTCCTGAGTCCAAAACAGGCAGTCTCGGTGTGTGTACGGTTGTATTTTTGTATTTGTGGCCATGTGATTGACAAGTTTCGGTCCAGGTTTAACTCCGCCTCCTACACAACCTCCAGTAGGATTGGCTCCAGCCCCACAACAAACTTGTGTTCAGAATGCACATTTATTACCATTTGAAAATGTCCTTTTAGAAGTCAGTACCTGCTGACTTTTTATCCCAAATGTATTCTTTGCTTATTATTGGTTCCTCTCTTGTCATGGTAGTCTGAAGTTTTGATGATTTAGTTGATTATTTGATTTATTCAATTATTCATTGGATTTCTAAACCCTCTACTAATGATCATCTGTCCTGATTTCATTTGGCTTTATCGCGCCTTTCCTCACCCTTTTTAAAACCTTTTCAGCTCCTCTGCCTCCCTGTTTTTCTCAGCACACAGGTGGAGATAGTGTCTAAACTACAGCCTTGAACATCTTTCAGCCTGTTTACTCATTTGTTTGACCATAATCAAGCTGCAAAAGTGTGAGGCCACTGCCTCATAATGTCTGGAGCTCATGTGGCGATGACAGTTTTCCTTCCCCCCTGCACAAAATTTAAATGCTAAAATCATCAGGGGACTTTGTCGTTGAACCAAACATTGTCTCAACATATTGCATAAGCCTGTTCAGGATAAAACCTGCTATAAATTAACTACCAACAGACTTCAAACCCAGAAATGGGTTCAAATCCAAAAAATCCAGAAATGGATGACTGCTGTTATATAGTTTACTTACCTGGTAAAAACAGAAGGGCAAATAAGTAAAAAACACATTGAGACTAGATTTCTGGTGAATGTACAAACACCCAGAATGAAGATGAGATTGCAGCACAACTGTATTATCCTCCTGAATCATAGATTGTACCCGGTCTCGAACTGGATTATGAATCAAATGACAGGGTAAATGAACCAGTGAACACCCGACCACAGAGTCAGACGAACTCCTGAACATTTGAATTTATACCTTTAATGTCCATTGAAATTGTTCTGTAAATTGAAGTTATTCTGTAAGAGATACAAAGGTTTTCTTGTGTGGTATGAGGCAAAAAGAAATGAGTTAAAGTTGAAGCAATTAGGTAAAAGGTTTTCGGGGGGAATGATGTGTATGAATCTTCTTCTTCTTTCGGCTTTTCCCGTCAGGGGTCGCCACAGCGAGTCAACTTTCTCCATCTAACCCTATTCTCTGTATCCTCCTCTCTCACACCAACTACCTTCATATCCTCTCTCACTACGTCCATAAATCTTCTCTTTGGTCTTCCTCGAGACCTCTTGCCTGGCAGCTCCAATTCCAGCATCCGTCTACCAACATATTCACTATCCCTCCTCTGTACATGACCGAACCATCTCAGTCTGGCTTCTCTGACCTTCTCTCCAAAACATCTAACATGTGCTGTTACTCTGATAGACTCATTCCTGATCCTATCCATCCTGGTCACTCCCAAAGAGAACCTCAACATCTTCATCTCTGCAACCTCGAGTTCTGCCTGCTGTCTTTTGGCCATTGTAACAGTTTCTAGTCCATACATCATCGCTGGTCTCACCACTGTCTTGTACACCTTTCCTTTTATTCTGGCTGAAAGTCTTCTATCACATAGTACCCCTGACACTTTTCTCCACCCATTCCAACCTAATTGGACCCGTCTCTTCACCTCCTTTCCACACTCTCCGTTGCTCTGGACTGTTGACCCTAAGTACCTGAAATCCTCCAGCTTCTTGATCTCCACTCCCTGTAGCCTCACCGTTCCACCTGACTTCCCCTCATTCACACACATACATTCTGTCTTGCTGCGACTAACTTTAATTCCTCTCCTTTCCAGAGCATACCTCCACCTCTCTAGATTTTCCTCTACCTGTTGTCTGCTCTCACTAAAGATCACAATGTCATCCACAAACATCATGGTCCATGGGGATTCCTGTCTAACCTCATCTGTCAGCCTATCCATCACCATTGCGAACAAGAAGGGGCTCCGAGCTGATCCCTGATGGAGTCCCGGCTCCACCATTGAACTTCTCTGTTACCCCTACAGCACACTGTACCAGTGTCTCACAGCTAGCATACATGTCCTGCACCAGTCTAACATACTTCTCTGCCACTACAGGTTTCCTTGTACAATGCCAGAGCTCTTCTCTTGGTACCCTGTCATATGCTTTTTCTAGGTCTACAAAAACGCAATGCAGCTTCCTCTGGCCTTCTCTGTACTTTTCTATCAGCATTCTCAACGCAAATACTGCATCCGTAGTACTCTTCCTAGGCATGAAGCCATACTGCTGTTCACAAATGCTGACTTCTGCTCTTAGTCTAGTTTCCACTACTCTTTCCAATAACTTCATTGTGTGGTTTATCAACTTTATCCCTCTATAGTTGCCACAATTCTGCACATCCCCTTTATTCTTGTCACGAACCTCTGAGGCGGACTCGGGCAGGGAACCACGCTTCGGGGCAGAGATGGGTTGAAAGCGCTTTTATTGGGGTTGAAATGGCAGAACGGGATGCAGACGGGATGGGATGCAGGGTCTCGCCAGGACGGGTTGCAGACGGGGCTGGTTGCAGACGGGGCTGTGGACTGGACGGGTGTGCAGACGGGACGGGATGCAGACGGGGCTGCAGAAGCTGGGTCTCACCGGGACGGGTTGCAGACAGGACGGGTTGCAGACTGGACAGGATGCAGACTGGACGGGTGTACAGACGGGACTGCGGACTGGACGGGTATGCAGACGGGACGGGATGCAGGGGCTCACCAGGACGGGTTGCAGAAAGGCTGGTTGCAGACTGGACTGCAGACGGGACGGGTAGCAGACAGGGACAGAGGTTACACCGGCCGACTTGGTCCGGTTGTAACGAGGGACGGGACAGAGGTTACACCTGGGGTCCGGTCTTAGCAAGGATGGGGTCTGGTCGTGGCAAGGGATGGGGTCCTGGTCGGGGCAAGGGATGGGGTCCTGGTCGGGGCAAGGGATGGGGTCCTGGTCGGGGCAGGGCTTCACAGTGGTCTGTGAGGGCCACAATGGCGGGGATGGGGTCCGGTCGTGGCAGGGTTCACAGTGGTCTGTGAGGGCCACAATCCCCCGGCACCAGGCAGAGCGTGCCGCTGCCCTTTATAGGGATCTTGATTAGCGGCATCTGCTGCAGCTGGCGCCGATTACATTGGGGATCAGGTGTGAACCCTGACAATTCTTAAAAATAGGCACCATCACACTTTGTCTCCATTCTTCAGGCATCTTCTCACTCTCTAAGATCCTGTTGAATAATCTAGTCAGAAAATCTACTACTGCCTCTCCTCGACACTTCCACACCTCCACAGGTATATCATCAGGACCAACTGCCTTTCCACTCTTCATCCTCTTCAATGCCTTCCTCACTTCACTTTTACTAATTTGTGCAACTTTGTGGTCTACAATAGTCACCTCTTCTACCCTTGCCTCTCTTTCATTTTCCACATTCATCAGCTCTTCAAAGTACTCTTTCCATCTTCCTGTTACTCTTCTAGCATCTGTCAGTACATTTCCCTCTCTGTCCTTAATCACCCGGACCTGTTGTACATCCTTTCCATCTTTATCTCTCTGTTTCGCCAACCTGTATAGATCATTCTCATCCTCCTTACTAGTCAACCGAGCATACAAGTCATTGCCTTTGCTACCTCTATCTTTACCATTCGCCGCATCTCCCTGAACTCCTATCTGTTCTCTTTAGTCCTCTCAGTATCCCACTTCTTCTTCGCTAACCGCTTTCTCTGTATACACTCCTGCACTTCCTCATTCCACCACCAAGTCTTCTTATCTACTTTCCTTCCAGATGACACACCAAGTACTCTTCTACCTGTCTCCCTGATAACACTAGCTGTAGTTGTCCAATCATCTGGAAGCTCACCCTGACCACCCAGAGCCTTTCTCAACTCCTCCCTGAAAACCATGCAACACTCCTCCCTTTTCAGCTTCCACCACTTTGTCCTCTGCTCTGCCTTTGTCCTCTTCATCTTCCTTGTCACCAGAGTCATCCTACAAACCACCATCCTATGCTGTCTGGCTACACTCTCACCTACAATTACTTTGCAGTCACTGATCTCTTTCAGGTTACCTCGTCTACACAAGATGTAGTCTACCTGCGTGCTCCTACCTCCGCTCTTATAAGATAAGATAAGAACAACTTTATTAATCCCGAAGGATATTGTTGTGCCAGAGTTACAGAAAAAATAACAGTAATAAATAATAAAAAGAAAAAGGCAGAAATAAAAATAAACTATAAAGTGTCTCAGAGAAACTATAAAGTGTCTTAGTACACGAGTGATAAAACTGTAAGTGTCTTAGTAACAAGTGAGGTAAGGAGTGCACAATAGTATGATAAAAGGAAAAAATTGTAGTGTAGCTGTTATGAAATGAAATATTGCACAGTTCTGAATATTGCACAGTGAAATGAAATATTGCACAGTTCTGAATATTGCACAGTGAAATGAAATATTGCAAAGTTTTTTTTTTTTTTTTTTGGTTAAAGATAGGTTTTTATGGTTGCCGGTGGCTGAATGGAGAGGAATTAAAAAGTCTGATCGCCTCAGGGAGGAAAGACCTTCTGTGGTGTTCAGTGGAGCTCCTCGGTGGTATCAGTCTACGGCTGAAAGAGCTCTGACAGGACGTCAGTGTGGCATGCAGGGTGTGATGGACATTGTCCATGATGCTGAGGAAGCTCCTCAGCATCCTCCTCTCTGACACCTGCACAACAGACTCCAGCTCCACTCCCAAGACCGACCCAGCTCTCCTGATGAGCTTGTTGAGTCTTTTGGTGTCAGCTGTCTTGATCCTGCTGCCCCAGCACACAACAGCGTAGAAGATGACGCTGGACACCACCGAGTGGTAGAACATCTGCAGCATGGTCCTGCAGACGTTGAAAGATCTGAGCCTCCTGAGGAAGAACAGGCGGCTCTGACCCTTCTTGAAGATGGCGTTGGTGTTAACAGTCCAGTCCAGTTTACTGTCCAAGTGGACATCCAGGTACTTATAACTGTCCACAATGTCCACCTCTGTACCCCTGATGGTAACTGGGGTCGGATGGGTCCTCTGTTTCCTGAAATCCACCACCAGCTCCTTTGTCTTTGTGACATTGAGCTGGAGGTGGTTCAGTCCACACCACTCCACAAACCTGTCCACCACGCTCCTGTACTCCTCCCCCTGGCCTCTGTTGATGCAGCCCACAATGGCAGAGTCATCTGAAAATTTCTGCAGGTGGCAGGACCGCGAGGAGAACCTGAAGTCTGAGTTGTAGAGCGTGAACAGGAAGGGAGACAGGACCGTCCCCTGTGGCCCCCCCGTGCTGCTCACAATGGTGTCCGATGCGATGTTTCCCAGCCTCACGTACTGCGGCCGACCTGTGAGGCAGTTTTTGATCCAGGTCGCGAGTGGAGCATCTACCTGCATGTCCAGAAGCTTCCTGTTCAGCAGGGCAGGTTGAATTGTGTTAAAAGCACTGGAGAAGTCAAAGAACATGACTCTCACAATGCTTCCTGCCTCCTCCAGGTGGGTGTAGATTCTGTGCAGCAGGAAGATGATGGCGTCTTCCACTCCTATCCGGGGCTGGTATGTGAACTGCAGGGGGTCCAGCGTAGGTCCGACGACTGTGCGAAGGTGCCTCAGGACGAGCCTCTCCAGCGACTTCATGACGTGTGATGTCAGGGCCACTGGTCTGTAGTCGCTGTGTGTGCTGGGATGCTTCTTCTTGGGCACTGGACCCAGGCATGAGGTTTTCCACCGGTCGGGGACAACCATCTGGGTCAGGCTCAGGTTGAAGAGATGTGAGAAGATGCCACACAGCTGAGAGGCACATCCTTTCAGCACTCTGGGGCTAAGGCCGTCAGTGCCAGCAGCTTTCCTGGGACGAAGGCGGCTGAACTCTCTTCTCACCTCCTCAGCGGTGAAGGCGACAGGAGGGGGTGGAGAGAGTCCCATTGGGGGGCAGGAGGGCTGAGGTGTTAACGAGACATCGTCCAGGGAAGCAGAAGAGGTGCGTGGGGGAGGGGGAAAGCTCCTTGAAGTGAGGGGTGAGGGCACAGGGAAAGGAAAGTCCTAAGAGGAGCTGGGGGGATGGTGGGCAGAGGCACCTTCATCAAACCTGTTAAAAACATGTTTAGTTTGTTTGCCTCCTGCAGGTCTCCTTCCATCATCTGGCTAGCTTGTTTACCATGGCCAGTGGTTGGTTTTCAACCCACTCCACACCTCCCTCATGTTGTTCTGCTGGAGTTTGCTCTCCAGCTTCCTCCTGTAACTGTCCTTTCCCTCTGCAATCTTCTCCCTCAGCTCAGTCTGCACCTTCTTCAGTTCCTCTTTGTCTCCACTCCTGACTGCCGCCTTCTTCCTGTTAAGCGTGTCCTTAATGTCCTTAGTCACCCAGGGTTTGTTGTTTGAGAAACAACGCACAGTCTTGGTGGGGATGATGCTGTCTGTACAGAAGTTGACATAGTCAGTTATGCAGTCGGAGAGTTTTCTGATGTCGTCTCCCTGGTCTTCGCAGAGCACATCCCAGTCCGTCGTCTCGAAGCATCCCTGAAGAGTCAGTTCTGCCTCCTGTGACCACCTTCAGACAGTTCTGGTGATCACAGGTTGCCGCTGGACTTAAGGAACATAGCGAGGCTTCAAGTGGACCAGATTGTGGTCTGATCTGCCCAGAGCAGGGAGAGCTGTGCAGCTGTATGCGTCCTTGGCATTGGCATACAGCAGGTCCAGAGTTTTATTGTCTCTAGTCTTGCAGTCCACAAACTGTTTGAAAGTGGGCAGAGATGATGACAATGTGGCATGGTTGAAATCCCCAGAGATGGCTATGAAGGCACTGGGGTGCCGGGTCTGGAGTCTCGCGACCGCAGAGCTGATGACGTCATTAGCCCGCGGTGCATCGGCAGACGGTGGGATGTAAACAGTGATGATGATGGCGTGGGAAAACTCTCTGGGCAGATAGTATGGCCAGAGACTCACCGCCAACAGTTTGATGTCCGGGCAGCAAACACGCTCCTTCACCGTAACGTGTCCGGGGTTGCACCACTTGTTGTTTACAAACACAGCGACACCTCCTCCTTTCTTCTTGCCACTGCCGGCACAACTCCGGTCCCCTCGCACCAACTGAAAGCCGGGTAAACTCACCACAGAGTCCGGTATGTTGTTGTTTAGCCACGTTTCTGTGAAGCACAACCCCGAGGCCTCACGAAACACACCGTCGCTCCGTGTGAGTGCTGTTAGCTCCTCCAACTTGTTGCCCAGCGATCTCACATTTCCCATCACAATGGAGGGGAGATACAGTCTGTATCTCCTCTTCCTCAGCCACCGTCTCCTCCCGGCCCTGCAGCCCCGGTATTTCCTCCGTAGCTCCTTAGGGATTTCGTGCCTCTCCCCCATCTCGCCGCTGTGTCGAAGCTCCATCAGCTGATCCCGGGTGTAAACAATGGAGCCATTGCGCCATTGCGCCATGGCGCTGCTCCGCCAGGACCGGGAGCACGAAAAAAGTGCTCCAAACACCGCGAAAACAAGAAAGAGCGAATGGAGCATCATCTAGTATTATGGCAAAAACCTTATCTAAATTGTCACTGAGGAAGAAGAGTAAATAAAATTAAAAAGAAAAGTAGAAAATTTACGAGAAAGACACAGCGCCGGAAGTCGGAAAAAAAAAAAGTTACCCTATGTTCCTGTTTTTTCTGGAAAAAGGTATTCACTACACCCATTTCCATCTTTTTTGCAAAATCTACCACCATCTGTCCCTCTGCATTCCTATCCTGGATACCAAATCTGCCCATCACTTCTTCATCCTCTCTATTGCCTTCACCAACATGTCCATTAAAGTTTGCAGCAATTATCACTCTCTCATTTCTGGGAATATTCTGCATCACTTCATCTAACTCATTCCAGAACTTCTCCTTCTCTTCAGATCCCCATCCCACCAGTGGGGCATAGCCACTAACAACATTGAGCATCACACCTTCAATTTCCAGTTTCAGACTCATAAGTCTGTCTGACATTCTTTTCACCTGTAGGACGTTCCTAACGAACTCCTCCTTCAAGATAACTCCTACTCCATTTCTCTTCTTGTCAGTACCATAATAGTACAACTTAAAGCCTGCTCCTAAGCTTCTAGCCTTACTACCTTTCCACCTGGTCTCCTGGACACACAGTATATCCACCTTCCTTCTCTGCATCATGTCGACCAACTCTCTACCTTTTCCTGTCATAGTCCCAATATTCAAAGTCCCTACTCTCAGTCCCAGCCTCTTTCCTTTCCTCCTCTCTCTCTGCTTCTGAACACGCGCTCCTCCTCTTCTTCTTCTTCTTGTTCTTCGACCCACAGCAGTCCAATTTCCATTAGTACCCTGTAGGTCATCAGTACCAATGGCGGTCATTGTTAACCCGGTCCGCGGCCGATCAGGTATGGTATAGTTTTGGTTGACTCGCATGTTTGGTTTTGGCAAAAACGCAACCCTCTGCATTTATCTGGGCTTGGGACCGGCACAGGAAGACACTGCTCCGTGCCCCCCCCAAGGCAGGCTTGGAGAGACATGGGCCAGTGCCGCCCTGAGGCTGCATTAATGATGTGTATGAATATTAAAATAAAAAACTGCGCTCCCCATAATGCTTTGAGTTTTGGAGGGAGCTATATAAGGTCGGAACTCCCGTGATTCTCTCTTCTGTAACACAAGGAGATCACAGAAAGCCTGTGTTATAATGCAGTAGCACAACTAAAGTTACAGTTTTAAGTTCAGCACCTCTACTTCTGCCTCCATCTATTTGTGTGATTTGCGCATCCACTTGGACACAATACATTCCTAACAAACTCCTCCTTCCAGATAACTCCTACTCAGTTTCTCTTCCCGTCAGTACCATGATAGTATAACTTAAAACCTGCTCCTAGGCTTTAGCCTTACTACCTTTCCACCTGGTCACACAATGTATCCACCGTCTTTCTCTGAATCATGTCAACCAACTCTGTACCTTTTCCTGTTATAACCCCAGTACATTATATTTGTGATGTAATTGGTTCATTCTCATTTCTTAATAACATAACTCACCAATCAGAATGCTTCCCCGATTGTGGATTTATTCAAGTGTTAGTTTCAGTATTAGCCAATGAGTGGTTGAATCAGGGGGGTGAGGAGGGGTGGGGGGAATTCAGAAGAATCGTTGCAGTGTATTAAGAAGCACAGCAAGGAGTGACCCAGATTAATAGGATGAATAAACCCCAGACCCTCCTCCCCACACACTTCGGCCCATTTATAATTAATTGTCCAACCCCTCCAACTCTCTCTCTGTCTCTCTGTCTCTCTCTCTCTCTCTCTCACACCCCCCCCCCTACACACACACACACACACACACACACACACACACACACACACACCCACACACACACACACACACACATACACACATACACACACACACACACACACACACACACACACACGCACACACACACGAGCAAAGAAAAGAGACAGCCAGTGACTTTTGATAATACTAATCGAATCTAGTCCGCCATGGATACACTTAATTCCAACAATATGTCCATATATTGTGTACGGGGGTTATTGTAAGCATACAACATATATTAGTTGAAGTTCATGCTGATTTGAAAACAATGTAAACAAACTGAAGTACTCACACTTATCTGTATTGTATAATGATAATTCAGCTAAATATTTTCTATCGCAGAGCCACATATGGAGACATACAATACAACAAGTCACTCTCTCATTCTCAAGTCTAGGTAAAGTAGAGTCTCCAATTGGAAAACCCGAAGGAAACCCTCACAGGAAGAGAGAAGATGCAAACGCTACACAGAAAGCACCCCCAGCCAAAATCGAACCAGGGTCCTCTTTCAGTGGTGGAAGTGCAAACCACTGTACCACTATGTTGCCCAAAATATTTTTATTGATTACACTTTCAATAATTTCTTAAAGAACTTTTATCATAAAAAGCAGCATCGCAACATTTGAATTTCTGCCCAGGGGATGAATTACCCTTACCCATTATCTAAAACATTTTGAACAAGTACTGGGAAAATCTGCATTACAGATAAGCCAGAAGGGTGCCAGACTGAAGTTTGTGTTGTGTCTTGAAAAAACAGTGTGTTTTGCAAGCTAGTGCATTTCTTTTGCTGGAAATTGAAAAACACTTGTCAAAGCTGCAATCAACAAATCTCTCTACTGCTCAATATCTGCTTCTTCTGCCCTCAAAGCAGGACATCATAGGTCATTTTAAAGAAAATCTCTCTGTTGATGTCGGGGTTCCGAGGCCGACATCAACATTATAAGGAAGACAGGAGACAAGTCAAGTCTGTTCAGCTCGCGAGGAGAGTCAGTTGGAGCACCACCATAGTAGTCTCCAGACCGCTCTAACCTCCCTTCGATAGCATGAGCTTTTATTTGTTATGGTTGTCGTTACATTGCGTAAGCAAGATAGTAGCTAACCAGATAGGCGCATGTGGGGCGTTGCTTCTTACGAGGTAATCATGAAACAATCATGTTTTTAGTACAGCCAGCACTGTTCCATATGATTGTTTCAGAAGACATGGGTACAGGTTGCGTCACAGAAGTACAACAGGATAAGGTTACAGCTTGTATAATTCGAAGCACAGAATATGGTTCTCACACATGATAATATAACACAGACAGTTTTGCCACATGAAGTAAATTACTCTAACATTTCCCCCTGTTTATCATTTGTGAGAACTTTGTTTCCTTCGCCCCACAGCTTCTTCTTTATCAGATTTTCATCTGCGAGGTCATCTGTTGCTCATTGTTCTTTCAGTACAGTGGAGACTCTTCTTCTCCTTCATCCTCGCTAAACAGTTCTTCCAGTCCTCTGATATCATTATCTTCACTCTCCAATAATGGGTACAACTGTAGCTTTTGTTCTTTAGTTTCCGGTGTGAGGGCTGTGTTGATTATTCTGTTGGCGAGAGTTCTTATACAAGGTATACAGCAACATCCACATAAGGTTAACATTGCAGCGAATACGGCTATTGACAGGAGGATGGATGACACTAAGGCTTTATATTTCCCAAACACACTTAACCACTCATTCCATACTGATGTATCTATTCCAGAATGTTCCTTCATTTTCCCATTGAGCATTCTCAACCCTTCTATAGCTTTTGTCAGGCTTCCATCTGCAGCAGTGTTATTCGGTATAAATGTACAACATGCTTCTCCGAATATAGCGCACACCCCTCCTTTGTTCACTAAAATCATATCTATGGCTATTCGATTCTGGAAGGCCATGAGTGACATTGCTGACAATTGTTCAGCTACGGCTTCGAACGCACCTTGAGTGTAGTTGCCAAGTCTCTGTACATTATAATGGATGTAGTTGATGCGGTCTACATTTTTGTTCGTGGTACACCACCAGCAGATGGCAGACTCGAAACCTGCCGCAACCTGATCTGCTAATCTATTGTTCTAATTTTTGTATTTGTTGTCCTGAGTCTTCCCTGAGCAATGGTGTTTGCCATGGGAACCAGATGAGAGCCACCCAGAGGAGCACAAACATTACGACTCCGCAGCATCCTGCTGCTTTTCTTAGGTTTTCTCCAGACATCTTTGGGTCCCTATCTTTCACTGCCCTGTTACAGGGTCAGACTGAGGGCTCCCGTCTTGGTACTGGATTACCTTTTTCAGTGTGTTAGGTGCACCCAGGTGGATCTCTCCGCTATCTTTAGTGCGGTTGGCATAGTCAGCAGCACTTGGAATGGTCCCTCCCACTTGGGCGAGTACCAATGCCTTTTCTTAACGCTGCGTACCAACACCCAGTCCACAGGCTTCACCAACTTGCTGCTCTGCAGGGAGACAGAATCGTTATTCAGGGTTTTAGATGTTTTTTCTATATTCTCTACCACTTTCCTCATGTGATTTGCTAGTGTTTCCTCTTCCTTTGTTTTCCATATATTAGTTATTACTTGGTTTCCGAAATGACTTCTGTTGGCACTATAGATTGTTTCTGGAATTCCGTGTCTAGCTATAATATCTTTGCACAAAGCCTTGGCAACTGTTATTGCATCTGGAGTTTTTGTTGGAACTATTTCTACCCACTTTGAGAAAGCATCTATGAGGACCAGACAGTATTTCCTTCCCTCACTTGGGCTGAGTTCTATAAAGTCCATGTGTATAACTTGGATAATTTGGCTTAGGAAATTTACCTGTTTTTGGCCTTAGATTCCCTTGTGCGTTGTGTTTTGCACATATTAGGCATGCTCTACAGAAATGTTTTGCAAATGATTGAAATCCATACATCGTATAATAAGATGACATTTGCTGGACCATTCCCCCCTGTTGAGACATGAGTCGGTCCATGGCTCAATATTGCAGCCCACCTAAACAAATTTCTGGGATGGACAGGTTTACCGTCTGGGGAGACATAGATACCTTCTGTCAGAACCGCACCCTGAGCAGTCCATTTAGAACGCTCAGTCGCCGGGCTCTGCTGTTGCATAGTCTTAAGAACGCTAGTGTCAACCTCCTGTGTCAGAATACAGAGAGATGGCGGAATCGAAAGCCACAGGCTGCACCTTATCACCAAGTTTCTGGGTTAAGACAGAAGTCATGTAACTGCCTTTGCAATCTACCATTTGGACAAAGGTTTTGCTATAATTTGGAAGAGCCAATGCTGAGCTAGACACTGTAGCTTGTTTCGGTTATCCATGTTCTGCAATAATTGGTCAGTCCTGGGAAGGACATCATCTGTTTCTGCTTGGAGGAATGCTATTATCATCCTCAGTTGTTTTTCTTCCATTTGTTCTTCAGGGTCATCAACATCCATGTCTAATTCGCCTGCTACCCACAGCACTGGTATCAGGAGTGCCACTCCCTCTTTCCTCCCCCCATATGGGAGAGGGCGTGGCGGGAATCCTCTTTCTCTTCCTTACGAGGGCGGGGTAGATGTCGTCACATCCTTTCCGCTCTGTTCGCTACTCCTTTCGGGGGCTCCTCCCCCTGTCGGTGCCGACGGCACCCCCTCTTGCACGGAGCACAGGGCCGCCGTGGCCAGACAAATCATGTGTACAGTTTGTCGATAACTTTCCCCATTTTTATACATCCTCTTTCCTTTCTTACCTTCCAGATTCACCCTCCATCAGTGTTTGATATATGATATAACAAAAATACATAAATATATTTTCATTACTTATTTATTTATCTATTTCTTCTATTTTATTTCTTCTAAATTTAACTCCACCTCCGATACAGGAGATGTCTGCTCCCGCGATAGTCTGGCCGTATTGTTTTGACTATGATTATTCGGGCAATCTCTTGCCACGTGGCCAACTTTACCGCATGACCAGCATTCTTTTTTCCCCAGATCTTTCCTGGTCATTCTTTGACCACGAAACGCTCGGCCTCTCGGTCCACCTCCTCTGGACCTGCCTCTGTAATGTCCTCTCCCTTGATTCTGGTAGAAGATGCCATCATGACTAGTTTCTTCATCTTCCCAAAATACATCAGGAGTTTTGGACCTTGGGGATTAGCCTGTTTTTTTTTGCTCTTGTTACTCTATCATGTATTGCATGTTGCATGTATTGTCAGGGTTCACAGCTGATCCCCGTTGTAATCTGCGCCAGCTGCAGCAGATGCCGCTAATTGAGATCCCTATAACGGGCAGCGGCACTCTCTGCCTGGCGCCGGGGGATTGTGGTCTTCATGGACTACTGTGGGACCCTGCCACGACCCGGACCTCACCCCTGCCAACCCGGACCTCACCCCTGCTATGACCGGACCCCAGGTGTGACCTCCTTTCCCTTCCCGAGTCACGGCCGAGACCCAGACGGCCGGCGTGACCTCTGTTCCCTTCCCGAGTCACGGCCGGGCCCAGACGGCCGGCGTGACCTCTGTTCCCTTCCCGAGTCACGGCCGGGCCCAGACGGCCGGCGTGACCTCTGTTCCCTTCCCGAGTCACGGCCGGGCCCAGACGGCCGGCGTGACCTCTGTTCCCTTCCCGAGTCACGGCCGGGCCCAGACGGCCGGCGTGACCTCTGTTCCCTTCCCGAGTCACGGCCGGCGTGACCTCTGTTCCCTCCCGCAACCCGAACTGTTGAGGCCCAGCCTCTGCCGTCCAGTCTGCAACTCGTCTCGTCCAGTCTGCCACTCGTCTCGTCCAGTCCGGTCTGCAACTCGTCTCGTCCAGTCCGGTCTGCAACCTGTACTCGTCTAGTCTGCAACCCATCCCGTCTGCAACCCGTCCCGTCTGCAATCCGAACTGTTAAGGCCCAGCTTCTGCCGTTCTGTCTGCATCTCGGCCAGTCTGCAAACCGTCCAGTCCAGTCTGCAACTTCACCCAATTAAAAGCGCTTTCCACCCATCTCTGTCCCGAAGTGTGGTTCCCTGCTCGAGTCCGCCCCAGCACATCGTGACATGTATTGCATGTTCGGTATATTCTGTTAGTGTTTTTTACCCAAATCCAATCATATGTTTGTTCACCCAATTTTGTACAGGCTCTCTAGAGTTCTGGTGCAGAGCATTTTTTTAGTTGCTGTCGAAACGCACCATCAGCCTCCCCATTATCCCTTAGTCCGCTGTTAGCCTTAAAAGCAACGTTCATGCGACACATAATCTTCAAATTTCTCATCGTCGGACTCGTCCTATGTTGCAATAATTTGCTCTTTTCTTAAACATTGTTCTTGCTCTTTCAAATACCTCATTGATTCGATCACGGAGTACCGTGGAATCATGTGTAAGTGGTTCATTATCACCATCCAGAGTGATATTCCTGAGACATGACCAATCGCCTCTGATTTTCTGCCAATCTAGGCCAAAATGTTGCATGAATACTGTTAGAACTTCCTGTCCGTTTAGATGATACATTGTTATCAGACACCTCAGTTCCTCCTCACATCGTTCTATATCTTCTTTGTGAGGTGTTATGCCTTTTAAGGCAGCTTTGACGTCATCCATGTTCTGAACACTAGAATAGTACGTCTTTCCCCTTTTACTCCTGCATTAGGATTTGCTACTTCTACCTTGGGAAGCAATCCTTTTTTGTCGCATTTAACTGCTCACAATTCTCCGTCATTTTTCATATCTTGTACTTTTGGACTTGAAACCTTCCCAAATGTTTTAGACCAGTTGTTTTTACCTGGGTCTGTACTTCTTGTTTTCATTCTATTTTGTTTCTCATCCTCCCCTGTTTCATACGGGGGAGGTGACAGATTCCCAAGATCTGGATATATATTTCTCTGTGTTGTTTTTGGATTACAACTCCTACGCTTATCACCTTCACTGTCCCCCTCACTATCACTTCCTCGTTCCCCCTGCTTTGATCTACTTTCTCGTTCCCACGGCTTTGGTCCAGTGGTCCTTCTTCTGGCCACTGGATCGTCATCTTCCTTCCTGTGATACATCACATCTTTCTTTTCATCATTTGACTGTTTTTCTTCCTCTTTTACCCCCCCTTTTTTATCTTTCTTATTGGCCTGTTTCTCCGACTGCGCTCTCCGCATACCATCTTCTCGTTTTTGTGCAATTTGGATCCAGTATTCTACACTGCTCATTCCCCATTTTTCTGCTTTTCCTGCGTTGTTTTTACATTTCTTCAGTATCTGTTCTCTTAACTCCAACAATGGTTTGACTTTCAGTTCACCTTTGAACCCAAAATGTATCATCCATTTTTCTAATGGCACCACATGTTCGGGTTTTTGCCAATCCACTAACTTTCAATCATTGTTAGCAAGTCCGTCTCTTGGACCTGATTTATTTGTACTCTTTCCTATTCCCATCTTAGAATAGTTTCTATCTGTGTCCTACAAAATCACTATTTTGTATACACAGATACTTTGTGGTACAGCGATTAAAATAATTTTAGGACCAATGTTTTCTTCCTAACATCCTCCCAAAACTCACTGTTTACTAATCCACCTTTTTCTATTCGGTCAACAGGGTCTAGAATCCTTGACCGTATTGTTATTTCTCATAACAATTTTCACTCTTACTTACAAACCCCCGCCGTCCCTCGGACTGCCTTCAACCGTCAGACTCCGGCGGAAGGACTCACTCCAGTCCCGGAAAGGGTCTCAAAATTCTCTGTCTAATTGAGAATTGCCTTGGCCAAGGTCTTTCTGATTGATGTCCTCCGTCGGGGTCGTCAGGTATGTTGGCATCTGGCTCGAAGGACCAAATTAATGTCGGGGTTCCGAGGCCGACATCAACATTATAAGGAAGACAGGAGACAAGTCAAGTCTGTTCAGCTCGCGAGGAGAGTCGGTTGGAGCACCACCATTGTAGTCTCCAGACCGATCTAACCTCCCTTCGATAGCATGAGCTTTTATTTGTTATGGTTGTCGTTACATTGCGTAAGCAAGATAGTAGCTAACCAGATAGGCGCATGTGGAGCGTTGCTTCTTACGAGGTAATCATGAAACAATCATGTTTTTAGTACAGCCAGCACTGTTCCATATGATTGTTTCAGAAGACATGGGTACAGGTTGCGTCACAGAAGTACAACAGGATAAGGTTACAGCTTGTATAATTCGAAGCACAGAATATGGTTCTCACACATGATAATATAGCACAGACAGTTTTGCCACATGAAGTAAATTACTCTAAGAGTTGACTATCACTGATGTATCCTGATATTATATGTTCTTTACTTTCACACACTTTGGAAAAGAAAAAAAAAAAAAAATGAAGATAAAATCCCTCATTTACCCATGGAGTCACAAAATACCTGCTCACCATGAAAAATTAGTCTAAATTATTTTGCCCGTGGGTGTTAACAATTTAATAAGCCTCCAAACAGATGCAGATGCAGATGCAGCTTGTAGTTAAAACGTACATTTTTTAAAATTATTTCAACGAGCTGCTGCACTGATGTTTCATTGTTTCATTGTTTCATTCTTGTTTTGTCATGATCCCAAATGTCTATTGTAAGGACAATCAAATTGGGAAATGATCTCCTTTATAATTGTCCTGGACTTCAAGCCACACATGCATATACACACAGAGTTGTGCTGAAAAACCTAAAATGAGCTGATCAATTCTCTATCAGTGCGTCTCTAAATGTATTAATGTTTCGAGTGCAATTTCAATCAGCCTCTTAAAATGAAACAATTGTGTCCAGAAATGAGATTAGCTTTATTGGGGAAAAAGCTCATCAAATTAAATGGAGATTCTTGATTCTTGCTGATAAATTTATCAGCTTTCATTGTGATTTTGAAAACAAACCTCAAGGTCTTGACTTCTGGATGGTAAAAGTGACACAAGTTGGAAATGTATCACGAACATCGTTGAGTATTCTGAGCTCTAATAGTTGACTTGGCCCCAGCATATAAAGGATCCTAGGCGGTCACTTCTGGGCTTACTTTGGCCTCTAATCTTTTCAGAGAACTTTTTCTAAGCTTAAATCCTTGGTAAGTTACAGGTCTCAGGTCAAAGCTCCAGCAGCAGCACTGAAACTTGTGATGAGATGGGAATGGGACCTCCCTTGTCGAGTAATCCATGAAGTACTTATGGATTGTAGCGTCATTGATGACGAATGAAGCCTCACTGGTTCAGGAAGTGGTTCGAGTTTGGCTGCAATTCACCAACACATATAAACAGTGTGGGATCCCTCCTACCTGGTCGTGGCATAGCATAATTGGAATTTTGGCGTGAGTTTCGACTTGGGATATCCTGCAAGTTTCTTGTTTTCATTGAGTCTCCGAGAAAGCGATATTCTCCAGTATGGTAACATTTTGATCTTATTTCTCCCAATAAGGTCTGTGTTTCCTAATATTGTTTTTATATTATGGTAGCCTATTTAATTCACACCATTATCCAAAGAAAACGTTTTATTTTATGTAATTCAATTTACTAGCCAATCATTGTTCAACACATGTTGAACATATTCTGTCATTCCAAGGTGAAGTGTTTGTTGTGTGCCCTGGATGTGGGATATAACAACAACACCTCTTCTATGCTGAGACATTTTCGTGCCTTGCACAAAAATTCTGAGGCCAAGGTGCACCCAGACAAGGCGAGTCCCATTAAAAATATACATCCTTATACATCTTACTATAGTAACATATTACCTAATTCATTTTGTACCATATTTGTTTATCAACCACAATGATAATGACATTGGCAGAACTGATGACTGATACAGAATTCATAAAGCTTCTGGATGAGGCCTTGGCCTCCATGATTGTGGGAGACATCTAGCCCTTCAGTATTGTGGAGGATTAGGAATTTTGAGCATTTGTTGTCAAACTGGATCCAACCTATGTAATCCCATCAAGAAAGGTGTATTTGGTGACAAATACTGTATGACAGTAGCATTAGCCTATATATCAAAATTTAACCACTCCTTTTCCATTAGGCTGTAAAGGTTATGGTCAAGGCAAAATATGAGGAGGAGAAGCAGAAGGCCAAACAACTACTCCTAAATATTTCAGCTCTTAGTTTGACCTCATATATATGGACACCCATAAATATGGATGCTTATCTGGCTTTAACATGTCATTTTATTGATGAAGATACCCCTCTCAGGTCAACTGTACTGGAAGTAGTACAATTCCCAGAGGCGCACTCAAATTTGGCAAGTGTGAAAACATTCCTCATGGACAAATGGTATTAAATCAAAGATGACTTGTTTTGTCACTGATGGTGCAGCAAACATAACTGCCTGTAGTAGGCATTGACGGTGTGCCATGCCATCCACATTGTGTATACCTTGAATTAGCTTGTGAAGGGTCTTGATATGAACTCGTGCTGTCCTCTATCTGTGCAAAGGTAAGGAGGTTGCCGGGGAGCATTTCCGAAGCAGCAAAGCTGCAAAAATTAGTTCACTTTTTTTTTTAAATTTTCGTCTGTTCACGCATTATTTGTTTTGCATTGCTGCACATTTACTTACAATTTAGTTTTACTAGCTTTATTTTATTTTATGTTTAAAGGAGAGGCTTTCACTTGTTCAGGAACAGATGGGGAAACCCAAACTGAAGCTGATCCAGGAGGTGGAAACCAAATGGAATGGCACCTTTGCATTAACAAAGAGACTTAGTGACCAAAGGCAGCCAAGTGGAGCAACAATGGCTGGCCCGGATAATGACATCCTTGGACCGACCTCTTAGGAGTACAATAATGTCACTGGATGCTTGTCGGCCTTATCTCCATGAATTCACTGAGGAGCTCTCTGAGGAGAAAAGCGTTTCTGCCTCAAGGATGATCCCGTTACTCAAAATGGTGGAGAAGATTCCCCAAGAAGGAGGGGTGAGAACAAGTGCAATGGCCAAACAACTTGGAAAGCACCTTATCAAGCTCCTTCGAGAAAAACTATACACTCAGCAAAGCTCAAGTATAATGACAGTTCCAACATTATTTGACCTCAAAAGCTGATGAAGCAGTGAAATGACTCATCTGAGTGTGCAAATGTTATACCGGAAACAAATTCTTCACCATCTCCCATAGCTGCAGCATGAACATTATCACAGACTGTAGCTGAAAGACCTGATAATTATTAATTATTTTGCTTTAGTTTAACTCTTGCTTACATTATCTGTTTATGCTTCTTAAGGAACAAGCTATGGTGCCGTTTGGATGCCACAGTGATGGAGTCCAGAAGGACAAAATGTGAGTACTGATGCCACAGTCAAAGTATAAAGATATCTCCATCCATCTAGCCATCCATCTTCTCCCGCTTATCCGGAGTCGGGTCGCAGGGGCAGTAGCTGGAGCAGTGAGGCCTCCCTCTCCCCCACCACATGATCCAGCTCCTCCAAGGCATTCCCAAGCCAGCCTGGAGACATACTGTAGTCTCTCCAGTGTTTCTTGGGTTTTCCCCATGATCTCCTCTCAGATGGACATGTCTGGAATACCTCAGTGAGGCATCCAGGAGGCATCCTGACCAGATGCCTGAGCTACTTCATCTGACGCCTCGCCATGGGAAGGAGCAGGGGCTCTACTCCAAGCTCCTCCCGGATGACCGAACTTCTCACCCTATCTCTAAGGGAAAGTCTGGCCTACTTGTATCCATGATCTCGTTCTTTTGGTCACTACCCACAGCTCATGACCATAGGTGAGAGTGGGAACATAGATCTATGGGTAAATTGAGAGCTTTGCCTTCTGGCTCAGCTCCCGCTACACTACAACAGAGCGGTACAGAGTCCGCATCACTGCAAATGCCGCACCGATCTGCCTGTTGATCTCCCGCTCCATCCTCCCCCCACTCGCAAACAAGAGATACTTGAACTTCTCCACTTGGGGCAGGACCTCTTCCCCAACCTGGAGTGGGCATTCCACCCATTTCCGGTTGAGCACCATGGTCTTGGATTTGGAGGTGCTGATCCTCATCCTGGCTGCTTCACACTCGGCTGTGAACTTCTCCAGTGAGAGCTGAAGATTATGGCCTGATAAAGCCAACAGAACCACATAATCTGCAAAAAGCAGAGTTGGTCCTACGTCCACCAAACCGGATTCCCTCAACGTCCTAGCTGCCCATAGAAATTCTGTCCATGACAGGTGACAAAGGGTAGGCCTGGTGGAGTCCAACTCTCGCAAGAAACGGGTCCAATTCACAATGCGGAATGAGCTCCGGCATGATCATACAGGCACCGAACAGCCCGTCTGACAGGGTTTGGTACCCCATACTCCTGGAGCACCCCCCACAGGATTGCACATGGGACATGGTCGAATGGCCTCTCCAGATCCTCAAAGCACATGTAGACTGGTTGGGTAAACTCCCATGCCCCCTCGAAGACCCTGCCGACTCTTCCACTGACACCCACGTGCGTTATCGATTGTGCACCCCATGGCTTTGTCCGGGACACTCCAAGTGCCCAAATTCCAAGAGTGTGTAAAACAAGTCCTTATTAGGAAATAAACCCAACCGTTGAGGCGATGGTATGGCCTTCTGGGCTCAGGGCGACAACCTCCTCACCTGCATATCCGCTGGATGCGTCTCAGCAGGTGTCCAGAGAGGGAGAACGATCCTCTCGTGGTGATATTCATTCTAGCCCAAGATATCTCTGGCTTGGGATATTTCGTAAGTGTATTTCCTGACTTTGAATAAACCATTTTTGCTTGATCAGTTCCTGAACACACCGGGACAACAAAAGTCCAGTCTAGGGACCGGAGCCACAATAAATGCCTTTCTACCAAAGAGCTGTGAGACTTAAAAAACACCATTGAATCTTATAAACTTGCAGTATTATTTAGGGAAATAACAACATTTTACTCACCAAAATTCTGATCATTTGTTGACAAAATCCATTCTCCTTTCTTTCCTCAAATAGAGTTCAATTATGCTGTCGTACAGATTATGCGTGTGCTTCTGCTCCAAGCACTCCCAGCAATACAATTTGCAGTGTACCTCGGAGCCTGTGAGCCAGGGGTACCGCTTATAGTTCGTGGCTTGAAAATGTTGGACAAATCCTTTTCCTGGTTGTGACAGGTTCGCTAGCTTAGGTGGTGAATCACCACCCCGATCTGCCAGTCCAGTCCTTGACATCCACGCCATGTGTGTCAGCCAGGACAGCCCAACAACATCTAGAGCCTTGAGGAACCCAGGGTGGACCTCATCCACCCCCGGGGCCCTGCTACTGAAGAGCTTTTTGACTGCTTCAGCAACTTCAGCCCCGGGAGTAGATTTGTCCGCCTCAGAGTCCTCCGGCTCTGCTTCCTCATTGGAAGGCATTTCAACAGAGTTGAGGAGGTCTCTGAACAATTTCTGCCACCAGTCAAAAATGTCTTGAGTTGAGGTCAGCAGTGCCACTGTACACAGTGTTGACGGAGCACTGCTTCCCTCTCCCGAACCGCCAGATGGTGGAATCTCCTCAACGCCAACCAGAAGTAATTCTCCATGGTCTCCCCGAACCCATGCCTGAGTTTTTGCCTTGGCAACAACCAAAGCCTCAAGCCGCATGACCTAGCTGTCAGCTGCCTCTGGAGCCCCACAGGCCAGAAAGGCCTGATAGGACTCCTTCTTCAGTCTAAGGGCATCTATGGGTCTAAGATGGCTATTATGGTTCTGAGATGGCTATTATGGTTCTGGGATTGCTATTTGTTTGAGTGGTCACTTCTGACTTCCAACTGCTGGTCCTTTGAATCTTCAGTGACTGAATTGCACTTTTTCTAAGTCGCTTTGGATAAAAGTGTTTGCCAAATGACTATAATGTAATGTAATCATCTCACCACTGGGGTCCACCAGCAGGTTCAAGGGTTGCTGCCCTGACAGGCAGTGACTGCCTTATGGCTGCAGCTCCGGTCTGGCACCTTGACAATGGAAGCACGGAACATGGCCCATTCGGACTCAGTTCTGACTCATCGAGGGCTGATGACCCGCTTGTGTATTGGGAAAATCTGAAGTACTTTTATCCTAATTTGTTCAGAATAGCAACAGGATACTTGTGCACTCCAGCCTCTTCAGTGCTGTGTGAGTTTTCTCTTAAGTAGAAGTTATCTCTAAAAAGAGAAACCACCTGAATCCTAATCTGGTTGAACAAATACTGTTCTTTAATAAAAAATTAACAAAAGCATACCAAAATCGCATACCACCCACTTCAGTGATCATAAATACAATACCTGACATTGTCTTCCTCCCTTGTCAAAACACTGTAATACTTTAAAACTAAAATTGTACTGACATCTCATCAGACATTGACTAAATTTTCACTTTGAAAAATATATTATATTCCCGTATTTTTTGGACTATAAGTCATACTTTTTTTCACTGTTTGGCTGGTCCTATTACTATTCAGGTGCAACTTATATAGTAAAATATCTACGTTAATTTCTCATGTTTGTTATTTTCACAAGCAGCCGTAAGAGTGCGCTCTATGCTTGTCTGCCAGTATCTGCTGCTCTATTACTCCTGTATCATAGAAATTTAAAAAAATAAACATCAACTTATAAAGACAACTGAGAAAGACTCAACACAAATACTCTCAAAAGGAAAATCATATTCTGCTGATTACAAGCTGCAAGTAGTGAAATATTCGGCTGTAAATGGTAATCAAGCAGCAGAAAGAACATTTGGAGTGAGCGAGAAACTAGTGAGGGACTGGTGAAAAGTGGAGGATACTCTAACTGCAATGAAGAAAATCTTCTTTTTCTCCCGGCTTTTCCCTTCAGGGGTCGCCACAGCAAATCAACTTTCTCCATCTGACCCTATCCTCCGTATCCTCCTCTCTCACACCAACTACCTTCATATCCTCTCTAACTAAGTCCTTAAATCTTCTCTTTGGTCTTCCTCGAGACTTCTTGCCTGGCAGCTCCAATTCCAGCATCTGTTTGCCAATATATTCTCTATCACTCCTCTGTACATGACTGAACCATCTCAGTCTGGCTTCTCTGACCTTCTCTCCAAAACATCTAACATGTGCTGTTACTCTGATAGACTCATTCCTGATCCTATCCATCCTGGTCACTCCCAAAGAGAACCTCAACATCTTCATCTCTGCAACCTCGAGTTCTGCCTGCTGTCCTTTGGTCATTGTAACAGTTTCTAGTCCATACATCATCGCTGGTCTCACCACTGTCTTGTACACCTTTCCTTTTATTCTGGCTGAAAGTCTTCTATCACATAGTACTCCTGACCCTTTTCTCCACCCATTCCATCCTGCTTGAATCCGTCTCTTCGCCTCCTTTCCACACTCTCCGTTGCTCTGGACTGTTGACCTCAAGTACCTGAAATCCTCCAGCTTCTCTATCTCTACTCTCTGTAGCCTCAGCGTTCCACCCGAGTTCCTCTCATTCACTCACATATACTCTATCTTGCTGCAACTAACTTTCATTCCTCTCCTTTCCAGAGCATACCTCCACCTCTCTAGATTTTCCTCTACCTGTTGTCTGCTCTCACTACAGATCACAATGTCATCCACAAACATCATGGTCCATGGGGATTCCTGTCTAACCTCATCTGTCAGCCTATCCATCACCATTGCGAACAAGAAGGGGCTCAGAGCTGATCCCTGATGGAGTCCCACCTCCACCTTGAACTTCTCTGTTACCCCTACAGCACACCGCATACATGTCCTGCACCAGTCTAACATACTTCTCTGCCACTACAGGTTTCCTTGTACAATACCAGAGCTCTTCTCTTGGCGCCCTGTCATATACTTTTTCTAGCTCTACAAAAACGCAATGCAGCTTCCTCTGGCCTTCTCTGTACTTTTCTATTAGCATTCTCAACGCATATACTGCATCTGTAGTACTCTTCCTAGGCATGAAGCCATACTGCTGTTCACAAATGCTGACTTCTGCTCTCAGTCTAGTTTCCACTACTCTTTCCCATAACTTCATTGTACAGCTCATAGACTTTATCCCTCTGTAGTTGCCACAATTCTGCACATCCCCTTTATTCTTAAAAATAGGCACCATCACACGTCGTCTCCATTCTTCAGGCATCTTCTCACTCTCAAAGATCCTGCTGAATAATCTAGTCAGAAAATCTGCCGCTGCCTCTCCTAGACACTTTCACACCTCCACAGGTATATCATCAGGACCAACTGCTTTTCCACTCTTCATCCTCTTCAATGCCTTCCTCACTTTACTTTTACTAATTTGTGCTACTTTGTGGTCTACAATAGTCCCTTTTCTACCCTTGCTTATCTTTAATTTTCCACATTCATCAGGTCTTCAAAGTACTCTTTCCATCTTCCCATGTCTCTTTTAGCATCAGTCAATACATTTCCCTCTCTGTCCTTAATCACCCAGACTTGTTGTACAGGTCAGAGTGACAGGCCCTTTCCATCGTTATCTCTCCCTGTATAGATCATTCTCACCCTCCTTACTATTCAACCGAACATACAAGTCATTGTACGCCCTTTGTTTTGCCTTTGCTACCTCTATTTTTACCTTTTTACCTTTATCTTTATCTCCCTGAACTCCTGTCTGTTCTCTTCAGTCCTCTCAGTATCCCACTTCTCACTTGCCAACTGCTTTCTCTGTATATACTCCTGCACCTCCTCATTCCACCACCAAGTCTCCTCATCTACTTTCCTTCCAGATGTACTCTTCTACCTGTCTCCCTGATAACACTAGCTGTAGTTGTCCAATCATCTGGAAGCTCACCTTGACCACCCAGAGCCTTTCTCAACTCCTCCCTGAAAATCATGCAACACTTCTCCCTTTTCAGCTTTCACCACTTTGTCCTCTGCTCTACCTTTGTCCTCTTCATCTTCCTTGTCACCAGAGTCATCCTACAAACCACCATCCTATGCTGTCTGGCTACAACTACTTTGCAGTCACCGATCTCTTTCAGGTTATCTCGTCTATACAAGATGTAGTCTACCTGCGTGCTCCTACCTCCGCTCTTATAAGTTACCCTATGTTCCTGTTTTTTCTGGAAAAAGGTATTCACTACAGCCATTTCCATCCTTTTTGCAAAATCTACCACCATCTGTCCCTCTGTATTCCTATCCTGGATACCAAATCTGCCCATCACTTCTTCATCCCCTCTATTGCCTTCACCAACATGTCCATTGAAGTCTGCACCAATTACCACTCTCTCATTTCTGGGAATATTCTGCATCACTTCATCCAACTCATTCCAGAACTTCTCCTACTCTTCAGATTCCCATCCCACTTGTGGGGCATAGCCACTAACAACATTGAGCATCACACCTTCAATTTCCAGTTTCAGACTCATAAGTCTATCTGACATTCTTTTCATCTCTAGGACGTTCCTTACGAACTCCTCCTTCAAGATAACTCCTACTCCATTTCTCTTCTTGTCAGTACCATAATAGTACAACTTAAAGCCTGCTCCTAAGCTTCTAGCCTTACTACCTTTCCACCTGGTCTCCTGGACACACAGTATATCCACCTTCCTTCTCTGCATCATGTCGACCAACTCTTTACCTTTTCCTGTCATAGTCCCAATATTCAAAGTCCCTACTCTCAGTCCCAGCCTCTTTCCTTTCCTCCTCTCTCTCTGCTTCTGAACACGCGCTCCTCCTCTTCTTCTTCTTCTTGTTCTTCGACCCACAGTAGCCCAATTTCCATTAGTACCCTATAGGTCATCAGTACCAATGGCGGTTGTTGTTAACCCGGTCCGCGACCGATCCAGTATGGTATAGTTTTGGTTGACTCGCATGTTTGGTTTTGGCAAAAGTTTTACATCGGATGCCCTTCCTGATGCAACCCTCTGCATTTATCTGGGCTTGGGACCGGCACAGGGAGAGACTGCTCCGTGCCCCCCCAAGGCAGGCTTGGAGAGACATAGGCCAGTGCCGCCCTGTGGCTGCATTAGTTTGTTAGGAACTTCCTAGTGGTGAAAATAATGTCCGATAAACTTATGAGTCTGAAACTGGAAATCGAAGGTGTGATGCTCAATGTTGTTAGTGGCTATGCCCCCCAGGTGGGATTTGAATTTTGAGATGAGATGAGAACAACTTTATTTATCCCGAAGGAAATTGTTGTGCCAGAGTTTCAAGCAAAAACATAACAGTAATAGATAATAGTAGGAAGGAGGGAGAATAAGAAATACAATAAAATATAAATTGTCAAGGTTAAGGCTATCAAGTGTTTTAAGGTCTTAAGTACAAAGATTTGAAGATTCCCTGCGGCTGAGGGAAGAGGAATTAAAAAGTCCTCCTGTGGAGGGAAAGACCTCCTGTGGCGTTCAGTGGAGCTCCTCGGTGGTATCAGTCTACGACTGAAAGAGCTCTGACAGGACGTCAGTGTGGCATGCAGGGGGTGATGGACGTTGTCCATGATGCTGAGGAGCTTCCTCAGCTTCCTTCTCTCTGACACCTGCACAACAGACTCCAGCTCCACTCCCAAGACCGACCCAGCTCTCCTGATGAGCTTGTTGAGTCTTTTGGTGTCAGCTGTCTTGATCCTGCTGCCCCAGCACACAACAGCGTAGAAGATGACGCTGGACACCACTGAGTGGTAAAACATCTGCAGCATGGTCCTGCAGACGTTGAAAGATCTGAGCCTCCTGAGGAAGAACAGGTGGCTCTGACCCTTCTTGAAGATGGCATTGGTGTTCAAGGTCCAGTCCAGTTTATTGTCCAAGTGGACACCCAGGTATTTGTAGGTGTCCACAATGTCGACTTCTGTACCCCTGATGGTGACCGGATTCAGGTGGGTCCTTTGTTTCCTGAAATCCACCACTGGCTCCTTTGTCTTAGACACATTGAGCTGCAGGTGGTTCAGTCCACACAACTCCACAAACCTGTCCACCACGCTCCTGTACTCCTCCTCCTGGCCTCCGTTGATGCAGCCCACGATGGCAGAGTCATCTGAGAATTTCTGCAGGTGGCAGGACTGCGAGGAGAACCTGAAGTCTGAGGTGTAGAGCGTAAACAGGAAAGGAGACAGGACCGTCCTCTGTGGTGCCCCCGTGCTGCTCACAATGGTGTCCGACGTGATGTTCCTCAGCCTCACGTACTGCGGCCGACCTGTGAGGTAGTTTTTGTTCCAGTCCGCGAGTGGAGCATCCACCTGTCCAGAAGCTTCCTGTTCAGCAGGGCAGGTCGAATGGTGTTGAAAGCACTGGAGAAGTCAAAGAGCATGACTCTCACAATGCTTCCTGCCTCCTCAAGGTGGGTGTATACTCTGTGCAGCAGGGAGATGATGGCGTCTTCCACTCCTATCCGGGGCTGGTATGCGGACTGCAGGGGGTCCAGCAAAGGTCCGACAACAGTACGAAGTTGCCTCAGGATGAGCCTCTCCGGCGACTTTATGACATGTGATATCAGGGCCACTGGTCTGTAGTCGCTGTGTGTGCTGGGATGCTTTTTCTTGGGCACTGGGACCAGACATGAGGTTTTCCACCGGTCAGGGACAACCATCTGGCTCAGGTTAAAGAGGTATGTGAAGATCCCACACAGCTGAGAGGAACATCCTTTCAGCAGTCTGGGGCTCAGTCCGTCAGTGCCAGGGGCTTTCCTGGGATGAAGGCGACTGAACTCTTTTCTCACCTCCTCAGTGGTGAAGGTGACAGGAGGGGGTGGAGGGAGTCCCAGTGGGGGGCAGGAGGGCTGAGGTGTTGACAGGACATCGTACAGGGAAGCAGAAGAGGTGCGTGGGGGAGGGGGAAAAGTCTTAGGGGTGAGGGCACAGGGGAAGAAAAGTCCTGAGCGGAGCTGGAGGGAGGGTGGGCAGAGGCTTCTTCATCAAATCTGTTGAAAAACAGGTTTAGTTCGTTTGCCTCATGCAGGTCTCCTACCATCATCTGGCTTCCTTGTTTTCCATGGCCAGTGATGGTTTTCAACCCACTCCACACCTCCCTCATGTTGTTCTGCTGGAGTTTGCTCTCCAGCTTTCTCCTATAACTGTCCTTGCCCTCTGCGATCTTCTCCCTCAGCTCAGTCTGCACCTTCTTCAGCTCCTCTTTATCTCTGCTCCTGAATGCCACCTTCCTCCTGTTCAGCGTGGCCTTTATGTCCTTAGTCACCCAGGGTTTGTTATTTGTGAAACAACGCACCGTCTTGGTGGGGATGATGTTGTCTGTGCAGAAGTTCACATAGTCCGTAATGCAGGCAGAAAGTTTTTCAATGTCCTCTCCCTGATCTTCGCAGAGCACATCCCAGTCAGTCGTCTCAAAGCATCCCTTAAGAGTCAGTTCTGCCTCCTAAGACATCCTTCTGACAGTTCTGGTGATCACAGGTTGCCGCTGGACTACAGGAACATAGCGAGGCTTTAAGTGGACCAGGTTGTGGTCTGCCGTGCCCAGAGGAGGGAGAGCTGTGCAGCTATATGCGTCCTTGGCATTTGCATACAGCAGGTCCAGGTTTTTATTGTCTCTAGTCTTGCAGTGCACAAACTGTTTGAAAGTGGGCAGAGAAGATGACAATGTGGCATGGTTAAAATCCCCAGAGATGGCTATGAAGGCACTGGGGTGCTGAGTCTGGAGTATTGGGACCGTTGAGCTGATGATGTCATTAGCCCGCGGTTCAACGGCAGACGGTGGGATATAAATCGTTATGATGATGGCGTGGGAAAACTCTCTGGGCAGATAGTACGGCCGGAGACTCACTGCCAACAGTTTGATGTCCAGGCTGCACACGCGCTCCTTCACCGTGATGTGTCCGGGGTTGCACCACTTGTTGTATACAAACACAGAGACACCTCCTCCTTTCTTCTTGCCGCTGCCGGCACAACTCCGGTCCCCTCGCACCAACTGAAAGCCGGGTAAACTCACCACAGAGTTGCTGTTTAGCCACGTTTCTGTGAAGCACAACACCGAGGCCTCACAAAATGCACCGTCGCTCCGTGTGAGTGCTGTTAACTCCTCCAACTTGTTGCCCAGCGATCTCACGTTTCCCATTACAATGGAGGGGAGATACGGTCTGTATCTCCTCTTCCTCAGCTCCCGTTTCCTCCCCGCTCTGCAGCCCCAGTATTTCCTCCGTAGCTCCTTCGGGATTTCGTGCCTCTCCCCCATCCCGCCGCTGCATCTCAGCTCCATCAGCTGATCCCAGGTGTGAACAATGGAGAAGTTGCGCTGCTCCGCCAGGACCGGGATGTGGCTCGAAAAAAGTGCTCCAAGCACCGCGAAAACAAGAAATAGCAAATGGAGCAACATCTCTTGTTTTGGTGAATTCAATTAACTAAATTGTTACCAAAGCAAAAAGAAGTAAATAGAAAAATAGAAGTAGAGAATTTAGGAAAAAGAGACGCTAAGGTGAGGAGAAACTCTGGCAGGCAGCTGCCTGAGACAGCGCCGGAAGTAGTAAAGAGAGGGAGAGGGAGAGGGAAGAGAGGGAGAAGTTCTGGAATGAGTTAGATGAAGTGATGCAGAATATTCCCAGAAATGAGAGAGTGGTAATTGGTGCAGACTTCAATGGGCATGTAGGTGAAGGCAATAGAGGAGATGAAGAAGTGATGGGCAGATTTGGTATACAGGATAGGAATGCAGAGGGACAGATGGTGGTAGATTTTGCCAAAAGGACGGAAATGGCTGTAATGAACACCTTTTTCCAGAAAAAAACAGGAACATAGGGTAACTTATAAGAGTGGAGGTAGGAGCACGCAGGTAGACTACATCTTGTGGAGACGAGGTAACCTGAAAGAGATCAGTGACTGCAAAGTAGTTGTAGGTGAGAGTGTAGCCAGACAGCATAGGATGGTGGTTTGTAGGATGACTCTGGTGACAAGAAAGATCAAGAGGACAAAGGCAGAGCAGAGGACAAAGTGGTGAAAGCAGAAAAGGGAGGAGTGTTGCATGGTTTTCAGGGAGGAGCTGAGAAAGGCTCTGGGTGGTCAAGGTGAGCTTCCAGATGATTGGACAACTACAGCTAGTGTTATCAGGGAGACAGGTAGAAGAGTACTTGGTGTGTCATCTGGAAGGAAAGTAGATAAGGAGACTTGGTGGTGGAATGAGGAAGTGCAGGAGTATATACTGAGAAAGCAGTTAGCAAAGAAGAAGTGGGATACTGAGAGGACTGAAGAGAACAAACAGGAGTACAGGGAGATACAACGTAAGGTGAAGATAGAGGTAGCAGAGGCAAAACAAAAGGCGTACGATGACCTGTATGCATGGTTGGATAGTAAGGAGGGTGAGGATGATTTATACAGGTTGGCGAAACAGAGAGATAAAGATGGAAAGGATGTACAACAGGTCCGGGTGATTCAGGATTGAGAGGGTTATGTATTGACAGATGCTAGAAGAGTGATGGGAAGATGGAAAGAGTACTATGAAGAGCTGATGAATGTGGAAAATAAAAGAAAGGCAAGGGTATAAGAGGTGACTATTGTAGACCACAAAGTAGCACAAATTAGTAATCAACTTCCCCCTCTTTAAAAGAGGCCTCACTCATCCTATATTCCAACTAACACTCCAAAGATGTTACTTCAGATTGTTTTGATGTGCATCAATGAGTCAGTGCATCCTTCATTCCTGGCAAACAGCTCGATGTCATCCATTTAAAAGATGTGAGGGTTGCTGCACTCTGGACTCTGTGCAGAACAAGGACTGGGATTAGGTTGCTCTTGATGGTAACTTTTCCAATTGGCTTGGAGTTAGCTTTTTTAGGTCTAGCTGAATGGTCTTGGTATCCACTTGTACTCGTGTCACGCATTGGAGACGCACACACATACACACACACACACAAATACACACACACACACACACACACACACACACACACACACACACACACACACATACACACACACACACACACACACACACATACTAATCAATACATATCAAGTTAATAGTCATTTCATATTCACAATATTTTATGTGTGCTATGTTTTGGTTTGATAAAAGTAATTATGTTTACAAATTAATGTAGATGCTCGCATGAAGCCAATTGTTTAAAAATGACTTTTGGTTGTAAAAGGAGCAGTAACTGATGCAGTCACGGTTAAAATGAAGGAGAAACAGAGTGGCATCTTATGTCTGTAAAGAATCTCAGTCATCTTGGCCATGGTACTCTGAAAAAATTTCATTTTGGCAACTGGACTTTCTTGATGTCTTGATGAGCTTGTTCTCTCACTAATGAAGGTTCTTTATGTCTATCTATCTTTGAGGAGTTTCATTTATTTAAACACTTAGAATGGCATCCTTCAACTTGAACCTATCAAGTCCTCAGGGTCAAAAGCACCTCAAGTGGCTGGTTTGTTTGCCTGAAGGATAATGGAATTCAATATGGCTAGCTTTGAATCATTGGCTCACTTCCCTCACATGAGTCATTCAGATTTCCTCACATGAGTCATTCAGATTACATCGGTTATCAGAGGCTTGTTGAAAATTGGTTTCGATTGGTTTAGGGATGACCCAACATCTGCTCTGGCTGAAAGGTTTTATTAAAAGGCTGAAAAGGTTTTGTTGAAGCCTGTTGTCCAGAGGGCTGTGCAAGTCAAGGAGCAAGTATGAATCAGTTTGTCTGTGTTTCTTATAAATTATGGTGAGGGTTCTGCCATCTTCAATGTTTATTGCACTGTCCAAAAGGCTAAATTGTCCCTTTAAACATCTTGACTTCTTCTACATATGGAAACATATATTATATTGAAATTAGATCATTGTTCATCAAAGTTTCAGCAGAACACATAAGTGATCTAAAGTGTGACTGGTTCTGCTTGCCCTAGTATTGTATTACAACAGGTGAATCCTTGTGATTGTGGTGGTAAATAATTTGCCGGCTCTCTTTCAGGCCAGAATGCAAGTAAAAAGTGACAATACAGCATAAGAATCAGTATTTTTGCCCAGTTTGTTTGCTCTCTTTACAATCATTCTAGTCTAAGAATCCATTTATTTTAAGCATTCAATTTTTATTCCTTTGAGATGTTTATGCTACAAAATGTTTCCGATCAGACTGGGTACAACTGTTGAAGGGTGTCTGGCAGTATTATAAGTGACTGAATAAATGCTGTGCATAATAGGTCTGTAAGGGGCTCCCCATTGCGTGTTTCTAGGGAAGTCCATAAATATGAAGGATGGCTCTTCTTTTGTATAGGCGGAAGAAGCTTGGTTTATCTCTCTCAGTTGCTGTAGGAAGTCGACTCCTTTTTTTTCTCGTGACTGCTGGTTGGAGCCTGTTTTAAACTTTTATTTTCTCAGCTTGCAGGACACATAAACTGTATAATGTAATCATCAGTACACACACACCAATAATTCCACTGAGATGCTGTTCCTTTTGTTCAAGGAAAGATACATTTGATGCAACAGCCAAAGCAGAAACAAACCGGGGATGGTTATTTTTTTCCCCACTAGTTTGTGACCATCTGACTGATGATCCAACAGAATATTTCCATCTGTTGAGATGTGAACGCAAATGCAATCAAAAGAAATATATGGAGCTTCTGGCACTAGACAGAAGTAACATTTTGTTCTTAACATTGTCATCAAACCCCAGCTTTCCAGACAGAAAGATGAGAAACCCATTTCAACCTCAAGCAGAAAATTCAGTTTGACATTTTTATTCTCACTTCAGCCTGCATGCTAACTGGTAAATTAAAGTGACACCTGGTTTTCATGATGTCTGAATGGTCAAAACAGGTCCACCCAGCTGACCAACATTTTTATCCAAAATACAAACTTTGGCATCTGAGTTTTCATTACCGTTAGCTTGATAGCCTGTATGACTAATATCAGAAAATCATCCATAGGAGCCAAAGCAACAAAACTTGAATTTTCTCAACATCTCAGCTAATCGCTGCTCCTTCTATGTTCAACATTCAATTTTTGTGGTTAAAGTGACGGAAGAATTGATGAGTATTTTTTTTCAACTTTTCTCCATATTGTTGAGGTGGGATATTGCTGAGGAAACAGAGCTTCTGGTGTCTGGCATGTAAAAAAAAAAAAAAAAAACACTTTTCTTTTAAAGGGATTGTTACATTTATCAAAAAAACAACTAAAAAAGTTAAAAAAAAAAAAATTTAAATTAAAGTGAAAATCATTTAACATTTTGACGCACAATAACAGTCATGAGAAGCTCAAACAATGTTTTGTACAAAAATAATTTTCATCCTCTGTGTTTAAGGAAAGGTACATAAATCAACAACTGTATAAATGAACAAATGAACAAATGGTCAGGACAGGCAGGTGAGGCAGAGACTCACCATTCATCATGAGAAATAAAAAGCTAATAATGAGATAACACAAAATAAAAATACATTTTAACATTTGTCCACTGATCTGTGTAAAGTTTGTATTCCAATATTTTTTTATATTTTTTCAAGTAAAAATTACCAAATTTCTACATCTCCTTGTCAGGGTCTCACACCTGGGTTCAATTCGTAATCGGCGCCAGCTGCAGCAGCAGCCGCTAATCAAGATCCCTATAAAGGGCAGCGGCACGCTCTGCCTGGTGCCGGGGGATTGTGGTTGGACCACGACCACGACCACGACCACGACCCCTTTGGACCCTGACCTTGCGAGAGCCCCCGGTGGACCACCGGACCCCGAGTGTAGACCTGGACCACCGGACTATCCTGCGAGAACCCCGTTACAACCGGACCCAGCCGGCCGGTGTAACATTGGACCCTGTGAGACCCCTGGTGGACCACCAGACCCCGAGTGTAGACCGGGACCCCCTGGTGGACCACCGGATCCCGAGACCCTGCCTGGGGCCCTTCCTGCAGCTCTGCCTTGGACCCAGTCTGGTGAGACCCAGCCTTGTGCGACTGTCTCGGGGCCAGGGAATTGCCAGCGACACCCTGTCTACCTAAATAAAGAGCTCAAACCCTGTTTTCAGCCCCGGTGGTGTGGTTCCCTGCCCGAGTCCGCCCCCCGGTCTGTGACACCTGATCAAATACTGGGAAGAAACCCATGATGCTAGGAAAAAACAAAATCAAGTTTTGGAAAAAAATTGACCTTAAGTGTGTTAATTTTTTTTCTCTTGTGATCCTCTTGATAAACAACCTGTATTAAAACTGATTAAAGTACCACAATTTATTGTTGTCACATGTTGGGTGCACAGAAAATTTGCTCTAACAATTGTAATTTCTTTCTGGGCCAAATATGTTCCTGTGTATGTGAGTGAGAGATGAATGCTGATGGGATGTAAAACATTTGTAATGGTCAGTTTGCACACTTTCAATTGAATATGGAATGAGATACTCTTGATTTCTTACAATTGTAAATCTGACTCCAATAGTGTCAGTACTTCACCAGCCAAGAATCTCACCACATGCCATTGCCTAGAATCTCAGTCATCAGAGTCATGGTATTTACCATTCTGATTGATGCGGATAATAATTTTTCTTAACACAATTTTTCCTGCCATAGTATAGAAAGGCCTTGTCGTACTGTGGTTTTTGACATGATACAGTTGACCATCTGTTTCTGCTGACACCACCTCACGTGTGAACAGACATGAGACAGAAATAATCTGGATTACATTGTCAGATGTATTTTCCAGGAACTACAAAAGACTTTTAAAAGACCTGTGCTGGTGTTAAAGTCTTAAAACATTTGACATGACATTATTTCATTCCATTTTGCTTAAAAGTTCAGCGTGATGAGCAAAAAAAAGCAATGTAAACACAGATGAAGTCGGTTTCATTCAAATTCTTTCACTTGATGCCATGAACCTGAAAAGAAACACACAGTTCATAGTTATGTTCTCTTCCTCAAAAAAAGATCATTCCATCTCTTGCCACTTATCCTGCGCTCAGGGATGCGGGGGACACTAGAGCCTGCCCATTTGTCATTTGGCGAGAGCCGGGTGCACCTTGGACTGATTGCCAGTCAATCCCAGGGCCAGAAACAAAGAAAGACAGCATTCACTCATTTGGGGCAATTTTCTCCCATTAATATTCTACTTGTTCTTGGAATGTGGGGGGAAACTGGAGAACCCAGGGTGAACATGCAAACCCCACACAGAAAGGTCCTTGAAAAGGTCTGGAATCCTTCGAGTCCTTCGTGCTGTGAGGTTGAAGCGCTAACCACTGCGCTACCGTGCAGCCCTTCCAAAAAAATATTTATGTTGATATTTATTAAATATCACATTTCTGACAATAGTTTCAAATCTTTTGCCATCAGCATGTCTGTCACTAATGGCATGTTGAGCATGAACTGACAATGGATCTCTATTTTAATCTTTTGGATTACCACTGATGATTGGTGGTTGAGATTTGGGTTATCAGAGACTTTAAATGAGGTTCTTTGCTATTTTTTGCTCACATGTAGTAAAATTTTGGTTATCTTTGTTGCTGCACAGAGGAACATGGACACAAATGTGGGGAAACAACCAGGAGTTTGAAAAATGACAAAAACACCATTATATCCACACAAACAGTAATTTAGTTGCTATTCTACAGACTTTTTTTTTCCCCTCTTGCTCACAAACGTCTTTTGTGTGAACAAAAAGAAAAGCGGGTGAGGGTGAATTAATTGTTGAGCATGAAGATTTCTTGTGCAGGAGGTAGGTCTGGTTTCACCATCAGCATGTTAATGGCACTCAACACAAACACAAACACAAACACACACACAAACAAAGATACAAACCAACACACACAAACACACACAGTCATTATTAGAATGAAAACATTCTCATCTACACTTAAAATAACAATAGCAGTATTATTTCCTTCACACACTGAAATAACATGCAAATTGCAAATTGATGATGAGCAAACACACACACGCAAACAAACATACACACAAACACACATGCACACGCACAAGGTTGAAAAGGCAGTTGGATGACCTCTATAAACATACAGATACATTTATATGTAAATCAAAATAACACAAACAAGCACTTTTCAAGTAAACACATTTTGATGCATAAAAATGAGTTGCATTCATATTAAAGTATATATTCACATACACATACACACGGTAACACACATATATGGGCACAGAATTTTTCTTAAATGTCACCAAATTTTTACTGGGATTTATCTCTTCACTGCAGAAGGAATGAGCTCCAAAAAGGAATCTAATGATAGAGAAGAATGAACGACTGCTTCAATTTGGACATGATTAATATTACAAAGAATGTTGTGTTGAGTATTTATCATATTTATTGCTGTATATTACTCAAAGCAGCATCAGACTAAAATAATTGTAACATCAGTGGCATTTTTCCTAAAATAATGGATTAAATAACTGCAGATGTAAAATTAAAAGACAGTATCAAAAACGCTGAGACCAAAAAAGGCAGAATCTAAACTCATTAATTACTTAACAAGGATACAAATGGAATAATTTTACTGACGCAGACAATCAGACAACTTTTGGTCTGGGTGGTTTTCTATTGCGGTTCAAAATACAGCCTTCCACATTCGCAGAATGGAAGGTAATGTGAGTCACCATTGTAGATAAAAAAATCAGTGTTTGTATTCATTTCTTTTTAATATTTTATGAATGATTCTCAAATTTGAGAAGATCAGGGGTCATCTGGTATAATTTTTCCTTAAGAGTGAAAGTTTTTTTTAAGAATAAAGGGAAATATGCAGAAATGTTTGTTTGCACTAAATATCACTTTTATGCACGGTTGGACAGTAAGGAGAGAGAGAATGATCAATACAGGTTGGCGAAACAGATAGACAGAGATGGAAAGGATGCACAGCAGTTCCAGGTGATTAAGGATAGAGGGTGATGGAAAGAGTACTTTGAAGAGCTGATGAATGAAGAAAATGAAAGAGAGGCAAGGGTAAAAGATGTGCCTATTGTACTTCACGTAGTAGTAGAGATTAGTAAAAGTAAAATGAGGAAGGCATTGAAGAGGACAAAGAGTGGAGAGGGAGTTAGTCCTGATGATATACCTGTGGAGGTATAGAAGTGTCTAGGAGAAGCAGCGGTAGAGTTTCTAGCGAGATTATTCAGCAAGATCTCAGAGTGTGAGAAGATGCATGTGGAATGGAGAAGAAGTGTGATGGTGCCCATTTTTAAGAATAAGGGGGTTGTGCAGTATTGCGGTAACTATAGCGGGATAAAGTTGATGAACCATACAATGAAGCTATGGAAAAGAGTAATGGAAACTAGACTGACAGCAGAAGTCATCATTTGTGAACAACAGTATGGCTTCATGCTAAGAAGGAGAACTGCAGAATGCTAATAGAGAAGTACAGAGAAGGCCAGAAGGGGCAGCATTGCATTTTTGTAGACCTAGAAAAAGCATATGAAAGGGTGCAAAGAGAGGAACTCTGGTATTGTATGAGGAACTCTGGAGTAGCGGAGAAGTATGTTAGACTGGTGCGGGACATGTATGCTAGCTGTGAGACAGTGGTACGGTGTGCGCTAACATCACTGCCCTGGACGTCTTAAAATAAACAAATACTCCACTTAAGCCTTGACCAGAAACACTACGTAGTCAGTTACCGTGGTATGGCTTGTGTCTTTGTTAACTTTGTGTAAATTTTTACCTGAATCTGAAAAAAACAAGATTTTTTTCTCTTGAATATAGCAGTTAATAATTTATTCACTATCACATTAAACAATGTCTTCAAATTTTAGTATCATCCCTCAGACTCATCACTGAATGATTAATTTTTTTCAGTTTATGGCAGAACGTTGTCAGACGAGCGCCATGCCTGCCAGCAAACTATAGGAGGCTGTAGGCAGGTTTTGTAGCACAGATAGTTCCACAGCTGTCTTTTTGCTGGATTGAATGCTTCCGTCCTCCAGCTGCCAGCTGTTCATTCAGACACTGCTGGGTGGGAAAATGATGGCAGGTACTTTCTCGCCATTTCTATCTCCTCCACCATCTGAAGAGGAAGGCACCCAGGAGGAAATGAGATGAGACAGTTGTATCTATTTTGAGTGTGTTTGAGTGTCTCTATGTGTAATTGTGTGCTTGGGTTTGTTCATTTCAGTACCTTTATGTCTGTCTGTATGCCCGAGTGTGTGTTAATGTGTGTGTGTGTATATATGTGTTTGAGTGTATGCGTATGTGCATGTGTTGGCTGCAGGTTGGAGGTTTTCTGTTTGACTGGATATTTGCTGTGCTATGATTGGTTAACAGTTACTCTAAAACAGCTTTACAAATTGCCTGAAGGCTGTATTCACATTCCGACAAGGCTGAGGTTACCTGGTGAAATGTTAAAGCCCTGGAAAATTATCAAATGGAAAACAGCAACGTCACAGAACACAAGCTCATCTTTGAGAAGAATCACAGTGTTTAATGATGTGATTTCTGATTCCAATCCTAGCACAACCTACCAGTCTGAATCAACTCAATTATGCTGTACCAAATGGAAAGAGAAAATCTAAATCACATTTGCAAAAACTCCAGTTGAAATTTAGGTTAACAATACTGGTCAATAAAATAAAGGGAACACTTGAACAACACAATGTAACTCCAAGTCAATCACACTTCTGTGAAATCATAGTGTCCACTCAGGAAGCAACACAGATTCATTTTGACTTGTTTTAAGGACATTACATCGAAGTTGGATCAGCCTGGAGTTTGTTTTTACACTTTAATTTTGAGTGTGACTCCTAATCAGACCTCCATTGGTTGATACAACTGATTTCCATTGATCATTTTTGTGTGATTTTGTTGTCAGCACATTCAACTGTGTAAAGAGCAAAGTATTTCATAAGAATATTTCATTCATTTAGATCTAGGATGTGTTTTTTAAGTGTTCCCTTCATTTTTTTGAGCAGTATATGAACAGAAACTTAATAATTGTTTTACTGGAGTTACACATTGTTTCCCCCCTGTTCTTGATGCAGGCTTAATTCCAAGGCTTTTTATTCATTAATTAGTTGTCTTATCCTCTTGTCGGTGTTGCGGTAGGGCTGGATCCTGTTATTCGGGAGATAGTGTTTATCCTGGACAGGTTGCCAGTTGATCACATGGCAACATAAAGTGAAAACCATTCATCTCCCATTCACAGCTATTGGCATTGTAGGGTCTATCTAACTGTGTGTTCTTTAGTCTGTAGAAGGAAACCATGCAAACCTAGGTTTCAGATACAAGAAAAAAAGTCTACTTATTCTCACTGGGATGGATGTGTAGTTGACATCAATACAAGATGTACATTTTGCTAAGTTAGAAAAACCCTCATTGGATCAAATTATATCAAATTATATCAATAAAATTATATCAATATATCAATATATCAATAATATCAATAATATCAATAATATCAATATTCTATTGTAAGTCGCTTTGGATAAAAGCGTCTGCCAAATGCAATGTAATGTAATGTAATGCAATGTAATGTAATATAATTATGGGATTTATTAAAAATTGTAACCAATACAATTAGAAATTCAGTGGATGATGACCAACAGTTCCAACAAATTTAAAGACTCATAATAATTAATCATTAATTTATACAATGATTTCATTTGGAAAAAAAAAAAAAATTGAAAAAAAAATTCAATTAAAAATAAATCAAAAGGAAAAAGATTCAAATGTGTAGATAAATGAATCACATGAGGATGGAGGGATTATCTCAAAGACCATTAGAAATGCTGAAAATAAGGTCTTGATACAAAAATACATTAACATTTAATGAGAAAAACACCAAAAAATAATGGGAACAAAACATTCCAAAGAGAAGACAAAATAGGAATTAAATTTTACTTGCAATGGAAGCGATGAAAATAGAGTTTCTACAATAAGAAATTTGGTTTAAGAAAAAAGATACATCAAGAGGGCTCTTGTATATCCCTTCCTTAAAACAGAGTAGATAGAAGCAATTTCACAAAGTTAATTCAAGTTAAAGGTAAATACAGCTGTTTGTGAAAGTGGACATATAGGAACACACAAGACAAACACAGACAAACACACATACACACACACATACACACACACACACACACACACACACACACACACACACACACACACACACACACACATACACACACACACACATACACACACACACACACACACACACACATACACACACACACACATACACACACACACACACACACACACACACACACACACAAACAAACACTGCTAGGCAATTAGGCTTTGACACAAAAAGACATGAGGTTCCTGACCTTATAACTTCATGTATAAAAGCCGCTGAGATACAGAGTGTCTTAAAAGGAGCAGCTTGAGACGTTGGTGGGACGTTGGCACTCGATCGCTACTGGCGAGAATGACCTTTCCCTAATGGTCTGGCCAGTAATGGCTCCGAGCAGCAGGAGACATACATGTACAAAAAGCCTCGAGGACCATTTATTTTTTAACATTTGAGAGTCATTTTCTAATGGTGGCAATTCTGTCAACCATCATGTAAATGTCACAAGCTCTCAGACAAAATTATCTTTTTGAAATGTGAATATCTTCCATGCTATCAATTTCATTTTCACCTTCAACTCAAGATGATTTTGTTCTCTGAACCTTTTAAATGGAATTCATGTTGTAAAATGTAAGGGGGCCCAGAAGTCCAAAAAACACCACAACACTTTGAGTTGTGTGTGTTTTGATGTGGTTGTATTAATGAGCACTTGTCTTGCTATGTGAGTAGGGAGTTTCTTCTGTTTCTGATCGCTAAGGTTTTTTTTTGTTTTGTCCTCAGGCATCTCCTGCTCAAAAAGATATTACCCTGGTTGAGGCTCTCTGATTATATAAAATACTAATATAGATATCTTTGTTAAATAAGTGCCTATAGCAGTATAATAATAAAACAGCTTACTCCCATCAGTGCTAAAAGCTTAGCGCACCTTGAAATCAGTTGGTTGTTATTGTTGTTGGAGTTTAAATGGCTTCATATAGCAACAAAGGTACTGAAGATGTGTCACTGTTCTGTTACTTTAAAAGTTGAATACATATCTTGCTTATGGCATATTCTTCATATTCATTTTTAGCTCAGAGAAATAATTTAACCATTTTCAACTTCCTAGGATGAGACTAATGTTTCTGGATTTGTGATTTGAAAAAAAGCTAACTTCCCTCATTTCCCTGTTTTATATAAAACATTGTTTAAATTGCCCAATTTTTTCCACCCCCAGATAGTGAATGATTTTAACTTAATTTTCCATCCATCATCTGCCAGTTGTCCAGTACTGAGGGTCACAGGGGATGCTGGAGCCTATCCCAGTTGTCATTCAGCAAGAGACAGGGTACAACCTGGACTGCCCACCAGTCAATCGCAGGGCCACATATACAGACGTACAAAGGTCACTCATGCGGGGCAATTTCCCTACATTTTTTCCAACTAACCTGCTGCCTGTTTTTGGACACTTGGGGAAACTGGAGAACCTGTCAGACATGCAAACTCCACACAGAAAGGTCCCCTTGTCGGAATCGAGCCAGGGTCTATCATGCTGTGAGGCTGAAGCTCTGAGCTCTCCACCTCTGTGCTGCCCGAATCATGAGAAAGGTAATCAGAATCATGACTTTAATGATGAATGCATGCAGAATAGAATAAATGATTCTTATTGTTAGAGAGCAGAGATTAAAGACCGTCCGTATTACAAAACAGAAAATTGAAGGTCAAATTCAAAAGCTAGGAGTAAGTAAGATTGAGGTTGTTGAATTGTAAATGCTCAAAATAGGGGCATTTTTATATCAACTCTGATAATGTCATGGTGATGATATTAAATTGACAACATAATCAGTCAGGGGTGGAATAAAAAGGGAGGTCTTTGGATGATTTGGTGCCATGTTTCTCAAAAAAAAACAGTGGTTTTCAAGTTATTTTGTTTTCGTTCAACCTTTTGATGATTTCATATCTGGACTTCTTGCGTATTTTGTGACATTACCTTCTAATTTTCTACTATTTGCATTATGTTCTGACTTTACCACAGTTGTATCTTATAAATTGGTGTAGAATTTGTCTCCCTGAGCTGGTCCCAACCCAGGGTTGCGTCAGGAAGGGTGTGCGGCATAAAATTTTCACCAAAACCAAATATGCAAATCAAACCTGAAAATCCCATACCAGATGAATTGAGGCCCGGGCTAATGATGACCACCATTGGTACCAATAACCTACAGGGTACCAGTAGAAATTGGGCTACTGTGGGTCAAAGAAGGCATGGCTGGAAGCAGAGAGAGAAGAGGAAAGGGAAGAGTCTGGGACTGAGATTATGGACTTGGAATTTTGGGTTGGTGACAGTAAAGGGTATAGAGTTGGTTGGCATGATACAGAGAAGGAAGGTGGATATCCTGTGTGTTCAGGAGACTGGGAGGAAAGGACGTAAGACCAGAAGCTTAGGAGATGGTTTACTGGAAATTTATGGTGTGATACTCAATGTTGTCAGTGGCTTTGCCCCACAGGTGGGATGTGAGTGGGAGGAGAAGTTCTGGAATGAGTTATATGAAGTGATGCAGAATGTACCCAGAGATGAAAGATTGGTAATTGGTGTAGACTTCAACGGACTTGTTGGTGCAGACAATAAAGGTGATGAGAAGTGATGGGCAGATTTGATATACAGGATAGGAACACAGAGGGACAGATGGTGGTAAATTTGCAAAAAGGATGGAAATGGCTGTAGTAAACACTTTTTTCCAGAATAAAAGACAGGAGCATGGCCTTTTAAAAAAAAATAAAATAAAAAAAAAAGACAGAGACATAGAGTAACTTATAGGAGTGGAGGTAGGTCACACAGGTACACTACATCTTGTATAGACAAGGCAACTTGAAAGAGATTAGGAGCTGCAGACGAGTGGTAGGTGAGAGTGTAACCAGACAGCATAGGTTTGTCAGATGACTCTGGTGACAAGGAAGATCAAGAGGACAGATGCAGGGCAGAGAACAAAGCGGTGGGTGCTGAAAAGGGTGGAGTTGAGAAAGGCTCTCAACAGTCAGCTGAGGATGCTGCAATTTGAGCTACCAGGCAGGTGGTCTAGAGGAAGACCAAAGAGATTTATGGATGTAGTGAGAGAGGATATGAAATCAGTTGGTGTGAGAAAGGGGCATGGAGAGAATAAAGTTAGATGGAGATGGTGATTTGCTGCAGAGACCCCTGAAGGAAGAAGCCAAAAGGAGAAGGTGTAAAAATTTGGTGCCCATGTAATAATGTTGCCCCAGGCTTGGAACTGGTGCGGACAGGCCCTGCTGTGATATTCTGTTTGCTTGGATGTTGACAGAGGGTTGTAGCAGGCAGTGTATGGCCCCAATCCCAACAACAACACACGAGAAAGTGTTCAAAGACTTTACTGGGGTAATATAATGTAAAGAGGAAACTTGCGTCTTGCATAGCAAAAAAAAAAAAAAAAAAAAAAAATAGTCTGAGAAGGGAGTGAGTGTGGAGCTGGTACTTAAGGAGGTGAGTTGATTGCACTGATTAGTTGCAGCTGTGTGTCCAGCTGAACGCTAATGAGCTGATGACTGTTCAACCTGGTCTCCCTTTTGGCATCCCTAGAGGGGGCTGCAAGAGATCATTACTGCTGGGGACTCCCTTGTTCTACTTGGAGACTTTAACACTCATGTGGGGAGTGACAGTGAGACCTGATCTGATCTGAAGCCAAGTGATGTTTTGTTACTGGACTGACAAAACTGTCAACTTATCACCATTTGTTGGTGGGTTGGCTCCGATTGTGGGGGAGGATGTTGGTCAGACCCTTCAGTAATTGCAGAGGCAAAGACTTGGACTTGGGAGGAGTTTGGTGAGACCTTGAGAAACAACTTTTGGAGGGCTTCGAGGAAATTCAAGTTCACCATCCAGTAGAGTCGCTGCTCCTCTGCATTGAGAGGATGCCACCTGGACACATCCCTAGTGAGGTGTACGAAGCATGTTCAGCCAGGACAAGGCCCTGAGGAAGACCCAAAACACGCTGGAGAAACTGTGTCTCAGTTAGCCTTGGAATTCCCCGGGAAGACCTGGACGACATGACCAGGGAGAGAGAAATCCTTTCTGCTTCAGCAGCTGCCCTTGTGACCTGACCTCGGATAAGCGGAAGATGAATGTATGGACGGAAAGGATGATGGTCATTGTTTCATCAGATCGATCTAGAATGAGCAGACACAAACACACACACACACACAAACACACACACACACAGAGCAACTGAAAGAATTTGCAAAGCAACGCCTCCATCTGGTGTGTTTGTGTGCGTGTGCATGGGTGGGGGGCAGGGAAGCAAATTGAGAAGGTATGGAGTATGGGGAGAAGAGGGAGACGTGGTAAGACGGAGATTAGGAAAGAGGACAGAGGCACAGGATTTAAGATGGAGGAAGGTGAGAGAGGCCACGAGAAGGAGAAGGAGGTGAAGAAAGTAGAAGAAATGGAGGGCAGAAAGAGATGAGGATAGGTGAAGTAGAAGGGGGATATAAAGAGCCAAAAGGGATGTGAAAGGGAAGGCAGGGGCAATCAGAAGGGAAGTGGGAGCCAAAAAGAAGACAAGTGTAGGGAAACAGATAAGGGGTGGAGAACAAGGGAAGAGAAAGAGATGAGGGGATGTGATGAAATAGAGGCTAGAAGAAGAGAGAGTTTTGGAAGCAAGAAGTGAGATGACGGAGAAGAAGGAGGAGGTGAGGAGAAGATGGGGGATGCACAGAAACCGAGGAGGAAGGAAGTGATGATAAGAAAACAGGTGACAAGACAGAGGCAAAGAGCCAGGGAGAGATGAGTAATATGAGAGATAAGGAGTCAAAAGAGATCTAGGGGAGGAACGGGAGGTGACAAAACCTAGATGGTTATGAGGAAGAGAGTTGTGGAAAGGGAGGCGAGAACCAAAGATGAGAAATGAGAGGGAGGTTTGGAGGGGAAAGGGAAGAAAGGGCATAGGAGCTGAGAAGGATGAGGTGAAACCAGACAGGACAAGGTTTTATCACAATCCTCTTTCTCCTCTTTTTCCATCAATGTCTGTGCTTCACCCGTTGCTTATAAACCTGTTGACAGTTTTCTATACAACTTAAGTTTGATTGATTATCAAGATAAGAGCATGTTCTTTCGCTTCATGTGAGATGTTGGGTTAAAAACAAGCAGCTGATCTTTAATTACAGATAAACTTTGATGTTCCAGCTCCTTCACATCCCGTGTTCCTGCATTGCTCTTTTGATGTTAAATGATTTAGAAGCATCTTTGGAATCCAGTGAGTCGATGGTTCACATGATACCAAAGGAGGAGGGACGGAGCTCCTCTGAAGATTTATTATATCCATTAAAACGACTCCCGACATGGTTGATTTTAATTTCAAGATGCCAAACAGGCAAGGAACAACTAGCAAAAATATATGAAAGAAGCCAGAAAGGATCAAAAACTCTGAAAAATAAAATTATGTGGTTATCAATGGAGAACAGAAATTTATTTGAAGCTGGAAAAAAGGAATACTTTGATAAATATTTCTTAAAAAAAATAAAACTATCTAAACAGTATATGTCATGACAAGACAGAAAAACTGGAGGATTGATGGAACCTAAAAACACAATTAACAGTAAATCAACAGTAAAGCAAATTATCAGCTCAGTAACGGCTTGTTTCTTGGAAAATTTGTAAACTAAAGCATTCGTAAGTCCAGGCCACATTGTATTATATATACTGTCATATACATGCACACTAAAATGAGAACAGCCTGACACGATCAAGATTAAACCAGGAATAAGAAACAGTAGATAATGTAGATAATTCATGACTTCCTGTTTTTGACAGGGGGTCACAAATCCAAGAAGTGACACATTGGGTCACTGAGTTGTATTTGTCATAGATGAAAAGGTCAGTAATATTTGGAGCATTTTCTTTTTTTTAATTGATCAATTCATTTTTGTGTCTATGTGTTGTAGCGCTGGCATGGACACAATGACCCCTCTGAAATTGTAAAAAAAACAAATTGTAGGGGTTGGAGGCCAGATGGATGAAATGAGAGAAAAGAGAAACATGAAATCTGTCAGGTTTCATGCTACAGGACATGTTGCAAAACAACCTTTCAAAGAAGAATAATAAACAAATGAAAAACCAAGTAATGAACAATGCACAATGACTCTTCTACAACTGTGACTTCAGGGAGCTCACAAAATCTTTGGAAAACAAACTTGTCAGAAAAAAAACACAAAGAACAAATGTTACAGGAGGAAACCATTCCGTGAGCACATATAAGGAAAGACTGAGCGTATTTTATATGATACGTGCTGGTGAAGGAATGGTTGCGTAGATTAGATTAGATTCAACTTTATTGTCATTACGCATGTAAGGATACAGAGTGACCAAATGCAGTTAGCATCTAATCAGAAGTGCAAAAATCAGAAGTGCATATGCACAAAATGTGCAGTATTTACAGATAAATGCAGTATTGACAGAGTAAATGCATTTTTTTCAGCTAGTGCAAGTAGAGGTGGATAAGATATGAGCAGAATATGTACAGCTAGTGCAAGTATGGTGGACAAGTGCAGATTATATGCAAATAAGTAATGATTAGTATGATTAACAGATTGCTATATACAGATGGAACAATAGATATACCGATGTCTTATACAGTACAGAAGGGATAATATAGATATGTTATATGAACAATTATACAGAATATACTGATGGAACTATAAATATACAGATGTCTTTGTCAGGATCTCCTCTTGGCAGCCGAGAGGAGACACCTGATCACAATTAATAGTCAGCGCCAGCCCCCCCCCGGACCTTCGGACCCTGACCCTGCAAAATCCTGATCAAAAAATAAAGAGACTCTATCAAACTCCAGTTCTGGTGGTGTGGTTCCCTGTCCGAGCCGTGACAGAATTCTCCGGCCAACATGGACCCGGGGAGCCCACCACCGGGGCCCGATCCCAGCCCTGAGGACAATCTGGTAGAAGCCCTGACCATGCGAGACCAGAGGCTGGGACAACGCGAATGGACAATATGCGACCTAGCCTCCTCTCTACACCGAAATCAAAACCAGATCTAGAAGATCAACGCTCAGTTGGGCCAGATCTCCTCGATTCTAGCCCAGCTGTCGCAACAGCAGAATCCACCGGCCCCTGTTTTGGAACCAGCCCCTCGACATCCTCCCGCAAAGGAACCTCATGTGCCAGATCCCCCGCGATACCGGAGACCAAGGTGAGTGTGGTGATTTTTTTTTTTTTTTTGTTACAGGTCTCACTGGTGTTTGGTCTACAGCCGATGACCTACCAAACGGACGAACAAAAAAATCGCCTACACCATCAGCCTACTCACCGGAGCAGCACTATGCTGGGGGTCGGCGGTGTGGCGGAAGAACGGACCACTGTGCCGGTCCTATGCCGCCTTCACCATGGAGATGAGGGAGGTCTTCGACCACCCTCTCCAGGGAGACGATGCGGCGAGACGCTTGGGTGACCTCACCCAAGGGGGACAGAGTGTGGCCGAATATGCTGTCGTGTTTCGGACCCTTGCGGCGGCATGTAACTGGAACGACTCGGCGCTGCGATACGCCTTCCAGAGGAGACTAAACGAGGAGCTGAAGGACCAGCTGGCAGTGAGGGACGAACCACCGGACCTGCATGCCCAGGTCAACCTTGCCATCTGAATAGATAATCGTCTCTGCGAGCGAAGGCGGGAGAGGAGGACCCAGGATTCCCCTCTGGACCGTGCCAGTCCTTTGCCCTCGGCCCCGAGTCCCGCCGCATCGGGGGAGGAGCCCATGCAGCTGGGCCGAGCGCGCCTCACCGCTGAGGAGAAGACTACCCGGCGGCGCCAGAACGCCTGCCTCTACTGCGGTGAGGTGGGCCACTACGCCACCACCTGCCCGACAAAGAAGGGAAAAGCTGGGGGCCGCCAGGGCCGGGGGGGGGGTCCTGGTGAGCCGTACGGTGATGCCCTCCCCGCTGACTCACCTACGGGTGCCGGCTTCGCTGGAGTGGGGCATGTACCAGCGTTCCGTCCCGGCACTGGTAGACTCTGGAGCAGAGGGCAACTTAATTTACGAGGCCCTGGTTAAAGAGCTCCTCATCCCCACCACAGCCATTCAACCACCCCGCTGCGCCGTGTCCCTGAACAACCGCCGGCTGCCTCAGGTTCAGCGCCAGACCGTCCCCGTCCGCATCCGGATTTCAGGTAACCAGAGTCAATCTCCTTCGCCATCCTGTCGGGACTTCACTCCCCCCTGGTGCTCGGGTTCCCCTGGCTGCAGATACATAATCCCCACATCGACTGGGCTGCCGGTAAGATCCGAACCTGGAGCACATGTCATGTAGCCTGTCTGACCTGCGTCCCTCCTTATTATCATGACCTTGCCCCGGTCTTCGACAGAGACCAAGCCCTGACCCTCCCCCCTCACCGGCCTTATGACTGCGCCATAGACCTACATCAGGATGCAGTTCTACCCAGAGGTCGACAATACAACCTGTCAAAACCAGAGAGGACCGCCATGGAAGAGTATATTAGAGATTCCCTGGCGGCTGGCTTGAGCCGACCATCCTCCTCCCCAGCCGGGGCGGGGTTCTTCTTTTGTGGAGAAGAAGGATGGGGGCCTCAGACCCTGCGTGGACTGCCGGGGTCTGAACAGGATCACCATCTGGAACAGGTACCCACTTCCCCTTATTGATTTGACCTTTACCCCCCTCCATGGGGCCCAGATCTTCACTAAATTGGATCTAAGAAACGCGTATCATTTAGTTAGAATCAGGGAGGGAGGTGAATGGAAGACGGCCTTTAATAAGCCCCTGGGGCATTTTGAATATCTAGTAATGTCTACATGGTATCCCCGTAGACATTGTTTCCGATAGAGGTCCTCAGTTCACGTCCCGCGTTTGGAAGGCTTTTTGTTTAGCAATTGGGGCCAAGGTCAGCCTGTCATCCGGATTCCACCCCCAAAGTAACGGCCAGACAGAGCGGCTGAACCAGGTGGTGGAGCCGACCCTCCGCTGCGTTACCTCGAGAAACCCCAGCTCCTGGAGTGATCACCTTCCCTGGGTGGCGTACGCGCACAACACCCTCACCCCAGCGCCGCTACCCAGCTCTCACCTTTTCATTGCACGTATGGCTACCAGCCTCCCTTGTTTCCCGATGACAAACGAGAGATCGCAGTCCTCTCGAACGGCGTCCATCTCTGCAGGTGCGCTCGGACCTGGCGTCAGGCACACGCAGCCCTCCTCCGTGCTTCCCGGCGAACTCAGACACAGGCTAACCGCCGCCTATTCGAGGTGCCGATCTACGCCCCGGTCACAAGGTGGTGTGGTTCCCTGTCCGAGTCCTTCCAAGCCGTGACAGTCTTATAGAACTCTACAGAATGGATAATATAGATATGTTATATGAACAATCATACAGAATTGTACAAAATGTACACTTATAAATTGTGTAACCAGATGAGCACCTGTCAGATACCATTGAAGAGAATATCGTGTAACAGTTATACACCTATGAGAACCTGCTGGTTTTGCTCTGCAGGCTCTTGCAACCACTCTTGGTGCGGAGGAATTTGAAGAGTCTGTTAGCTGGAAAAAAAGAGTCTCTGAGAATGCTGCACGTCTGACACAGGTTTCTCTACAGCTATCTTCTGCAGCAGGAAGTTGTGTAGTGCCTTGCGATCAGCCACAGAGCAATTTCCATACCAAACTGTCACACAGTTGGTCAGGATGCTCTCCATCGCACAGCGGTAGAATTTACCCAGGATGTCAGCAGATGACTCTTTTTCAGTGTCCTCAGAAAAAAGACACTTGATGGGTGGAGGTTGGAGCTGTTAGTTGTCCAAGACAGGTTCTCAGAGATGTGGGCCCAGGAATTTGAAGCTGGAGACTCATTCCACCTCCATGCTGTTGATGTGGAGGGGGGCATGGTGTCTCCATTCTCCTTCCTGAAGTCAACAATGATCTCTGGATTTACTGATGTTTAGGAGCAGGTTGTTGTCAGCACACCATGCAGCTATGTGTTTTACCTATACCTTGTATTCAGCTTCATCATTGTCACTAGTGAGTCAAATCACTGTTGTGTTGTCTATGGAGTTGGATCCAAACATAAGTCTGCCGTCATGGGTGAAGAGGGAGGAGATGAAATGGTTCATCGCACATCCCTGTGGAGTGTCTTGAGTGTAATGGAGGTGGACGTGGTGCAGTCTGACCTGACATGTTGAGGTCTGTTGGTTAGAAAATCCATGATCCAGTTACAGAGGGAGGTATTGATCCTAGATCCAAAGGTTTTTTGATTAACTTGGAGGGGATGACTGTCTTTAATGCTGAGCTGAAGTCAACAAACACCATTCTAGCATAAGTGTTCTTGTTATCCAGGTGTGAGAGTACACAGTGCAGCACTGTGGATACAACATCCTCTGTACTCCTGTTGCTATGGTAAGCAAATTGGTGTGGGTCAAGTGTGGTGGGCAGACATTCCGTGAGGTGTGCCAGGACCAGTCGCTCAAAGCATTTCATCACTATGGGAGTTAGTGCCACTGGGCGATAGTCATTCAGGCAGTTTGAAGAGGAATGTTTTGGCACCGGCACCATTGAGCAGGTTTTGAGGCACGCCGGTACAACTGCTTGGGACAGAGACAGGTTGACAATGTCGGTGAAAACTCCTGAAAGCTGCTCAGCGCAAGCTCTGAGCACAAGTCCAGGTATGCCATCAGGGCCAGCAGCCTTGCATGCATTGATTTGGTTCAGTGCGTTCTGTACATCTCTGATGACCACCAGCTACTCACTCAATCACACAGAGGGCTCTTAATAGCCTTCGCCTTATTGTCCTTATTGAAACGAGCATAAAAGTAATTCGGCTCATTGAGGAAGGACACATTCATGGTTGTTGATGAGGTGTTGCTGCTCTTGTATGGCCTAGATGCCCTCCCACATGCGTCAGAGTGGTCTGAGTGTACCTCCACCTTCAGCTTGCGTTCATGCTTGGCCTTCTTGATGCCCCTCTTCAGGTCTGCTCTGGATGTGCTGTAGGCCGGTGCATCACCTGATCTGAACGCCTTTTTGTGTGCCTTCAGCAGGAGCCGCACATCCCTGAACATCTATGGCTTCTGATTGGGGTATATGGCAATCTATCTCTCTGTTGTGACACTGTCAATTGTAGTGTTGATATGTTCCACTACTGATTGGGTGTAAGAGTCAACATCTATGTGAGAGCCAAAGGTAGCCTAAGAGGCAAATATACTCCAGTCTGTCTTCAAACCTATCCTGGTGGACAGAATCTACCCCACTGGCCATACCTTAATGGTCTTCAGTTATTTCACTCAGTTGATAAATGGTGAGTACTTGTGGGTGAGATACAAAGAGAGGTGAGGTGTGTCGTATTGTAAGCTCCAGGGATGTTGGTGTAGACATGGTCAAGGGTTTTGTCCCCTCTGGTGTGACAGGAGACATGTTGGTGGAATTTAGGAAGTACTGTCACTAGGTTGGAGTGGTCGAAGTCACCTGCAACAATAAATGGGCTGGTTGCACAGTTTGTTGTTTGCTGATGGCTGTGTGAAGTTTGACCATAGCAAGCTTGATGTCTGCATCCTGTGGTATATAAGCAGCTGTTATTATTGTGGATGTAAATTCCCTCAACAGATAAAATGGTCCACATTTAGCAATGAGAAACGCTAGGTTAGCTGAGCAGTGTCTACCAACAGTGACAGTGTGCAGCCAGAATTGTCTGCTGTTCTATCCATTCGGAGAGTGTGGTGCCCCACTAGTTCGATTGCAGTGTCGGGTATACTGTCATTTAGCCATGTTTCAGCGAATACCATGACACTACAGTCCATCATTCTTTTGTGGTTGGTAATCTGAAATTTTAGCTCATCCATTTTGTTCACCAAAGACTACACATTAACAAGGAAAATGCTAGGTAGGGAGAGCAGGTGTGGTGTTCACTGTCGCTTGGTTCTTAGTCCTCCACACTTACCCCGCCTTTGTTTATGGTCTCTGCGCCTGCAAAAGTGCTTCTGCTTTGAGCGTTGGGAGGTCTTCTTAACTTTGGGATGAGACAATTGTTGCAGATAAAACTATCAGATGTTTGTAATCTGATGTTGAGTGAAGACGTTAGAGAGAAGCTGTTCTGACCATACAGACCCGAACAGAGTAGAAATGATACAGCTATTTTACAAAGCCTGAAGAGACGCTGAGCCTCGCATTATTCACGCACCGCCATCTTGATCATAGATAAAGAATCCCAAGAGAAAACATTAAAGTACTCCTTTTACAAAAGTCATGAAACATGGCAGGTTTTGTACAACTGTGTTTTTTGTCCTTCATTCAGTGTTAGTTAGCTACACTCTTGTAATGCGTGTGATCCAGTGTTTGTATGTGTGTGTGTGTGTGTGTGTGTGTGTGTGTACATGGCTTTCATGGCCTTGTGCTGTGAGCCTTATTTGAGGGTTAATGTTGCGGCGCTAGGACTGCATAGATTTCAGCACAAAATTAGGCCATTATGGCCTCTGCACACAAACAGAACCGTCCACACACACGTGCACGCATACACACACACACGCACACACACACAAAGGCTCCCAGGGGTGTAAGGTTGCACATGTAAATGATGGCATAACCATTAAACTCATACACATACATTCATACACATCCTGAGTTGATCTCCTTCTGATCTATCCCTCTAGCTCTTTCTCTCTTTCTAACACACACACACACACTGCCCTATTTGGCTTGACTCAAGCCATGTGCACAATCCAAGAAGAGATTATCTTCAGAGGGGGATTGATTCTGTGGCCTCAGTGATAATTTGGTTTTGACCCACCCAACAAGGTACTGTGTTCTGTTAATTTAAGTGCTGAGGGAGTCTCAGAACAGAGCACCTCTGTGTTTTGTGTTGTCTTGAACATTGTGCTGGTTGGTTCATGGAGCAGAGACTTGACCATGAGAAGCATCCAAACAGCAACATAGTTGATTTGCTGGTTTTAAGTATACTTGTTCAAAAAAAATGATTATGATTTTCAATTGATTCCCCAAACTAACTGGGATTAAAGGAAGACAATTTTTGAAAATACATTTTTCTTTTCAAAAACATAGATCTAGGAGAGATTATTTTATGACCTTTAAAGGGCTTTTTGGTAAAACAGTAGACTGAGTCTTGCCCTTTCACCAGAGTGTGATCAGGCTTGGAAACAATGTTGTTGGTAGGTTGAAGGCAAAGCCATTGTGATTGATGAGAGGAAACATGTTCTCCCTCTTCCCTCTGCCCACTGTGTCTGTCACTGTGTCTCTTTGAACAGACTGACGTACTTCTGGAAACTTCAACAATACTCCCTCTTGTTAAAGTGACCTTTTCAACACAAGGGCTCTATTGCCTACTGTTTACTTGGAATGTTCCATGTCTCCCTGGAATGAAGGGGGAGCAGGACAAAGACGGACCCTGGGAGGGTCGAGGGGACAGTAGGATCTAATGGCCATTGGCATAAGCTTGGCTTTGGCAAGAAAATTTTAGTCCAAATTCCCCTTGCATTCGCTGTGAATCTCATGATTAAGCACCAACTTTCACAATTATAGAAAACAATTGGTTTGGCAAGTGGGCTATAACATGAGCTGAGACCAGTCTGGCTGTAAAACTGATCAGATAGCAACTGGCACTAGAAGGACTAAGAATGGATCATTTGATCGATATACCTTTGGTGACAGCAGAGGGATCGTTTGATCCCCCTACCATGGAATGTGGTCTTTCCAGTATGCTAATGATATGGCAGCTTCCTGTTGAGAGTTGAATGTAGTTTGTCAGAGGAGCAGCTCTGGGGGGAGGGGCGGAAAGAGGTGTGAATCAGTTTTACATGGATTTCACCTAACCAAGGGTAATTGTAACTTCATTGCTTCTGACTCTGATCTTCCTCTTGAAAGCTTGAATGGTCTTGTTTTTTGTAAATATTCTGCATATCTTCATGATTCATAACCACATATTCATCATTTTTGTTGAGTTCAATTTAGTAAGACATGAAAATAAGGGAATGAAAAATATACACAATAGAAACTTTGCTTTTTTCGAATGGTCTGTTTATTTTTGGATAAAACCTTGTTACGAAAACAAAATTCACACATATTTACAACTTTTTTAAAACTCTGCTTGGTCTGAGCAGACCCGGCACTCCCACTGCATTTCTTTTGCGCATTTGCCACACGTAAACTTGTAGCAGTGCACACATTGAATAGTAGCGGGGTTCCTTTCGCACCGGTGCTGGACTTGGCATTTCCTCCTTTTGCCGAGATCGTCTGGTGTGGCGGCCTGTTTGCGAAGACAGTTCTCCTTTCCAAGTCTTCTTCCGGCTGGCTGCATACACTGTCAGGGTGGCGTCAGTTGTTGAAAACACCTGAGTGCTGAACTCATTGCATTTCAGCTCTCGATCTGAAGGGGGAATTTCTCTGCGAATCTTATTGAGTGTCCCAAGAAGGGTAGTTTTCCGGCTGAGCAACTTTTTTGCAAGGGAACTAGAGGTAAGAAAATTGTCCGTTGTGACAATTCTGCCCTGGTCCAGAAATGGTCCCATCAACTTCATAACCACACTCTCGGACAGTCTCTCCTCTTTGGGACGACCAGGTTCTTTGCCAACATATGGAAAGACGTTGCAGATATATTTCTACGTCAAGTCGCAAGCCACCCAGATCTTGATGCAAAACTTATCAGGTTTTGTCACAATACACTGCAGAAAAGGGCAACGTGTCTTCGATGGGTAGAGCTGTTCATCGATTGTGATGTGACGACCAGGTCTGTGGAATATGACACAGTTCTTCTGAAATGATTCCCATAGTTCAGAAATTGATAGCAAGAACACCCGGACAGGTTTGCAGCAAAGCACAGGTGTTGCATGACGTCTTTGAAGCCGTCTCTAGACATTGTTGCCATGATCCATTTGTTTCCGTACATCTCTAACAAGTTGTCAGACAATGATGGAACCTTAGTCACCCCTTGGCAGATGATAACTGCGATTAATGCCATAAGCTCTGGAACATCCATGAACCAATCCAGAGCTTCTGTTTCCCTTGCATGCTTAATTGTGCATGCTTGAATGATATGAAGCATCTGAAGACTGACAAAACAGAGGAAGCTTTGAAGGCGAGTTTTGATCCTTGATAAGAAGATCAAGGCCTCCCCTACATTTCATACCTTGCATTGTACTGTAGGTGAGGCCTTGGTCTTCTTGTGATATGTTTCTGAGGCGGAGCTGTTTCTGAATGCGATCTATTTGAATGAAATCAAATTGATGACTCATCATGGTTGCATAGGGATGGGATTATAAATACTTGATGAGATTCAGTAGCTGAGCAATATAAAATCCAAGTGGACAATGACTTGCTGGGGCTACAGTCATGGCCAAAAGTTTTGAGAATGACACAACCATAGAAACATCTGGCAAACACCTAAAAACCCTGGAGGAACAGACTTTGTGAAAGTGTCATTCTCAAAACTTTTGGCCATCACTGTAGAATGTGAAGACACCAAGAAGACAAAGGCCTCATCTACATTTCACACCTTGGATTGTACTCCCAGCAAGTGGCTGCCTGACATTAGTGGCACATTAGAGTAACAACAGGGGCTGCTCAGCCACCGCATTCCAGGGTTGGGGATCAAATGATCCCTATTCAGTTCTTCTAGGAGTACCCAAAAACTCCAGTCTTGCTAGGGCAGTGTTTCAAGGAACAATCATGAAAGGGTTGCTGAAGAGAAAAATTTTTGACCAATTGTTTGCTGACCCACCCCTCCAAGAACCTAACTTAATTTCAAATATCACCATAGAAAACTGCCAGATACAACTAAATTTGATTCTAAACACAAACGTTAAACCTCAAATATGAAAAATAACTTATGCTTCAATGTTTGTCCCCTGAAAAAAAAAGAAACTGAAATGAGCCCTCCCAAGAAGTCGAGGCCAAATCCAGCTGCTAAAATTCTGGCCAGCATACAGTATAATCTCAAAAAGGAGAAAGGTGTTTCAATACTGGTACAAGGAAGTTTTGAGCCTCATTTAGTGAACGTTTGATGATAATCATACATCCTTTAAATTAATTCGCTGCAATTAACCCATCACAGATGAACCATGAGCAGTAGGCTGCCATCCAGCAGCGGAGTAGTTAGACAGTTCTGTCTTGCTCAACAACATTTTGACACACTAGGAGGAGCCAAGAATCCAACCAGGAATCTTCGGTTCCAAGGACAAGCGTTCTACCTTCTGTGTCACACGTCCCCAATATCAGGGGCAATTTGTTTTTCTGGCACTCTCAAGGAAGCTGTTTTTGACATATATGCATTCAAAACAGAAATGGGGGGTTTCTGTATTCGCATTAGCTTGAGATTCTGCACAGATGTGTGGTTCAACAAAATCCTATGCTTGAAGCCAAGCTGTCACAGAGGAACCATGTTCTGAAAGTTTGATCAACAACACTCTTAAGAGAGGGGTGTAAGAGCTAATGGTGGAAGACCAACAGACCCACATCTGGTTTGAAACACCAGACTGAAAGACTGAAAGGGGATAATGCAAAGCTCTGACTGAGTTGAAGGCCATTTAGCATTTTTTAAGTTTTGCTCCATTATTACCCATAGTAAATCGTCAGGCATCATAGGGGTTGCCATTATACACAACTTTTAAGGGCACATTTTGTACTACCTGCCCAGTTACTGATAAAGCAAGAGTCATGCATGGTTGTCTTGGAATTTAAGAATTGTTATCTGTATAGATTTCTAAACTAGAAAAGTCCCAGAGCAGGAAGAAACTGTAAGTGTTTAGTCAGGTTTGTTAGTCCTCCACTTGGTCCCTGGAAAACACCCAGAGATTGATAGGTCAGCTGACTGACCATTACTCTGTCATCTGCTATCTTAGGACGTCATTGACCATAGGTCCTTATGTTCTCTTGGGGGCTGCAGAGGCCTGTGCAGGTCCTTGATCAGCAGCAGAAATGTCTCTCATGTAGTGGCGGTAGGATAATGGCCAGTGAGTAACATGTAGTCATAGTAAGGATAGAAACCCTGTTGTCCACAAGGCCTTGGCCCTGATTTAGGTTGTATGTAGCCTTGTAAAGGAGATGTCTGCATGGATGGAGGAAGCAGGTAGCCTTGTTCCTTCGACTCGCTCTGTGCATGCCCTCTCTCAAAAATATTCTCATAGTGACCAACTCTCCAGCCTGGTTCTCTAGCTCAGGTAGACTAACATACTGAGCACCTCTGAACTGGACTATCTCCTGCCTCCCTGGGGAGAGACTGGGAGGAGCACCAGCCCATCTCAGTTCTGGAGTTGAGAAACAGTTGCTGTAACAAAGCAAGAATCTCTCGTTCAATTGTGATTTTTTTGACCATTAAAAACCCTCTTGGTGTCCAGGTTGGTAGGCAGGTCCCCACTGTGGTGAGCCAGCATAGTTTGGACTGACAGTCCAAGCTGTCAGTGTTTATCTTGATGACATATTGGTGGCCAACCCATCGGCTGAAGAGCGCCTAGAGCACCTGTCATATATTTTACGTTGTCTAGACGAACATGGCCCAATAATCAACCCAGCCAAGTTTTAGTTTGGACTGATGGTGATTGACTTCTTAGGGTCATCGCATTTTTCTGCAAGATGCAAGGGGAGGGAAAATTTCCCTGCTTAGCCTCCATCAAAGCATTACAGGAGATTTTGGGCATGGTGAGTTTTTATAACGGTTTCCTCCCTCTTGCTGGCCACCTCCTTCAGCCATTTTAAAGGAATCTATGGCATAAGAAAGCAGACAACCCTGCTGAATGAACTCCCGAACAGGTCCAGTTCACCAAGCACGTCCTAGCATTCACAGGCCTCTTCACCCATCCCGGACCCATTGCATCCATAGCTTTAACAACCGATGCATCTGACAGTCATGGGGGGGCTAGTTGAACAGCATGTGGTGAATGATTGGCAACCACTCACATTTTTTAGCTGCAAGCTGTGAGACAGCGAGCAAAGTACAATGCTTTTGACCAGGACTTGCTGGCCCTGCACATTGCAATCCCTCATTTTCAGTTCCTGCTGAAAGGCCGCTCGTTGTCGGCTTATGTGGAACATAAAGCGCTGACTGAGCCATGGTCTGCTCATCAACAGTGCCATCTAGCAGTCAATTCAATTCACTCCCTCTAGCACCCTGGAGTTGGGGCATCAATGAAGCTGGTTAGTTCTAAGGTTGCCTGGCCTGGCAACGACAAGGATTTCAAGTGGCCGACAGCTGCATGTGTGGCATACCAGCATGGTTAGGTTCACCAGCACCCTCAAGGGGGTGGACTCTATTCATAAACAGACTGCAAGCTGGTGACCAGCCACTGTTCTGAGGCAGTAGAATTTCTGCATGTTAAATTTTGGCTGCGCTACCTACCTCGCGAGTTCAGGGCAGTGTTTGTCATTGTTGTTCACATCCCTCCGGATGGTAACGCTAGCAATGCTCTAACAGAAGTACACAACAACATCAGCTCTCTCCAAAACAAACAACCAAAGGTTTTAACCACAAAAACCTGATGGACGTTCAGCCCAGGTTTTACCAGCATGTCATGTCCATGCAGGGAAATAACACTTTGGACTTTGTGTCCACGACAGACACGGCAGAGATGCACAAGAGATCCCGCCCTCCCAGATGCACTCAACAACTTCTTCCCGTGAAAGCCAGCATCAATGTCACCGTGGACCCCACCAGTATGCAGTAAGCGAGTGAGTACTATTTTAAACTGGCAAGTGCCATAGAGAAGTTGGATGACTGTATGCAATCAACAACTGGATTGGGCGTCCCTGCTTCAGAGTTTCTGACACCATGGCAGAGCTGTTATCCTGCCAATGAATCCAAATACATAAACATGCCCCCTTGAGGGGCAGTTCTATAGTTCAAACCACATCTAATTACCAGTTCCAATGTAACCTTATTAAGAACGAAAGTCAGACAACATTTGGTCGAATCAAATTCTCATGGAAGCAACTACACTGAGTTTATAAGCTTGACTGAATTCTCGCCGTGAGGCTCCACTTTGTCAGGTGCCTGAAAAGTAACAGTCTTAGTTAAACAGGATAAATATAATCAATCATCTGATAGCTTACTTTGATTGTCAGTGACTTAAGGTCCTTATGTTCTCTTGGGGGCTGCAAAGGCCTGAGCAGGTTCTTGATCAGGAGTGGTTATCATATCAGTGGTCTCTTCCCTGCTGATGTAATAAGCAAATGTACCTGGAGGATAATCGCCAGTGGGCAACATTTAGTCATAATAAGGATAGAAGCCCTGTTGTCCACTAGGCCTTGGCCCTGATACAGATTGTATGTAGCCTTGTGAGAGTGGAGGAAGCCTTGGTAGCCTTGCTCTTCAGTCATGCTCTGTGCACACCCCCTCCCAAAAATGTCCTCATCTTGCATCAACTCTCCAGCCTGATAGATGTTGACCACCTCTGAACTGGGCCTCCACCCCCTGAGGAGAGACTGGGAGGAGCAACAGCCCATCTGCTTTCTGGAGAGCAGAAACAGAGGCTGTAACAGAGCAAGAATTTTGCTCTGTTACAATATTAAACCTCCTCAGGGCCCTGGTCTGAAAGGTACGTCCTTACCGTCATGAAGAAATCCATTGCTATTCCCTTGCTGAACAGCTGATGGTTTATTTTCTCTAACAGCCCTGCTCTGTGATGGGGAGAAATAATCGCTTGGGGACACAGAGTTCCCCATGACCATGGGACTCGAGATATGCATCCCAAAGTTGCTTGTTTGATTCTCGTGAGCTTGCAGAAAGCCTTGCGTCACCTGAAACCTGGTCACATTGCAAACCAGACAAATCTTATGTGTTCCAGAGACAAAAAATGAAGCTGTCAGTATTGTATCTTGAGGGAAATGACAGAAACGGTTCACATAAACAAACACCTTGGAATCTGGATTGTGATCTCCCTCATTTTCAATCCATGTGGGGGCATTTGTGAGGAAACAGTGAACTTGTGTTTCTACTTTAGAAACAAGTTATTTATCTTTTAATCCAAAAGAGTGGCTTGATGATGCGACTTGGCTCTCTGGTGGATTATCGAGCTCTATTACATATTAATGTATCAATCAAGTTCATTACTAATCATAAAGTGTCGGTACACCAATCAGACTTATATCCTCAGTTAGGATGGCCTGCTATGGCCACCTAAAGGATAAGTAATTGAGACTCCATACAAAAGGCAATACTCTAATTACTGCCTTCCAACATTTGTACCTTGATTATAACAGATGCTCATGCTTACTCTTTCCAATCTGCTATTCCATACTACGACTACTTTGCATAAAAGGGCTTGTTTCCATTCTGCACCTTATTGCAAAAAGACCAGAAGTTGAGTTCTCATTGAGCATTTTAAAGTCTCAACAGATTTTAAAATGCTTCTTAACCCCTTATAAATTTACACTTGTTTTATTTTCTTGTGATAATATAATTGTGATCTTTTTTTTGTTGCTACCTGGGTTGGGGGGTACCAATGAGATTTCTCCTGGTTGCATATACACACATTGTGGCAGACATTAAAGAGCATGGCCTTTCATCCCACAAGACAAGGGGCTGTGGCGTGGTTTAGGTCTCGGGAATTGTTGTCCGTTGAAGTTTGTCAGTTCTGTTTGGTGTTTTGAGAAGTCTTAACACGTCCATGGCTCTGCCATTTTTCCTCATTGGTCACTCCGACATCAAACATCTAAAACTCTGAAGAAGTGTGTGACTCCACTTCGGCCACATTGCCCCAACTCACATCAGTCTATTTGGGCTGTTCCACCTGTGTAGAATTTTTTCTTGGACCATGCCAAGTACTTTTTAGTCATCACAGCACTGGACCAGCAGTCCACATGGCGAGCCATTGTGCAACCCCCCTCAGCACTGTAGATACTCCACCCTCAAAAGATTTCTACTCCGGAGGTACAACCTGTCTGCCATGGATGCTGTACCTCGGCCATGGACCTGATGGACAAAATGCACTCACAGCATGGATCAGACAAAGGTAGTTTCCTTTTCCTGCATGTTGTCCTGCACCAACTCCCATCATCCACGCCAAAGACAGTGGCCCGCAACTGGGCATGTCTAATGGGTTCTCAATTGCTATAGTTTGACTTCTCACATCAAAGGGAGTCAAGTCTGTTTTTTGACAGCTTTTTGACTGTTAAATTATCAATAATCTAAATTGCCCTAAACAAATGCAAGAAAAATCAGGAAAGCAATACAGTCTTCATAGACTATCCACAAATCGCCTGTCACCAAGCATTTTGAACAACTCTAACAATATATCTAACAAATCAACAATCTTCAATTGTTTCACTGAATTCTTCAGGCTCTAGATTTCAGTTATTACAACCAGTCTCAAATCAAACAAATGAGGACAGGGCTTACTTCTCCTTAACCTCATTTTCTGTAGTGATTCAAAAATTCCTTATTCATTACTGAGCTGGAGGTACAGAGTTTTGAAATTACTGAATCTTAATAAGTCTGGTGATTCAAATTTTGTGATTCATACAAATATTCTAATTCAATTCCTTCCAATGGTGTTATAATGAGCCCAATTATTTCCTCTGCTAAAAGTTGACTTTCAGTTGTTAATAATTACAGACCAATTTCCAAATCATGTTTTTTACCTAAACATCTGGAGAAGTTTGTGAATGAACAACTTATTGATATTTTGAATGCAAATGTATTCTGTCTCTGCTGCAGGCAGGCTTTGGAAAATGACATAACACAAGAACTGCTGCTATTAAGCTGAAAGTTATGTTACTGTGGCATCTGACTTCAAAAAATACAGTGCAGCATCAATTATTGGCATGTCAAAAGGTTTTGATTCTGCTGACCACATCATTCTGATGAATGAACTTGATAGGTCGGGGTATCCAGCCATGCTGTCAGTTGATCTTCCAATTATTTTTTTAGACAGAACCCAGTGTATCCACTTTAAGGAGGATTTTTCATCCGTCCGTCCTATATACAAAAGGTACCAGGGTTCGTAGGGCTGCTACTCTTTTCTATAATGCATGTGATTACTTTCCAAATTCTGCTTTTCATCTTTACGCATGCGATTAGGTTAATTATTGCTAGCCCGCCACAGTGACAACACCATTTCAGTTCTTGCAGTCAACTTTTGATGCAGTTCAATGCGCCCAAATCCAAACTTTTGCTATTTTCCAATTGTAAAGGGAAACAATCACAACAGTTGAAAATCTCAACTACTCAAAGGGTTGAAATTAAGCTGGTCCCTGCTTGAAGATACTCACGTTTCCTTATCAATCATGACTTTTTAGTTTAGACACATAATGAAAATCATGCTCTTAAGCTAACCATTAAATTATGTTTGTCTCTTTGGAAATAAAGAAATTCCGGCTTTTCTTTCCAAGTAAGAACGTGCTTAGTTCCAGCTGTGTTTTAACCCTTGTTAATTATGGGCTTGCCTATCATTAATGCATACGCACAGTACCTGTGGAAGCTGGATGCTGCGTATCGCTCTGCATTATGCCTTCTTCAGTGTCATCAGTGTCACTAGCTGTGCAAACTGTGTACATCATTGTTCCTTTATACTGTTGCTCAGTGGGTATATCTCGATATCTCTTTATAAATCTATTCCTTTCTATTGAACCTCACATTCAAGTCTGGAAAACAAAATTAACATACTCAGATCATTATAGAAATGTCTATTAAATACATTCAAGCTGAATTAGTTAATTGAGCTTCTAGATATTTCATTGTATTTCTTATTCTCCCTCCTTCCTACTATTATGGGACTATTATTCTATTATTCCTACTTTGGGATAAATAAAGTTGTTCTCATCTTATCTCAGATATGCTGCACCATTTTCTTGTAATGATATTCAGAAAGAACTGAAGCTCTTTGAAGTGGTTGAGCAGCAAGAGGTTGAGTCTATCTTGAAAGATCAAGACTAGTGGACTCGGGTGATGTGATTGTTTCTAATATTGTTTACATTTGCGTTGATCGTTTTTTCCCACTCTATATTATATATGCTTGATTGGAGTCTGTGATATCCTGTTTATTAGTTTCTTATTATTTTGTTACATGACCATTTACCTGCTGTCTTTGCCAGGAAAAAAAAAAAAAAAAGATCTCAAAGAGAACTTCTACCCATCTATCATCTACCATTTATCCTGTTCTGGATGCTGGAGCCTATCCTAGCTATCATTTGGTGAGAGGTGGAGTTTACCCTGGACCAATTGCCAGTTGATCACAGTGCCACATATAGAGACAAACATTCATTCTCTCTTTCACGGATTTGGGCAATTTTCCAATTTTTTCCAATGAATCTTCTGCGTGTCAGTGGGAGGAAACAGGAGTACCTGGAGGAAACCCACACAGACAAGGGAAGAACATGCAAATTGCACATACAAAGGTGGAAACCGAATCAGGGTTCTTTGTGCTGGTCAGAACTCATCTGGTTCAGTAAAGGACTGAAAATATATCATATTTTGAAGTGAAAACACAAAAAACACTGGGGTGAGCTGAAATACTCAAATTTTTCACAATAGTGGCTCAAACTGGTCTAGAGAGGGCTGGAGATCAAGGTGTGATATAGCCAAAAGGACCACATAATCTGCAAAAAGCAGAGACCAAAACCTTGAACACAAAACCAGTTATGGTCGACACACTGGCCGAACCTTGAAATTCTGTCCAAAGCAAAGGTTATGAACAGAATTGGTGACAAAAGGCAGCCCTGGTGAGTCCAACCCCTCTGTAATGTGAACCAGGCTCTGACACAATCTTATGGGGACCAAATGGCATGTATTGTGGGATCTGGTATCCCATACTCCCTAAGCACCCACCACAGGACTGTCTGAGAAACAAGGTCCCTCAGCAACCCTCAACAGTCAGAGCAGCTAATCTTTTCTCTCTCTATAATGCCAAGGCTCTTTCTGACAGACAAAAAGAATGAAGACAACAAGCTAAGAGAAAGATATCAGCCATACCTTTGGGTCAAGATTATGTCAGGGAGTTATAGCCACCATTACCAAAGGGATGCTAACACTTCTTTTCCAAAGTGATGAGCCTCAAAATCATTCATTTGAAGAACTGTAGGGTATTGAGAGATAGTAATTGGAAATGACCCTGTATAGTCTTGTGCTGGGTTTCTGATGGCTCCACTTTCAAGCGTGTCTGACTTTCAGTAGGAGAGCAAATCAAATCAGTCAACTTTTTTGTGTTTTTTTAAATTTTTTTCTGTCTTTTTTCACCATATGTCGCACTCATAAAGAGGATTGAAATTGTGTCTCTCCAAGACTCATAGTACAATAGTAAAAAATGATAATATCACAGACAACAAAGATTCGGATATTAGGTTAAAAAATTGAGGTAGCATTTTTTAAAAGTATTTTAAAGGGGCACTGGTGAAAGTGTGATAGCAGTAAAAATAGAAAATAAATAAATAAATAAATAAATAAATAAATAGATAGATAGATAAAAATGAAAAAGGCTGAAGGTAGCTGATGCTAACAGACTTAATAAGCTCATCAGGAAGCCTGGCTCCGTTCCTGGGAGTTGAACTGGAGTCATTTGTGAAGGTGTCTGAGAGGAAGATGCTCTATTCTATTCTATTCTATTCTATTCTATTCTATTCTATTCTATTCTTCTTCTTTCCCCTTTTCCCCTCAGGGGTCGCCACAGCGAATCATCTTTCTCCATCTAACCCTATTCTCTGTATCCTCCTCTCTCACAATAACTACCTTCATATCCTCTCACTATGTCCATAAATCTTCTCTTTGGTCTTCCTCGAGACCTCTTGCCTGGCAGCTCCAATTCCGGCATCCGTCTACCAATATTTTCTCTATCCCTCCTCTGTACATGACCGAACCATCTCAGTCTGGCTTCTCTGACCTTCCCGCCAAAACATCGAACATGTGCTGTTCCTCTGATAGACTCATGACCCCCAGTCACTCCCAAAGAGAACCTTAACATCTTCATCTCTGCAACCTCTAGTTCTGCCTCCTGTCTTTTCGTCATTGTAATAGTTTCTAGGTCATACAACATCTCTGGTCTCACCACTGTCTTGTACACCTTTCCTTTTATTCTGGCCGATAGTCTTCTATCACATAGTACCCTTGATACTCTCCTCCACCCATTCCAACCTGCTTGGACCCGTCTCTTCACCTCTTTTCCACACTCTCCGTTGCTCTGGACTGTTGACCCCAAGTACCTGAAATCCTCCAACTTCTTGATTTCTGCTCCCTGTAGCCTCACCGTTCCACCCGAGTTCTTCTCATTCACACACATATATTCTGTCTTGCTATGACTAACTTGACTACCTCCACCTCTCTAGATTTTCCTCTACCTGTTTTCTGTTATCACAACAGATCACAATGTCATCTGCAAACATCATGGTCCATGGGGATTCCTGTCTCACCTCATCTGTCAGCCTGTCCATCACCATTGCGAACAAGAAGGGGCTCAGAGCTGATCCCTGATGGAGTCCCACCTCCACCATGAACTTCTCTGTTACCCCTACAGCACACCGTACCAGTGTCTCACAGCTAGCATACATGTCCTGCACCAGTCTAACATACTTTTCTGCCACTCCAGACTTCCTCATACAATACCAGAGCTCCTCTCTTGGCACCCTGTCATATGCTTTTTCTAGGTCTACAAAAACACAATGCAGCTCCCTCTGGCCTTCTCTGTACTTTTCTATTAGCATTCCCAATGCAAATACTGCATCAGTAGTACCCTTCCTAGGCATGAAGCCATACTGCTGTTCACAAATGCTGACCTCTGCTCTCAGTCTAGTTTCCACTACTCTTTCCCATAACTTCATTATATGGCTCATCAACTTTATCCCTCTATAGTTGCCACAAGTCTGTACATTCCCTTTATTCTTAAAAATAGGCACCATCACACTTCTTCTCCATTCTTCAGACATCTTCTCACTCTCTAAGATCCTGTTGAATAATCTGGTCAGAAAATCTACCGCTGCCTCTCCCAGACACATCCATGGGTATATCATCATGACAAACTGCTTTTCCATTCTTCATCCTTTTCAATGCCTTCCTCACTTTACTTTTGCTAATTTATGCTACCATGTGGTCTACAATAGTCACCTCTTCTACCCTTGCCTCTCTTTCATTTTCCCCATTCATCAGGTCTTCAAAGTATCACTCTTCTAGCATCTGTCAATACATTTCCCTCTCTATCCTTGATCACCCAGACTTCTTGTACATGTCCGAGTGACAGGCCCTTTCCATCTTTATCTCTCCCTGTATCCCAAGTATTCTTCTACCTGTCTCCCTGATAACACTAGCTGTTGTTGTCCAATCATCTAGAAGCTCACCCTGACCACTCAGAGCCTTTCTCAACTCCTCCCTGAAAACCATGCAACACTCCTCCCTTTTCAGCTTCCACCACTTTGTCCTCTGCTCTTCCTTTGTCCTCTTAATCTTCCTTGTCACCAGAGTCATCCTACAAACCACCATCCTATGCTGTCTGGCTACACTCTTGCCTACAACTACTTTGCAGTCACCGATCTCTTTCAGGTTACCTCGTCTATACAAGATGTAATCTACCTGCGTGCTTCTACCTCAACTCCTATAAGAGCTATGTTCCTGTTTTTCTGGAAGAAGAGTGTTCACTACAGCCATTTCCATCCTTTTGGCAAAATCTACCACCATCTGTCCCTCTGCATTCCTATCCTGTATACCAAATCTGCCCATCACTTCTTCATCCCCTCTATTGCCTTCACCAACATGCCCATTGAAGTCTGCACCAATTATCACTCTCTCATTTCTGGAAATATTCTGCATCACTTCTTCAACTCATTCCTTGTCTTCAAATTCACATCCCACCTGCGGGGCATAGCCACTAACACCACTGAGCATCACACCTTCGATTTCCAGTTTCAGACTCATAAGTCCATCTGACATTCTTTTCACCTCTGAGACGTTGACAAACTCTCCTGAGTTTGCTCCTGACAAACTCCTCCATCAAGATAACTTCTACTCTATTTCTCTTCTTGTCAGTACCATAATAGTACAACTTAAAGCCTGCTCCTATGCTTCTAGCCTTATTACCCCTCAACCAGGTCTCCTGGACACACACTATATCCACCTTCCTTCTCTGCATCATGTCGACCAATTCTCCACCTTTTCCTGTCATAGTCCCGATATTCAAAGTCCCTACTCAGTCCCCGGCTCTTTCCTTTCCTCCTCTCTCTCTGCTTCTGAACACGCCCTCCTCCTCTTCTTCTTGTTCTTGTTCTTTGACCCACAGTAGCCCAATTTCCACTAATACCCTGTAGGTCATCCATACCTGTGGCGGTCGTTGTTCACGTTGTCCACGACCAATCCGATATGATATGGTTATGGTTGACTTGCATGTTTGGTTTTGGCAAACGTTTTACGCCAGATGCCCTTCCTGACCCTCTGCATTTATCTGGGCTTGGGACTGGCACAGAGAGACACTACTCCGTGCCCCCCCCAAGGCAGGCTTGGGGACACACGAGCCAGTGCCGCCCTGAGGCTGCATTTCTATTCTATTCTATTCTATTCTATGAGGGTTAGGGCTGGAGCAAGGATAGGGTTAGGATCAGGGTTCTGGTTAATATGGGCTTTCCATTCTTACCACTACCAAATTGGGGCTCCAATCACTTGTTTTTGAAGGCTAAAAAAATAAATGATGATCATTGGTGTTTCAAATCTTGTCTCAACTTTTTATTACACAGCCTGGATACTTCTTAATGAGGATGGGAGAGGTATCTTTACCCTGCAGGACCCCTAGTCACTCTTTGCCAACTGCAATCATGATTCCATTCCTTGAAGCGGTTTTTAATTATCTGAAAATATACATTGTTTTTTTGAGCCAGTGTCATTTACCATGCTGTTACACTTGAAAGGTTCAATGAAGTATTTTGGGCTGATGAGTCCTGAGGCCTGGAGTTGAAGGTATTTTTAACAACTTCACCACAGTTAAAACTAAATAAGATCAGGTTGCCTCTGTTGGAGGGTCATAAGAATAAGAAGAAGAACAAGAAGAAGAAGAACAAGAAGAAGAAGAAGAACAAGAAGAAGAAGAAGAACATCTTTATTTATCCCGAAGGAAATTGTTGTGCCAGAGTTTCAAGTAAAACATAAAATTAACAAATAATTGTAGGAAATTGTATACACAGTAAAAAAGGGGGGGAGGATAAGAAATACAAATAAAATTATAAAGTGTCAAAGTCAAGGCCACAAAGTGTTTTAAGGTCTTAAGTGCAAAGATTTGAAGATTCCCTGCAGCTGAAGGAAGAAGAATTAAAAAGTCTGATAGCCTCAGGTATAAATGTATAAATGAAATTCCATGCATTATAAACTGAAAATGCAATATCATGCTGCTCTTTGATCATGTCAATTACTGCTTTCAAATACTAAAATGAAAAAATAAAGATAAATACATCAAATCAGTTGTATTCTTTCTGATGCCTCCTATCAGTAATCAGTCCACTAACTGAAAAATAAATCCATTAACTTTATTAATACGGCCCTCAGCTTGTAACAAATGTTTTTTTGGCCCTCTGTGTATTTAACTTTGACATCCCTGCTGTAGATAATGACGCACCACGTGACTACTCTGTTGTATGATGCCGCCTCAAGTTTAACTTCATTACAATATTAATAAATTATGTTTCATTGCTTTGATGAACTTAAAGAAATGCAATAAAGAAATCCAATTTTTGATGTCATTTTTATTTTGAGGATTCGAAAAAACAACAACAAAATGGTACGTGCATAACCCTACGGATTTGTTTACTGTTGTTGTTATAAATGTTCTTCTTATGGGGATTACACAACATCTATTTACAACAAATGTGAATATAGTACCACCACTGGTCGAGGCCCATCGTTCGATTGTTTGGCCCCAGTGGCGGAGAAGTTCACTAAGCCAGTTAACTAATCATGTGCTTCGCTGTCCTGCATTGCAAGTTAGTTCCTTCGATGAACTGTGCAGTTTATTCATGGGCCATGTAAAGCTGCTGTTTTCTACTGTGTTATTAGGAATGAATGAACAGCATTTGTTGCAGAACATAGCAGAAACACCCCTTTTCGGCTAACATCATGTCCCAAGTCCCAAACCGTCCCATCCTACATGTACTTTCAAACCTGCATGTGAGTTTATGGACCGTTATTGTCAGTTTTCCTCAGGGGTTAATATTAATTACATTACATTACATTACATTGCATTCGGCAGACGCTTTTATCCAAAGCGACTTACAATAGAGGACATAGGGACTGCAAATACACGATGCACAGGAAATAAACAGAACAGTAAGCTTGGGTTAGTAAGTTTTTTTTTTTTTTTGACAGAGACACACAAGCATACACACACACACACACACTGCATAGCCTAACTTGCTGCCAACCTGATCTGGGGCATCAGCGCAGTAAAAAGTCCTGAAAGAGAAACGTTTTTACCTGTTTCTTGAAGGTTGAGAGAGATGATGCTAGTCTTGTTGCTTCTGGGAGTTTGTTCCACCACTGAGGTAGTAGAACTGAGAACAGTTTTGCCTGAGATCGCTTAGAGCCAGCAAAAGGTACTGCTAATAGGTTTGAATTAGGGGAACGCAGCTCTCTGCCGGGGACATAAGGTCTTATCATTTCAGTCAGATATGCTGGACCTGTTCCTGAGGTGGTTTTGAATGCCAGGGTCAGGGCCTTATGCTTGATCCTGGCAGCTACTGGTAGCCAGTGCAACTGGATGAACAGAGGTGTAACATGAGCCCTTTTGGGTTGAGTGAATACCGACTGTGCTGCAGTATTCTGTGCCATCTGCAGTGGTTTTATTGCACAAGCAGGTAGTCCAGCTAGGAGGGAATTGCAGTAGTCCAGGCGGGAGATGACCATGGCCTGAACTAACAGCTGTGCCGACTGTTGGGTCAGGTAGGGTCTGATTTTCTGAATGTTGTACAGCACAAATCTGCAGGTCCGGGCAATTGAAGTAATATGGTTGGAGAATTTTGTTAGGGGCCACTGTGGTAGAGCCCAACTTGAGGCTGATGTTGTGATGAATTGTCTCTTTAGCTGGGATCACTAGAAGTTCAGTCTTGGGCAAGTTCAACTGTAGGTGGTGTTCTTCCATCCATGATGACAGTTCGGAGAGGCAGGCTGTGATGCGAGTCGAAACCATGGCATCATCTGGGTGGAAGGACAGGTGCAGCTGTGTGTCATCGGCATAGCAGTGATAGGAGAAACCATGTGTTCTAATGACATTTCCTAGTGAGGTGGTGTACATTGCGAAGAGAAGGGGGCCCAGCACTGATCCTTGGGGTACCCCAGTGGTGAGGGTGAGAGTTGAAGATACTTTCCCTTGCCATGACACCTTGAAGGAGCGTCCAGAGAGGTAGGAGTGGAACCAGGAGTGGACGGCACCAGTGATTCCCATGGATGTGAGTATCTTGAGGAGTATTCTATGGTTGACTGTGTCAAAGGCAGCTGATAAGTCTAGTAGGATGGGGACAGATGATAGTCCTTCGGTTCTTGCAGTCCTCAGAGCTTCTCTTACTGCCAGTAGCACAGTTTTGGTTGGATGCCCCCTTTTGAAGCCAGATTGTTTTGGGTCCAGTTGTCCAGTCTGATTCAAAAAGTTGATGACCTGTTTTGCAGCTGCCCTTTCCAGGATTTTTGAAAGGAATGGAAGGAGTGAGACAGGGCGATAGTTTTCCACCTGTGCTGGGTTTTTTCAGTAGAGGTGTCACCCTTGCTTGTTTGAGGGCAGAGGGGACAGTTCCGGAAGACAGTGAGGAGTTCATGATGCATGTTACCGCTGGAACCACCGATGGGGCGATATCTTGAAGCAGGTTGCTGGGCACAGGGTCCAGTGGGCAGGTAGTGGGACGACTCTCAGTGATCAGTTTGGAGACATCCGCTTCAGAGAGTGGGGTAAATGTACTGAGTGTTGTAGTAGTGGTAGTGGTTTCTTGTAGTGAGTGCTCATCGGGGGGAGGGTCTTTGAATTGCTTGCTGATGCTTGCTACCTTTTCTGTGAAGAAGGTGGCAAAGTTATCTGGGGTAAGATCTGTAGCAGCAGGAGGGGGGGAGGGTTAAGCAGTGATTTAAAAGTAGAAAACAATTTCCTTAGTCTGTAGTGTTGCTGATCTTTTCGTTGTAGTAGGCCTTCTTGGCAGTTGTCACAGAGGTGGCAAGGGACGCTAGTAGAGACTACAGGTTTTCGAGATCTAATGGGTTGCCAGTTTTGTGCCACTTTCTTTCTGTTGCTCTAAGGGTAGAACGCAGAGATGGGTTACGTCAGCCATGGTCGAGGCTGGGTAGAGAGTGCAGGCTTGGTGGATAGAGGGCACATGTTGTCCAGGCAGGAGCTCAGTGTGGAGCTGAGCGACTCTGCCGCAATATCTACATCTAATGAAGACAGTGTGCTGGGGGGTGGCAAGGCAGAAGTAACTGCCGATGCAAAGTCTGTGATAGGCAGTCTGCGGAGATTCCGTCTATATGTGACCACAGGTAGAGTTGTCCGTCTTCACATGAGGAAGTCAAACACGAGCTGACACTGAAACAGCTGACGCTGTTAAGATTTCTTTATATAGGAACGTTGCCACACGCTGAACCCTGCCCACAGCAATTGGTTGATGTTTTCCACCATGGTGACTAAGGCACTTGTTCCTGTCCAATTATTAAGGAGAATCGGTTGGTGGGTGTTATTTCCCTATATCCACCATATGCCACTGATGTTATTCCCTTGTTTAATGATATAGAAATTCTTTATGATATTGCAGGGTGCTGTATCATTTGCAACCAATTATTAACATTCCGTTTTTAGCAAGGGAAGGTGGCCATTGGTGCTAGTTGAGGAGCCTCAGGTATTTCTGACACTGTAGGTCAGTGTAGGAAATGTTTCCACATACATCATACCATCCTGTGCCTATGTTTTTGGATGGTTAGGTTTATCTATGCTTGCACTCATTACAAGATACAGGGTTAAAGCCCACTTCTGATCTCTCGGTTTCCCTCTTATTAATAGGCAATTTATTCCTGACAATCTCGGCAGATTCTGATCCATCACTGAGATGTTTCCGGTGTAACCTCTGAGTTGTTGTTAGGGATGGAGACAAGGCGCAATAGTTGCAGACTGTGATATCTACTCAGGAAACAATTCTTATTATCGACTGTGGCTTTTACAGATGTCTTAACATAATCCCACCAAGCATTTTGACCAGGTTCAGGCATGGTCAAGCGGGACTCGTGAACAAAGTGTACTGATTGTTCCACAGATTTGACACTCCAGGATGATCTTGTCAAAGTGGGGTTGGACGGTGTCGGGGTTGATGATCTGGAAGGATCCTTGGTCCGGGCTTCTGGGCTAAGTTTCACTCTCATGGCGTGTGCCCAGTGGAGTTGACTGTATGTGGGGACGCTCATTCTTGTGATGGCGACAGTTGTGGTTCCGAATAGGCTGGTTCACCAACTTTCCTTTGATCCTGTCATTTGATTAGGATCCAGTCTCCTGTCAAGAATGGATGGGCTGATTCTGGAGATAAATGTTAAGAGAGAGTTTGGGAGAAACATGGTTAAGAACTTTTAGTAGATTATCTACATCACTAAGTTCTTCTTCCTCTAAGTCGCCTGTTCGCCTGTTAGTAATCGAGTACCCATTGACCTAGACCATGGCCTCAGGAATGGTTTTCCCATGATTATTTTGAATGGGGAAAATGGGTTATTGGGGAAGGAGTCATTCTTATTTCCAAGAGCACTGATGGTAATAACTCAGTCAATTTTTTCCACTGCTCACCATTGCTTCGGTGAGTATAGGTGTGATGGTTCTATTCATTCTTTCCACTTCCCCAGAACTTACAGGGTGGTATGAGATATGTAGGTCCCCACATACTTTTACAGACAGTTTTAGCATCTTCCCTTATGGTAGGATAAGCTTTAATCCATCTACTGAATTCAGTTGTTTGTGGCAAATGGTCATGAGCTGCTTTCGGTTTAGAAAAGTTGTTCGTGCACATGTCACGCATCTCGATTCGTAGTTTGCACATATGCTGTTACTCCCTGAATACAGATTTGATTCTGAATTGCCGGTATTACACCCCTTTGTCTGATATGAGAAATACCATGAAAATGGCGAACGAAAATAGGAAGTATAGAAGATGGAATACATGAACAATCCTGATCATCTTTGGCTATATGCCGATAGCTCCATACTTGGCTACGGATTCAGTGAAGTGATTTCCTAAAGCTTCCAGGTATTTCCCTGTTGAGTGTCCCTTAATTTTGACTATAGCTAATGCTCCAGGTTTTATTACAGAGTCCAGAAGATGTAGGACTTGATGTCTGTTATTTAATGTTTTGCTATCTGCTGAGATAAAACCTCATTGCTGCCATATTTCACTGAAATCATGTACTACACCGAAAGCATCGCGGCTGTCAATATAGATCGTTACCATATAGATCACATGCACGGTTGAATGCATATATTTTGCATTGTTGAGCTAATGTGAATGGCAGTGAATAACCTTATTAGTTATTTCAGATAATTTCACTATAGCATAGCCACTTAGGTGGTTACGGTCAGAAAGTCTGGAGCATGATCTGTCCACAAATATTTCTACCAATTCAGGGATAGGTGCCTGTTTAAGATCTAATCTGCCTGAGGATTCGCCATGTGTTATGGTCATACAGTCATGTTCATAACCAACAGCTATTGGGTTTGATGATATCATTTGGTGTAGTGAATGAGCCAGATTGGTGGGGGATGTGGCATACTTGATTCTCAGATTCTGAGTAGATGTTAGAATAGCGTAATGGCCACTTCGTCTCTGAGCAGTCATGTGTGGTATAGTTAGATTATTCAGTTATTTAGTTAGATTATCGTAATCTAACTAGTATCGTAATTACCTGATGTGTGGTGTATAGGGTCAAATCATGTGATAAGTCTATATTCTGCGCATCTTCTGCGCGTCCTCAAGAACATGGCAGACGTTTCCCGCCTTCCCGGGTTGAGCAAGATACTTAGTACTTATCCATCTCCTGGAGCAACTCTCCAAGGAGTAACTTCTCCTTCTTAGCCGATAACTATGGTTAGCAATTCTATCGGTTCCTAAAATTGTTTAGTGGCAACTCTCAGTAAACTTGACTTATATTAGTCAGTCTTCAGAGCAACTCTCAGAAGTATCTTACTGTAGGCAACTCTCCACAGTTTTTTGAACTTTAGCATGAGGATCACCAAGCCAGGTTACACATTGATCTGTAAAGAATGAGATGCAATGCTTAACTAAGTGTCGATGATCCTACTTCTGACACCAAATTGTTGAGGACAGTCTTGAGGCAAGGCAGTGGTCGGGACTGTGTTTGCTTTTCTTCCCACAGGACTCCAATCTTTTGATTGTAGTAAATCCCTTTTATACAAAGAGTGAACATTTTACATTTATGGTTGATATTACAGAGCATTTGAATGATTTGAGCAAAATGGTACTAGAGCACAAAAAATTGTCACACAGTAGTATGAGAGCATATGTGCATTCAAATTAAAGCTCACATTATGGGAAAAACAGCTTGCAAGTGGTGACACTGCTCATTTCCCCAATCTGAAAGATGTGTGCATATCCGCTATCAATGTTGAAATGAGACCATACAAAGACAAGATTGTAGGATTGCTGTTGGATATTGAGACAAATTCATGTTTTTTCAATCGCTGTTCACAGTCAAAGCTTCTGGTGTGCCCTGCGACATGTAACTTGAAATCATTGATTTGCAGTGCAATGTAGAACTGAAGAACAAATTTACCGATGTGGGCATTTTTTTCCAGGCTACCCTAAATTAACAGCACTGGCTACAAAACGGTTGTGTCTATTTGGGATAATCTACCTTTGTGAGTAAGTTTTCTCAATAATGAACATAAGTAATAACAACCTACTGGGAAGGGTTGCAACCGGGCAAGCTGGGCTTGGGAGCACCACTACGCAGCACAGCCTTGGGAGAGGCATATGATAATCCAGACCGAGGTGCGGACGGAAGAGGACGACAATTGCCTCACCAGGGTGGTGGGCTGGTGGCCATGAGCAGGCAGGGGGCCTGGACCAAGTGGGAACATGCAGTTGGCCACAAAATCATGGAAACTAGAGCTGCTCCGCATCATGTTCCTGTTAGTGTATGACATCCTCCCAACTCCTTCTAATCTGTTGGCCCGGGGGCTGGAGCATACCTTGAGCTGCAGTTCTTAGGCCTTGGGAGAGGTGCAGTACCAGTGGTGTCACGACCAAGTCTTGCGAGCAGTAGCAGATACCATCTGCACTGACATCAGCTCCAGGAAGACAGAGAATTTGTGTTGGGTTAAGATGAAAAACTTCAACAAAACTACTTTTTAGGTCCAGGCAATAAAAATCAGTTATTAAAACATTGGAGAATTTACTCTATGCTCCCACTAAAATGACGCCATACACAATCTATCCAAACATTTGAGTAGCACTCACGGTTCACACACAATATAATAACTGATATGCATATTAAATTTGCTTTATTTACACCAACCTAAGAGTTTGTAGCTCCTGGTCTTGAATGGAAATGTGTGTAAAGGTCTTAATTCCTCCAAGAGGACTAAGTGTCACTCTATATCATAAATGGGGATCAATAAAGCTTATCTTATCTTATCTTATCTTATCTTATCTTATCTTATCTTATCTTATCCAGACAGAAATAAAATAATCCAACAGACAATTTCTCTGCTCTTAAAATAAAAATCAAACTATATTTTAACCGTTAACTTGTCAAGCATTTTGTTCTAAGTATGATTGCCATACGATGAGAGCGTTTAGAAAATGAACAGCCAGAAATACTCCAGCTTTTCATAAAAGCTAAGTGTTGAACGTGATTAAAAACTGTTTCTTTTTATGTCTTTATTTCTTCTCCTTCAAGCCAGCGGATGTGAAGCATCTAATGTGCATGATTGATCAAGAAATAAAATAACTCAAAATTACATATCGTTATGGTATGACTCAAAAATATACAAAGTTGTGTTTTTTTGTTTGCCATCCTGGCTTTTGTTGTGGTTGATAATCTTATTATCTTTGATTCTGTCATTGTTGTTGCTGCTGATGTGTGTCTACTCTTTACTGTTATTACTTGAAATGGCTATTGTTATCTGATCTTATCTTTGTTCTTGATTATATTTATGTGATCTTATTGTAACTGAAAAAGTTACTGCTGTTGGTGAATACAAAGTTGCTGGTAGTTATTGTGAGAGTTCCTCATGTTGTGGTTACTCTTTTTGTCATTTATGTTTTTGGCTATAGTCATTAATGATATTGTTATGGCATATGTGATAGTTGTTGTTGGTATGATTGATTGCATTTCTGCAGTTGTTCTTAAAGCTGATGATGTCACAAGTTGATGCTGATTTTTTGTTACTGAAGCTGCCATTGTTGGTGCTTTTTATTGTTGCTGATCACTTTTGTTGATGAAAGTTGAAGAAAAAAAAGGCATTCAAATATATATCTACTTTCAGTTTTCCCTTCAGGGGTCGCCACAGCAAATCAACCTTCTCCATCTAACCCTATTCACTGAATCCTCCTCTCTCACTAAGTCCATAAATCTTCTCTTTGGTCTTCCTCGAGACCTGCCTGGCGGCTCCAATTCCAGCATACATCTACAACTATATTCACCATCCCTCCTTTATATGACCGAACCATCTCAGTTTGGCTTCTTTGACCTTCTCCCCAAAACATCTAACATGTGCTGTTCTGGGCTATGCCCGGATAAATACATATAGATCTGTCACGGACCACAGGGCGGACTCGGGCAGGGAACCACATCACCCAGGCTGAAATCAGGGTTTGAGCTCTTTTATTTAGGTAGGCAGGGTGTCTCAGGCAGGCAGGTAGGGTGTCGCTGGCAATTCCCTGGCCCCGAGACAGAATCGCACAAGGCTGGGTCTCACCAGGCAGGGTCCCAGGCGGAGTTGCAGGCAGGGCATCTCGTGAAGGAAGGGTAACAGGACGGGCCCCAGGCAGGGTGGCGGCAGGATCTCAGGCAGGGTCGCGGCAGGATCTCAGGCAGGGTCTCCAGAAGGATCTCAGGCAGAATTACAGGAGGGGCCCCAGGCAGGGTTACAAGAAGGGCCCCAGGCAGGGTTACAAGAAAGGCCCCACCACAATCCTTCAGCCCTGGGACCTCTAGTCGATCCTTCCTTCGAGCCCTCTTGATCCCTTGTGAATTCCCCGGCCCCAAGCAGCGCATGCCGCTGCTCTTTATGGGGCCGGGTAATTAGCGGCAGCTGGTGCAGATTCCCAATTTGATCCAGCCGTGTCAGACCCTGACAGTACCCCCCCCTCAATGGGCACCTCCTTGCGCCCCACGGAGCCGGCCTGGGTGGGTGTGGTTCCCTTCCCGAGTCCGCCCTGCGGTCCGTGACAGAATTCCCCGGCCACCATGGACTCGGGGAACCAACCCTGCCTTACGGAGACGCCCTGCCTGCAACTCCGCCTGGGACCCTGCCTGGTGAGACCCAGCCTTGTGCGATTCTGTCTCGGGGCCAAGGAATTGCCAGCGACACCCTACCTGCCTGCCTGCCTGAGACACCCTGCCTACCTAAATAAAAGAGCTCAAACCCTGGAGAACGTGATGACCATGTCCTTAGTCTTGCTCACATTAAACTTCAGGCAGGAGTCTTCGCACTAGAGCATGAAGTCCTGGAGGGCTGAACCGTGCAGGAGTGAGGGACCAGATAGTGGGGACAGGAGAACAGTGTCGTTGGCAAACTTCACCAGGTGACAGTATAGTTGGGTGGTCCTGCAGTCGTCTGTGTAGAGAATGAAGAGCAGGGGAGACAGGATGCAGCCTTGTAGTGAGCCAGTGGGGGTGAAAAAGGTGTCGGAAAGGACGTTGTTCATCAGCAACCTCTGAGATCTGTTGGTGAGGAAGCTGATGATCTACTGGATGAGCCGGTGGTTGAGGTGGAAACGGGTCATCAGTTTCTCTGCCAGTATGTAGGGTTGCAGAGTATTGAAGACTGAGGAGGAGTCAGAAGGTAGGAGTCTGGCTGTGTTGTGGGGGGTTTCCAGGTGTCTATTTATGGGGTTGGTGAGGAAGATCTTGGCATCATCCATCCCCCTGCGAGCCCTGTAGGCACATTGGAGAGGATCAACCAGGGGCTCAGTTACTCTGGTGACTCTCCCCCACAGCCTTCATCAGCAGTGAGGTGAGAGCCACTGGCCTGAGGTTGTACAGAGCCTTAGGGGTCCCCTTTTTGGGACGGGAACTGTTGCATATTTCCACATCTGGGGTCACTGTGCTGCAGGACAGGGAGTTATAGAAAAGGAGATGGAAAACTCCCTCCAGCTGCTCAGCACAGAGCTTAAGGGTTCATCCGCAGATCCTGTCTGGCCAAGGTGCTGTGAAGACCCTAGTTCTCCGAAGGGCTCTCACCACCTCCTTTGAGTCACAGGCCAGGGTGGGGCAGTCTGGTTTGAGAGTGGAGACTAAGGTTTCTTTCTGGGATCTGTTGTCACTCTCAAAGTGGGTGAAGAAGGAGTTAAGGTAATTGGGGAGCGATGTTGGTTTGCTCCCTAGGATTTGAAAGGGTGAATGACAGGGGGAAGTAGTGTTCACCGAGGCCATATTTTTGATCCCCTACCAAGCTGAGAGGAGGTTCCCTTGTACAAAGGTTTGCGCCACCTTATATCTTAGCTTGTTAGTTCTTATGGCTTCTTTGACCTCCTTGTTTACCTCCTGCTTCTCAGCCTCAGAGTCAGTAAAAAATGTAATTTTTTTTTTTCCCTATTTAAGATCTCCTTTAGCGCTTTAGTCACCAAGGGTTTGTTTTTCACAAACATAATGACTTTTACTGCGGGAATGATACTGTCTACACAGAAGAAGATGTAGAATGAAACAGTGTCCACCTGCTCGCCAATATCCTTGTGGATTTAAAGCATCCCTAAAGCCTGTCACTGTTGTCTAACATCCACTGTTTTGTTACGTTACCTGCTCTCCTTCTCACGGTGACTAGGCAGGAGCAAGCAGGAGGGAGTAGTGGTCAGCAGAGCCAAGGAGGGGAAGGGGGCAGATTTAAAGTCATCAGGGACGGATCGGAAACATGTCAAGTGTTATCCCCAGACAGGTTTTACAGTTGGCATACTGCTGGAATCCTTTAAGGGATTTGTCCGGTGAGCAGTGCTTGAAATCACCTATTAGAGATCTGCTCAAATCTGTCAAGTGTCGATCTGATATGCTCTGAGGCTGAGGCTGCATTGGTTTTAGGGGTGGGTGTATACCAGGATCAGAAAGCTGAGCGAATTCTCCAGGGAGATAGAAAGGGTTCAGGGAGACAGCTATGAGCTCAATATCTGATATGCAAAGCATCTTCCTGATGACCACTGTCTTACACCGCTAGGGGTGAATTGGAGGTAGACCCCTTCCCCCGACCCCCCGCATGGTGTTTCCCTGTACTAGCGACATTTTGGTTTGGCTTTATGGGATGACCAAAACCAATAGTAATAATAATAATAATAATATGATAATATAATAATAATAATAATAATAATAATAATAATAATAATAATAATAATAATAATGATAACAATGTATCATTTATTAATCCTTTTGGGGGAATTTGTTCTCTGCAGGCTGCGTACTCCATATTATTTGGTGGTGTGCTGATAATACTAGTTGTTTTAGTTGCATTACCTTTTGCGGCTAACAAAGTATTTGTTCTGACTAGTCTATTGTTAGCCTGGTTGTTAGCCTGTTCGAGAAGTATGTGTATTGCAGGAGAAAAGGGGAGATGCCCCAGATGAAGAAAAGAAGAGGAAATTGTAAAAGAAGGATACACATTAAAAATCCAGAAAAATAGAAAAACCTAAAAACTAGATGAAAATTGTACTCTGGGCAAAAGCTGGTCACTGCAAGGGCATTGACCTGGACAGCGGAAGTAGGGAACATAGATCGTCCAGTAAATTGAGAGCTTCACCTTTTGGCTCATTCTCACCACGAAAGCCTTCTCCAGTTACACTGGACCACTTTGCGCCTACAGCTCTGGTCTGCCACCTCAACAATGGAGGTATGGAAAATGGTCCACTCAGTTTCAATGTCCTCTTCTGGGACGCAGTAGTAGTTCTGCCGGTGGTGGGAGTTGAAACTCTTTCTGATGGGGGATTCTGCCAGACGTTCTCAACAGACCCTCATGTTACATTTGGGTCTGGTGGTGATAAGTTGAGAGGATGAGATGAGATGAGAACAACTTTATTTATCCCGAAGGAAATTGCTGTGCCAGAGTTTCAAGAAAAAAACATAACAGTAATAGATAATAGTAGAAAGGAGGAAGAATAAGAATACAATGAAATATGAATTGTCTTAACTGTTAACTGTAACTACAAAGATTGAAGATTCCCTGCGGCTGAGGGAAGAGGAATTAAAAAGTCTGATAGCCTCAGGTAGGAAAGACCTCCTGTGGCGTTCAGTGGAGCTCCTTGGTGGTATCAGTCTACGACTGAAAGAGCTCCGACAGGACATCAACGTGGCATGCAGGGGGTGATGGATGTTGTCCATGATGCTGAGGAGCTTCCTCATCATCATCCTCTCTGAAACCTGCACAACAGACTCCAGCTCTACTCCCAGGATAGACCCAGCTCTCCTGATGAGCTTGTTGAGTCTGTTGGTGTCAGCTGTCTTGAGCCTGCTGCCTCAGCACACAACAGCGTAGAACAGGGGTGTCAAACATACGGCCCGCGGGCCGGAACCGGCTCGCAAGGGGGTTTGACCAGGCCCACAGGATCATTTGAAAGTGAAAAAATGCATAAAAGACAAGGATTTAATTTTTTTAATTAAATGCAATTCAAGAATTTTCCGCTGGGGGCGCACTATTTTGGTCAGAGTAGACGACAATCCGCATCACTGAGACGGACCAATCAGCAGACGTTATCAATGTACCACCTGCTGCTTGTTATGGCGTTGTTTCTACCCTGTTCTCTACCTCCCCGGTACTCCTTCATTAGCCAAAATGCCTTTATCAAAACAGAGACAAGTAGTGAAAGAGTGTTGAATTTTCAAAGACAATTTGACTACGTCCTATTTATTTACGGAGACGCACAGGAAACCTTTGTGCTTGGCGTGTTTGCAACAAGTTTCGGTATTTAAGGAATATAATATACGGCGCCACTACGAGACTCATCACAGCGAAAAATATGACAGCTTGCAAAGACAACTGAGAAGAGATAAGATCAACGAATTGCTGGCGGGTCTGAGGAAACAGCGGTCCACTTTCACCCATAGCCGAGAAATCAGTGACGCAGCGGTAAAAGCCAGCTAGCTAATTTCGAGCGAAAATGTGCAATTTAACGTTAGTCACCAGCTTCACTACAAACGAGTATGGTGGAATTCTTCTGTTCATGCAACTCCATGCGTTTTCAGTATGTGTTGTATGTGTATTTATGTTTCATGTATGAAATTTACACATTTATAGGACAGGTAAATACTTTCTTCCTTACACATTTAATAGCACTCTTTTTAGTTTGGAGGGTGAAGGCAGGGATTCAATTTAGATTTTATATGCATATGTGTAAATAGTTTAAAAATCCCCTTTCTTTATATGTCTCATTTAATCTTAAAGTGCATTACTATATTTTTCAATACCAATTACTTGTTAAAATTTTGTGCCTTTGTAAGATCAGTGGGATCGCATGATCACATGATTGTAATGCAAACATGTGAATGATAAAAGTAAATTGCACTTTTGTCTAAGGAAATATGAGGTGTTTCATGTAATGTTTTGTACAAGGATTGTTCATTAAATTCCAACATTTTCCTTATGTCCTTGTACTTCTTTACACCAAAACAGAGGAAAGGCATGATATTTTGGTTATTCATTGCTGGGTATGCTATTATTTTAATGGTCCGGCCCACTTGATATCTACCTAGGCCCTATGTGGCCCGTGATGAGAAATGAGTTTGACACCCATGGCGTAGGAGATGGCGCTGGACACCACCAAGTGGTAAAACATCTGCTTTAGAGCAAAGCGACAAACAATCAGGACCCTTCCCCCCACTCAAAAGAAGGCTACCCTCTCGCTCATGAGGTTGAACCCTAACATAAAGACTCAAGGTCCAAAGGCCCGAAGCTGTGTATTGATGTGAGCCAGCTCAGGTTCCAGAGAGGTGACATTTAAAGAGCCAGCTTCTGCAGCCGAGGGCCAGACCACCAAGGTCACCCTCTCCGACCGCCATCCACCTCACAATGCATTCAACCCCCTTGACCCTTCCTATGGGTGGTGAGCCCAAGGGAAGGGGGAAAGCCATGTTGGAGACCCACTCTTGGGCATGTCTCCAGGGTGGGTCCTGGTGACCCACATCCAGGCAGGGGAAAACTTGTCCCATTTCTTTTGTACATCAATTGTTCCCGATAACTACGCTCCTAGAATCACAAGAGTGTATCATACAAACAATACTAATGATATAATATGTGTATATATATATATATGCAACAATACCAAAAACAATATAATTGCTTGAAACTCATGAAATAATAAAAATGATGAAATAATAAAGCAATATCAGATCTTCTGTTTATTGAATTTTGCTTTAGTGACTAAATTATTTATCCCGCGAACTACCCCATCTCAAAATGAACTTTACCCTTCTATTTAAGTTTAAGTAATGAAATAACTGTGACACCTTTGAGCCTCAGGCTGCATTTATGTTATCTATTAAATCTTTGGACAACAAACGCGGTCATCTGCTGGAGCTGTGGAGCATGCTAATGTAACATGACATCAGCAACTGCTTTGATTAAATCGTTCTGTATTCTATTTGACAAGCCAGAAAATACAGTGGATGTCTCCAAATGTCTAGCTAGCTTGTTATCTTTAGCAAAAGCATGCAATAGTTCAACATAATTGCCAGAATTAGCAGAGCCTGAACTTTCATCATTTCCACGAAATGCCAGCTGCTGTTTGGCGAGGAAGCAGGTGGCATTGATGAGATCTTTCAAAATCTCTTGGTTTTTCTTTACCTCAGCATTGTGGATGCTGATGTTGAGTCTTTGCTGTTCATTCAAAGACAAATCTATCCTGGACATCCCAAATGTTTTTAGCACGATTTGACTTTGAATGTGAGTGGCCGACTGCTCGTGTTTGATTAGGCTTCTTTGCAGATTCTTGAGGTCACAATATCCCATCTGACTCCAGACATTGTCATAAGATGAGAAAAGAATGCGAGAAAAGCAGAAAAGGCACTTTCTTACTGGACATCCACACAGCCAGCCTTATTGTGTGTACCTCTCCGTTTGAAAAGACCAAGTCTTCTGTCCCTTAGTCTGAAGCAAACCTGTTAGCTCTGGTGTTGGTCTTCCCTTACTTATTATCTCCTGCTTCCACTGAAAGTCCAGATTAGAAAATTCTCTCAGTTTAGCTATGTAATCCTCCATTTTGGAAATAAGGCCAAGTAAGAGGAAAAAAGCAACTGGATGGCTGCACTTGATTTGCTACCTGTTTACTGTAGCTTTCTATTGCAAATTATGTAGCCGAGTAGTGAAAAGGATCCCTGGGATCACCAGTGCCCCCCACCACAAGGCACCGTTACTCCGTGCCTCACTTAATGTCTCTTCGCAGCAATTTTATGATCGCTCTGCACAAGAAACACGTTACAGTTGTTGACAAAAAATATTATACGCATTAGCTAAACTATCAAAATTAAGTTCATATATTAGTGTTTGACGTGTTTGAAAATTTTAATAGTGACATACACAGAGACAGCAATACGGTCTCAGTGCATAGCATGCCAGCACAGTTAGGATAATCAATCCATAGTGGGCTCAGCTGGTTGCTGTGTGACTGCACGTCTCTTCTTCATATTTGAATGGTAAATGTGATTTTTTTTCAGCGATTTTGAAAAAAAAAAAAAAACTAAAAATGGTGAAGTTAAGTGGAAAATAGCGTTATAGTGCAAATCACCGAATAAATATAACCATTTAATTCTTTTTTTCATTTTGCATTTTTTTCTTTCCATGATGACAGGTGAGACCCAGCCTCCCCTGCCTCTACAGACTGCACATCACTGATAGATAGATAGATAGATAGATAGATAGATAGATAGATAGATAGATAGATAGATAGATAGATAGATAGATAGATAGATAGATAGATAGATAGATAGATAGATAGATAGATAGTCATGTTTAAGCTCCTACTTCTTTCAGTCCACACACTGAGAGTGTCCCTTTAAGTACCATGAACCAAGTGATGTTTTTGCAGGGTTTGACATATACAGGAAACTTGACTCCAGGATGCTGTCCCAGAGTCTATCTTCAGAGGGAAGGAGCCCAGTACCCAATACATTAATCATCTAGTATTCCCCTGAATTTTCTCTCCAGGAATCACACCTTACCAGTGTGTGATGTTTGTGTGTCCCCAGACGTTTTGGAGCTCTTTATACTTTAAGATCCTTCATGGACAGAGGAGCTTTGAGGTTGAATGTCCAAACTGAGAACTATTGAATACTGGCAAGTGAGAGAAAAATGCAGGCATCTTCTTCATGTAACCTATGACACGTTTGGCATTCCTCTTGATTTAAACAGCAGAAAAACCAAAAGAACACTGCCAAGTAGAAAAAGTGAAAAGGTCTTTTGAATGTAAAATGTCAGATCATGATCTCTTCAGACATTAGACTTCTGAGTCAAAACTTCAGGAGCTTCATCACATGTACCTGGTTATGGAGCTCCTCCTTGATCACCTGACCACCCATGACACTTGTTTTTCATATATGTCTGGTTGCTTGAACACAGATGCCTTATTGTCCTCACTCAAATGCATTCATGTGCACATAAATGGAAGTGTAAGCCTCACACTTGAAAGTGAATGGGATGAACACTTACAGCTTCAAAGCGGACAATTATGATGCCTGATAAGACAAACCTTGGGTCCATCTTCTCCGTCTCACAGGCAATAACCTCCAAGGTTAATGAATTGACATTAAACCATATAAGTGTTTGGTTGTCAGTTTTGAACTGAACATGGCTTTTCAAAGAATCCTGGTTCAGATACTGTGAAAGCCCATTGAAAGCCCACAGCAATGATAATTAACTCCTATACTTATCAAATCTGAAAAATGTAATGGTTTGAACCTCACTGATCAGTGTTTGTGATCACATCATATCAAAAACAGGAAATGTATACACTTAGAGCTTGTTTCAGAACATTTTTTTCATCACGAGTCCGTCCATTCACCAGTTGTATCACAATAGTCAAATCCTTTTTTTTCTACTACTTTCCCTTTATATAATCTCAATCATAAGATTTTTTTGAACAGGGGCCAACAAAATCCAAAGAAAAGGACTGGGCTTCCTGCTCAAATTATTGCTTTGACAATGTTATTCAAATTTTGAAGTTTAACAATAATCTATTGTCAGAAATTGCCAGGGGAAAAAGGGCAAATGAGAGCCCAGCTTTCAAGTCTGCAAACAATAAAAAAAGAAGAAGAACAATACTCATGGAGAGCAGAGAAAAATCGCGAATGACAAGCAAAATCAAGTTTCTAAAAATAATAAAAAAAATAAAAATGAATCAGAGGCAAGATGAGCAGTAAATGTGGGAAATTAATTAAAATATTTACAATAATCTTCAAGATAATGTTGAAAAACCTGAAACTGGCAAGGAAATTGGAATAAAGTCATGTCCAGTCAGTTTTAGGAATTTCCAGTGTGTCAATAACTTCTGAAACAAGGCAAGAATCCCTTCTCTTATCTACAGCTCTAAAAATTATTTAGTGCTATTTAACCTCACTTACTCCTTTATTTGTATGGGTTTGTACATTTTTGATAAAGTTGAGGGAAATATGTTGGAAGAATGGAAATCATTACTTAAGTTGGATTTTGTCATTACTTTGAATAGGACTTTACACATTAATTTAAACATAAGCTAATTGATTTTACTTCCACAATGTACTTTCTTGTTATAATCACAGTGAGATGCTCCTGTAAACATGTCTTGTGTCATTTATCCTCAATGTCACCTCATTGTCATGACTCTTTTGTGAAGAAATTATTTTCATTTCCTGAGATATCCAATATCTCTTATTTCCCATTAAATATTTGAATGATTTCCTGTGTAATTTTTCATCAATTTTGAAATTAGCCAAACATTTCAGTTAACAGGTTTAAGTCAAATTTTCTCGTTTGATTTTGAGCAGATTATTATTTTCAATTGTACTTTCTTGAAAAAAATAAAATAAATAGAGAAGGAAGCAACAAGCAATGACCAAATATAATATTTTAAGTATACCACAGACACCGCCACTAGTATTTAAATCACAGAGTATTTCTCAGCTTTTAATAACTCAGCTGCTGCTCCATCATCCATTTCAACAAACAGCAATGGTATCAACCAGTCAGCCATGATTTACTAGGCCACTACAGCCAGCAGCATGTAAAACACATAATAAATGCATTGGGAGGCCATATCTGCAGGCATCTGCTGTGCAGGATCCAGGCAGCATTGTTTGTCTTCTACCTTACCTTCCTCTTCATCATTGCCCCATCTAGGTAAGTGATGCAACACACTGCCTGGATTGTGATTAAGGGCAAGTAGCAGTCGGAAATGGAAAAAAAACACCCATCATCCATTAAAGCTGGAGTGAAATCACAGTTCTCTCTACTGCCTTCAGGGAAAGCAAGTGGGAAAGCAAGTATCTATATCTGTAAGTTCTGTATTATTATTATTATCATTATAGTTATTGTAGTATTAGGACTAATAAGAGCTATGTATATACAGCTATTCATAGAGTACAACGTTAGCAAAATACGACCACTGCATTTAGCCCATCATGGACGAACCATGAGCAGAAGGCAGCTACTGACCAGCAGCAGGGGAGCAGTTAGGGGTTCGGTGTCTTGCTCAACAACACCGATGATGAGATGAAGATACTGAAGTTCTCTTCAGGAGTGATAAGGATGGATGGATCAGAAGTTAGTCCATCAGAGGGACAGTAAATGTTAGATGACATGAAGACAAGCTAAGAAAGGCCATACTGAGATGGTTCGGTCAAGTGCAAAAAAGGGTAGTGAATATATTAGTAGAAGGATGCTGAGGCTTAAACTGCCAGGCAGGAGGCCTAGAGGAAATCCACAGAACAGATTTATGGATATAGTGAAAGAAGACATGAAATTAGTTGGTGTGTGAGAAGAAGATACAGAGACTAGGGTTAAATAGAGGAAGTTGATCCGCTGTGGCAACCTCTGAAGGGAGCAGCTGAAAGAAAAAGAAGATTAGTAGTAGTAGTAGTAGTAGTAGTAGTAGTACGGTGGGACCTTGACTTATGAGTTGATTGAATGATTCCCCCATTATTTTTTATTTTTTTGAACATTTATTAGAACAGGTTCCTTAACAGAGTCACACACATTGTTACAAAACCTCATAACAAGATACACATTATACAATATTCTTTATAGGTCACTTATTTCCTCACTAGCAAGCGAAAAATAAAATAAAATAAAAAAAAAAACCTAACTCAGTTAAATAGAGATAATATCTTCAACTCTCCAAATATTTCTTAATGGGTGCCCATTTGTCAAGATATAGGTCTGTCTGAAGTCGTAAGTTTGCTGTTATGCGTTCCATGCAGTTTACATCCTTAAGCCATTGACGCCACTGGTCCAGGGAAGGTGGGTGGGGTTTGAGCCATGATTCCCAGGTATCTAAAGCGCCCTTTTGACCACTTGAATTTCACCTGTCCATCCAAGCATGTCGGCCAGCATCCTGTTATCATCATTGCTTCTGATTTCCCCTCATTCACCTTGTACCCTGACATCTCCCCATAGTCTCTCAGGCATTGCATAAGGGCCGGTATAGATGACTGAGGATTTCTTATAAACAAAAGAACGTCAACCGCAAACAACCAAATTTTATGCATCTCCGCTCCTTCATCTACTATTCCCTCGATCTGATCGTTTGTCCTTATCAATTCAGCAAGCGGTTCGATACACAATACAAACAAAATAGGCGAGATTGGGTTCCCCTGCCTAACTCCTTTTTTAAGGTGAAAAAATTGGGAGCAGCACCCATTCACCCTGACCCTTGATATTGGGTCTTTATTCAGTGCTTCAACCCATTTTATGAATGTCAAATTAAATCCCATTTGTTCCATAATAAATTTCAGATATGTCCAGTCCACCCTGTCGAACGCCTTCTCAGCATCTAGACCAGTGGTTCTTAACCTTGTTGGAGGTACTGAGCCCCACCTGTTTTACATGCGCATTCACCGAACCCTTCTTTATTGGATCGAGGATCGGTTCGTTGATGGGTACAAAGAACAGGCAGAGTGGCCTTTTCATCGAATCTGGCTCCCTCCACCTTGAATTCAGCAAGCGCTGTGTTCTTGTAGTTCCCATCTCCATGCAGCTTAAGGAAGCCTTCCCTTAGTTTTGCCGGTGCTGGACTAGAATTGCTCATCTTGTCATTCCAAATCATGCAGTTCAGACATCGATTCCAATCACGTTCCGTCATACATGTGAATCCGTATTGTACATATTCTTCCGACCGCCTTCTTTTTTTGCCCGACATAATTAGTATGAAGGGATTAAAATATTAAGAAAGAAATCACATGACGTACCATCACGACAGTCACAAGTTACTACAACTGAGCGCGCCAAAATCCCTGCAGTACGGATAGGCCAAGCTATGTAGTGTGATCACCTGCTGCCAGTGATGTCATCACCAATGTGTGTCTTGACCTCCGCCGAACCCCTGAGACTGACCCACCGAACCCCTGGTGTTCGATCGAACCCAGGTTAAGAACCACTGATCTAGACTGAGAAGCATTGACGGGTGAACTGAATGTCTTGCCACTGATTGTACATTTAATGCTCTTCTAATATTATTTGCTCCTTGTTGACCCGGTATGAAACCGGTCTAGTCTGGATTAATCAATTTACCTAAGTACTTCTGCATTCTATTTGCTAATATGGCGCTGATAATCTTTACGTCATTCCCCAACAAACTGATCGGCCTATAGGCACCACAATCTAATGGATCTTTCCCCTCTTTGTGTATAACCGTTATTACTGCCTCAGACCAGCTCTTAGGTGGTCATTTTTCTGTAAGGCATAATTAAAGATCTGGCAAAGTTTTGGCACAAGCTCCTCTCCAAAGGCCTTATAAAATTCACCTGGTAGACCATCTGTGCCAGGGGATTTGTTGTTTTTTAATGATTTAATAACGTCTTGTATCTCGTTTTCTCGGATAGGAGCTATTAATTCGTCCACCTCAGATGCAGAGAGTTTTCTTAAATTAAGATTTTTGAATATATCTTCTAATTTCCTTTTGTCTTGTGTTTTTCCTGATGTATCATAAAGATTTTTATAGTAAGTTTGGAATGCCTCAGCTATCTCCTCTGGGTGGGAGACCTCGGTCAGAGAGGAGGGGTGTTTTATCTTAGGGACAATACAGCTTGATTGTTGTTTCCTCAGTTGAAAGGCAAGTAGCCGGCTTGCCCAATTTCCCTTTTCATAGTACCTTTGGCTTGTGTATCGAAGTGCTCCCTCTGCTTTTTGTGTGAGAAGTTCATCCAAGGAGGTTTTACTTTCTTGTATTTGTTTAAAGACATTTTTGTCCCTTGTCATTTTGTGTTCATGTACTAGTCTTTTTATGTCACTTTCCAGCTGTTTTTCCTTTTCCATTCTCTGTCTGTTTAATCTAACCGCAATTTCAATACATTTCCCTCTCAGCACCACCTTTGCCCCCTCCCAAAGAGTCGAGGGGGATACTGATCCATTATCATTAATTTTGAAGTATTCATCAATTGTTTTTTTTTTTATGTTTTCCTTTATATTTGGATCTGTCAACAATGAGATATTTAGTCTCCAGTATTTGAAGTGCCAACCAAAGCCTAAATTTAATTTCATATATACAGGACCATGATCAGATAGGGTACCAGGTTCAATAACACATTCTCTGACTTTATATAAGCTTTGTTTTGAAATGCAAATCAAATCAATTCTTGAGTATGACCCATGTACCATGGACAGAAAGGTGAAATCTCTTGTGGTTGGGTTCTTAGCCCTCCAAACATCCACAAGTCCTAATTCTTCCAACATATGTTTTGCTGCCCTGGATTTCCTGCTATAGGGCCCATAATCATAAGGAGTTTTATCCAATTTTACATTTAAAACACAATTGAAATCTCCTCCTAAAATTATAGTACCTCTGGCTTCTCTTGCCATTACAGTTGCCACTTCTTTAAAGAAATTGGGGTCATCTTCATTAGGGGCATAGATATTCATGATAGTTAGCTCTACTCCACCTACTGTTCCCATAATAAGTATATATCTCCCCGCTTTATCCTTCACTTCTCTCTGAATTGCAAAACTAATTGAATGACTAATTAAAATTGCTACTCCTCTCTTTCTGCTGTTTGAACAAAAAGCATAGAATACTTGTGCAACCCAGTCTCTCCTCAATTTCTTATGTTCTACCTCATTTAAGTGAGTTTCCTGTAGTAACGCCATTGAGCAATTAAATTTCTTCAACTGAGTCAGCATTTTCTTTCTTTTTATAGGGTTATTGAATCCTTTGACATTATAACTGACAGTCCCTACCTCTGACATAAATCGGCATTTCTTATTTTCATTTTACTCTCCCCAGATTCACCTTTGCATAAAGTAACTATCCTTGCGAAAGTAGTAACAAAAATCACTTGTGCCGATCTAACCCACATGTCAAGGAAATAAGAACTCCTAAAACACAGAACAGAAAAAATAAAGTAAACATATGTGACTTCCAATAGTCCAGCTGAGTACAGAGATCTGTCCAGCCCCTGTTGTAATGCAGGCAGAGGGTTGTGATTTAAGATTCCCTCTGGGCAAAGGGCACTAAGTGCTGTCCAAACCACAGACCAAAGAAAAAAACAAAATCTTTGGTGAGGCGGTGATCCCGACACGGGTCTCATTGTAAAAAAATATTAATTGAAAATAATAGCAGAGTTAACTCTCCTCTCCTCTCAATAACTTTACAATATGATTCACTTAACTTCAGCATATTTGTCTGTTTAAACTATGAACAGTAATACACATAGAACTTTAAGATTGACAGTAATAACGTTATCTAATTATTTTAACATTACCACAGTACTCCTCATCATTTTAGTCCAGCAAAACAGCCTGCAGGTCTGCGGCAGACAGTGATGTGTCCTTTCTTTCTCTCTTCCCACCATCCTGTCTTTGCCATGTATCTTTTGAGAGTTCCCATTCCAGTCTCTCTCTCTCACAAACCTGCAACTCGATGCCCAGCTTCTTCAACGTTGGCACAGCATCCACCAGCGTAGGAAATGTTTTCACTCCCGACTCCAAGTTGATTCTCAGCTGCGCTGGATAGCAGCACATTGCCCGGATCTCCCTCTCCTTCAGCTGCTTGATCACTCCTCGGACCCGTGTTCTCTTCCTCTGTATTTCTGGAGAGTAATCCTGGTCGAAGTAAATCACTCCTTTTTGGAACTTCACTCGTTTTTGGGCCCATGCTTGTCGCAGCACTGCTTCCTTTACTGTATAATCCAGAAACCTCACGATAATGGAGCGCGGAGGCGCTGAACTCGCAGGCTTTAGCCCCAGTGATCTGTGTGCCCTCTCGATTTTTATATACAACTCGGGCGGGAGTTGTAGTGCCGTCTCAATTAAGTTCCTCACAAAACCAATCATGTCACCTTTCTCACTTTCCTCGGGAACTTGATAAATTCTCACATTGTTGCGGCGCATCCGGTTCTGTAGATCGTCGCACATGTTTGTCAGGGCCGCCTCCCGTTTCAACAGGTGCCTTAGCATCTTCTCATGACGCTGGCCTGTGTCCTCCACCTGGCATACCCTGGTCTCCGCTTCCTCAGTTCTCCACTCTAGCTTCTCCATCCTTTGAATCAAGTCCGTGACCGACACCTCCAGTCCAGTTAATTGGTCCTTAGTGTCTGCAAATGCTTGCTTATTTTCTTTCCTCAACTCTTTCAACTCGCGAAGAATGTTCTCCATGTTCTCTTCATCCGTTTTTCCGCTCACCTGGCTTGGGGAAGATGGCGGCCGAATTTTTCCTTTCGCTTCTTCTTGCTGTTTTTGCTGTTTTGCTGCGTTCTGTGTATCTCTGGCCGTGCTCATCCTAATCTGCAATGCTTCAGACTCACTCTTCCGCCATTAAACTGTCAAGTATTTTTTCATAAACGGCCGAATACTACCAATTTTCGGGAGAGCTCAACTCCGTGCGTATGTCTCAGTATATTGCGTCACCGGAAGTCGACGATGGGGTTTTACGCTCTGACATGTTGCCCCCATGATTCCCCCATTATAAAGAATTTGTTCCACTGAACCTGAGAGCTGCTATCTCTAAATTTTGTTGCACTCTGTGTAATGACAGTAAGTCTTGGATCTTGAATCTTGAAGTTTGGGAACTTGTAAATCAAGGTTCCATTGCAGTAGTGGTACTAGTAGTAGTAGTTGTAATAGTTGTGTATTTTTAGCCATCCTCAACATGTAGTATAAGTTTACATGTACCTCAACACATACTGTATAAGGCATCCTTACATTTATAATTCCATCAGTATATTGCCATCTGTTAATCATACTAATCACTACCTATTTTTACATGACCTGCACATAATTATCCACCATACTTGCACTAGTTGTACATATTCTGCTCATATCTTGTCGACCTCTACTTTTGCTAACTGTAAAAAAGAAAAAAAAATGCATTTATTCTGTTAATACTGCATTTATCTGTAAATACTGCACATTCTGTACATATGCACGTCTGCTTTTTGCACTTCTGATTAGATGCTAACTGCATTTTGTTATTCTGTATCCTTACATGCGTAATGACAATAAAATTGAATCTAATATTATTTTTATTGCAATGATAATGATTAGATTAAATTAGATTATTTAATCTAATCATTATCATTGCAATAAAAATACTATATCAATAAATGTGACTCAATAATTCATATGTAAAGTTGGTATAAATCAACTTGTCATAACAAACAGACTAAAAAAAGACCAAAACTGTTAATTTATAATGTTATTTGAAATTGCATAGAGGACAAAATGGGACGCAAAATAATGATGGCTAATAAGATGCTAAATCAAACTAAGATAAATGAAGACAAGAGAATATGAAGTACTACAGATTCTATACTAGAAACTGTCACAATGACCAAAAGACAGCAGGCAGAACTAGAGGTTGCAGAGATGAAGATGTTGAGGTTGTCTTTGGGAGTGACCAGGATGGAGAGGATCAGGAATGAGGCTATCAGAGGGACGGCACATGTTAGATGTTTTGGAGAGAAGGTCAGAGAAGCCAGACTGAGATGGTTCGGTCATGTACAGAGGAGGGATTGAGAATATGTTGGTAGACGGATGCTGGAATTGGAGCTGCTAGGCAAGAGGTCTCGAGGATGACCAAAGAGAAGATTTATGGACGTTGGGAGAGAGGATATGAAGGTAGTTGGTGTGAGAGAGGAAGATACGGAGAATAGGGTTAGATGGAGAAAGTTGACTCGCTGTGGCGACCCCTGACGGGAAAAGCCGAAAGAAGAAGACAGATTCTAGTGAAACAAAAAACAGCCAAAACTACAGCCAACAAAAATCTTATATCCAGTTCATTCATCAACTCTGAATTACAGCTTAATAATAAAATAATTTGTCTCTTCTCTAAACAATTTATTTTGAAATTTTAAAGAGGCTGCTCTGGTCTCCAACTTAAATTTGGCTGTAAACCAAAGCAAGTTTTGTTTTGAATCTTAGTTAATCTCTGATCTTATAAAACTGTTGGCTAAATCATTTCAGTTGTCATCAGGCACTGAATTTATCAACAGGCTTTGAATGCATCTAGTGCATGAGTAAAGTTGCAAGAGCTAAATGTTTTCAAGTTAATCCACAGTTATCTATTTTCCACAAAAATGAAACTTTCACAGCTTGCACAACTCATTCAAGTATGTGATAATTTTCAATAAATTATACACATTGCACAATTTTCTTTTTCTTTTGACATCTAATTTAATCAATAAAGGAATGAAACAAAGCAAAATATGACACAGTCACATGATGCTGACTCTGTAGACCAAAAGAAAAAAGAAATGAGGGAAAGTGTATCAAAATTGTTCTAGTGTTCCATGCATGAAAATGTAATGTCACTGGCTGCTCTTATGTAACATCATGCAGTGGGGAGTTGCCCCCATCCCCCGGCGGCGTACGGTTCTGCAAGGCCCAGGGCTGCAAGACCAAGGGAATATCTGGCCTAGGAGGCCCTTTTTTATCAGAGGGGAAGCAGGCAGATGGCACAGACAACTGGCAAACAGACACACATGGGAGAGTAAGACCGAAGAAAGAGGGAGGACAGCCGAGAGTGAGGCCTCAGCAGGGGAATAGGCTCGGAGACAAAGCCCCTACAACCCCCTCCCTTGTCTGCTCCCCCCTCCTCCCCCATCTGATTGCCACTATGCCAGCTTCTGCCAATCCCTCATTTGAGCATTTTGAAAGTATCTGTAGTCTGCCTATCTACTGGGACGTAATAGGGAAGAATGAGCTTTGTGAGGCGTCTCAAGGAACAAGATATGATAGATAGAGGATGGAGAGCAGCTTTGGAACAGATAAAAATGACACCTCAACCTTTGACACCATTATCTGTGGTGGCAGATAAAATCTTAAAATGATTTTTTTTTCCTTTTTGTGTACTTTATTTCTCATATATTTATTATCATAAATAGCTTTTAAATGTTTTCATATTTTCCCTTTATCATTGCATTAATGTTTTCATTCAACAACATTTTTTGTTTTTATTTCTTTGATGAACCCAGATTAACAGATTCACACACACACAGACATTTCTGCATGTGTAAGTATATCTATTCATACATTTGTGTTTTTTGTTTACAGCTGTGAATTTTTCTTTGATATATCTACTTTATTTAAAATTAAGAAAGTAATGCATAGCTGCAAACCTCTCAAAGGTAGCATCTTCAGCCAAGATGAATGAATAACACAACCCTTTTGCCTTCACAACTATGTAATGGCAGCAGTACCATGTCAAAATAATCCAGCACATTTCCTTTGTTGTTTTTTCATTTCTTCATTTTAATTTTTTTCATTTGGTGGAATGAAACCACACTTAGTGATTGCTTCTTCCGTTGGGCGCTTGCCTTCCCAGTGAATTGACAAAGTAAATAATTGACCTCATGGCAGTCTGTTGTATCTGAATAGATGCCAGAGGACAATCCTGCACGCATCACTGCCTTAGAAAATCATCATTACTCTCATCCCCTTTCAGGAGTCTTGTTGATTCCCAAATTAGTTTTGAAATGTATGATACTGCTACTTTTTTTCAACACCTCTATATAAATATATATACACACGTTCAATTACCTGTGTCTTATGTTGTTAGGTTTTAAAATTTCAAACCCTTGGCCAAAACTACCTGGAAACATCTAAAAACTGGTCTGAGGTTTTCATATCCCCCTACAAACCTGGCTAGTCAAATCTTTGCCATCTTTTCCTGATACAGCTGGCAGTTTGTCAAAACCTATTGTTTGTAGTTTCAGTAAATTTTGGCCTGGTCCCCGGGCTCCGGCCAACCCTCCACCACCGCTATTTTGGAGGGGTCCATACCAATCTCCCCCGCAGCGATGATATGACCCAAGAAGGACACAGACGGCACGTGGAACGCACACTTCTCCGCCTTTACGAAAAGGCGGTTCTCTAGAAGGCGCTCCAACACCTGTCTCACGTGCCGCCGGTGCTCCTCCTCGCCGCGGGAGAAGATCAGGATGTCGTCCAGGTAAACAAAAACAAATCTGCCCAAGAAGTCCCGCAGGACATCATTGACAAGATGCTGGAAGACGGCGGGGGCGTTGGTTGAGCCAAAGGGCATTACTAGATATTCGAAATGCCCCAGGGGCGTATTAAAGGCCGTCTTCCATTCATCTCCCTCCCTGATCCTAACTAAATGATACGCATTTCTTAGATCCAATTTAGTGAAGGTCTGGGCCCCATGGAGGGGGGTAAAGGCCGAATCAATAAGGGGACGTGGGCACCTGTTTCCGCTGGTGATCCTGTTCAGACCCCGGTAGTCCACGCAGGGTCCGAGGCCGCCATCCTTCTGCCCCACAAAGAAGAACCCCCCCCGGCCGGGCCAGGAAGGAGGATGGTCGGATCAAGCCCGCCGCCAGGGAATCTCTAATATACTCTTCCATGGCGGTCCTCTCGGGTCTTGACAGGTTATATAGTCGACCTCTGGGTAGAACTGCGTCCTGCTGTAGGTCTATGGCGCAGTCATAAGGCCGGTGAGGGGGGAGGGTCAGGGCTTGGTCTTTGTCGAAGACCGGGGCAAGGTGGTGGCGTAGTGGCCCACCTCACCGCAGTAGAGGCAGGCGTTCCGGCGCCACCTGGCAGTCTTCTCAGCGGTGAGGCCATCTATCCGGATGGCGAGGTTGACCAGGGCATGCAGGTCCGGTGGTTCATCCCTCGCTGCCAGCTGGTCCTTCAGCTCCTCCTTTAGTCCCCTCTGGAAGGTGTATCACAGCGCCGAGACGTTCCAGTTACACGCCACCGCAAGGGTCCGGAACGCAACAGCATATTCGGCCACGCTCTGTCCCCCTTGGGTGAGGTCATCCAAGCGTCTCGCCGTGTCGTCTCCCTGGAGAGGATGGTCGAAGACCTCCCTCATCTCCGTGGTGGAGGCGGCATAGTGTCACGAGACGCTGGGGCGGACTCGAGCAGGGAACCACACTTCAGAGCAGGGACGGGTTAAAAGCCTTTTATTGCGTTGAAATGGCAGGACGGGTTGCAGACGGAACTGCGGACGGGACGCAGGCGGGACTGCAGAGGCTGGGTCTCACCAGGACGGGTTGCAGACGGGGTGGCAGGCAAGACGGGGTCAGAGGTTACACCGGCCAACTGGGTCCGGTCGTAACGAGGAAGGGGACGGAGGTTACACCTGGGGTCCGGTCGTGGCAGGGATGGGGTCCGGTCGTGGCGGGGCTCTGCAGTGATCTGAGAGCCACAATCCCCCGGTGCCAGGCAGAGCGTGCCGCTGCCCTTTATAGGGATCTTCATTAGCAGCATCTGCTGCAGCTAGCGCCGATTGCAAATTGGGATCAGGTGTGAACCCTGACATAGGACCGGCACGGCGGTCCGTTCCTCTGCCACACCGCCGACCCCCAGCGTAATGCAGCTCTGGTGAGTAGGCTGATGGTGTAGGTGATCTTTTGTTCGTCTGTTTGGTAGGTCATCGGCTGTAGACCAAACACCAGTGAGACCTGTAGCCAAAAAAAAAAAAAAAAAAAAAAAAAATCACCACACTCACCTTGGTCTCTGGAGTACCGCGGGGGATCTGGCACATGCGGTTCCTTCACGGGAGGATGTCAAGGGGCTGGTTCCAAAACAGGGGCCGGTGGATTCTGCTGCTGTGACATCTGGGCTAGAATCGAGGAGATCTGGCCCAACTGAGCGTTGAGGTTCTGAATCTGGCTTTGATCTTTGTGTAGAGAGGTGGCTAGGTCGCATACTGTCCTCTCATGTTGTCCAAGCCCCTGGTCTCGCATGGTCAGGGCTGCTAGTACGTTGCCCTCGGGGCTGGGCTCAGACCCCGGTGATGGGCTCCCCGGGTCCATATTGGCCGGAGAATTCTGTCACAAGCCAGGCGGACTCGGGCGGGGACCCACACCACCAGAACTGGAGTTAGATCAAGTCTCTTTATTTCTGATCGGTACTCAGGGTTTCGGTCCAAAGGGGGCTCTCGCAGGGTCGGGTCCGGTGGTCAACACGGTGGTCTCACAGGGTTGGGTGGAGAATCACAATTCTCCGGCACCAGGTGACGCGTGCCACTGCTCTTTATAGAGATCTTGATGAGCGGCAGCTGGCGCTGATTTTTAATTGGGATCAGGTGTCTCCTTTCAGCTGCCGAGAGGAGATCCTGACAGATCCTCTTGCACACCACTTGAGTCTACACCCCACTTCAGTCTTTGACAGGGTCCCTGCAGGAGAACTCAAACAATCCTCTACACACTCAAACCAAATTCAGTTTTCTAAAGTGACATGGACGATCCTTCAGAATCATGATCAGTCAGAGACTAGAAGACCTTATTTAGGATATTTAGCAGTCACGCAAACAAAAACGCAGACTCTGATTTACTGCACAAACAGTCTCTACACCCTGCACTCCCATCATGCATTAGTAAACCATGAATGTACAAGTACATTAAATAGTATGCTATTTCAATGCTCTGTATGGGTAAACGTGTATTTATTGACAATAAAGTTGACTTTTTGACTGACTTTGACGTTCCATTTTACATATTAAGAACAACTACAGAGGGTCAGCATGTCCCACGCACTGTATTTAACATTTCCTGACCCTTATAATTCAAAGGTTTATTGCCAATAGCAATAGTAGTTTAATATAACTTTGTTGTTGTTTTATTTTGTCATTTGTATACCATATTCTCTGGTATATATCATAAATGTGCCTTTTTATGGAAAATAATCACAGATTTATTTAAACAGAGAGTCTCAAGACCAAGTCTTGTTGTAATGTTCTTTCTCTGGAGATGACGAGCGACATGTTAGGAGGTTGGCCTCCGTCTTGCAGGGATTTCGTTACAAGTTGCAGGGGAATGAAAGCTTATTCCTATGGCGAACTGATAACGCCTCAGGTTAACTGCCTTGCAGTTAGCACAACTTCACACCTGCAGTTCTTTAGCTTACAGAATATAAAATTTCTTTACTGAGGATGTAAAGGAGCTGGGAGAGAGAGAGCCAGAGACAGAAAAAAAGGGAGGGAGAGAGAAATAATTTCTCTCTCCCTTTCTTTTCTTCTCTGTATGAATGAGGGCATTTCCCAGAAATTGTGCAAACATGTCATGGAACAATACTGCTCCCTGCTGTTCAACAATGGTGAAACAAACACTTCATCACGGCACAAATAAAATATTTGGTGAGTTACTTCATGGGTTCAAAAAATTAATTGAATGTGTTCTTCGAGAGAGAAAATATGTCAGCTTTATGTATATGAGGAAAGGGATTCCATGTTTTTGTGTACATATGTATGTTCTGTAGGGGTAGTAGGGGTTACAATGGCCAGAAGGAGTGATACTATCAATTATTTTCTATTTTACTCTTTTCATGAACGCATGGTCTCACATGGTCATAGAAGTCTATCAGCCAGAATAAAAGGAAAGGTGTACAAGACAGTGGTGAGACCAGCGATGTTGTATGGACTAGATGGGGTTGATTTGCTGCGGCGAACCGTGAAGGGAAAAGCCGTAAGGAAAAGAAGATGTTGTAATATTTATGTGTTGTTCTTCTATGGTATGCTCAGAACGATGCCACCGAGCTTCACGATATGCTGCTTTATTGCTGCAGGAACTTATTGAACTTCCAGCCAAATCATCACATCCAGTATAGGCTTACACCAGTGTCATGACACAAGCAATATGTGCAAACACTAACATTAACATCACTTCAGTTTATTGGCGTTAATTGAATATTACTGACGTGACGTTAAAAGTACCATCAATACTTTGAATGTATCATCTTTCAAACTATTAAAATGCTTCTACTGTCACACAAGCAAAGAGACGAATAATGATTGACGCTGGTCAATGATGGCTAATGCTACGCAGTTGTTGCTGGCCCTTTAAGACGCTCATCGTCGCCATGGTCACAGTCGGGCAGGACTGCAGGCCGCAGCATCCCTAGCATGCTAGTCCGATACCTGCTCTAGCCGCAGATGTTTGGCAACCCGGAAGCCCAACTTAACCAGCCTTCCTTTAACATATACAGAGTCGTTTCCCAGAACCTACGGTAAGATCTGAACTGATGCGGCCTCACTCTTTGATGCGTTTCCGTTACTGTTCGATCTGAAATGCTGACCGGTCCTTTTACAGCAATTATTGAGCTAACCTCACCTCAGACAGTTCGCTGTTAGTCAATGTTCCTCGTGAAATTACAAATAACTTATGCCTAGTCCGTAGGCTGTCACTTCCAACGGCCAGTGATTCTCGGGGTGTCCAATTATGTAATATAATTTAATCACATTTATATTTGGCTTTGGATCAATGAACTCTAAAGAAATCCATAAAACAACCTATCTTCTTACATTTGTAATGTCACTTAATACCTTTCACTGATCTCTGAAAATGTAAGTTTTAGAAACATCACCCACTATTCTGTGTTTTCGTTTTATGTATATGATGCAGTGTGCATAAATTCAATGAATATAATTAATGCTCTTTGGAAGAATTATAAGGAGTTTCATTGATATTTTTGGCTGACTAGCATGGAAAATTATGTATATATATAATTTATTTCACTTCTCTGAAAATCATCTTTATCCTCATTGTCCTATGAAACGTAACTATCTTTGTTAGGGAGCTGCTTCGTGGTGAAATTGGCCTGAGTGGTTCAACCAGACATCCCTGTCCACAGCGATGAATTGTAGTCCATCTTTGTTAACAAAAGTAATTTGATCAGCGGATAGAGCACAGAATTCCTCCAGTCAGTAGTACGAAATGACTTCATGGCCACCTGCCAGGTGTATGCACCTGGCCTGGAATAGCACTAGCCTTGAGGTGTCCATGGGCCATCACTATCAGGTTTCTGACCCATCCCAATTTTCTCCCCTTGACATTAAGGAGCAGCAGCTATACCCATTTTAATCCCCCTTAATCTCCACGTGACATTGAAAATGCATGTGAAGTGAGACAACTTTTTGCCATGTTGGCAAACAGGGCAAAACGGTAGAGTTATACACTTTCTTGTATTCCTCAGTAATGTAACTTTATCAGGGATATTGGTACAGGATATACAGTGTACTCCAGTTTGACCTCCAACAAGGAGGTTGAACTTTAAGGCTGGATGTTTGGATTGAGGATTTGCTCCAAAGGCTCTTTTCTCTAACTCAAAATTTCCTTTAATTAGTTTAATGGGCCTCTGCTCCTTAACAGCTTGAAGCCCTTACCTGAATTTGTCTTACAGTCCTTTGTCATGCCCAACCGAAAAAACCTCCCACCACTTTTTTTCCTCCATGGTTTCCAAACTTGCAGTTATTATATGTAGCTTCAGGAGATCCCCTCTCCAATCACACCTAATGGACTATGCTTTGGCTTGACAGCCTCCTCCACAGGAAGTGTCCACCAGCAGTTTCTTCAATATTCACCACAATGAGGAAAATAAGACTTTGTGACCACAGCTACTTTTAAGAATGAACCATTCTAATTCAACAGTCCTGACCTCCTCATCAATGTGGGCAAAATTTCTAGTGGTGTAAAGATCCCACAGACAGGGTCTGCTACCAATGTTCCCAGTTCACCAACATGTGATTCAAGTTAGTCCCAGTTGATGACCCGGTTACCAGGTCTCTACCTTTCTCAGCCAACTTTCTGAGACATCCGGTTGCAAGTTTGGTGATAGGACTCAAAGTCAATCATTGATCTTTTACTGAAGGTGTTCTTGTACATTCACTTATGAATACACTTATGAATAACCTTATTCTTGATTACTTTGGTGTTCTGGACAATATGCGCTTTGCAGAAACAGACCCATTCATCCCAACTCTAACTTTCTCCCCCATCCAAGTCTCACAGCAGAACCATTAAATCCAATCTATGTAACCAAACAACACAGCTCTTAGGATCATGGGAACACACAAGCTACTCAACTAAATTAGGCTGATGATTCAAGGAGTGTGAGAATATATTTAAAAAAGGGAAAAAAATACAGTAATGTCCTCCAGTAGATAACACTTCAAAAACAAAAAACACTTTATTAAGTTGATAAAAGAAAACGCACAAATAAATATGTGATTGGTCAAAAGTATCTTTATGTCATCCAGAAGATGAGTGGGGATGCCAATGACATTGTATCACCTGTAACCTGCACCATTAAACCCCCTGTTTACCTGCACATCGGAAGTGCCAAGGACTTGACTCATTCAGGCGTCTGCGTCATCGATGTCACCCTCCCCTTCAGAAAGCCTGTGAATGTAAGTTTTTTTCTGAGATCGGAAATCATGGTAACCACTCTAAGTATAATTAGTATTATGAAAAGAACCAGGCTGAGACTGTCACAGAGTACTTTTTTATCTGGGCCTGACCGATATTTGGTTTGTTAGCGAGGTAAATAAATGAAGAATAAGACGTCAAAAGTAATGCCTTGATTCCCCCCCCCCCCCCCCCCCCAGCCAGACACTCTTGACATTTCAGAATTTAAGATTCAAGATTCAAAGCATTTATTTCACATGTACAGTGTAGAAACGTGTTTCCCTATACAGTGAAAGTCCTACTTTGCTGCCCACAGTGCATTTGGAATGTAAACATTGTTGTAAATATGATTATAGCGTTGAACGTGAACAGTGCAATAAGACGTTTGAGTGCAGATATACTGTGTGTCCAGGTGACCAGGTGGAAAAGTAGTAAGGCCAAGAGCTGAGGAGCACGCTTTAAGTTGCACTATCATGGTACTGACAGGGAGAGAAGTAGAGTAGGAGTTATCTTGAAGGAGGAGTTTGTCAGAAATGACCTGGAGGTCAAAGAATGTGAGATAGACTTATTAGTCTGAAACTGGAAATTGAAGGTGTGATGCTCAATGTTGTCAGTGGCTATGCCCCATAGTTGGGATGTGAGTTTGAGGAGAAGTTCTGGAATGAGTTAGATGAAGTGATGCAGAATATCCCCAGAGATGAGAGGGTGGTAATTGGTGCAGACTTCAATGGGCATGTCGATGCAGGCAATAGAGGGAATGAAGAAGTGAGGGGTAGATTTGGTAAACAGGATAGGAACGCAGAGGGACAGATGGTGGTAGGCTTTGCAAAAAGGATGGAAAGGGGTGTAGTGAACACTTTTTTTTCCAGAAAAAACAGGAACATAGGGTAACATAAGAGCGGAGGTAGGAGGATGCATGTAGACTACATCATGTTCAGACAAGGTAACCTGAAAGAGATGAATGACTGCAAAGTAGTTGTAGATGAGAGTTGAGCCAGACAGCATAGGATGGTGGTTTGTAGGATGATTGGTGACAAGGAAGATCAAGAGGACAAAATGGTGGAAGCTGAAAAGGGATGAGTGTTGTATGGTTTTCAGGGAGGAGTTGAGAAAGGCTCTGGGTGGTCAGGGAGAGCTTCCAGAGGATTGGACAACTACAGCTGATGTTATCAGGGAGTCAGGTAGGAGAGGACTTGGTTCATCATCTGGAAGGAAAGTAGAAAAGGAGACTTGGTTGTGGAATGAGGACGTGCAGGAGTATATACAGAGAAAGTAGTTAGCAAAGAAGAAGTGGGACACTGAGGGGACTCAAGAGAACACACAGGAGTACAGGAAGATCCATCATAAGGTAAAGATAGGGGTAGCAAAGGCAAAACAAAGGGCGTATGATGACTTGTATGCTCGGTTGGACAGCAAGGAGGGAGAGAATGATCTATATGGGTTGGTGAAATAGAGAGATAGAGATGGAAAGAATGTACAGCAGGTCCAGGTTACTAAGGATAGAGTGGGAAATGTATTGGCAGATGCTAGAAGAGTGACGGGAAGATTGGAAGAGTACTCGATGTACCTGATAAATGAGAAAAATGATAGGCAGGGTAGAAGAGGTGAATATTGTGGACCACAAAGTAGTAGAGATTAGTAAAAGGGAAGTGAGGAGGGCATTGAAGAGTAGAAAGGTAGTTGGTCATGATGATGTACCTGTGGAGGTGTGGAGGGAGAGGAGAGATTATTGGCTACATAATTCAGCAGGATCTTAGAGAGTGAAAAGATGCCTGAGGAATGGAGAAGTTTGATGGAACCCATTTTTAGGAATGAGGGGGAATTGCGGCAGTTGTAGAGAGATAAATTGATGAACCATACAATGATCAGGGATCAGCTCTGAGCCCCTTCTTGTTTGCAGTGGTGATGGACAGGCTGACAGATGAAGTTAGACAGGAATCCCCATGGACCATGATGTTTGCTCTCACTACAGATCACAATGTCATCTGCAAAGAACAGGTTGAGGAAAATCTAGAGAGGTGGAGGTATGCGCTGGAAAGGAGAGGAATAAAGGTTAGTCGCAGCAAGACAGAATATATGTGTTTGAATGAGAGGAACTCGGGTGGAACAGTGAGGCTACAGGGAGTGGAGATCAAGACGTTGGAGGATTTCAGAGGTCAACAGTCCAGAGTAGTGGAGAGAGTGGAAAGGAGGTGAAGAGATGGGTTCAAGCAGGTTGGGATGGGTGGAGAAAAGTATCAGTGGTACCATTCGTTAGAAGACTATCAGCCAGAATGAAAGGACAGGTTTACAAGACAGTGGTAGTGGTACTGCCTGGTCTAGAAAAAACTACAATGACGAAAAGACAGGAGGCAGAGCTAGTGGTCAAAGAGATGAAGATGCTAATGTTCTCTTTGGGAGTGACAAGGACGGATAGGATGAGGAATGAGTATATCAAAGGAACAGCACATGTTAGATGTTTTGGAGAGAAGGTCAGAGAAGCCAGACTGAGATGGTTCGGTCATGTACAGAGGAGGGATCGTGAATATATTGGTGGATGAATGCTGGAATTGAAGCTGCCAGGCAGGAGGTCTAGAGTAACACCAAATAGAAGATTTAGGGATGTAATGAGAGAGGATATGAAGGTATTTGGTGTAAGAAAGGAGGATACAGAGAATAGGGTTAGATGGAGATAGCAAGTCGCAGCAAGAGGGTTAGATAGGGTTGATTTGTTGTGGCGACCCCTTAAGGGAAAAGCCAAAAGGAAAAGGTGTATGATATTAAATTAACCAAGTAATCGAACATTAATCTTTGGAAAATAATCCAAACTATTGTATATTTGATGGTATTTGTTACTATCATTAAAACTATTAGGATTGTTTTAAAAATAAATAAATAAAAAAAAATTACTTGCCATTACTTGACAAAAATCATTAAATTTAACTTAAAATTCACTACCGATAAATTAAAACTACCTGTCGCACCAGAAACATGGAAAATCAAACAAACAAAATAATGAACTACTGCATCACAGGAAATCACAGAAGTAGAATCACAGAAAAAAATCTTGAATGTAATAAAGTACCTTTTATTCCTCAAGCACCATATAACCACACTCCACAGTTTCACAGTAAACCTACTTTTTTTGCTAAAAGTTGCTGGAACTTCAAAGAACTGTTTGAAGTATGATTTATTTATCCACCAAGATTCTTCGGTCTTGAGCTGGCAAACCTAATACTGTCTACTGGCAGGTTTATGGTTTTTCTTTCTTTTTTTTTTAGTACAGCAGTTTGTCTGGACCACTGACTGAATATTGGGTTTAATGAGCAGGATTCATCATAGGAAAGAGTTTGTTTTAAAGTAAATATCATCCAGCTGCTTCAGCATGATCCGATCTGACAGCCAAACTGTGTTATTTTATGCTGTTAAAATGGCAAACATTGAAATGTACATTTCCTGAAAATTCAAAGTTTTTCTTATCACTTTCTAGGATTTAATGTACATCTTACCTCTGGAATCGACAGATTTTTATCAATGAGCTGATACTTCTCTATGAACCTGTTGCTGAAGTTCATTCAGAAGAACCTTATTTATTTGTTTTTTTACCTTTCCTTCTATTCTTAAGAAATGCAAATTTTGATTATTTATTTTACTTTATTAATTGCACTTATTTGTTTTACTTTTATTTATTGGACTTGATTAAGTTTGTTTATTAGCTGAATTGGATCGAAATATCATCCGTATAAAAATGTTATTCATACGGATCACCTGTTGAAAGGAGAAATTATTTCCCTTGTTTAGTAAAAGGAGCCATCTTCTTTCAGCTGCTCCCTTTAATGGTCTCCACAGTAACTTGACTACCTCCATCGAACCCTAGTTGAGTAACCCTATTCTCTGTATCTTCATCAACAAACTTCATGTTCTCTCACTCTATATCCATTTGTCTTCTCTTTAGTCCTCATCAACAACTCCTGCCGGGCTGTTCCAATCTCAGCATTTTTCTGTCAATAAATTCATTATCCCTCTTCTGTACATATCCAAAGCATCTCAGTCCGGCCTCTCTCCAAAGGGTCTAACATGTGCTGTACCTCTGATGGACTCACCTTTACCCCACCTGTACCCGCCTTTGAAAAAGAAATCCGCACACCAAAATTTCTCCAAAAATAAAGATAATTTATTTTACCTAGAGTACAAAAAAATTCCTTCTCACATGGGCTCTTCCAGAAATATGTGTAAGCATCTGAAGAAAACCCTTTGCTTGAAATGTCATGTGAGAATACATTTTCTGTACGATATGTAAAATAAAGTCTCTTTATTTTTGGAGCACTCTTGGTGTGAATATTTTTTACCAAACCTCTATTCAGATTCATCTTTTAAACACAGAATATGGCAAACTGGGTAGGTATAGTATACATAGAAAGTTGCATAAAACAAACCAAATGCATAAAACACAAGACAGGCTGAAGCAAAACTGAGTAGATATACCACGTGTATCAAGGTATTAGTGAACAATTGGGGAACAGGCTTTATAAAGTATTTTAATAAATTAGGTCAAAATGGATTGCTAGGCAGATTTTCTGGAGCATGTTTCTGTAATTCCAATTCACAATCAAAAGTGTCCATCCGTTTGTGTGCCTATAGATAGAGGCCATTAGTTTCAAGAACTACTACACAGCCTATCTGACAGTGCGTTTGCTGAGGAGGAGTCCAGGTTCGGATATCATACCAACGTGGACCACCCCACTCAGAGACATGTCTCTGATGGATAACCCCCACACTGAGGGTGGGTCCCAGGACTACTACTCCATCCACAGGAGCCAGGTGTGTTGATGTCAGACTTATAAAGGAAGTGAACTTTATCATCCATCGATCGTCTGCCGCTTATCTTGCACTCAGGGTCTCCTGGGATGCTGGAGCCAATGCCAGCTGCCAATTGCAGGGCCATATACTAACAGACAATCATTCCCTCACTCAGTCACATGGGTCATTTTTCCATTTTTTTTCCAATTAACCTGCTGCGTGTTTTTGGAATGTGGGAGGAAACCGGAGAAACCCACGCAGACATGGGGGAAAGGTCCCCTTGTTGGTATTGACCAGGGTCCTTCTAGCTGTGAGGTCAAAGGGCTAAGCACTGTGCCACTGTGCTGCCCAGAGGTGTATCATAATTTGAATTTATTTTTGTATTAGTTTATTAAACATTAAATCAGATATTGCATTCATGTTTTGCAGAAGGTCTGACGCAAAACTGTTTGTAATGGGAAACCATTCAATTTCATCCACAATAACTATGATTTGACTGAGTTTTTCTTACAATTCTGTCATTTTTTAATGTTTCTATAATTATCTTCTCTTTTCGGCTTTTCCCTACAGGGGTCTTCACAGCAAATCAACCCTCTCCAGCTAACCTGATTCTCTGTATCCTCCTCTCTGACACCAACTACCTTCTCTGTATCCTCTTACTAAATCTATAAATCTTCTCTTGTTCTTCCACGAGACCTCCTGCCTGGCAGCTTCACAGGCTCGATATTCAAAGTCCCTACTCTCAATCCCAGACTCTTTCCTTTCCTCTTCTCTCTCTGCTTCTGAACACGCCTTCTTCCTCTCCTCCATCAACTCAGAGTAGCCCAAATTCTACTGGTGCCCTGTAGGTCATTGTGACCAATGGCGGTCGTTGTTAATTCAGGCCTCGACCGATCTGGTATGAGATTATTAGGATTGATTCATGTGTGATTGATTTTAGCAAACGTTTTATGCCGGATGCTCCTCCTGACGCAACCTTCTGCATTTATCCGGGCTTGGGACGGGCTCATTGAAACACTAGCCTGTGACCCCCCGGAGGCTGGCTAAGGGAGACTGGCCCGTGCCGCGTTGCATTAATCTTTTTCTAATGTTTATGATTTTTACATTTTTTGAGTTCACTGGCTATCTTTCAGTTCGATCCTTGCATTTAATGATTATTCTTTTTTTTTTAGTTAAAGTTAAATTTCTTGAAGAACCAGAAGGAGTGACCCAAAATCCTATGTCTTGGAACAGTTCATTGTCATCAGTTAATTGAGTTTGAATTGTTGTGGGTCCAGATGCAGGTGCAGCCTGACCTGGTGTCATCAATGAGGCTGATCCTGAGACAGCCGTCATCAGCCTGGTTGACCTTCAGTCTGGAGGACATCAAGATCTTCCCTGTCAGACAGCCAGTCAGTCCATCTGTTCTGAAGAATGTAAATAAATGATATTGTAGTTCATGATGTCATATAACCTTTTTTTGGCAATTAATCATGACAGCAGCTGGAAGGCAAAAATAAAACCAACTCATTAATGATTCAACAGCAAAATGAAGATTTGGCAGACAAATAATGAGTGAATATTACAAAAAATGAAATAATCACTACATTTGCATCGAAATTGTCTGGAATCATCTGAACGGACTTCTTTGGATACTTGCATCTATGTAGGAGCTGGACCACCATTCCTGAATCATAAAAGAAAAAAATAGAGAGAAGAAAAGTTAAACCTTATTGATCCCCGTTGGGGAAATCCTTTAGTCACAGCAACATAACATTTATAGTATCAATAAATATAAATAGAGAATTTATTAACCCATAGAGGTCTGTATTTGTAGTCACACTCAAAATGAAAGTGGATAAACACTACAGTCAAACATACATCAGATGGCACCAGAGCATAAGTTGGTTACATTTTGTAAGGAGAATGATCAGATAACCTCTAAGACATTCATTTTTTTCTTTGGCTTCTCATCAGAATACTGAGAAGGACCTCTCAGATTGGCTGTCTGACCTGAACCTGGCAGACCATCATCCTGATCTGGAGGTGAAGTGTGTGCTTGTTTGTGTGCATGTGTGTTAGCATGTGAGCGTGCCTGCGTGCGTCTGTAATCATTGCATCTGTGCAGGGCCTCCCCGACCCTCAGACAGTGTCTTCCAGCATCCAGCAAATGTGGGCTCTCACTGAGGTGATGCAAAGCCACCAGGCCACTGCATCCGTTGGACGCTTTGATGTAAGCCTTCTTTTACCCACTAGGTACAGGTCCCTGACTGAATCCAGAATGGGTCCCTACATGTTGTGTTTATCACATGGTGCGATATGTAAAATGATATACTATTTAAAAGACAATATCCATCAAAGGGGAAGATAAGGGATCAATCCTGTGTTACACAGATGAAAGTGTGAAACCATGAAAATTAAAATCGAAATTGCCAACGCCCCTGCTTCTTCAATGCTCTTTTGAACAATGCTGGAAAGTTTATGATCAAAATGTGAAATCCTCAGGGAAGGACAGTTAAGCTGCTGGGTGTTTGACAGTTAATGTGTTTCTGTTTCAGGTGGATGGGCGTTATGACATCAACCTGCTTTCTCTGTAATTGTGAATGATGAGTTGACAAGATCATTTATTCATGTATTTTTAGTTTATTGTTCTTTTTGGTGTTTTTCAGATTTGTAAACATTAGAACCTGCTGCTAATCCAAGTAATTAATTGTGACTTCTGCAGGTATAATTCTTTGTATTTCCCTATATATGAAAATACATGGTTAAAAACTAATAAGTCAGATTCCTAAACTAAAAATTTGTCAGTGATACCTTGATTTACTGTCATATACATTGATTGTACTTTGTGATTAAAGCAGAGGATCTTCTAGGACTTGACCCCCTAAATAAAGCTTCCCTATGACATCCCCTACCTGCACATTGTTCAGTCATTTCCTGTTGATGTTCAGGCAATTCTGCAATAATCTTAGGGAGAGTAATATCCTAATGTCTTCATAATTTTGGCTTCTATTGAGGAGGCTTTTACTCTCATTAACTGATTTTATTCACGTATTCATTGATTTATTTATTAATTCATCAAAATTATTTGTCTCTGAGCCAGTCCCAAGTCTGGATAAATGCAGAGGGTTGCATCAGGAAGGGCATCCGGCATAAAACTTCTGCCAAAACCAAACATGCAGATCAAACCTAATAACCATATCGTAACGGATCGGTCGAGGCCCGGGTTAACAACGACTGCCATTGGTACTGATGACATACAGGGAACCAAAGGAAACTGGGCTACTGTAGGTCATAGAAGGAGAGGAGGAGGACGTATTCAGAGGCAGAGAGAAGAGGAAAGGGAGGGTCCGGGACTGAGAGTAGAGACTTTGAATATTGGGACGATGACAGGAAAAGGTAGAGTTGGTTGACATAAAGCAGGGAAGAAAATTGGATATACTGTGTGTCCAGGAGACTAGGTGGAAAAGTAGTAAGACTAGAAGCCTAGAATCAGGCTTTAAGTTGCACTATCATGGTACTGACAAGAAGAGAAATGGCATGTAGAGTGTATCTTGTATAGATGAAGTAAGCTGAAAGATATCAGCGACCGCAAAGTAGTTTTAGTTGAGAGCGTAGCCAGACAGCATAGGATTGTGGTTTGTAGGAAGACTGGTGACAAGAAAGCTCAAGAGAACAGGACAAAATGGTGAAAGCTGAAAGGTGAAAGCTGGAGGGGTGTTGTATGGTTTCCAGGGAGTAGTTGAGAAAGGCTCTGGGTGGTCAGGGAGAACTTCCAGATGATTGGGCAACTACATCTAGTGCTATCTGGGAGACTGGAAGACGAGTACTTGGTTTGTCACCTGGAAGGAAAGTAGATAAGGAGACTTGGTGGTGAAATAAGGAAGTGCAGGAGTATATACAGAGAAAGCGGTTGGCAAAGAAGTGGAATACTGACTGGACTGAAAAGAGCTGACAGCTAATCTTATCTGGGAGAGAGGTAGGGGAGTACCTGGTGTGTCATCTGGAAAGAAAGTAGATAAGGAGACTTTGTGGTGCATTAGTCTTATTGACACTTACAGAATTTTTTTGATCACTTTGATTATTTTTTCTTTTAATTATCCTGTTGAAGAACAATTCAAAAGTAATGATGATTCTCATCAGTTAATTTTCATTGGTTTTATTAGAACTTTAGTCAGGTTCCCGTCATTTCATTGAGGGTTTCTCTTTTGCTAACCGAGATTAGCAACATTTTAATCTATATAAATATGTGTTTATATGGATGTTAGGCCTGTTCTTGTTCGTGTCAAAAGACATCGGTTAACAATTGATGAATCCATTGTCAAAGTTAATGTGCCTCATTATTGTCACGACTCATCGGATCCCCAGGCAGGTGGCACAGCAATCAAGGCAGTTATCCCCTGCACCTGGTGAACACGCCTCACCAGGAAACAATCCCACTAATTAGGCAAGAGTATATAAGGTGGACCCAAAGTTGCAGACATTGTCTGATCTCGTTGCTATGAGAAGTCTGCGTAGTCTTCTCCCTGATGTGTGTGTGACCTCCCGGTCTATCCACTTATTAAACCACCTGCGATTCTACGAGCCTGTGTCTGTCCTCTTGGGAACCAACCGTAACAGAAGATCAGACCTGGTATGGAGCCCACAAGCTCTTCCACGCCTCATCAGGTCATCCAGGCTGCCCCGATGGCTAGCCCGGCCACCTACTCTGGCGCACCAGAAAGTTGTAAGGGCTTTCTGTTACAATGCTCGCTGATGTTTGAGATGCAGCCCGCTCGGTTCCCCACGGAGAAGTCCAAGATCGCCTACGTCATCTCCCTCCGGTCGGGTAAGGCACTCCAGTGGGCAGAAGCGATCTGGAATACCCCAGGCACTGTGACGGCGACAGCGCAGAACTTCATGGAGCACTTCCTAGAAGCCTTCAGCCTGCCCGATGGGGATTCCTCCCTCCAGGCTCGACTTTTCAACCTCCGCCAGGGGAAGGGGTCCATCGTGGAGTACGCCCTACAGTTCCGGACGCTAGCAGCCGCCAGTGGATGGAATGAGCCGGCCCTTCTGGCCAAGTTTCGACAAAGCCTGAACACCTCCCTGCGCCTCCACCTGGCGGCGTACGATGACGGCATGGGGTTGGAGAGGTTCATCCAGCTAGCCATCCGGGTATCGCACCGGAGAGAGGCCTGTTTCTCTGTCCCGGGAAGGTCTGCCACAGGGCCGTCCCGGAACCAGCCGGAGCAAGCAGGAGAGGCCATGGAGGTGGATGCCCTCAAATTATCAACCACAGAGAGACGCAGACGCATAGCCAACCGCCTCTGCCGCTACTGTGGAGATAAGGATCACCGGATATCACACTGCCCCACGAGACCTCAAACACCCCAGGTAGGCGCTGTGCTTTCTCCTAACGTCTACTTGACGCCATTGACTATCCCAGCCCAGCTTTGTGTGTCTGACTCTACCCACCTGGTGCACGCCCTCCTGGACTCCGGCTCGGCAGGGAACTTCATCTCCGGTGCACTCTGCCGACAGCTACAAAAATTCCCCGGCTCCCGTGTTCCCCCCTCCTTCACCGTACGATCAGTGATGGGAAAACCTATCTTCCAGGCAAGTCAACACACAAACCTCCTCCCTTCAGCTTTGCATTGGGGTTCTGCATGTGGAGAACATTTCGTTTCATGTCCTGGAGGAATCACAAATAGATCTGGTGTTAGGCAGACCTTGGTTGAGGGCGCATGAGCCGACGGTTTCCTGGGCCACTGGGGAAATCCTGCGCTGGGGTGAGACTTGCAAGGAGCACTGTTTTCCCCAGCTCCCCCCAAGGAGAATAGTGCATCTCTATGCCACATCAGCAGAAAGCCCCAAGCAAGACCACCGGGCCCAGATCCCTTCCCAGTATGCGGGTTTTCAGGATGTCTTCAGCTCCCAACGAGCCGCCGCGCTGCCTCCCCATCGTCCCTGGGACTGTGCGATCGATCTACTTCCAGGCCAACCGCTACCAAACGGAAAGATCTACCCTCTCTCTCTCCCTGAACAGGCGGCCATGGAGACCTATATAGAGGAATCCCTGTGCCAGGGCTATATCCGACCGTCGAAATCCCCTGCGGCCTCGCCATTCTTAATCGCAAAGAAGGATGGAGGGTTGAGGCCCTGTGTGGACTACCGGATCCTGAACAAAGCCACCGTAAAATTCCGTTATCCTCTACCCTTGGTGCCAGCGGCTTTAGAGTCCCTCCGGGGGTCCAAAATATTCACCAAACTGGACCTCCGGAGCGCCTATAACCTGGTGCGCATTCGAAGAGGGGATGAGTGGAAAACTGCCTTCGTAACCCCCTCTGGTCACTGGGAGTACAGGGTCATGCCATATGGCCTAGCCAATGCCCCTTCCGTGTTCCAAGGCTTCATGAACGAGATTTTCAGAGACTTCCTCCAAAAATTTGTGGTAGTCTATATAGATGACATCCTGATCCACTCCCCTGATCTGTCCAGTCACATTCGCCATGTCACTCAGGTCCTCACCAGGCTTCGCGAACACCAACTGTTCCTCAAGGCAGAGAAATGCCTGTTCCACCAGACCACCGTCCAGTTCCTCGGCTACCACCTCCATCCACAGGGAGTGAGTATGGATGAAGAAAAGGTCAGTGCCGTCCACTCTTGGCCTCAACCCCAGACAATCAAGCAACTACAGAGGTTTCTGGGGTTCGCTAACTTCTACCGACGGTTCATAGAGAACTTCAGCCAACTGGCTACGCCCCTCACCTCCCTGTTGCGCGGCAAACCAAAACGCCTGCATTGGAACCCAACCGCCACACGAGCCTTCCTGGAGCTCAAGAAGGCCTTCACGTCCGCCCCTCTGCTGCACCACCCGGACCCAGATCTTCCCTTCAGAGTGGAGGTTGATGCTTCGACCACGGGGGTGGGAGCCGTCCTGTCCCAACCCCATGGAAAGCCAGCCCGACTCCAGCCCTGTGCCTTCTTTTCGAAAAGGATGAGTTCAGCAGAGAGCAATTACGATATCGGCAATAGAGAGCTCCTGGCCATCAAGCTGGCATTGGAAGAGTGGCGCCACTGGCTTGAGGGTGCGAAATGCCCGTTCACGGTGCTAACCGACCACAAGAACTTGCAGTACCTGCGCCAAGCCAAGAGGTTAAACCCCCGCCAAGCTAGATGGGCCCTCTTCTTCACCCGATTTCGGTTCCACATCCGATATCGCCCTGGCACTCAATGGGCGAGCCGACGCTCTGTCACGGATTCACTCTCCAGAAAACGCCCCAGAAGAACCGGAGAAAATCCTGCGTGACTGTGCTCGTAAACCCCATCCGGTGGAACCTGGATGAAGAAATCCGGGAAGCATCAGTGTCAGACCCCGCACCACCCAACACTCCGGCCAATCATACCTACGTACCACAAACCATCCGGGAATCTCTCCTCACCTCTGTACCAGGTACCGGGCATCCAGGAATGAGTGCGACTCAGAACATACTTCGAGACAAATATTGGTGGCCAGGAATGTCGAGAGACGTCCGAAGATATGTCAGCCAATGCCCCGACTGTGCCAGGGCGAAAACGCCTCGTCACCTACCAGCAGGGAAACTGGAACCTTTACCCATCCCAAATAGACCCTGGTCCCATCTCGGCATTGATTATGCCACAGACCTTCCCCCCTCCAAGGGATACACGAGCATCCTAGTGGTTGTGGATCGATTTTCTAAGGCATGCAAGTTGATCCCCATGAGGGGAGTCCCTACAGCGTCAGACTGCAGAAGCCCTCTTCAACCAGGTCTTCCGGAACTTTGGACTGCCGGAGGACATCGTCTCTGATCGAGGACCTCAATTCATATCCAGGTTTTGGAGAGCATTTCTTCGCCTGCTGGGGGTGACAGTGAGGTCGTCTGGTTACCACCCCCAGACCAATGGACAAACGGAACGCAAGATCCAAGAGGTATGCCGCTACCTCCGAACGTACTGCCAGCAACACCCTACAAATTGGAGTAAATTCCTTCCCTGGGCAGAATATGCTCAAAATTCCCTCCGGCAACCACCCACCGGGTTGACGCCGTTCCAGTGCATGCTTGGCTACCAACCACCCATGTTTCCCTGGACAGGAGAAGCCTCAGAAGTCCCAGCAGTCAATCAATGGTTCAGAGAGAGTGAGAGGGTGTGGGCCAGGGCCCACCGGCATTTGCAAGGGGCTCTACGCCGCCGCTGTGCAAATGCTCACCGAGCCCAGGCCCCTGCCTATGTCGTGGGACAGAAAGTGTGGCTCCCGACACGGGACCTTCGCATGAAACACCCCTGCAAAAAACTCAGGCCAAAGTATATCGGGCCAGATCAATCCGGTTACTTTTCGCCTTCAACTCCCGCCTGAATATAAAATTCACCCAGTATTTCATGTATCTCTGTTAAAACCGTGCTATTCCTCTGACTCTTCAGACGCTGCAGGCCCTGGGGTTGCTGTGCCGCCTCCGCCACCTCCCCTCCTTGACGAGGGACCCATCTACGCAGTACACCAGATACTCCAATCTCGACGCCGCCGGGGTCAACTGGAGTACCTGGTCGACTGGGAGGGGTATGGGCCAGAGGAACGCTCCTGGGTCCACCGCAAGGACATCCTGGACCCAGGGCTGTGGGAGGAGTTCCATAGCACCCATCCAGATCAACCGGCTCCGCGTCCCCGTGGCCATCCCCGTCGCTGTGCGCCCTCGTCCAAGGAGGAGGAGGCTGGAGGGGGGGGTACTGTCACGACTCATCGGATCCCCAGGCAGGTGGCACAGCAATCAAGGCAGTTATCCCCTGCACCTGGTGAACACGCCTCACCAGGAAACAATCCCACTAATTAGGCAAGAGTATATAAGGTGGACCCAAAGTTGCAGACATTGTCTGATCTCGTTGCTATGAGAAGTCTGCGTAGTCTTCTCCCTGATGTGTGTGTATGACCTCCCGGTCTATCCACTTATTAAACCACCTGCGATTCTACGAACCTGTGTCTGTCCTCTTGGGAACCAACCGTAACAATTATTGTGTCCAGTTCTCAAACACATGGGTAATCGATACAGGAGGGAGATTTTCTTTGGACATACATCAGTTGGAAACACAAAGTCCCTGGATACCCTCCAGGACCATCATGGTCTTTCCACCCAGGTTGTTGCTTCATGATTGAAAATGTTGGTACATGACCAGGATATCCAATTAGTTGCCACACTTTACCTGTTTTGATCTCATTTTCTAATTGCTTGTTTTCAAAAATGATTAATGCTTTCAATTTTTGAGGTAACATCAACATCTGGAAGGATAAAAAAAAAAACAATGTCATGAATTTTAGCGTGCGTGTGCGCGTGTGTCAGATGACCTGTGGCTATAAGTTTCTAGAAGAAAGAAATAAGGAAGAATACATAGTGGAACTGAAATGTTGTTTCTCAATTTTGTGGCCCATTTGTCATACTTCTATTAAGTTCTACATCTCCATGGAAATGCCACAATCCTGATTGCAATGATGCCACTTTGGGAACAAAGAAACTTACCAGGTAATTTGCAGGTAACACAAAACCCTCTTCAGATATCAAATGCAAACCCCCCACCCAGCCAAAAAGCTAGCACATTTGAAATTATTGCAGTATTTTCATACTCACTTGATTCACGAGTTTTTTTTTTTTAATGTTTTTGAAGATTACATTGTTTATTGTGATGTTTTTGAATTATTTTTATTTTCCCAAACCTAGGTAATGTTTTGTTGACTTTAATGTCATATTCATCATTTTATATGTATATATATATTTTTTTTTTTTAAAGTGTAAGAATTGTGTAATTTTTGAATAGTGTATGGCTGGTATTTGTCCTTTTTTTTCTTTTTATTTTTAAAGCATTTCCAATGAAATATATATATATATATATTTTTTTTTTTTTTTTTTGATTTCTTGGCCAAAAAGCCTTTTAATATTTTATAAGGTTAAAATGTCACAGATGAAACAAAGTTCAGCTCAGCAGGACATAATGATGCATAATAATGCATAATGATTCTGACTATCATAAATAAGTTTTAGAAAAGTGCTGCTTCATTCTCCAGACATAACTTGATTTAATTATGAGAAAGCCTGCAAAGGGTCAGCAGTCACTGCTTTATCAGCCTCTGAATGAACGTCAACTGGCATTAAGTGGCATCGCCCCAGTTTCAAAACCACAAGGATTGATAAAGATGTGAAAGAAAAAAAACACAAAAATCTGTGTGTTAGTAGGTGCACATGTAAGTCCATGTGTGTTTTCATCCGTTTGTCTGCGTAGAGGCATTTTGGTGGGCGAGTGTGGGAGTTATGTTTTTGTTACAGGGGAAGACCGAGCAATAGTAGGATTTTGCAAAACATGGAAGAACAGAATACTGAATATGGATTAAGTATCTAATTCTTATGGAGTGAAACACATTTACATGTTGACAAAAAATACCCACCCTGTTTTCTTATCAAAATAAGAATACATTTTATTGAGCAGTTTCAAAACTCACATCCCATTAAAATGCTGGTTTGACAACCAGCTGATTGGAACATGATTTCTCTATAAATAAATACAATTATTGGTCCTGTTACAGAAACATCACATGTTAAAAAGATATCATTTTGATATTACACTTTTTGTCAAATTGTTAAGTAGGACATTATTTAGACACTGATAGATGGCAGTCTGGCCACAACATTCTATTACTGCGTCTACTAATACTAATATTGATAATAGTAATATAAATTATTATATCCTGAGTGCCCTTTCAGTATTGTTACTGTTCTGATTAGCAAGTTTGTCAAACAGCTGACACAGTTTTGCTAGTGGCGACATTTTGTGTCCACTTATCTTGCTGAAACTCTAATGCACAGTTTTAGTCAGGATGAGGACTAACACTAATTCGGGACCGATGCTGAATTTACAGCATTTCAAGCACTAATCTTCCTGTTAACCTGACAATGAGTCCAACCAAAAAAAATCCTCTGAAAGATACTTTTGCTAAATTAGGGCAAACTCTGTAATGGAAAATCTGGAGTATGGAGGGAGTGACACGAGTATTGCATGGTGAAAAAGAGATTTTAGAGGTTAAAATGAGACAGCGGGGGAGAGCGGAGACACAATGGTGGGAAACTGCACTGTCTTTCAAAAGAATATTATGAAAATTAAGTAGGGAAAGACATTGTGAAACTGGGACTACTTTCGTGAAACATCACACATACACAAACACAGTAAGCTGGATTATATATATATGATCCCTGCACTCAACTTTTCAATCATTGATTATAAAGCTATAGACATCATATTTATCAATCTTTAGGTTGTGTGAACACATTTTATAAAAATGGTGAAATACTGATATGATATAAGTAATAAAATCAAAATGTAACATTTTTTTACTTTTTTACAGTTTTTGACGTCATGGCTACATCTTTTGACACTTCAGCTTGATTACAGTGATTTTGACATGTGTTGTGCAGAATCAAGTCCTTTAATACATATTTCAGCACCAGACGACAGCAAAAAAGGATTTGTTAGTTAGTTACACTGTGTACCAAAAAATGTTTCAACTCGATGAGATAAGCACTTTTTGACCACATGGCTATATCTTTTTTATTTATGGCTGGATTACAGTGGTTTTGACATATGTTGTGCAGAATCATGTCCTTTACAACAAATTTCAGCCCCAGACACCAGCTGAAAAGGATTCATTAGTTATTTATACTGTGAACCAAAAATGTTTCAACTCGGTGAGTTAAGCACTTTTTCACCATATGGCTCTATCTTTATAACTTGTGGCTGGATGAAAAAGTTTTAGACATCTGTTGTGCAGAATCATGGTTTTTAATAATTATTTTAGCACCAGACGACAGCAAAAAATTATTCATTATTTATTCACACTGTGTACCAAAAATGTTTCAACTCGATGAGATAAGCACTTTTTGACGACATGGCTATATCTTTTGAATTTGTGGCTGGATTACATTGATTTTACCATATATTGTGCAAAATCAAGTCCTTTAATACATATTTCAGCACCAGACGACAGTAAAAAAGGATTCATTAGTTATTTACACTGTGTACCAAAAATGTTTCAACTCAATGAGATAAGCACTTTTTGACCACATGGCTATATCTTTTGAATTTCTGGCTGGATTACAGTGGTTTTGACATATGTTGTGCTGAATCATGTCCTTTACAACATATTTCAGCCTCAGACAACAGCTAGAAAGGATTCTTTTATTATTAACACTTTGTAGCAAAAATATTTCAACTCCGTGAGATAAGAACTTTTTGACCATATTGCTATACATTTGAACTTGTGGCGGGATTACAGTGATTTTGACTTATATTGTTTAGAATCAAGTCCTTTACAACATATTGGAGAACCAGACACCAGCTAGAAATGATTCATTAGTTATTTACACTGTGTACCAAAAATGTTTCAACTCGGTGAGATAAGCACTTTTTGACCGTATGGCTATATCTTTTGAAACTTCAGCTTCATTACAGTGATTTTGACATATATTGTGCAGAATCAAGTCCTTTTATACATATTTCAGCACCAGACAACAGCTAGTTAATAATAATAATAATACATACGATTTGTATAGCGCTTTTCACGGTACACAAAGACGCTTTACAAGTTGACGACAGAAAAACATAGAACATAAACATTGTTAATGGGAAGAGCTGTAGGTGTTGTAGGTGGTTTGGAAGAGGTGGGTCTTGAGGTTATTTTTGAAGGAAGACAATGAGTTTGACTCTCGAATGGCTGGGGGGAGGGAGTTCCAGACGGTGGGGGCGGCGATGGCGAAGGCTCTGTCTCCCAGGGTGCGGTACTTGGACTTACAGATTGGAGTTAGGAGGTTTTCATCCGAGGAGCGAAGACGACGCGCTGGAGAGTGGCGACGTAGAAGGTCGGTGAGATATGGGGGGGCGAGGTTGTTGAGGGCTTTGTAGGTGGTGAGGAGGATCTTGAAGTGGATGCGTTGTTTGATGGGCAGCCAGTGAAGTTGACGGAGGATGGGGGTGATGTGTTCTCTGGAAGGGGAGCGGGTAAGTAGTCGGGCAGCAGAGTTTTGGACGTATTGCAGTTTTTGAAGGGCCTTAGAGGGGAGGCCATATAGGATACTATTGCAGTAGTCGAGTCTGGAGGTGATGAATGCATGGATTAGTGTTTCAGCAGCAGAGGGTGAAAGAGTGGGTCGGAGGCGTGCTATGTTTCGGAGGTGGAAAAAAGATGTTTTGGTGATGTGATTTATGTGTGGCCTAAAAGAGAGTGCAGGGTCCATGTAGATTCCAAGATTTCTTACCAGGGGGGAGGGGGAAACAGAGTGACCATCAATGGAGAGTGCGAGATTGTGACAGGAATTGAGCAAGGGTTTTGGGCCGAATATGATAATTTCTGTTTTGTTGCTGTTGAGTTTGAGGAAATTTTGGTTCATCCAGGTTTTTATGGCTGTGATGCAGTCGGTGAGGGAAGAAAGGATTTCGGGAGTGATTGCTTTGGTGTTTATGTAGAGCTGAGTGTCATCGGCATAGCAGTGAAAATGGAGTCCATGGCGGCGGATGATGTGTCCAAGTGGCAGTATGTAGAGGGTGAAAAGTACGGGGCCAAGAACTGAACCTTGTGGAACTCCGTGTCGGACGGGGGTGGTGGAAGATGTATGGTTGTTTATGTTGATGTAGTGAGATCTGCCGGAGAGGTAAGAGTGGAACCAGGAGAGGGCGGTGTCGGTGATGCCTAATGATTCCAGACGGTTGAGGAGGATTTGATGGTTGACTGTATCGAAGGCAGCGCTGAGATCAAGGAGGAGGAGGATGGTGAGGGATCCGGAGTCAGAGGAGAGAAGGAGGTCATTTGTTACTTTGATGAGAGCTGTTTCAGTGCTGTGTTGGTTTCTGAAGCCGGATTGGAAAGTTTCATACAGGTCATGCGTGAAGAGGTGTTGATTTAATTGTGCTGTGACAGCTCTTTCCAGTGCTTTTGAGAGGAATGTGAGGTTGGAGATGGGTCGGAAGTTGTTGGGGTCGTCGGGGTCGAGGCCAGGTTTTTTAAGGAGAGGGGTGATGGCAGCAAGCTTAAGTGATGTGGGGACTGTTCCAGAGGTGAGGGAGGCGTTAATGGTATCGGTGATGAGTGGGGCAAGGGGGGTGAGGCAGGCTATGACAAGATTTGAAGGCATGGGATCCAGGGGGGAGGTGGATGGCTTCATGGTGGTGAGTATTTTGGTGAGATCTGCTGTAGTTATTGGAGAGAAGTGAGTGAGTCGGTGGATAGAAGGGGAGGTGAGTAGGGGCTCTGGGACTGGGGTGGTGGCAGAGGAGGATGCAAGTTGATTATGGATGGTGTCTATCTTTGAGGTGAAAAATGACATGAGGAGGTCACATTTTTCCGGGGTGAAAGTGGATGAGATGTTGTCGTGCGGTTTGAGTAGTTTGTTTATGGTGGAGAACAGAGAGCGTGGATTGGAGGATCCCGAGTGGATGATGCCAGAGTAGTAACGGGAACGGGCTTCATTGAGTGCTGTCTTGTAATGTTGCATATGGTCCTTATAGGCTTGGGCATGAACAGTGAGGCCGGTTTCCTTATGTAGTCGTTCAAGTTTACGGAGTTGTTTTTTTAGCTTGCGGAGTTCCGGGTTAAACCAGGGGGCAGAGTGAGTGAATGTGACTGTTTTAGATTTCAAAGGAGCCAGCGTATTGAGGGAGGTGGAAAGGGTGTTATTGTAAATGTTGACCAGGTCCATAGGGGTTGGATTTACTGGAAGGGTGAGATTAGAGAGAGTGTTGGTTATGCAGGTGGAGAGTTTTACTGGGCAGACAGATTTTAGGTTGCGGAAAGTGATTTTGCGGCTGGGCTTAGGTAGGGGCGTGGGGATGTTGATATCAAATGTGATGGCCAGGTGATCAGATATGGAGAGATCAAAACTGGAGATGTTGTGGATCTGTAAGCCAGTGGAGCAGACCAGGTCAAGGATGTGGCCGTGGTTATGGGTGGGAAAGGTGATGTGTTGTGTGAAGTTTGTGCAGTTGAGTAGGTCCAAGAAGTCAGATGCATCTTTACAGTCCGGGGAGTCAATATGAAGGTTAAAGTCGCCAAGAAGTATAACGGTGGTTGAAATTGAAAATAGCGAGGTGATGAATTCTGAGAGATCTGATAGAAAAGATGGGTTGGGTTTGGGGGGGCGGTATATGATCGCTGTAATGAGTGGTTTGGGTCCGGGTAGTTTAAAAGTCAGGTGTTCAAAAGAAGGGGCAGAAGGGATGGAGAGTATGCGAGGTTGGAGGTCTTTGTGGAAAATTGCAGCAATCCCTCCTCCTCTGCCCTCAGTGCGCGGTTTGTCCAGGTAAGAGTATCCAGAGGGGGTGGTTTGGTTGAGAGAGAAATAATCCTGGGGTTTTTGCCATGTTTCATTTAGGCACAGAAGGTCAAGTTGTTTATCAGAGATGAAATCATTTAATATGAGGCTTTTATTGTTAAGGGATCTTGTATTGAAGAGAGCGATTTTTATTGCCTTTTGTTGTGAAGTGGATGGGGCGGAAGTTGGAATTTGTCGGAGGTTTAAATAGTTCACGCGGGGATGATGACGCGGTTTATTGTGATGACGTGGGGAAGAGGTTTGGGGTCCGGTTTGTGAGCTGTGCTGTGTCCATAGCGTTGGAATTGAATTTTCTGTTGTACGAAAGTATGAAAAGTTGCGACGGGAGCCACGGTGAATGTAGCGGGGTCGGCGAAGAAGTCCATGGTTACGGAGTGTGGCGAGGAGTGTCGTAGGGGGGGGGAGTTTTGGGATGAGCTGGAGGAGTTGCTTCGGAGTGTAGCTGAGTGTCATACCCGGGGCTGTGAGGAGGCAGGTGCTGGAGCTGGATGTCGGAGATAGTTGCTGGTGGAGAAAGAGATGGTGGAGCAGGTGGAGCAAGCAGATTTCGGCCGATGGAAATGCCGTCTTGCTAGGCGCCGTCGGGATCCGGAGTTTCGAGACGCTAGCCGGCTAGCTAGCAGAACACAAGCAGTCCGGGGGGATGTCGAGGTTGTGGGATGCAGGTAGATTGGTGGAGAGATCGAGAAAGTTACGGTAGCTATAGGGCGATTAGACTTTGATTACTTGGCTGGAGGACTGTAACTATTGAGAGATTTGTCTTTGGTTGGTTAGATTGGTTGGTTTGAGAGCGGGAAGCGGCAGCTAAGCGCGCCAGCGTCCTCTCGTCCCCCCCCAAAAAAAAAGTTAGGATTCTTTTATTATTTACACTTCGTATCAAAAACATTTCAACTCAGGTTGATGAGCACTATTTGACCATATGGCTATATCTTTTGAATTTGTGGCTGGATTACAGTGATTTTGACATATGTTCTGCAGAATCATGTCCTATACAACATATAGCAGCACCAGACACCGGCTACAAAGGATTCATTAGTTATTTACACAGCAGAGAAGAAACTCCCGGGGCGAAGGCCATTAGTCAAGTGGCCAAAGTCCTGCGACAAGTCGCTGTGGAAGGAAATCAACACTGATCTCTGCAACATCCTAGAGGGGATCAAAAGCACCACCATGAAGAAGTTGGAGAGAATGGGTGGGCTGATCTATGCCTATGGAGCAGAACGGTTTGGTGTGGTCGAAAGCAAGCGATCGAGCACAGCAGTTCCTACCAAGTCCAGAAGGCAAACAGAAATAGACCGCCTAGTCAAGGAGAGGAGGCAGCTGAAGAAGCAATGGCGGAAAGCCACAGAGGAGGAGAAGGAGGGAATAAACCTGCTGCAGGAAGAAATTCAGAGTAGGCTTACAACACTGAGGAGAACTGAAAACCTCCGCAAGAAGCGCAGGAGGAAGGAGCAAACAAGATCACGCTTCTACAAAGACCCCTTCCACTTTGTGAAGACTCTCTTCACAAAGGAGAAGAGTGGAAGTCTCTCAGTGTCAAAGGCTGACCTGGAAAAACATCTGGAAAAGACCTGCACAGATGACCGTCACCATGAAGAGGTTCCCCTCCCAACTGACATGCCACCAGTTAACCCACCACAGTACGAGCTAGACATTAGCCCACCCAGATGGAGTGAGGTGGACAAAATTGTGCGTAGAGCAAGAGCTGCGTCGGCCCCAGGCCCCAACGGAATACCATACAGGCTCTATAAAAACGCACCAGATGTCCTGCGATTTCTCTGGAGGCTGATGAGAGTGGTGTGGCAAAAGAAGGAAATACCGACGTCCTGGCGGAGGGCTGGAGGGATCCTTATCCCCAAGGAGAAGGATTCATCAAAAATCAGCCAGTTTCGCCAGATCAGCCTTCTAAATGTGGAGGGGGAAATCTTCTTCAGCGTGGTCGCTCAAAGACTGGCAGGATTCCTGAAAGAAAACAACCTGATTGATACATCAATTCAGAAAGCAGGCATCTCCGGCTTCTCCGGCTGTGTGGAACATGCTAGCGTCATCTGGCATCAGATCCAGGCTGCCAAGAAAGAAGGAACAGATCTTCATGTGGTGTTCCTGGATCTTGCAAATGCCTTTGGCTCAGTCCCTCACAACCTCCTGTGGACAACCTTCAACTACCTCAGCGTCCCACCAGCTCTCACAAGCCTTATCAAGGCCTACTTCCAAGACATTCAGCTCTGCGTGACAACCGCAGAGTACACCACAGCATGGCAGCAGCTAGAGGTGGGGATCATGGCCGGCTGCACCATCTCCCCCTTGGCCTTCACCTTGGCCATGGAGGTCATCATACGGGCTTCACGATGGGTGGTTGGCAGTCAGCGAATAAGACTAAGGCTGCCACCAGTCAGAGCCTACATGGATGACCTCACAACACTCACCTCAACCAAGGCCTGCACAGTACGGCTTATAGGCAAGCTCCAAGACAACATCAAGCTGGCTCGCATGAAGATCAAGCCGAGCAAGTCCAGAAGCATTTCCATCGTGAAGGGGAAACTGTTAGACCACCGCTTCTACATTGGCGAGGAACCAATTGCAATGGTTTCGGAGAAGCCTGTGAAGAGCCTAGGTCGCTGGTATGACGCGTCCCTCAAGGACAAAGAGCAAATAGAGCAGCTCAGGAAGGAGGTTTCCAGCGGCCTGGAGAACATTGACAGAACCCTGCTTCCGGGCAAGCTAAAGCTCTGGTGCTTGCAGTATGGCCTATTCCCACGGCTCCTGTGGCCACTAACCCTCTATGAGGTTCCACTCTCAAAGGTAGAAAAGCTGGAGAGAATGGTCAGCTCATATGCAAGGAAGTGCCTTGGCCTTCTCAGGTGCTTCAGCAGGATTGGGCTCTACAGCAAAGGGATGCTGCACCTGCCCATCTCCAGTCTGGCAGAGGAGTACAAGTGTGCCAAAGTCAGATTGGAGATGATGCTATTGGGTTCAAGCGACCCATTCATAGCCCAAGCACCCCCCATCCTGGCAACTGGGAGGAAGTGGACCCCGCTGGGTGCAGCTGAACAGGCAAAGGCAGCCCTCAGACACAGGGACATTGTGGGCCGGGTTCAGGAGGGGAGGAGTGGACTTGGGCTTGGGGCCAGTACACTAGCCTGGAGCAAGGCCAATCCAGCCCAGAGACGCAAGCTGGTGGTCCAGGAAGTTCGCCGGGAAAGCAGGAAGGTGTGCACAAGATGTGTCACAGGCGAAGCAAGGGAGAGAAGCGGAAGATCTCCTGGAAAGATCTGTGGGAGATGGAGGCCTTCAGGGCGAGCTTTACCATCAGGGCAGCCTATGATGTCCTGCCTTCTCCTGCAAATCTAAACCAGTGGTATGGCAAAGACCCTACATGCCCTCTATGCTCAAGCCCAGCAACACTGAAGCACATCTTAGTGGGATGGAAGACCAGCCTCTCCCAAGGCCGTTATACCTGGCGACACAACCAGGTATTAAAATGTCTTGCAGCGGTGCTGGAAACTCGCCGGACGAGCGTAAACGCCCTTCCTCCTCCGTCATCCCGTTGGCACTCAACTCCATTCGTGCGGGAGGGGCAAGCCAACCTCCCCCCCACGAGAACTGACCTTGGGCCGCTGGCCAGTGCACGGGACTGGAAGCTGCTAGCGGACCTGGACAAGAGACTTTGCTTCCCAGCTGAGATCGCATCCACCAACCTGCAACCAGACCTCGTTCTGTGGTCATCCTCTCTCAGGCTCGTCTACATCATAGAGCTCACGGTGCCCTGGGAGGGTGCAGTGGAGGAGGCCTATGAACGAAAGAAGCTGAGATATGCTGAACTGGTCACAGATGCTCAGCGACAAGGCTGGAAAGCGAAGGTTCGTCCAATGGAAGTAGGCTGCAGAGGCTTCATAGCCACGTCAACATCGAGGCTACTCAGGGAGATGGGAGTTAAAGGACGTGCCCACAGACAGGCAGTCAAGGACCTCTCCAGGGCTGCTGAAAATGGGAGCCAGTGGCTGTGGCTGAAGGGAAGAGATCCAACGTAGGCCTTCAGGTGAGCTCTTGGCATCTAGGGAGTGAACCTGGGACGCTGGGATTCACTGCTGAACCCTCTAGAGATGTCGTGGGCCAATCAGCGAAACATCAATGAAGGTGGGCGCTCACTTGACAACCCGAGGGAAGCCATCGCTCACTTGAAACCCCACAGAGTTTCATCGGTGCCTGAGGCATGATTTCATCAAGGGATACCAACACCTAGTCCTACACAACAGATCTTTTACTGAAAATTCTCAAGAAAATACCTTTCTGTGGAAGATCACTGAATCTTACTTATTTTATCTTAATTTCCTTAAATAAAAGATGGCAAGTATTTGATGAATGTAAAAAGAAATACAATGATCAGAAGAAATATTCTCGGAAAGACAGGAAAACTCTGAGACTCCCCTACATATGAGTGACTTAAGTGGGCTAGTTTGTTTGCTTTAATTTCTCAATGGCCTATTTTGTAAGCCAAATTAATTCTTGTCATGTATCCTCATGAAACGTAGTCTGTTCAATTTTTCCTACTAAGGCCCATTCCCTTTGCACACACACACACACACTGACACTATACATTTAAATAATGCAGATAAACACAATTGTATCTCAATGATTTGCCTGAAGGATGGGGTCCAGCACTAACAGTGCTGTGTTACCATCACTTCACAGAACATTGCGTTCATATTTCCATCTGCTTCCAAACCATGCATCATTATCACAAATAGGCTATTTTTGTCTCGTTTTTGTAACTTTTTTTTTCCCTATCCGATTGGAAGTGAGTCACAATCTGGTATTATTTGTTTAAGAGTCCCAACATGCAGTATGTCTTTTTATTTTTTCATCTTCCCAAAAGTTACTGACACAAACACACACAGATACTATCTCAAATAAGTAAAATCACATTTCTCTTTATTTAATCATTTATTAACTTTCTTTTTCAAACATTTATCATTGAAAAAACTCTTATATGGTCTGAAATAAGTTCCATTGTTGTTATTCATTCTTCTTTGATTTGTATTTATGAATCCCAAAATATAAAGCTATAATATATATGTACAGGCACAGCATTGCAAGCTTGGCCTGGGGTCCCACCTTCAATTGTAATACAAACACACATTCCAGTGGCATTCCTTATTATTAAACCCACTATTCTTCCTCACCACATTGATTTACAGCTGAAAGATTTGCTTTGTTTACCCTGAAAAGTTTATTCCAGTGCATTTTTTCTGTTTTTTAGATTTACACACAGTGGCATGGTGGTGCAGTGATTAGTGCTTGTTTGATTTTGACATTCTTTGTGGAGTTTGCATGTTTTCCCTGTGTGTGTTGGTTTCCTCGCCCAGTCCAAACACATGCAGCCGGTTGATTGGAAAAAAAAATAGGGAAAATTGCTCCAAATAAGTGACTGAATGGTTGTTTGTCTGTATATGTGGCCCTGCGATTGACCGGCAACCAGTCCAGGGTGTACCCCTTCTCCTGCTCGATGATACAGTAGCTAGGATAGGCTCCAGCATTCCATGCAAGCCTGAGTGCAGGATAAGCGGAAGACAATGGATGGATGGTTTCCACACATTTTCATTTGCAATAAATCTTTCTGTTTCTTTCTCGCTCTCTCTATTTATGTATCTATATCGATATTGATAACTCACTATATATATATATATATATATATATATATATATATATATATACACTGCTCAAAAAAATAAAGGGAACTCTCAATATTAATAAATAAAGGGAACTCTGATATTATTGATATTATTGATATATTGATATATTGATATATTGATATAATTTTATTGATATAATTTGATATAATTTGATCCAATGAGGGTTTTTCTAACTTAGCAAAATGTACATCTTGTATTGATGTCAACTACACATCCATCCCAGTGAGAATAAGTAGACTTTTTTTCTTGTATCTGAAACCTAGGTTTGTGTGTTCTTTAGTCTGTAGAAGGAAACCGTGCAGTTAGATAGACCCTACAATGCCAATAGCTGTGAATGGGAGATGAATGGTTTTCACTTTATGTTGCCATGTGATCAACTGGCAACCTGTCCAGGATAAACACTATCTCCCGAATAACAGGATCCAGCCCTACCGCAACACCGACAAGAGGATAAGACAACTAATTAATGAATAAAAAGCCTTGGAATTAAGCCTGCATCAAGAACAGGGGGGAAACAATGTGTAACTCCAGTAAAACAATTATTAAGTTTCTGTTCATACACTGCTCAAAAAAATGAAGGGAACACTTAAAAAACACATCCTAGATCTAAATGAATGAAATATTCTTATGAAATACTTTGCTCTTTACACAGTTGAATGTGCTGACAACAAAATCACACAAAAATGATCAATGGAAATCAATTGTATCAACCCATGGAGGTCTGGATAAGAATCACACTCAAAATTAAAGTGTAAAAACAAACTCCAGGTTGATCCAACTTTGATGTAATGTCCTTAAAACAAGTCAAAATGAATCTGTGTTGCTTCCTGAGTGGACACTATGATTTCACAGAAGTGTGATTGACTTGGGGTTACATTGTGTTGTTCAAGTGTTCCCTTTATTTTGTTGAGCAGTATATATATATATATATATATATATATATATATATATATATATACATATATATATGTACGTAAAAAATCTTTCTATTTATTTCTCTATCCCTTTATTTATATATCTAAATCTTTATCTATATCTCACTCTGTATATACGTATATGTGTGTATGTTTAGTGCACGTATAAATATATTCATAGGCTTCACGGTCGCTCTGGTTGAAAAGGGGGAAGCGTGGAAGAGTCCACTACCTGAACACAAGTCGGGGGACTGATCAACCCCGGCTGGATTGCCCGAGTGAGGGTGTATGGCTAAGACCCAAAACAACCAGTGATCTCGGGAGAGTCACTGAAGATGTGTTCAGGTTGCATGTATAGACCTATTTCAGGTCTATACATTCCAGGTCTATTTCATGTCTATACATGTGCATATATGCATATGTACAGTATATATGTATGTATGCGTATGTATCGGTATACCTATGACCGCTGCTGTGTTCTTTGAAGAGATACTGTAGTTTCTTCAGCTCATACAATGTACAGTTTCCCCAGCATTGCAAAATGTAATAACACATCCATTTACATCATCTCCTTCCTTAATGAAATAATTTAAACTGAACATCATATTCTTTGTTTTCTTCAAAGATACGTTGTAGCAAGTACAAACACATACATACACTTTACTGGACATTCATTCACTTTACTATGTTTTGAAGCATTTCTTTTAAATTTTCAGCAAACTTTCTCCAAATATTTTGTATATGATAAAAATATTTTCATGAGGAAGTCTGATAAAATAAGTCTAATTCATCATTCTAAACTGAATTAGTACCTTCACAGCTTTGCTTCTCTCTTCAGCTGAGATATCTTGCTTTAGACCAAGATAATGTCTCTACAAGTAGTACAGAGAGAGTGATAGAGTGCGATTGAATTAGATTATGGCAGGTATTATCCTTTTCGTAGATGGCTGGTCATCCAAGCAAGGTGCCGTCAGCATCAACTGAGGCAACATAAACACAAACACAACAAATCAAGTGTCAAGTGTAGGTTATGAGGGTGTTTAAAAACTTATTGCTGACTTAATTATTTCATCCAGAAAGTTTTAACACAATCACATTGTTTGTTTTGCTGATTTGATTTGTTTTGATTTGATCAAATATGCTATATATATTTTTTTGCATATGCCCATCATTATTTTCCCCCATTCTGACGATAAAGGCATTCCCCTTACATCACAGGGAACTGCTTTGAGTAATTTGGTGAAACAAATTTGGAAAAAAACAAAAAAAAAAATGAATATATTAAATTAAAAAAATGACTTGCGAATATGAAAAACATAGAAAAACATCACTCAAACAGAACAAACAATAAATACATAAACACATTAAACGAATATATAATCACACACATTCACACAACCACACACACTTACATGTAACTAAAAATATGGAGGTAATATCTATTAGTGACCAAAGGAAAATGTTGGAAAAATAATCAGCAAAAAACATGATTAAATCTGTGTTCCCTTTCATTACATGTTTTTTTGGACAATTTATGAAAGAGACATGTAAAAAATCAGAAGATATTTTTTCAATGCTCAATAAATTTCCAACCCAATTACAGCATAAATCGACAAACTGAACTAAAAACAAACAAACATGAATTATCTTTCCTGTATTCTAACTAAAAGACCAAAAAGTATTTAATTTTCTAATATACTTAATTCCTTGGAGGAAATTCCTCTCTGCATTTAACCCATCACGGCTGAACCATGAGCTGTTGGCAGGCATCTTGCAGCGCCAGAGAAGCACTTAGGTTCAGTCTCTTGCTCAACAACACATCAACTGGCTCGGAGGGAATCGAACCAGGAATGTTCCACAGACGATTGCTCTAAACACAAAAACTTCTGTTCATTTAATTTAGATTTCATTTAGCTGCTGCAGCAAATTCAAAAAATAAGAGAGAGTTGCTCTGGGAGCATCCCTAAGTGACCTTTGAACCAATTCAGATGACTTGTTTCAATAAGAAGTTGCTGCAGCTGTATTCTGAGCTTCAGTTGGTTGTCTGTGCTCCTTACCATATCTCTAAGACAAATATTGGCCATACTGCGGAGAAAAACATTTCCATAGTGTGTTGTAGGAGCCTCATGCTGCCCTCCCCTCTTTCCACATACTTCTTCTTCTTCTTCTTCTTCTTTCGGCTTTTCCCGTTAGGGGTCGCCACAGCGAGTCAACTTTCTCCATCTAACCCTATTCTCTGTATCTTCCTCTCTCACACCAGCTACTTTCATATCCTCTCTCACTACGTCCATAAATCTTCTCTTTGGTCTTCCTCGAGACCTCTTGCCTGGCAGCTCCAATTCCAGCATCCGTCTACCAATATATTCACTATCTCTTCTCTGTACATGACCGAACCATCTCAGTCTGGCTTCTCTGACCTTCTCTCCAAAACATCGAACATGTGCCGTCCCTCTGATAGATTCATTCCTGATCCTATCCATCCTGGTCACTCCCAAAGAGAACCTCAACATCTTCATCTCTGCAACCTCTAGTTCTGCCTGCTGTCTTTTGGTCATTGTAACAGTTTCTAGTCCATACATCATCGCTGGTCTCACCACTGTCTTGTACACCTTTCCTTTTATTCTGGCCGATAGTCTTCTATCACATAGTACCCCTGACACTTTTCTCCACCCATTCAGACCTGCTTGGACCCGTCTCTTCACCTCTTTTCCACACTCTCCATTGCTCTGGACTGTTGACCCTAAGTACCTGAAATCCTCCAGCTTCTTGATCTCCACTCCCTGTAGCCTCACTGTTCCACCTGAGTTCCTCTCATTCACACGCATATATTCTGTCTTGCTGCGACTAACTTTCATTCCTTTCCTTTACAGAGCATACCTCCACCTCTCTAGATTTCCCTCTACCTGTTGTCTGCTCTCACTGCAGATCACAATGTCATCTGCAAACATCATGGTCCATGGGGATTCCTGTCTAACCTCATCTGTCAGCCTATCCATCACCATTGCGAACAAGAAGGGGCTCAGAGCTGATCCCTGATGGAGTCCCACCTCCACCTTGAACTTCTCTGTTACCCCTACAGCACACCGTACCAGTGTCTCACAGCTAGCATACATGTCCTGCACCAGTCTAACATACTTCTCTGCCACTCCAGACTTCCTCATACAATACTAGAGCTCCTCTCTTGGCACCCTGTCATATGCCTTTTCTAGGTCTACAAAAACACAATGCAGCTCCCTCTGGCCTTCTCTGTACTTTTCTATTAGCATTCTTAAAGCAAATACCGCATCTGTAGTACTCTTCCTAGGCATGAAGCCGTACTGCTGTTCACAAATGCTGACTTCTGATAATGATGATCTCCTCAGGGTAAGAGGAAAATTTCAGGAGGTTGTCAAGGACAGTGCCCAGGTATCTGTACTCCATTGTTTCTACTGGCTCCTCTTTTATGGTGGTGGTGATTGCCTCTTCCAGTTACCTCTGCCTTGAGGTAACTGGAGAATGTGATGACCACATCCTTAGTCTTCCCTATCCTCTCATTGCTTATCGTGAGGTATCACAGACCTCAACTGGCCTTGCACCCTTTGGAACTCATTACTCTATGGACATGACATGCAAGGTCGCCTGGCACTCTTGAGGCAGACATGGATGAGGGAGAAGGTTGCACAGACACAGAACATCCTCTCATGTCTTACAAATGCATGAGAGGCTGAAGAACATGGTGGAACTGGCACAGCAGCAACTGGAGCTAGCCCAGTAGTGCCAGTAGTCCTACGACAACCATCACCTCATTGACGTGTCACAGTCTGCTCTCCCTCTCCCCTGCTCTCTTGCTCAGCCACACCCCTCATCAGCTTCACTGCTTTCACCTGCTGATGTCACCTGCTCACCATCTCCAATCAAGCCAGCTTATATGCAGCCTCACTCCACTCACTCTTTGCCAGGTTGTCTTCGCTCTCATGCCTGACTCTCCAGCGTTTAATTCCGGATTGCTTCCCTGGTATCGACTCGCCTCCGACCTCTGCTTCTCATCTCATCCCCGACCAACTGCGTCAGCTTCACCCTGTCAGCTCCTCACCTCTGGTACTGTCAGCTGACCCGATCCAACTGCAGTCTTGTGGTACCGTTCCTGCCTGCCACACGGGAGACCTGGGTTCAAATCCAGCCATACCCACTGACGCATCTGTGTGCCTGCTGAAATAAAACTGCTTCACTGCAGACCTGATTCATTTGTGCTGCAATTGGGTTCATCCTACACCTGTTACAGTACAATCTGGCCAGCTATGGACCCAGCACACAATCCCACACCACTTAGTCACCTCCAGGGTGTCCTGCAGCAACATGAAGCCATGATGCCTCCATCTGCTGCTGAAGCCAGACAGTCTGCTGCTGAGGCGCAGGGACAGGCGCTAGCAGCTTTAGCTGGACAGATGCGACGGCTAGCAGCTCAACTTTCCCAGCTCTCTTTTTCCACTGGATCTGCCTCCTCCTCTGAGCCATCAGCTCCTGCACCTGTACCAGCCTCTTCTCCACCCAGAGATGCTCCTGAGCCCCGGGTGGGTACCCCGGAGCGTTACAACGGTGATCGAGAGACTCGTGGGCCCTTGATCACCAACTGTTCTCTTCTGTTTGCCCTGCAACTCCGCACCTTCGTCACTGAACCAGCGAAGGTTGCTTTTGTCATCAACCACGGGACGGGCAGAGCTCAGCTATGGGGAACAGCTGAGTGGGAGAGTCAGTCTCCAGCCTATGCTTCCTTCAATCTGTTTGCTGTTGAGCCTCGCAAGGTTTTCGGCTTTGAGAAGTGTGCTACTGAGTCTGCAAGGGGACTGATGGGACTGAGACAAGGGGAAAGAACAGTAGCAGATTACTCCATCGAGTCCCGCACGAGGGCCAGCCATAGCAGTTGGAACAGCTCAGCCCTCTGTGATGCCTTCCTCCATGGCTTGGCTGACTACATTAAAGATTAACTGGTTTCGCATGACACCCCCATCACCTTGGACGGGGTGATTGATTGATTTAGCCATCTGAATATATCTTCGAATCCAGGCTCGCTGACGAGAGAAGCGTCAAGCGGAAACCCAACGTTCTTTTCCACCCTGCTCCCATGGGGGTGCTTCTACAAGCTACTCCACCTCAATGGGTCAGCAGCCTGGGGATCCCGAACCCATGCAGCTGGGTCGCACCTCCCTCTCACTGAAAGAGAAGGAGCGCCGCCGTAAGTCCAACCTCTGCCTCTATTGTGGGGTAGCTGGACACTATATGTCCAGCAAAGAGCCAGAGCTCACCAGTAGCTGGGGAGACCCTGGTGAGCTCAACTGCCCTGCCACCTCCCCAAAGCTTGAGACCTTTGTTCCAAGGCCGCCGCCTCCTTCCAGATGGGCCCCACACCATGGCCATCTTTGACTCTTGGGCTGATGCCTGTATCATTGATGAGGAGGTGGTCCTGCAGCTGGGGCTCGAGCAGGTTCCTTTGCCCCACCTGGTTCCTGCTAGAGCCTTGGTGGACACATCTTGGGCACCGTCACACATCAGACCTCTCCTGTTCACCTGCTGCTCTCTGGTAATCCTCACGAAACAGTCCAGTTTCACATTCTGAGCTCCTCCTGTCAGCCTCTCATCCTGGGATATCCATGGCTCTGTCTTCACAACCCTCACATTGACTGGGCCACTGGGGCCATTCTGGAATGGAGCTCCTCCTGTCATCAGAGGTGCCTGCAGCAAGCCTCAGCTCCGATTCACTGCTCCAGCCTTTTGCCTGACCTCATCGGAGTGCCAGCGGTGTACCATGATTTCCGCCAGGTCTTCAGCAAGGCCAGAGCGACGTCTCTTCCCCTACGACTGCGCCATAGATCTCCGGCCTGGTACGTCACCTCCCAAGGGGCGCCTGTACTCCCTGTCAGAGCCTGAGAGAAGGGCCATGGAGACGTCCATCAATGACTCTCTGGCCGCAGGCATCATTCGTCCATCTTCGTCTCCTGCAGGAGCAAGTTTTTTCTTCGTTGAGAAGAAAGACAAGACATTGAGACCCTGCATAGACTACTGAGGACTGAATGAGATCACAGTAAAGAACCATTACCCACTGCCACTCATCTCCACTGCCTTCGAACTGCTCCAGGGGGCCACCATTCTCTCCAAGTTTGACCTGCGCAATGCCTACCACCTCGTCCGAATCAGAGAAGGCGATGAGTGGAAGACGGCATTCAACACCCCTACCGGACATTATGAGTATCTCGCAATGCCATTTGGCCTCACCAATGCGCCTGCCATCTTCCAGGCATTGATAAACTATGTGCTCCGCGACATGCTCAACCAATATGTCTTTGTGTATCTAGATGATATACTCATCTTCTCCCGGTCCATAGAGCAACACATTCACCATGTGCAGTCTGTCCTCCAGCGCCTCCTTGAGAACTCCCTATATGTAAAAGCTGAAAAGTGCGAGTTCCATGTCTTTTCTGGGTAACATCGTGGCACAAGGCAACAGCCAGATGGACCCAGCCAAGGTCTCAGCTGTCACCTCCTGGCTCGTTCCTGAAAACCGCAAACAGCTTCAGCGTTTTTTTGGGGTTCCCCAATTTCTACCAGGGCTTCATCCGTAATTACAGTTCTGTGGCAGCCCCTCTCACCGCCCCGACCTCCTCCAAGGTGCCTTTCCAGTGGTCACCTCCGGCTGCAGCAGCCTTCCAGACCCTCAAGGGTCGATTCACCTCGTCACCCATCCTCCAGGTGCCTGACTCTGACAGTTTGTGGTCGAGATGGATGCCTCAGATGTTGGGGTAGGGGCCGTTTTGTCTCAGCGCTCTGGCACTGACCAAAAACTCCATCCCTGTGCCGGCTTCTCTCGACGCCTGTCCTCTGCTGAGAAGAATTACGACATTGGTAACAGAGAACTGTTGTCAGTCAAGATGGCCCTAGAAGAGTGCCGCCATTGGTTGGAGGGCACCAAGGAGCCTTTTCTTGTGTGGACTGACCACAAGAATTTGGAGTATATACGCTCCGCAAAGAGACTGAACTCTCGCCAGGCCCGCTGGTCCCTATTCTTTGCCCGTTTTAACTTCGTCCTCTCTTACCGTCCTGGATCCTGCAATGCTAAGCTTGATGCCCTTTCCCGTCAGTTCCTGAGGACAGAGGATTCTGGTTACAGACCTGAGCCCATCCTCCCCACATCCTGCCTGATTGCCACGTTGACCTGGGACATAGAGGAAAGGGTGAGAGCAGCCACAGAAGGACAGCCGGGTCCCAGCTCCTGCCCGTCGAAGCCTTTTCGTCCCTCCAGCCTTGAGATCGGAGGTGCTATAATGGGCCCACTCCTCCAACACACAGCATGCCCTCCTTCAATGTTTGAGGATGTCCAAGAATTCATCAAGGCCTGTCCTACTTGCAGTCAACACAAGACCGGCCGCCTGCTGGGCTACTTCAACCTCTTCCTGTTCCTCACCGCCCATGGTCTCACATATCCTTGGACTTTGTCACTGGTCTTCCCGCCTCTGACGGCCACTCAGTCATCCTGACCATCGTGGACCGCTTTAGTAAGATGGCCCACTTTGTGCCTCTGCCCATGCTCCCTACTGCAAAAGAGACTGTTCAGTTGGTCCTGCTCCATGTTTTCCGCCTGCACGGCCTCCCTGTTGATGTCGTATGGGACCGTGGGCCCCAGTTTTCTTCTGTGTTCTGGAGGGAGTTCGACAGTCTGCTGGATGCCACTGCCAGTCTGTCCTCTGGATTCCACCCCCAGACCAATGGACAAACTGAGCGCATGAATCAAGAACTGGAAACAGCCCTGCAGTGCATGGCCTCCCAAAACCCCTCCTGGTCGTCACAACTAGTGTGGGTTGAGTATGCTCATAACTCCCTTGTCTGCTCTGCCACTGGCCTCCCTCCATTCCAGTGCGCATACGGCGCACTTCAACCCCACTGTTCCCCGCCCAAGAGAAGGAGATTTCCTACCCATTTGTCCAAACCTTCATCTGTCGCTGCCGCAAAACATGTCTCCAAGCTCGCTCCATCGTTCTGTGGGTCACTATGCTGTCGCTGCCGTACTGCTGCACCTACCTACCGAGCTGGTCAGCAAGTGTGGCTCTCCACCCGAGACTTACCTCTCCACCCGAGACTTACCTCTCCGAGTAGAGTCCAACAAGATGGTACCCAAGTTCATCAGGCCTTTCGCCATCCCAAAGGTCATCAATCAGGTGGCTGTCCGTTTGAAGCTCCCGCGTTCCATGAGAGTTCACCCTACCTTCCATGTGTCCAAGATTAAGCCGGTCCACAACAGTCCCTTGGTTCCTGCGGCACCACCACCTCCCCCTCCAGAAATGGTCGATGGTGGGCCAGTGTATAGAGTGCATCGTCTGATTCGCTCCCGTCGGCAGGGAAGAGGCCTCCAGTACCTTGTGGACTGGGAGGGGCTTGGTCCTGAAGAGAGGTCCTGGGTTCCTGCTCGCCATATTTTGGACCCCAGTCTCGTGGCCGAATTTCATCGGCAACACCCCGACCAGCCAGCCAATGGGTCTGCTCATCGGGGACCCCGCATCTTGCCCCCGCCTGTCCAGGATGATGAGGCCCATTCCGTGGGGGAGATGTCGGACGTCGGGGAAGCCCTCCTCCGCCCACCCAGCTGGGGGGATGGAATGGTCTTCCTCCCACCCGGCTTAATGGTTTTGGGGATGTCGGGAGCCATCACTTGAGGGGGGGGGGTTCTGTCACAGTCTGCTCTCCCTCTCCCCTGCTCTCTTGCTCAGCCACACCCCTCATCAGCTTCACTGCTTTCACCTGCTCACCATCTCCAATCAAGCCAGCTTATATGCAACCTCACTCCACTCACTCTTTGCCAGATTGTCTTCGTTCTCATGCCTGACTCTCCAGCGTTTATTTCCGGATTGCTTCCCTGGTATCGACCCGACTCGCCTCCGACCTCTGCTTCTCGTCTCATCCCCGACCTATTGCGTCAGCCTCACCCCGTCAACTCCTCACCGCTGGTACCGACAGCCAACCTGATCCAAATGCAGTCTTGTGGTACCGTTCCTGCCTGCCACACGGGAGACCTGGGTTCAAATCCAGCCATACCCACTGATGCATCTCTGTGCCTGCTGCAATAAAACTGCTTTACTGCAGACCTGATTTATCTGTGCTGCAATTGGGTTCATCCTACACCCGTTACATGACGAGCAAATGAACATCAGACATCTCTGTGGCCCTCATCTGTTCAGGGAACAACCAGGTTACACCCAGTTGGTAAGCCATCATGTTGCCTTGTCTGAGGGGGCAGTTCCTCACTGCATGAGCAACAGGATACCGGGGCAACTTCTTGATGGGTTGAAAAAGGAGACTGAGTAGATGCTCATTACTTCTACTTCCGGCGCTGTCTCGGGCGGCTGCCTGCCAGAGTTTCTCTTCACCTTAGTATCTCTTTTTCCTAAATTCTCTACTTCTATTTTTCTATTACTTCTTCTGGAGCTGAGATGCAGCGGCGGGATGGGGGAAAGGCACGAAGTCCCTAAGGAGCTACGGAGGAAATACCGGGGCTGCCGAACGGGGAGGAAACGGGAGCTGAGGAAGAGGAGATATAGACCGTATCTCCCCTCCATTGTGATGGGAAACGTGAGATCGCTGGGCAACAAGTTGGAGGAGTTAACAGCACTCACACGGAGCGACGGTGTGTTTCATGAGGCCTCGGTGTTGTGCTTCACAGAGACTTGGCTAAACAGCAACATACCGGACTCTGTGGTGAGTTTACCCGGCTTTCAGTTGGTGAGAGGGGACCGGAGTTGTGCCGGCAGCGGTAAGAAGAAAGGAGGAGGTGTTGCTGTGTTTGTAAACAACAAGTGGTGCAACCCCGGACACATCACGGTAAAGGAGCGTGTGTGCAGCCCGGACATCGAACTGTTGGCTGTGAGCCTCCGGCCGTACTATCTACCCAGAGAGTTTTCCCACGTCATCATCTTAACGGTTTACATCCCACCGTCTGCCGTTGCACCGCGGGCTAATGACGTCATCAGCTCAACGGTCGCAAGACTCCAGACTCAGCACCCCAGTGCCTTCACAGCCATCTCTGGGGATTTCAACCACGCCACATTGTCATCTTCTCTGCTTTTAATTCTGGCACAACAATTTCCTTCGGGATTAATAAAGTTGTTCTCATCTCATCATTTCATTACAGGGATCATTGGGACCTCAAACAGTGAATGGTGCAGTCCGGTAGTTTTGGCTCAGCAGAAGGATGGTAGTCTTCGGTTCCATATTGACCTCAGGTACCTCACTTTTGTCTCAAAGTTCAATTTCTATCGAGCCCCGAGAATTGATGACCTCATTGATTCTCTCGAACCAGCAAACTAGGTGACTAGCCTGGAATTGCCTAAGGGATCCTGGCAGGTCCCTCTGAGTGACTCAATCAAGGACTTGAGTATGTTTTGAACTCTTTGGGGTCTTTTTGGTTCTCGGTCATGCCATTTGGACTCCATTGTGCTGCTGCCACCTTTTAGAGATTAATGGACAGGGTGCTGGAGGGTATGCAGCAGCTTACCTCAACAATGTCATCATTTACAGTATTTCATGGGAAGAGCACCTACATCACTTGAATGAGGTTACCAGGAGGATTGAGGATGTGCGCCTAGCCATCAATCCATTCAAGTGTGCAACTACCCAGAAGGAGGCGGAGTACATAATTGGTGGGGAAGTGATCAAGCTGCAGGTGCGGTGGCTCGAGTCCATATAGCATTGCCCTTTGAGACAGGCCAGGACACAGGTGCATTTGTTCCAAGGCATGGCTAGTTGATATAGGAGGTTCATTCCAAACTTCTCAGTCAGAGCAGGTGCCCTAACAGACTTGACCCAGAAAAGCATCTCTGTGCAAGTAAAGTGGACAGAGAAGACCAAAAAGGCTTTTAAGGACATTCAGAATGCCCTTTGTTTTTAACCTGTGTTGTATTGCCCTAATTTTATAAAAGAGTTCATTTTACAGGCTGAAAACTCTGGTGCAGGCTCGGGGCGGTGCTTCTGACAGGGTGAACCAGTCAGAGGCATCCTGTTGCATACATCAGCTGCAAGCTGTACCTGAGGGAGGTGCGATATTCAACTGTGGAGAAATAGTGCCTGGCAGTGAAATTGGCCCTTGACACCTTCAGGCACTACCTGCTTGCTGTGAGTTCCAGTGGACACAGAACATTGACCTTTGCAATGGCTGGATCACATACGTGATTCCAATACACAGATTACCAGGTGGTATCTGTCCATGCAGGCTTACCATCCACCATATGCCGGGGAGGAGCATTGCCACTGCATATTACCTCTCCCACCTGATAGCCTGAGACCAGAGCTGGGGAGGTGGGAGGGGGGGTGACTGTCGTGGATGGATAGCACATGTTCCATATCTTTGCAGCCACAGGGCGGCCCTTGTGTGGGGGCTCTTGCACACGTGAGCAAAATGTGTTTCTTGTGCCAACTGTGGAACTGTGAAGACGGAGTGGAGGCGTTCAGCAAGCTGTTACGGCAAATCACCCCTGCAGTAATCCAGTGGACTCACTTACATGTAGCAGTGAGTTGGACCCCAACACCAAATTATACAGATGGGTCCTCTGTTTCCTGAAATCCACCACTAGCTCCTTTGTCTTTGTCACATTGAGCTGCAGGTGGTTCAGTCCTCTCCACTCCACAAACCTGTCCACCATGCTCCTGTACTCCTCCTCCTGGCCTCTGTTGATGCAACTCACGATGACAGAGTCATCTGAGAATTTCTGCAGGTGGCAGGACTGCGAGGAGAACCTGAAGTCCGAGGTGTAGAGCGTAAACAGTAAGGGAGACAGGACCGTGCCCTGTGGCGCCCCCGTGCTGCTCACAATGTTGTCTGATGTGATGTTTCCCAGCCTCATGTACTGCGGCTGGCCGGTGAGGTAGTTGTTGATCCAGGCTGCGAGTGGAGCATCCACCTGTATGTCTAGAAGATTCCTGTTCAGCAGGTCAGGTCGAATGGTGTTAAAAGCATTGGAGAGGTCAAAGAATACGACTCTCACAGTGCTTCCTGCCTCCTCCAGGTGGGTGTAGACTCTGTGCTGAGGGAAGATGATGGCGTCTTCCACTCCTACCAGCCCTTGGGCTGGTATGCAAACTGCAGGGGGTCCAGCGAAGGTCTGACGACTGTGTGAGGGTTCCTTAGGACAAGTCTCTCCGGCGACTTTATGACATGTGATATCAGGGCCACTGGTCTGTAGTCGCTGTGTGTGCTGGGATGCTTCTTCTTGGGCACTGGGACCAGGCATGAGGTTTTCCACTGGTCAGAGACAACCATCTGGATCAGTTTCAGGTTGAAGAGATGTGTGAAGATCCCACACAGCTGAGAGGCACATCGTTTCAGCTCTCTGGGGTTAAGGCCGTCAAGTCGCCTTTGTCCCAGGAAAGCTGCTGGCCCTGACTATCTTCTCCCCCCCTCAGCGGTGAAGCTGACAGTCCCAGTGGGGGGCAGGAGGGCTGAGGTGTCAACGAGATGTCATACAGGGGAGCAGAAGAGGTGTGTTGGGGGGGGGTAAAAGTCTTTGAAGTGAGGGATGAGGGCACAGGGGGAGGAAAATCCTGAGCAGAGCTGGGGGGAGGGTGGGCAGAGGCTCCTTCATCAAATCTGTTAAAAAACAGGTTAAGTTTGTAGGCCTCATGCAGGTCTACTTCTATCGTCTGGCTCGCCTGTTTTCCACAGCCAGTGATGGTTTTCAACCCACTCCACACCTCCCTCATGTTGTTCTGCTGGAGTTAGCTCTCCAGCTTTCTCCTGTAACCATCCTTGCTCTCTGCGATCTTCTCCCTCAGCTCTGTCTGCACCTTCTTCAGCTCCTCTTTGTCTCGGCTCCTGAATGCCGCCTTCTTCCTGTTCAGCGTGTCCTTTATGTCCTTTGTCACCCAGGGTTTGTTGTTTGAGAAACAACCCACCGTCTTGGTGGGGAAGATGTCGTCAGCGCAGAAGATCACAGAGCACACATTTGCAGAGCACATCCCAGTCAGTCCTCTCAAAGCATCCGAGAAGAGTCAATTCTGTCTCCTGTGACCACCTCCGGACAGTTCTGGTGATCACAGGTTGCCACTGGACTTGAGGAACATAGCGAGGCCTGGTGGACCAGAATATGTTCTGATCTGCCAGAGCAGGGAGAGCTGTTCAGCTGTATGCGTCCTTGGCATAGGCATACAGAAGGTCCAGGGTTTTGTTGTCTCTTGTCTTGCAATCCACAAACTGTTTCAAAGTGGGAAGAGATGATGACAGGGTGGCATGGTTGAAATCCCCAGAGATGGCTATGAAGGCACTGGGGTGCTGAGTCTGAAGTCTTGCGACCGCAGAGCTGATAGCGTCATTAGTCCGCGGTGCATCGGCAGAAGGTTTGTATGATGACTCCAGTGACAAGAAAGATCAAGAAGAGAAAGTTAGAGCAGAGGACAAAGTAGTGGAAGCTGAAAAGGGAGGAGTGTTGTATGGTTTTCAGGGAGGAGATGAGAAAGGCTCTAGGTGGTCAGGGAGAGCTTCCAGATGATTGGACAACTACATCTACAGTAGTGGTATCAGGAAGACAGGTACAAGAGTACTTGTTTTTCATCTGGAAGGAAGGTAGATAAGGAGACTTCGTATTTGGACGAGGAAGTGCAGGAATGTATAGAGAGAAAGCAGTCAGCAAAGAAGAAGTGGGACACTGAGAGGACTGAAGAGAACTGCCAGGAATACAGGGGGATACAACGTAAGGTAAAGATAGAGGTAGCAAAGGACGTACGATGACCTATATGCTCGGTTGGACAGTAAGGAGGGAGAAAATGATCTATACGGGTTGGCAAAACAGAGATAAAGATGAAAAGGATGTACAGCAGGTCCGGGTGATTAAGGATAGAGAGGGAAATGTATTGGCAGATGCTAGAAGAGTGATTGGAAGATGGAAAGAGTACTTTGAAGAACTGATGAATGTAAAAAATAAAAGAGATGCAAGGGTAGAACTGGTGACTATTGTAGAGTATATGTGTGTGAATGAGAGGAACTCGGGTAGAACAGTGAGGCTACAGGGAGTGGAGATAAAGAAGTTGGGGGATCTCAGGTACTTTGGGTCAACAGTTCAGAGCAATCGAGAGTGTGAAAAGAGGTGAAGAGACAGGTACAAACAGGTTGGAATGGGTGGAGAAAAGAGTTGGGGGTGCTATGCAATAGAAGACCATCAGCCAGAATGAAAGGAAAGGTTTACAAGCCAGTGGTGAGACCAGCAACCTTGTATGGCTTGTTCTTGGTCATCAAAAAGAAAAACAAAACATTGGACTTAAAAGGTCATGTACTACAGTAGCCCATCCCCACCTGCATAACACTATCTTCCCCTCGATGACAACAACACCGCTCTTCAATGATGAGAGGGATTTTATCAGATTCTAATATTGGTGATAATGACATGTCATGTGGCAACCTTTGTGAACCATTGTCTCTCACCAACTACCTTCATATCCTCTCTCACTACATTCAAATATCTTCTCTTTTATATACCTCAAGACCGACAGCTCCAATTCCAGCATTCATCTACCAATGTATTCATTATCCCTCCTTTGTACATGACCAAACAATCACAGTCTGGCTTCTCTGACCTTCCCTCAAAAACATCTAATATGCACTCTTCTGCTGATAGACACATTCCTGATCCTATCCATCCTGGTCCCTCCCAAAGAGAACCTCAACATCTTCATCTCTGTGACCTCTAGCTCTGCCTCCTGTCTTTTCGTCATTGTAACTGTTGCTAGTCTATATAGCATCACTGGTCTCACCTCTGTCTTGTACACCTTTACTTTTATTTTGGCTGATAGTCTTCTATTGGATAGTTCCCCTGACACTTTTCTCCACCCATTCAAACCTGCTTGAACCCGTCTCTTCACCTTTTTCACACTCTCAATTGCTTTAGACTGGTCACACCAAGTACCAAAATCCTCCAAATGCTTGATCTCCACTCCCTGTAGCCTCACCATTCCACCTGAATTCCTCTCATTCACACACATATACTTTGTCTTGCTGCGACTAACTTTCATTCCTTTCCTGTCCAGCAAATACCTCCACCTCTATACATTTTTCTCTATCTGTTCTCTGTTCTCACTACAGATCCCAATGTCATCTGCAAACATCATGGTCCATGGAGATTCCTGTCTAACCTCATCTGCCAGCCTGTCCATCACCACAGCAAACAAGAAGGGGTCAGAGCTGATCCCTAATGGAGTCCCACCTCCACCTTGAACTTCTCTGTTACCCTTACAGCACACCGCACCACTGTCTCACAGTTAGCATACATTTCCTGCACCAGTCTAACATCCAAATCTGCCACTCCAGATTTCCTCATACAATTCCAGAGAACCTCTCTTGGCACCCAGCCATATACTTTTTCTAGGTCTACAAAACCACAATGCAGTTCTCTCTCTCTCTCTCTCTCTCTGGTCTTCTCTGTACTTCTCTATTAACATTCTCAAAGCAAAGACTGCATCTGTAGTTCTCTTTCTAGGCATTAAGCCATACTGCTGCTCACAAATGCTGACTTCTGCTAGTTTCCACTACTCTTTCCTATAACTTCATTGTATGGCTCATCAATTTATCTCTCTACAACTGCTGCAATTCTGCACATCCCCCTTATTCTTAGAAATGGGCACCATCAAACTTCTCCATTCCTCAGGCATCTTCTCACTCTCTAAGATATTGTTGAATAATGTAGCCAATAGTCTCTCCTCTCCTTCCACACCTCCACAGGTACATCATCAGGACCAAATGCCTTTCTACTCTTCAACGCCTTCCTCACTTCACTTTTACTAATCTCTACTTCTTTGTGGTCTACAATACACACTTCTCTGCCATTCCAGATTTCCTCATACACATGTAACCCCTGGGAAATTTGGTCTTTCTTTTGCTACTTGTGATTGGGCGTTGAATCGTCTTGTCAGTTTTTCTGTTTCCAGTTGGCTGGGGGCGGGAGTAAGCCAGGTTGGGGTGTGAGGGAGAGACGAGGAGGAGCAGGGAAGCTGCACGTGTGGCTCTAGCGGCAACTTCAGGACTTTATGGACTGAAAAAGTTCCGGGTCTGCTTGATGTAAAGTGCCAAGCAGTCAAACACTGTACCTGCTACAGTAACTGGACTGCGGCACAAGAAAAAAAAAACTGTGACAACGCCAAAGAAGGACTTTGCCATCATGTTAGTTAGCTAGCTAAGCTAACTGGATCGCTAACTGCGGAAGACAATCCACGCCAGCCCAGATAGCGCTTCAGGCGACCAGGGAAAGCCTGGTAGCTCCTCTGGCAATGAGGGACAAAGGTTTCCCGTGCCAGCCCAGATAGCGCTCCAGGTGACCAGGAAAAGCCTGGTAGCTCCTCTGGCCACGAGGGAAATGGCGACCAGCCCTTCCCGGCTGCCGCCTCAGCCGACTCCTCCAGTCTACACTGTCAGGAGCTGAAATAAAGAATGCTGGCATTGATTCTTCTCCAAGCGTGAGTACTTTGCTTCATTTTGCTGACTGACTCTGATCGAAGAGGGAGAATTCGCCTCTTATTTTTCTCCTACCGACTGAAGTAAAGGCCCTGTACGTTTTTTGGCTCCCACGTTCTTCAGCGTGGATCGGGCCTGCAACTGGGGGTTTATTTTTCTATCCGATCACCAGCTGGTGTGGGCCCACAATTTAAAGTGTTATACAAAGGTTCATAAGGCCTCCTGGCGCCCCACGGAGCCGACCTTGGTGGGTGTGAATCCGAGTCCATGGTGGCCAGGGGATTCTGTCACAGGACGCAGGGGCAGACTCGGGCAGGGAACCACACCTTCAAGGCTGAAATCGGGATTGAAGCGCTTTATTTAGGTAGACAGGCAGGTAGGGTGTCGCTGGCAATTCCCTGGCCCCGTGACAGAGTTGCACAAGGCTGGGTCTCGCCAGGACGGGCCCCAGGCAGGGTGGCGGGAAGGGCCCCAGGCTGGGTCAAGGCAGGATCTCGGACAGGGTCAGGTGGTCCACCAGGGGGTCCCGGTCTACACTCAGGGTCCAGTGGTCCAGAGGAGGCCTGGACCACAAGGGGGTTGTGGGGATAAACATGGCAAAGGGGAGAGTCCAGGGACCACCACTAGGTCCGGTCGTGACAGGGGTCATTGGGCAACCGCAATCCCCCAGCGCCAGGCAGACCGTGCCGCTGCCCTTTATAGGGATCTTGATTAGCGGCCGCTGCTGCAGCTGGCGCCAATTACAAATTGAACCCAGCTGTGAGACCCTGACAATAAATGGTATTTTTTGTGATCTTTGAAGAAGGGGTAAATACATTTTACCACAAAAAGGGGAATAATTATCGACCCAGGACGCTGACCTCATAACAGGGTTAGAGAAGCGTACCAGATACCACATACCAGAGCTCCTCTCTTGGCACCCTGATATATGCATTTTCTAGGTCTACAAAACCACATTGAAGCTCCCTCTGGCCTTCTCTGTACTCTGTTAGTATTCTCATAGCAAATACTGTATCTGTAATAGTCTTATTAATGAAGCCATACTGCTGTTCACAAATCCTGACTTCTGCTCTAAGTCTTGTTTCCACTACTCTTTTCCAAAACTTTCTTGTATGGCTCATCAACTTGATCCCTCTACAGTTGCTGCAATTTTGCACATCCCCCTTATTCTTGAAAATTGGCACCATCACACTTCATCTTCATTCTTCAGGCAACTTCTCACTCTATAAGATCTTGGTCAATAATCGAGTCAGAAACTCTACAGCTGCCTCTCCAAGACACTTCCACACCTCCACAGGTATATCATCAGGATCAACCGTCTTTCCACTCTTCATCCTCTTCAATGCTTTCCTCACTTCACTTTTACTAATTTGTGCTACTTTGTGCTCTACAATAGTCACCAGCTCCACCCTTGTCTATCTTTAATCTTCCGCATTCATCAGCTCTTCAAAGTACACTTTTCCATCTTCCAATCACTCTTCTGGCATCTGGCAATACATTTCTTCCATCCTCAATCATCCGGACCTGCAGTACATTCTTTCCATCTTGATCTCTGTGTTTCATCAACCTATATAAATCATCCACTCCGTCCTTGCCTTCCAGCCGAGCATGCAAGTCATCAAACACCCTTTGTTTTGCCTTACGTTGTGTCTCGCTGTACTCCTGTCAGCTCTTTTCAGTTTAGTCAGTATTCCACTTCTTCTTTGCCAACCGGTTTATCTGTATATACTCCTGCACTTCCTCATTCCACCACCAAGTCTCCTTATCTACTTTCCTTCAAGATGACACACCAAGTACTCTTCCTCCTGTCTCCCAGATAGCACTAAATTTAGTTGTCCAATCATCTGGAAGCTCTCCCTGACCACCCAGACCCTTTCTCAACTCCTCCGAAAAACCATACAACACTCCTCCCTTTTCAGCTTCCACCACTTTGTCCTCTGCTCAGCCTTTGTCCTCTTGATCTTCCTTGTCACCAAAGTTATCCTACAAACAAGCATCCTATGCTGTCTGGCTATCCTCTCAACTTCAACTATTTAGCAGTCAGTGATCTCTTTCAGGTTGCCTTGTCTATACAAGATGTAGTCTACCTGTGTGCTCCTACCTCTGCGCTTATAAGTTACCTTATGTTCTTGTCTATTCTGGAAAAAAAAAAGTGTTCTCTACAACCATTTCCATCATTTTTGCAAAATCTACCACCATCTGTTCCTCTGTGGTACCTTGCAGAATACCAAATCTGCCCATCGCTTCTTCATCCCTTCTATTGCCTTCGCCAACATGTCCTTTGAAGTTTACACCAATTACTACTCTCTCATCTCTGTGGATATTCTTTATCACTTCATCTAATATCATTCCAGACCTTCTCCTTTGCCTAAAACTCACATCCCACCTGCATAGCCAGTAATAACACTGAGCATCACACCTTCAATTTCCAGTTTCAGACTCAAGTCTATCTGGAATTCTTTTCACCTCCAGAACATTCCTAACAATCTCCTCCTTCAAGATAACTCCTACTCAATTTCTCTCTGTGTCAGTACCATGATAGTACAACTTAAAGCTTGCTCCGAAGCTTCTAGCTTTACTACCTTTCCACCTGGTCTTTTAGACACACAGTATATGTACTGTCCTTCTCTGCATCATGTCGACCAACTCTCTACCTTTTCATGTCATAGTCTCAATATTCAAAGTCCTTACTCTCAGTCCCAGACTCTTACCTTTCCTCTTCTCTCTCTGCTTCTGAACATACCTTCCTCCTCTCCCTCCTTTGACCTATATAAGCCCAGTTTCCATTGGTTCCCTGTAGGTCATCAGTACCAATGCCGCCATTGTTAACCCAGGCCTCGACTGATCCAGTATGATATAGTTATTATGGTTGATTCCCATGTTTGGTTTTAGCAAAACTTTTATGCTGGATGTCCTTCCATACGCAACCCTCTGCATTTATCTGGGCTCGGGACTGGCTCAAGGAGACACCAGCCAGTGCCGTCCTGAGGGTGCATTTGAATGATTCTTGAGCTATTTTGTGGTAATTAAGTCTAATTTGTTTGTGTGTTAATGTTCTGTCATCAAGTTTCCACATGGTGGAATGTTAGTGTTCTGTTTATTATTTCTAATTGTATGTGTGTGAGTCAAAGGGGGAGAGGAAGAAGGCGCGTACAGCAGCAGAATATGAAGAGTATTGTACTGACAGTTGGGACTTTAAATGATGGGACCATGGCAGGAAAAGCTTGAGGGTTGGTTGACAGAGAAGGAGGGTGGATCTACTTTGTGTCCAGGTGAACAGGTTGAAAGGTTGCAAGGATAGAAGCTTAGGTTCAGGTTTCAAGTTGTACCATCATGGTATTGCTTGGAAGATTAATGGAGTAGTATTTTGAAGGAGGAGTTTGTTAGAAATGTTCCGGAGGTGCAAAGAGTGTCAGATAGACTGATGCACCTGAAGTCAGAAATTGAAGGCGTGATGCTAAATGTTGTTAGTGGCTATGCCCCACAGGTGTGATGTGACTTAGCGGAATATAATATATTCTGGGGTAAGTAAGATGAAATAATGCAGATTGTGTTTCGAGCTGAGGGGTAACTGATCCAGACTTTAATGGACAGGTTGGTGCAGAAGATAGAGATTATGAAGAAATACTAAGCAGGTCTGGTGTCCAAAATAGGAACACTGAGGGACAATTGGTGGTTTAATTTCCAAAAAAGGATGGAAATGACTGGAACTTTTAAGAGTGGCAGTAGGAACACACACATAGACTATATCTTGTATTGACAAAAAGTCTGAAGGGGATTGATGACTGCAAAGTGGTGGTAGGTGAGAGTGTAGCCAGGCAGCATAGAATGGTGGTATGTATGATGAATCTGGTGACAAGGAAGCTGAAGAAGAGGAAGGAAGCGCATAGGACAAAGTGATGGAAAGACAGGGTCTGGGTGGTCAGGGAGAGCTTCCAGATGACTGGACAACTGCAGCTAATGTAATCAGAAAGACAGGGAGGTGAATACTCGGTGTGTCGTCTCGAAGGAAAGTAGACAAGGAGATGAGATGGTGGAATGAGAAAATGCAGGAGTATATATAGAGACGCTGCCACTAGTCTAAAGGGTTTAAACATTGACGAATGGTTGTCCAGCATCTGGTCGCATCGTCGCACTTGCAGTATGTCCTCAAAACTTGGCGAATAGAGGGGTGGCACTGTCAACTGATCACCACCTGAGTGAGCTGGCTCGGATGGTGGGGGAGGATGCCGGTCAGACGTGGCAGACCCAAACGTAATGGGTCTGCTGGGAATGTCTAGCAGAGTCCCCTGTCAGACAGAGTTTCAACTCCCATCTCAAGCAGCACTACAACCAAGTCCCAAGGGAGGCGGGGGACATTGAGTCCGAATAGGCCACATTAAATGTTTCCATTGTCGAGGCAGCAGACTGGAGCTGCCTCCGTAAGGTGGCAGCAACCCTCAAACCCGCTGGTGGACTCAACTGGTGAGGGATGGCGTCAAACTGAAGAAGGAGTCCTACCGGCCCTTTCTGGCATGTGGGACTCCTGAGGCAGCTGACAGGTACCGGCAGAACAAGTGGCATGCGGCTTCGGGGGATGCTGGGGTAAAAACTTGGGCATAGGAGTAGTTCAGGGAAACTATAGAGAATGAATACCTGTGGGCATCAAGGAAATTCTGGTCCACCATCCAGCGGCTCAGGAGGGGGAAGCAGTGCTCTGTCAACAGTGTGTACAGTGGGAGTGGGGCAGTGTTGACCTCAACTCGAGACATTGTAGATCAGTGGCAGGAATACTTTCGAGACTCCTCGACTCCATTGAAATGCCTTAAAATGAGAAAGCAGCGCCAGGAGAATCGAGGGGAACACACCTATTTCCGGGGCTGAAGTTGCTGAAGCAGTCAAAAAGCTCTTTAGTAGCGGAGTAGGTGGATGAGGTTTTTAAAAAGGGCTATAGGAGGCTGTTCTCCAACTACAGGGGGCTCACACTCCTCAGCCTCCATGGTAAAGTCTATTCAGTGATGCAGGGGAAGACGGTCCACCAGGTCATTGAACCTTGGATCCAGTCGGAGCAGTGTGGTTTTGTCCAGGTTGTGGAACCATGAACCAGCTCTATGCCCTCAGCAGGATCCTCGAAGGTGCATGGGAGTTTGCCAACCAGTCTACATGTGTTTCGTGGACCTAGAGAATCCTTTGGGTTTTTCTCTGGGAATATGGGGTACCAAACCCTGTCATACGGACTGTTCGGTCCCTGTATGATTGGTGTCGGAGCTTGGTCTGCATTGATGGTGTCACCCTTTTCCAGTAAGAGTTGAACGCCACCAGGGCTGCCCTTTGTTCATAACTTTTATGGACATAATTTCTAGGCGCAACCAAGGTTGTCAAGGGGAACCAGTTTGGTGGCTGCAAGATCGAGTGTGCTTTTTGCAGATAATGCGGTTCTGTTTGCTTCATCAGGCCATGATCTCCTGCTCTTACTGGAATGGTTCGTAGTGAGTGTCAAGTGGCCAGGTTGAGAATCAGCACCTCCAAATCCGTGACCATGGTGCTCAACTAGAAATAGGTGGAATACCCACTCTGGGTCTGGGAAGAGGTCCTGTCCCAAGTGGAGGAGTTCAAGTAGTAGAACAAGGAGTTCAAGTCTTGTTCACGAGTGAGGGAAGGATGTAGTGGGAGATCGACAGGCAGATTGGTGCGGCGTCAGCAGCAATGCGGATCTCCACTGACGTGGACTCTGTACCGGTCTGTCGTGGTGAAAAGGGAGCTGAGCCAATAGGCGCCTATGGTCACGAGCTGTGGGTAGTGACTGAAAGAACGAGATTCCGGATATAAGCAGCCAAAATGAGTTTCTTCCACAGGGTAGCTGGACTCTCCCTCAGATATAGGGTGAGAAGTTCAGTCATCCACGAGGAGCTCAGAGTAGAGCAGCTGCTCCTCCGCATAGAGAGGAGCCAGATGAGGTGGCTCAGGCATCTGGCTTTTATGGCTCTCCCAGTCAAAAAGGGGCTGTGTCTGAACCACGCAGACTGTCTTCCAGTGTTCCACAAGGTTCGGTTCTAGGCCCTCTCCTCTTCTCACCGGTCACAGCATCGCTTGGTTCTGTCATTTGCTCACATGGTTTCTCTTACCACTGCTATGCTGACAATACACAGTTGACCCTGTCCTTCCCTCCTTCAGACACACAGTTGGAAACCGGAATTGCAGCTTGCCTGTCCGACATCTTGGATTGGATGGCAACTAACCACCTGAAGCTTAACCTAGACAAGACTGAGCTGCTCTTTCTCCCAGGGAAAGGTTGTCTGTGCAGAGACCTAGCCATCACCATCGACAACACCGTGGTAAGGCCAACCCCAACTGCGAGAAACCTGGGTATGGTCCTAGACAACCAACTGTCATTCTCAGCGAACGTCGCACGTTCCTGCAGATTTCTCCTCTACAACATCAGGAAGATCTGCAGATTCCTCACGGAGGATACAGCACAGATACTCATTCAGGGTCTAGTCATCTCTCGTTTGGACCGCTGCGATTCCCTCCTTGCTGGTGCCACAGCGGTGACCATCAGGCCTCTGGAGCTTATTCAGAAAGTGGCAGCCCGCCTGTTGTTCAACCCTCCCAAATTCTCCCACACAACTCCGCTTCTTATGTCCACACACTGGCTCCCGGTAGGTGCCCACATCAAGTTCAAGTCCCTGATACTTGATACCATCTACTGCCTGATACCAGGCAGTAGATGGGACAGCCCCGTCTTATATCAGTCTTACCTCTTATGGTCAAGCCACATGTCCCTACTCGTCCCCTCCGATCTGCCACCTCTGGGCGACTGTCCACCCCATCACTCACAGCCCCTGTCTGCCGATCGAACCGGTCTTGGCTTTTTATGGTCTTGGCTCCGCAGTTATGGCATGAACTTCCGAAAAAGGTCAGAACAGCGGGGTCGCTGCCCATCTTTCGCCGTGAGCTGAGAACATATCTCTTCAACAAGCACTACCGTACTATTTGCGCCTTAGCCCCCCCGCCAAATTAAAAAAAAAGGATGAAATGAATATATGTATGTATGAATATGGTTCTGAGATGGCTATTTGGTTGAGTGGTCACTTCTGACTTCCAACTAATGGCACTTCGGATCTTCTGTGACTGAATTGAACTTCTTGTAAGTTACTTTGGATAAAAGCATCTGCCAAATGACTGTAATGTAATGAAATGTAATTTCCCACCAGAGGAGCTGGACCATTTGGCAGGGGGTAGGGAGGTCTGGGCCTCTGCTCCGGCTGCTGCCCCTGTGACCAGACTCCGGATATGCGGATAACCATTTCTTTTAAGGCTGCTCTGGTGCTGTAGGTGAACAGATGACCAGATTGAGAGCTCTTGTGTGTTGATGAATTCCAGCATTTCTGACTGTAAGATAGTATCTTTTGCCTCCATTCACCTATTCCCTGCAATGTGATGGATGCCTGTTAATAAGTATAGACATAAATACTAATTTGTGAAAAAAAAAAAAAAAAAAAAAAAAAAAAACACTCACTATCCATCCTCATCACTTTTCAAAGAGAATCTCAACATCTTCATCTCTGCTACCTGTCTTTTCTTAACACCACTGTCTTGAAATCACACAGCTTCACTGGTCTCACCACTGTCTTGCATACCTTTCAAGCCATTCTGGATAATACTCTTATAACATATTAGCCCTGACACCTTTCTCCAACCAAGCCAGCCTGCTTTGAAGTGTTTCTTCACCTTCTACACCTTCTGGTCCATACTCTTAATTGCTTTGAAATTTGGAGCCTAAATACTTAAAATTCTCCCCCTCCATACATATTCTAACTTTCCGGCACTAACCTTCATTCCTCCACTTTCCATAGTATACCTCCAACACTTGATATTTTCCTCATCCTTGCTCTCAGCACAGTACTTCACAACAGATCCAACTCCATTTCTCTTCTTGATGATACCATGATAGTAAGACTTGAAACCTACATCTAGGCACCTAGCCTTGTTATCTTTCCACCTAGTCTCCTGGAAACACAATAAACCCACCTTCCACTGGTGCATTTCGTCAACCAACTGTCTAGCTTTTCTTGTCATCGTCCACTATGCAACGTCCCTACGCTTAGTCCCAGAATCTTGTCTTTCCTCTTCTTGCTCTGCTTCTGAACATGCCTTCTTTCCCTCCTTCTTTGACCCACACACATATACTTGGATGGTTGTTTTTTTTTCTTTTTGTGGAAAGTAAGGCATAACCGAAGACTTGATGAAGGCAGCCACATGGCATGTCATGATCAACGATATGAGGTCTATTAAAGTCCCTCTTACGGTTGAAGAGAGTTCTTGATGTCACTGAAGGAAGATAGTGTTATGCTGGTCGAGGGGATGGACAACCATAGTCCTTTTAAGTCAAAACTTTTGCACACAGTGATGTGTGATGGTAAACAGAGCTCTCAGTGAAGATGACAGACGGTGTCAAAGCACGGTACTCATTCAGAAATGAAATCATCCCAGTCAATACGATAGAAGCATACCTGATGATGCTCTAAAGCCTTTATGGTCTACCTCTTCAAGGTTCTCACAACAGGCTGCAGAGCTCTAATTTCTGAAAATATTGCAATCTGGTGAAGTGAATTGTGATTTAAGCGTATGTTGGTGTAGTAGTGTAGCAGTGATCAAATCTATTCCTATCACTATTTAAACATTTAATACATTGTGAAGTTTGTGGCAAAGTTTTGCCTTTGTTAAAGTCAAAGACAATAACACATATTTCTACTTTACACACATCTGATTGATGAGCACAAACCACTTACCCTGCATGTTGTTGCTGACAAAATGTAATCACTGACCACATTAACAAAGGCAACTCACAAGTGTAGAGAAGGATTTACAATGCAAACATTAATTTCTTAAAGGATTCAATAACAGGGAGTTTTGCACATTCACTGTCACACCAAAACACCAGCCTCAAAAAAACTTCCCACCTATCACTTTGCCATTTATCAGCTACCACAATTTATTAGATTTCCCATCAGCACAAAAGGAAAGGAGGATGCTGTGTTCAGAAGCAGAAAGAGAAGAGGAAAGGCAAGAGTGATATTCTGAGAGTAGGGACTTTGAATATTGGGACTATGAAAGGAAAAGGAAGAGAGTTGGTTGACATGATGCAGAGAAAGAAGGTGGACATACTGTGTGTCCAGGAGGCCAGGTGGAAAGGCTAGAAGCTTAGTACCAGGCTTTAAGCTGTACTATCATGGTACTGACATGAAGAGAAGTAGAGTAGCAGTTATCTTGAAGGAGGAGTTTGTTTGGAATGTTCTGGAGGTGGAAAAAAAGTCAAATAGACTCATGAGTCTGAAACTGGAAATTGAAGGTGTGATACTCAATGTTGTTAGTGGCTATGTCCCACGGATGGGATGTGAGTTTTAGGAGAAAGAGAAGTTCTGGAATTATTTAGATGAAGTGATGCAGAATATCCCTAGAGATTAGAGCGTGGTTATTGGTGCAGACTTCAATTACCATCTTGATGCAAGCAACAGAGGGGATGTACACCAATACAATGTACACCACCTCACTAGGAAATGTCATTAGAACACATGGTTTCTCCTATCACTGCTATGCCGACGACACACAGTTGCACCTGTCCTTCCACCCAGATGATGCCACGGTTTCGACCCGCATCACAGCCTGCCTCTCCGAACTATCATCATGGATGAAAGAACACCACCTACAGTTGAACTTGTCCAAGACTGAACTCCAGGTGATCCCAGCCAAAGAGATAATTCATCACAACATCAGCCTCAAGTTGGGCCCTACCACAGTGGCCCCTAACAAAGTTGTAAAAAACCTCGGCGTCATGATCGACGATCAGCTGTCATTCTCCAACCATATTACTTCAACTGCCCGGACCTGCAGATTTGTGCTGTACAACATTCAGAAAATCAGACCCTACCTGACCCAACAGTCGGCACAGCTATTGGTTCAGGCCATGGTCATCTCCCGCCTGGACTACTGCAATTCCCTCCTAGCTGGACTACCTGCTTGTGCAATAAAACCACTGCAGATGGTGCAGAATGCTGCAGCACGGTTGGTATTCACTCAACCCAAAAGGGCTCATGTTACACCTCTGTTCATCCAGTTGGACTGGCTACCAGTAGCTGCCAGGATCAAGCACAAGGCCCTGACCCTGGCATTCAAAACCACCTCAGGAGCAGATCCAGCATATCTGACCGAAATGATAAGACCTTATGTTCCCGGCAGAGAGCTGCGTTCCCCTAATTCAAACCTATGAGCAGTACCTTTTGCTCGCTCTAAGCGATCTCAGGCAAAACTGTTCTCAGTTCTGCTACCTCAGTGGTGGAACAAACTCCCAGAAGCAACAAGACTAGCATCATCTCTCTCAACCTTCAAGAAACAGGTAAAAACGTTTCTCTTTCAGGACTTTTTGCTGCGCTGATGCCCCAGATCAGGTTGGCAGCAAGTTAGGCCATGCAGTCTGTGTGTGTGTGTGTGTGTGTGTGTGTGTGTGTATGTTTGTGTGTCTCTGTCCATTCAAAAAAAAAAAAAAAAGCTTACTGCTCTGTATATTTCCTGTGCATCGTGTATTTGCAAGTGTAAATACACTGTTGCAGTCCCTATGTCCTGTATTGTAAGTCGCTTTGGACAAAAGTGTCTGTCAAATGCAATGTAATGTAATGTAATGTAATGTAATGAAGCAGAGATGGGCAGATTTGGTATACAGGATAGGAATGCAGAGGGACAGATGGCAAGAACAAGAACATAAGGTAACTTATAAGAGTGGAGGTAGGAGTATGCAGGTAGACTATGTCTGGTGTATACGAGGTAACCTGAAAGAGATCAGTGACTACAAAGTGGTTGGAGGTGAGAGTGAAGCCAGACAGCATAGGATGCTGGTTTGTATGATGACTCTGGTGAAAAGGAAGATCAAGAGGACAAAGTGGTGTAAGCTGAAAAGGGAGGAGTGTTATATGGTTTTCAAGGGTCTGGGTGGTCAGGGAGAGCTTCCAGATGATTGGACAACAACAGCTCGTGCTATTTGGGAGACAGGTTGGAGAGTACTTGGTGTGTCAAATGGAAGGAAAGTACATAAGGACTTGGTGGTGGAATGAGGAAGTGCAGGAGTATATGCAGAGAAAGCGGTTGGCAAAGAAGTGGGTTACTGACAGGAATGAAGAGAACAGACAGTGGTATTCAGGGGGATACAGCGTAAGATAAAGATAGAGGTAGCAAAGGCAAAACAAAGGGTATGCGATGATTTGTATGCTCGGCTGGATGGCAAGGAGGGAGAGGATGATTTATACAGGTTGGCCAGACAGAGATAGAGATGGAAAGGATGTACAGCAGGTCCCGATGATTAAAGATAGAGTTGGAAATGTATTGACAGATGCTAGAAAAGCGATTGGAAGATGGAAAGTGTACTTTAAAGAGCTGATTAATGTGGAAAATGAAAGATAGACAAGGGTGGAAATGGTGACTATTGTAGATTACAAAGTAGCAGAGATTAGCAAAAGTGAAGTGAGGAAAGCATTGAAGAGGATGAAGAGTGGAAAGGCAGTTGGCCCTGATGATATACCTGTGGAGGTGTGGAAGTGTCTTGGAGAGGCAGCTGTAGAGTTTTTGACTCAATTATTAACCAGGATCTTATAGAGTGAGAAGATGCCTGAAGAATGGAGATGAAGTGTGATGGTGCCAATTTTCAAGAATAAGGGGGATGTGCAAAATTGCAGTAACTGTAGAGGGATCAAGAAAGTTTTGGAAAAGAGTATTGGAAACAAGACTGAGAGCAGAAGTTAGGATTTGTAAACAGCAGTATGGCTTCATGCCTAGAAAGACTATTACAGATGCAGTATTTGCTATGAGAATGCTAACAGAGTACAGAGAAGGCCAGAGGTAGCTTCATTGTGGTTTTGTTGACCTAGAAAAAGCATACGTCAGGGTGCCAAGAGAGGAGCTGTGGTATGTGTGTAGCGCTTCTCTAACCCTGTTATGAGAGCAGAAGTCAGCATTTATGAACAGCTGCATGGCTTCATGCCAAGAAAGAGTATGACAGATGCATTATTCGCTATGAGAATGCTACTAGAGAAGTATACCTGCTTTATGTGTTTGTGAACCTAAAGAAAGCATATGACAGGGTGACACGAGAGGAGCTCTGGTATTGTATGAGGAAGTCTGGAGCGGCAGAGAAGTATGTTAGACTGGTGCAGGAAATGTGTGCTAGCTGTGAGACAGTGGTGTACTGTAGGGGTAACTAAGAAGTTCAAGGTGGAGGTGGGACTCCATCAGGGTTCAGCTCTGAGCCCCTTCGTGTTTGCTGTGGTGATGGACAGGCTGGTAGATGAGGTTAGACAGGAATCTCCATGGACCATGATGTTTGCAGATGACATTGTGATCTATAGTGAGACCAGAAAACAGGTAGAGGGAAATCTAGAGAGGTATGCGAAGGAAAGGAGAGGAATGAATGTTAGTCCCAGCAAGGCAAAGTATATGTGAATGAATAAGAGGGACCCGGCTTGAACGGTGAGGCTACAGGGAGTGGAGATCAAGAAGCTGGAGGATTTGAGGTACCCAGGATCAACAGTCCAGAGCAGCAGAGAGCGTGGAAAAGAGGCGAAGAGACAGGTTCAAGCAGGTTGGAATGGATGGAGTAAATTGTCAGGGGTATTATGCGATAGAAGACTATCAGCCAGAATGAAAGGAAATGTGCAAAAGACAATGGTGCGACCAACGATGCTAAATGGCTAGAGACATGACGAAAAAGACAGGAGGCATAGCTAGAGGTCACAGATGAAGATGCTAAGCTTTCTTTGGGATTGACCAGGATGGATAGGATTGGGAATGGGTCTATCAGAGGAACAGCACAGGTTAGATATTTTGGAGAGAAGGTAAGAGAACACAGACTGAGATGGTTCAGTCATCTAGAAAGGAGGGATAGTGACTATATTGGTGAACAGATGCTGGATTTGCAGCTGCCTGGCAGCAGGTCTTGAAGAAGACCAAAGAGAAGATTTATCTACAGAGTGATAGAGAATATGAACTAGTTGGTGTGTGAGAGGAGGATATAGAAAATAATGTTAGATGGAGAATGTTGATTCTCTGTGTCAACCCCTGAATGGAAAAGCCAAATGGAGAACAAGAAGAAGTTAATTGAATTTACTGTCATTGCAATAAGTTGATAGAACTGTTTCATTCATTTTTCCACTTTTTTGAAATTATAGGGCTTTGGTCTTGGCCTTCATGCTGATTGAGACCCTCTGTAACCCTGCAAAGCAAGGTAAACTCATTTTTCAGTTAAACACGGACGTTTTAAATTTCCCTTAAATGTTGGTCCTCTTGTAGCAGTGTTTAATACCAGTGCTTCACAGGATGGTTATCCCAGCAGTGCTTTTCCTGATGCGGGCTCTTACCAGGAAGACTGGAAGCCTCCAAAATCAGATTGGAGAGCATATGTTGGATTTAAGTCTGGCCCTGCTCAGCAGAGAGACAGAACAGTGCATCCTAACAATGCTGGCTCATCACATCTAGGACCTGGATCTCAAGGAAGTACTAGCTACCAAAACCAATCACACACTTGAAGTATACATGTTCATTCCATGTGACAGCAAGGTCTCTTACAGAAATCAACTGGGCTGTATCTACTCCCAGTCTCTCCTCTGGGGGAGAGGAAATATCCCAGTTCGGGGGAGCGCAATACGTGAGTCCACCAGAACCAGAGTACCAGGCCGGAGAGTTCACCCACTACGAGGATGTCTTTGAGGAACAAGGCTATCTCCTTCCTTCACGCATGCAAGAATCCTCTCTACTAGGCTTAGATAGCTTACCTGTATCAGGGCCTGTGCCTGGTGGATACTGGGGCTTCTATCCTTACGACTACCAGTTACTGACTGGCCAGTATCCTCCTGGTACATTTGCCTACTACTCCAGTAGCTATGAGCGAGGAAGAGACCACTGGTATGATGACCATTATGTGAGCGACTACTCTGCTGGTCAAGGACCTGAACAGACCACTCGAATGTCTGCTGGCCAAAAGAGATCCTGAGAACACACATCACAAGTCAATCTTAAAGATGACTATCTTCATTCTTACCAGATGTCAACAAGTGGCTCACCAATGGACTGCAATGCAATCCTTTGGATACTATTTGCTTTGCTGACCACTTATTATTGTAACTGCCTGAACATGGTTGAGCTGACACTTGCTCTATTGGGGAAAATCAATACTGCATCCGCTTCACTATCGAAAAGGTCTTGGTACACATGAACTGGTGCCATGGTGGCAGATTGTTTTTGGCCACAAAATCTGAGGCTTTTAGTCAGCTTTTTCTATTTTTCTGCATTTACTGTACACACAGAGGAATCAATTACTCTTAAATTAGCAGTGAAGGGCACGATTACATTAAACCGCGGTAGGCAGTAAAGCACATGCAGATAGACTGACCGCATGAAAGTATGGCAGAGGTATTGTCCAGAGCAGGGGTGTCAAACTCATTTCTCATCATGGGCCACATATGGCCTAGGTAGATGTCAAGTGGGCCGGACCATTAAATAATAGCAGTAAAAAAACAAAATATCATGTCTTTCCTCTGTTTTGGTGTAAAGAAGTACAAGGACATTAGGAAAATCTTGGAATTTAATGAACAATCCTTTTACAAAACATTTCATGAAACACTTCATATTTCCTTAAACAAAAGTGTAATTTACTTCTATCATTCACATGTAAGCATTGCAATCATGTGATCATGAGATCCCACTGATCGTACAAAGGCACAAAACTTCAACAAATAATTGATATTGAAAAATATAATAACGCACTTTAAGATTAAATGAGACTTATAAAGAAAGAGATTTTTAAACCATTTACACATGTGCATATAAAATCTAAATTGAATCCCTGCCTACAACCTCCAAACTAAAAAGGGTGCTATTAAATGTGTAAGGATGAGAATATTCACCTGTCCTGTAAATGTGTAAACTCCATCCATGAAACATGCATACACATAAGATACACACTGAAAATGTATGGAGTTGCATGAACAGTAGAATTCCACCATACTCTTTAGTAGTGAAGCTGGTGACTAACATTAAATTACACATTTTTGCAAGCAATTAGTTAGCTGGCTTTTACCGCTGCTTTGCTGATTTCTCAGCTATGGGCAAAAGTGGACCGCCGTTTCCTCAGACCCGCCAGCAATTCGTTGATCTTATCTCTTCTCAGTTGTCTTTGCAAGGTGTCACATGTTTCGCTCTGATTAGTTTCGTAGTGGCGCCGTATGTTATATTCCTTAAATACCAAAACTTGTTGCAAACACGCCAAGCACTAAGGTTTCCCGTGCGTCTCCGTAAATAGATAGGAAGTAGTCAATTTTCTTTGAAAATTCTACACTCTTTAACTACTTTTCTCTGTTTTAATAACCACATAATATCACAACAATATCACACCAATAGCACTTTCAACTTGCAAAATACATATTTTTTACATATATTTATTTTATATATTGTATAGTTATTTTATTGCCTATCTGTATATTTTATATATATTGTCTATTTTGTACAGTTTTATATTTGTATTGCCTAGGACTATAGATGGAAATTAGCTATGAGCTACAATCAGGTACAAACATCTCTGCCTCTGTGCTTAATGTAATTGTACACTGTCCTAATATACTTCTAAACAAACAAACAAACAGACATTTTGATTAGTGAGGAAGTAGCGGGGAGGTAGAGAACAGGGTAGAAAAAAACTACATAACAAGCAGCAGGTGGTACATTGATCACATCTGCTGATTGGTCCTTCTCATTGATGCAGATTGTCGTCTACTTTGACCAAAATAGTGCGCCCCCTAGCAGAAAATTCTTGAATTGCATTTATATAAAAAAATTAAATCCTTGTCTTGTATGCATTTTTTTTCACTTTCAAATTATCCTGTCGGCTAGGCCGAACCCCCTTGTGGGTCGTTTCTGGCCTGTGGGCCATATGTTTGCACTATACTGTAGACCAGGGGTGTCAAAGTATCAAAATGGCATGAGGACAACAGCAGCATTATCTCAGTGCAAAGTAGCCGTAGTGCAAAAAAGTGGTTTCAAGGTGTTAGAGCCCAATATGGGGGTGTTCAGGGCATGGGGGGCGGGGGGGGGGGGGGGGGGGGGGGGGGTGTTAGAGGGGGGGGGGGGGGGGGGTTAGAGAGTTCAGCATTTTGGAATGGGGCGAAATCTAGTTATTGGCACCCTAACATCCTGGTGTATGAAGCTGTCGGTGGAGTGGGCTTGGATTCTCTGGTATCTTCACCCTGAAGGCAGTAGGGCGAACGGGCTATGTGTGGGATGGCTGGCATTGCTCATAATCGAGGGCACTTTACAGGTGAGGCGGGTGGTGTGTATGTCTTTCAGGGAGGGGAGTGGGCCACCGATGAGCCTTCCAGCTGTGTTCATGATATGCTGCAGAGCTTTTCCGTTGTAGTCTGTGCAGCTTCTGCCTCACACAGTGATACAGCTGGTTGGGATGCTCTCCATCGTGTCCCTGTAGAAAATGTGCAACGATGGGTGTGGAGGCTTTTGCTTGCTTGAGTTTGTGAAGGAAGTGGAGGCGCTGCTGTGCCTTCTTTGTCAGTGATGAGGTGTTGGTGGTGCAGGAGAGGTCCTCACTGATGTACACCCCCAGGAATTTGTTGCTGGTCACTCTCTCCACGGTAGCGTCATTGATGGTCAGCGGGGAGTGCTTGGTGTGCAATCTCCCAAAGTCGACAGCATCTCCTTGGTCTTGTTGACATTCAGCAGGACGCTGTTGGGTCTGGACATCCTTGGTGCATCCGATTAAGAAAATGTCTGCAACTCTATTTGTTCCGTAAATGTATGATTTGTGTGACGATCTTTCCTGGTCAAAGAATGACCAGGATGAACAAGGCAAAGAAGAATGCTGGTCATGCGGTAAAGTTGGCCACATGGCAAGAGATTGCCTGAATAATCATAGTCAAAACCATACGGCCTGACTATCACGGGAGCAGGCATCACCTGTACCGGAGGTGGAGTTAAATTTAGAAGAAATCTTTTCTATGGATGTGCCCAGACCTGAAGTCATGTTATTGGTGAATGGACCACCAGTTATATTGCTTTGTGACTCAGGGGCTTGTAGAACTACCTGCAAAGAATCTATGCCAGATGTAACCTCTAGTAATGAAACTGTAACCGTCAGATCAGCCAATGGAACAGTCTCTACCATTCCACTCTCTCAACCAGTGTGGATACGAGATCCCGAGGGGATATTGTGTAGATTGCCCCTCTTAATGATGGAGCAATATCCGGTAAATCTGTTGGGAAGAGATGGCATGGTACAATTACAACTGGCACTTATCCCAACTAATAATGGAAGAATGATTGTAAAAAGACAACAAGAATTGGCTGAGGCTGGTTCCATGGTCATACAAGGTGTAGGAAGCCCATAGATATTTTATACCTTAGATCTGTCCAACTCTGCTCCTACCTGGACAGGGGAAAATTCACTTTCGTTGGCTAAGAAATTGTTAGCGGATCAACAACAATGCCTAACAGCAGGAGAACTACATGTGACCATGTATTTTAGGCATAGTCCAGGACCAGACCAAAACTATGAGAAAAAACTGACATCAGTTACGCCTGCTCAAATTACAATCACACATCTGTGTACGGATGGGGAAGGAGGGGCAGCTGTGGGTGTGTTGCTTCCCCCAAAGCTGCAGCCTCTGTTTAGAACTGGAGAAATTCCACATATTTCCATATGCAAAAATACAGGGCAGGAATGGCCTGTCCTATCTAATCTCATAATGAAAGGACAACAAGTCCTTTTTCCCAAAATTTTTTGGGGAAAAATTTGGCCCTGACCAAGAAACCAGTAAAAGAACAGGCCTGATTAGAATGTGTCCGTATTGGTCAGTACAAGTCTCTATGGGAATCCACATGCTCGAATCAAAAGAATGACAGATACTCTTAACGAAAGATGAAAGGGTATGGCTAAAAGAAGTTCCACAGTCATTATGGTCTAAAGGAGCATCAGAGGAGCCCTACCGGTAAAAATATGACCCAAGAGTGAATTCAGGCCACGAATGAAAAAGTATCCCCTCAAACCAGACACCCTCGAGGGAATACAACCAGTAATAGATGCGCTAATCGAAGCAGGGGTTATCATCGAGTGCAACGACTCACCCTGCAATACACCCATATTTCCAGTAAAAAAGCCTGCACCCTCTACGGGTTGGCGCATAGTTCATTATTTACAGCTTGTAGATCTTGCTGTCATCCAAAGAGCACCGTGTGTACCCGATCCTCATACGTTGCTGAATACCCTCCGGAATGATACAATAGTCTTCACCGTTCATACACGAAGAAAGTCAATTCTGGTTCGCATTCACCTTTAAAGGGGAGCGATACACTTATACGCAATTACCACGGGGATACTGCGAGAGCCCAACAATCTATTCCCGGACGATGGGCTCTAGCATGTCTACATTCGAACCCCACGGAGGGAGCCAAATTTTACTATATGTCGACGACATATTGCTGGCATCACCTAATCTTGAAACGTGTAAAATAGATACAGTGGCGTTGCTAAAACATCAAGCAAAAGAAGGACATAAAGTCAACATAGACAAGGTGCAATTATGCAAAGACATAGTTAAATATTTGGGACACAATTTAAGCGGCAATGGCCGAACGATAATGCCAGGTAGAAAGGAAGCAATATTGCAAGCACTGCAGCCGCTGACTAAGGAACAATGATGTCCTTCCTATGACTGACCAATTATTGCAGAACATGGATACCAAATTATGGGGAACTTACAGGACCCTTACAGTCACTAATGTATGTGCAAGAGCTGAAGATGAATGAGGAGCTGGTATGGTCTGACGAAGCCGTAACGGCATTTAAAGAACTGAAACAAGCTATAGTGTCTGGCTCAGCATTGGCTCTTCCAAATCATAGCAAAACCTTTGTCCAAATGGTAGATTGCAAACTTGGTGATAAGCTGCAGCCTGTGGCTTTCTATTCCTCCAAACTGGACAGTGTGGCGTGCGCATTACCACACTGTGTGCGTGCAGTCATAGCAGCATCTATAGCCGTAGAGGCTAGTGCTGGGATAGTTCTGGATCATCCACTTGTACTGCGAGTACCCCACACAGTATCAGCGTTACTGTAACAGACGAATATGGTTTTCCTATCACCTGCATGACACCTGTCATGCATGGCTACGTTGCTGTCACAACCTCACGTAACATTAGAAAGTGCACCACGCTAAATCCAGCAACACTGATGCCCATCCCAGAGGATGGGACATCCCGCGATTGTGAAGAAAAAGCTGAAACTGTAGCAAAAGCCAGACATGATTTACATAGTGAACCACTATCTGTGGGCGCCACGTTATTTGTGGACGGCTTGTGGATGGTTCAGCACTTGTCACCGTATTATACTATATATGGATTTCAATCATTTGCAAAACATTTCTGTAGAGCATGCCTAATATGTGCAAAACACAATGCACAAGGGAATCTAAGACCACAAAGAGGTAAATTTCCCAAGCCAAATTATCCATTTCAAGTTATACACATGGCTTTTATAGAACTCAGCCCAAGCGAGGGAAGGAAATACTGTCTGGTCCTCATAGATGCTTTCTCAAAGTGGGTAGAAATAGTTCCAACAAAAACTCCAGATGCAATAACAGTTGCCAAGGCTTTATGCAAAGACATTATAGCCAGACACGGAATCCCAGAAACAATCCATAGTGATAACAGAAGTCATTTTGTAAACCAAGTAAAAACTAATGTAGGGAAACTATTCGATATCAGACTAAAAAACCACTGTGCCTACCACCCACAAAGCGCAGGACTAGTGGAAAGAATGAATGGAAAAATAAAAAAACGTCTAAGAAAAACCATGGAGGAAACTGGACGACCATGGACCCAATGCTTAGACTTAGTAAAAATGCACATTAATGTAATAAGCACAGGAGGATTAACACCATATGAAATTTTACATGGTAGACCATACAGATGACCAGATTTTGGAAATATATGGGAAACAAAGGAAGAGGAAACACTAGCAAATCACATGAGGAAAGTTGTAGAGAATATAGAAAAAAACACCTAAAACCCTGAATAACGATTCTGTCTCCCTGCAGAGCTACGAGTTGGTGAAGCCTGCGGACTGGGTGTTGGTACTCAGCGTTTATCAAAAGCATTGGTACTCGCCTATGTGGGAGGGACCATTCCAGGTGCTGCTGACTACGCCAACTGCACTAAAGATAGCGGAGAGATCCACCTGGGTGCAGCTAACACACTGCAAAAAGGTAATCCAGTACCAAGACGGGAACCCGCAGTCTGACCCTGTAACAGAGCAGTGAAGAATAGGGCCCCAAAGATGTCTGGAAAAGAAAAGCAGCAGGATGCGGCAGATTCGTAATGTTTGTGCTCCTCTGGGTGGCTCTCATCTGGTTCCCATTGCAAACACCATTGCTCAGGGAAGACTCAGGACAACAAATACATAAGAGTAGTGAAACTGTTAACAATAACCAATTTGGACAGGCAACTAGAGATGCAAAAGACAAATCCTTAAATGTCAAAATATGTGCACCTGGCAATGAATCATCATCAATATTCATTCCGTATAAAGCAATGACGAATACACAAGGGGACAAAGGGACAGATTACCAAAATCATTATGATTGGTACGCACTACTGTCCTGTTACAAACGATGCTACTGTCACGGCTGGTCCTGCTTAATAGGAGAGACCGGGTAGGACTGGAAAACATGGTCACAAGGCATAGCAGCTATAGAACGAACCAAATTTAAGATATACAAAACCACAGAAGGTCTTACACTTACATATAATAACACACAGAGGAAGTGTATGACCATTGTCTTGAGACCGTACTCCAGTGGACGGGATCCATCATTTACCCTTGAATCATGCCATGGATATAACTCCACTGAAATAGCAGGGGGACCAAAAAATTTAGGAGTAAAAATGTATGTACCTAACAAAAGAAAAGGAAAAGATGAGAAAATGGACAAACAAACAATGTCAATATCCAGAATAGGCGGAATCATCAATAATTGGGTACTAATGGCAGAGCAAGCTGCACGATCAGCAAACCAAGATGGTGGTGGTGTGCCTAGAAGCGCGACCAGTGCTGCCCATACCAAAGAATTGTATAATAGAAGTAATGACTAAGGATAATATAAATAAGACCTCTTCTTCTTCTTCTTCTTCTTTCGGCTTTGCCCGTCAGGGGTTGCCACAGCGAGTCAACTTTCTCCATCTAACCCTATTCTCTGTATCCTCCTCTCTCACACCAACTACCTTCATATCCTCTCTCACTACGTCCATAAATCTTCTCTTTGGCCTTCCTCAAGACCCGCTGCTGGGCAGCTGCAAATACAGCATCTGGATATAGTCTCTATCCCTCCTCTGTACATGGCCGAACCATCTCAGTCTGGCTTCTCTGACCTTCTCTCCAAAACATCGAACATGTGTGTTCCTCCGATAGACTCATTCCTGATCCTATCCATCCTGGTCACTCCCAAAGAGAACCTCAACATCTTCATCTCTGCAACCTCTAGCTCTGCCTGCTGTCTTTTGGTCATTGTAACATTTTCTTGCCCATACATTATCGCTGGTCTCACCACTGTCTTGTACACCTTTCCTTTTATTCTGGCCGATAGTCTTCTATCACATAGTACCCCTGACACTTTTCTCCACCCATTCCAACCTGCTTGGATCCGTCTCTCCACCTCATTTCCACACTCTCCGTTGCTCTGGACTGTTGACCCTAAGTACCTGAAATCCTCCAGCTTCTTGATCTCCACTCTCTGTAGACTCACCGTTCCTCTCATTCACACACATATATTCTGTCTTGCTGCGACTAACTTTCATTCCTTTCCTTTCCTGAGAATACCTCCACCTCTCTAGATTTTCCTCAACCTGTTGTCTGCTCTCACTACAGATCACAATGTCACCCGCAAACATCATGGGCCATGGGGATTCCTGTCTAACCTCATCTGTCAGCCTATCCATCACCATTGCGAACAAGAAAGGGCTCAGAGCTGATCCCTGAGGGAGTCCCACCTCCACTTTGAACTTCTCTGTTACCCCTACAGCACGCCGTACCAGTGTCTCACAGCTAGCATACATGTCCTGCACCAGTCTAACATACTTTTCTGCCACTCCAGGCTTCCACATACAATACCAGAGCTCCTCTCTTGGCACCCTGTCATATGCTTTTTCTAGGTCTGCAAAAACGCAATACAACTCTCTCTGACCTTCTCTGTACTTTTCTATTAGCATTCTCAACGCAAATACTGCATCTGTAGTACTCTTTCTCGGCATGAAGCCATACTGCTGTACTCAAATGCTGACTTCTGCTCTCAGGCTAGTTTCCACTACTCTTTCCCATAACTTCATTATATGGCTCATCAACTTTATCCCTCTATAGTTGCCACAATTCTGCACATCCCCTTTATTCTCAAAAATAGGCACCATCACACGTCATCTCCATTCTTCAGGCATCTTCTCACTCTCTAAGATTCTGTTGAATAATGTAGTCAGAAAATCTGCCGCTGCCTCTCCTAGACACTTCCACACCTCCACAGGATATCATCGGGACCAACTGCTTTTCCACTCCTCATCCTCTTCAATGTCTTCCTCACTTCACTTTTACTAATTTGTGCTACTGTGTGGTGTACAATAGTCACCCCTTGTACCCTTGCCTCTCTTTCATTTTCCACATTCATCAGCTCTTCAAAGTACTCTTTCCATCTTCCCATCACTCTTCTAGCATCAGTCATTACATTTCCCTCTCTGTCCTTAATCACCCGGGCCTGTTGTACATCTTTTACATCTTTATCTCTCTGTTTCTCCAACCTGGATAGATCATTCTCACCCTCCTTACTATCCAACTGAGCATACAAGTCACCGTATGCCCTTTATTTTGCCTTTGCTACCTCTATCTTTACTTTTCGCCGCATCTCCCTGAACTCCTGTCTGTTCTCTTCAGTATCAGTATCTCACTTCTTCTTTGCAAACCGCTTTCTCTGTATATACTCCTGCACTTCCTCATTCCACCACCAAGTCTCCTTATCGACTTTCCTTCCAGATGACACACCAAGTACTCTTCTACCTGTCTCCCTAATAACACTAGCTGTAGTTGTCCAATCATCTGGAAGCTCACCCTGACCACCCAGAGCCTTTCTCAACTCCTCCCTTTTCAGCTTTCACCACTTTGTCCTGTGCTCTGCCTTTGTCCTCTTCATCTCCCTTGTCACCAGAGTCATCCTACAAACCACCATCCTATGCTGTCTGGCTACACTCTCACCTACAACTACTTTGCAGTCACTGATCTCTTTCAGGTTACCTTGTCTATACAAGATGTAGTCTACCTGCGTACTCCTACCTCCGCTCTTATAAGTTACCCTATGTTCCTGTTTTTTTCTGGAAAAAGGTGTTCACTACAGCCATTTCCATCCTTTCTGCAAAATCTACTACCATCTTTCTCTTCATCTACATGTCCATTGAAGTCTGCACCAATTACCACTCTCATTTCTGGGAATATTCTGCATCACTTCATCTAACTCATTCTAGAACTTCTCCTACTCTTCAGATTCACATCCCACCTGTGGGGCATAGCCACTAACAACACTGAGCATCACACCTTCAATTTCCAGTTTCAGTCTCATGAGTCTATCTGGCATTCTTTTCACCTCTAGGACGTTCCTAACAAACTCCTCCTTCAAGATAACTCCTACTCCATTCTCTTCCTGTCAGTACCATGATAGTACAACTTATAGCCTGCTCCTAAGCTTTTAGCCTTACTACCTTTCCACCTGGTCTCCTGGACACACAGTATATCCACCTTCCTTCTCTGCATCATATCGACCAACTCTCTACCTTTTCCTGTCATAGTCCCCATATTTAAAGTCCCTACTCTCAGTCCCAGGCTCTTTCCATTCCTCCTCTCTCTCTGCTTCCGAACACGCACTCCTCCTCTTCTTCTTCTTCTTGTTCTTTGACCCACAGTAGCCCAATTTCCATTAGTACCCTGTAGGTCATCAGTACCAATGGCGGTCGTTGTTAACCTGGTCCGCGACCGATCTGGTATGGTATAGTTTTGGTTGACTAGCATGTTTGGTTTTTGCAAAAGTTTTACACCGGATGCCCTTCCTGACGCTCTGCATTTATCCGGGCTTGCGACCGGCACAGGGGGACACGGGCCAGTGCCGTCCTGAGGCTGCATTGATGATATAAAATATTACAAATAAGATAATATAAATAAGACCAATTGTGCCAAATGGGACAAGACATTTCCGTTAGCAAAGACAGCCTTAAGGAAACCAATTTTCCAAGTGGCTAACCAAAGTTTCACTTGTGTAAATCTCACTGAAGGAACCACCAGAATTGGAAACGCACCTGTAGTCCGAACCTGCATGGAAACGTTGCCATGGCCCCATGGTAATGAAACCATATCACGTGCTGATGTGTGGTGGTGGTGTGGTAGAGATAAACTGTACGATGGATTACCGAGGAATAGAACAGGAATGTGTGCATTAGTAACTCTTCTATTGCTACTATTGCCAGTAGATGTGATAGGTATCAATCAAACTGAGTTGGATAAAGCGTTAATACTAATGGGAAAAAGAGGTAGCCTACATCATGGAAAACGCTCGGCAGAATGGCTTGGAACGACGGATCCAACCTAAATAAATGCAATAGGAGTACTACGCGGAGTGCCGGACAAGTATAAATTAGCAGATCAGGTTGCAGGAAGGTTTTGAGTCTGCCATCTGCTGGTGGTGTACCTCGAACAAAAATGTAGACCGCATCAACTACATCTATTATAATGTACAGAGACTTGGCAACTACACTCAAGGTGCTCTCGAAGCCTTAGCTGAACAATTGTTAGCAATGTCACTCATGGCCTTCCAGAATCGAATAAGCATAGATATGTTATTAGCGAGCGAAGGAGGAGTGTCTGCTATATTTGGAGAAGCATGTTGTACATTTATACCTAATAACACCGCTGAAGATGGAAGCCTGACAAAAGCTATAGAAGGGTTGAGAACGCTCAATGGGAAAATGAAGAAACATTCTGGAGTAGATGCATCAGTATGGGATAGTGGTTAAGTGTGTTTGGAAAATATAAAGCCTTAGTGTCATCCATCCTCCTGTCAGTAGCTGTATTCTCTGCAATGTTAACCTTATGTGGATGTTGCTGTATACCGTGTATAAGAACTCTCTCCAACAGAATAATCATCAAAGCCCTCACAGCAGAAACTGAAGAACAAAAGCTACAGTCATACCCATTATTGGAGAATGAAGATAATGACACCATAGGACTGAAAGAACTGTTTAGCGAGGACGAAAGAGAAGAAGAGTCTCCACTGCAGTGAAAGAACGATGAGCAACGGATGACCTTGCAGCTGAAAATCTGACGAAGAAGAAGCTGTGGAGCGAAGGAAACAAAGTGCTCACAAATGATAAACAGGGGGAAATGTTGGAGTAATTTACCTAATGTGGCAAAACTGTCTGTGTTATATTATCATGTGAGAACCATATTCTGTTTTTGCAAGCTATACAAGCTGTAACCTTGTCCTGTTATACTTCTGCTATGAAATCTGTACCCACGTCCTCTGATACAAACAATCCTGTGATAAGTGCTGGCTGTACTAAAAACATGATCATCCCGTGAGAAGCAACACCCCACGTGTGTCGACCCGCTAACTATTATCTTGCTTACGCAAATGTAATAACACCAATTACAAATAAAAGCTCATGCTATCGGAGGGAGGTCAGAGCTGTCAGGAGACTACTACAGTGGTGCTCCAACTGACTCTCCACAAGAGCTGAACAGACTTGACTTGTCTCCTGTCTTCCTTATAGTGTTGATGTCGGCCTTTGAACCCCAACAGAGTGCTACGCTATCAAGTCTGAGCCATCAGACTAGCAGCTAAGGCAGCTGAAATTAATGGCGTAGGATTTGAAAATTAAATCTTCAATGTAGTTTGCTCTTTATTTTGGACTAAATTAGCATGAGCTATCTGGAAGAAAATGCAGTTTGGATTACCTGTTTTAGTTTAGAGTCAAATTATGCCACCATATTACGTAAATGAAATAAAAAAAATTGTTTTCAGAGGACTCTTAAAGATAGCAAGATGACGGCATGTGAAGACGCAGCAGCTCTTTGCATGTAAGGTCATTTTTCATTGATCTTCGTATATTTTGTGCTTTTTGTGTATATCCCATTTGTCATTTGCAACGGATTACACGTACAGTCAACAAGATCTGTAAGATATCACAGAAGCAAGTCTCACAACATCATGGATTCCATACAAACCAAGAACATCAAAGCGCTCAGACAACTCAGCCCAACTCGTAGCCACGTTGGACTTGACCACATCCTCTTGCCTGGAAAGCAGGTGCCGCAAATGGTGTGAGAGGAAGCAGGAAGAGGGGGAAGCGGAAAGGTGTCCACTTGAGGCTAGCGGATAACCGAGCCAGCCACCCATACCATCCATTCTTCTGGCAAACGTAAGATCCCTGAACAATAAAATGGATCAGATAGGGCATCTGGGGACAACGAATCAAAATGTGAGTAACTGATGTGTGATTGTCTTCACTGAAACTTAGCTAAATGACAACATCCCGGACTTTGCTTTACAACTGGAGCAGCTACCATGCTACCGAGCGGACCGAGCACTTGTAAACGGGGGAAAGATTCGGGGCAGTGGAGTCTATGTTTACATCCGTGACGCATGGTGCCAAGACGCTGGGGTGGGATTCAAACACTTTTCGCTACTGGCAGAGTTTATGATCATTAGGGACAGTCCTTTCTACCTGCCGAGGGAAGGTAGGAAGGTAGTGCCGAGGGCCACTTCTACTCTTCTGCTTCGAAGAGACCAACTGGGAAATGTTCAAGCAGGCGGCCACACGGGTATCGAGGAGTATGCAGACACTGTAACTCCTTACATTGGCAAATTCGTTGATGTCACCCACACCCCATCCGTCGTTACCCGAGCAAACCAGAAGCCATGGATGACCGGGTATGTGCACTGGCTGCTGAGGACCATGGACAGAGCCAGGGACGAAACGGGCCAGAGAGCGGCAAGAGCCAACCTGGCGCCCGGCCTCAGGAAAGCTGAACGCAAATACACCAGCAAGTAGAACCGCCAATTTGAGAACATCCAGACCCTCACAGATTACAAACCTGTGCCACCGCTCTGCGAAGACAAAATCTCTCTGCTGAACAACCTCTACCCACGGTTTGAGGCCCAAAACAACACCCATCCAAAGAAAACACCACAAACCCGCGCGACCAAACTCTGTGCCTGTCTGCTGCCAGTGTGAAGAGAACACTCCACCATCAACACCGGCAAGGGAGTAGCCCCAGCTAATATCCCTGGCCAGAAGCTGATGGACTGTGGAGAGGATCTTAAGGACATCTTCTAAACCTCTCTGAGGCGAGCCAAATTTCCGTCATGCTTCACGTCCCCCGTCATCGTACCCGTGCCAAAGAAACCTGCCCCATCCAGTTACAAAGACTATCGCTCCGTGGCACTGACCCCATTCATCAAGTGCCTTGAACCAAACATCCCAGCTACCTTGGACCCTTACCAGTATGCATATCAGGCCAAATGCTCCGCAGAGGATGCAGTCTGCGCAGCTCTCCACCCAGCCGCACACCAGAGACTTATGGGAGAATGCTGTTCCTGGACTTCAGCTCAGAGTTCAACACCAGAATCCAGCGCAACAGCTGATGCTCAACACTTCCCTCTGCAACTGGCTGCTGGACTTCCCATGTGAGAGGACTCAAGCAGGAGGTGGCAACAACATCCGGAGCAGCAGCACACTCAGCACAGGGACCCTCCTGGGCTGCATGCTCAGTCCCCTGCTGACTCACAACTGCAAACATACCTACAGCACCAATAACATGGTGACGTTTGTGGACCACACAACTCCGGTGTTTCTCATCACCCAGGACAACTGGACCCTGACAGGAAGGAGGTCGACTGTCTAACCATGTGGTGCAGAAAGACCAAGATGCGGAGAAATTGAAAAGCTGACTGAAATCAAGGCTTTTGTAAGACAAGGTTCACTGTTAAAAACCCCAAACCCTCAGAGTTCAAAGGGGGTTTACCTTCCAGTTGAGCAACATGGAATAGGCGCCTCAGCAGGTTTTGTACCCAGCAAGAACCTGCCACTAGTTCCGTACTGTAGAGTGACTTCCTTTGTACCAAGACCTTTTGGTTAGTGAAGCAGATGCAGCATTGTTTCTCCCAAACTACAGCAAGTGTCACGCAACCATGTTCAGGAGCTTGGGGGTAATCACCGGTCAGCAAAGAAAGTAGTATTCAAAGGGTTTTATTGCACGCCATTGAAGGAGCCGGTAATTGGCATTTGGTAAGAACGAGGACAGTCGTCTTTAAGACTGACTCGTGATCGGCGTTCTCAGGATCTCTTTTGGCCTGCAGACACTTGAGTGGTCTTTTCAGGTCCTTGAGCAGCAGAGTAGTCGCTCACGTAATGGTCATCGTACCAGTGGTCTCTTCCTCGCTCATAGCTGCTGGTGTAGTAGGCAAAAGTGCCGGGAGGATACTGGCCAGTCAGCAACTGGTAGTCGTAAGGATAGACGCCCCAGTATCCACCAGGCACGGGCCCTGATACAGGTAAGCTAGTAAGGCCTTGTGGAGAGGATTCTTGCATGCGTGAAGGAAGGAGGTAACCTTGCTCCTCAGTCTCACGTTGTGCGTGTCCCCTCTCAAAGACATCCTCATAGTGGGTGAGCTCTCCGGCCTGGTATTCTGGTTCTGGTGGACTCGTATATTGCGCTCCCCTGAACCGGGCTATTTCCTCACCCCCAGAGGAGAGACCGGGAGTAGATACGGCCCAGTCGATTTCTGGAAAAGAGAGCAAGCCGTAACATGGAATGAACACATGTAGCTCGTGTGTGTTTGGTTCGGTAGGGAGTACCTCCTTGGGCTGCAGGTCCGAGACTTAGAGCGCCAGCATTGTAAGAATGGACAGTTCTGTCCCCTCGCCGAGCAGGGCCAGAAGTAAAGCCAACAGATGCTCTCTGCTCTGTTTTTGGAGGCCTACGGTCTGTCTGGGAAGCCCCCAGATTAGGAGCAGCATTGGCATAATTACCATCTTGTGAAGCCCTGCCATCAAACTCTGCTGCAAGAGGAACAACGTTAAAAAGGAAAATTCAAACAGCCGGGTTTCACTGAAAAGAAATTAGCCTACCTTGCTTCACGGGGTTACAGCTGATCTCAATCAGCATCAGGGACAAGACCAAAGCCCTAAAATCCCCTCCCACCCCAAAAAAAAAAAAAAAAAAAAAAAAAAAAAGTGGAGAAAGAAAAAAATCAAACCGTTCTGTCAAAGGGAAACTCAGCATTTGAACATCTCTGCACCACACACCATGAAACACCGGCAATCATCATATTGGCAGCCACCAGCACCAGTAAAGAAGTGGTGACCCGTGAAGGATTTTATACAATTGTTGACAGGTCAAAGTTTAATGAGTTGATTGTGTGCACCTGTTAATCAAAGACCCTCAGCCACATTTGCTGATATTTTACAGGATCTGGGAAGAATATGAAGACTTTTGGTAAAGACAGTAAATTCAATGAATTGTGGTAGTTGATGTATGGCAAAGTGACAGATAGGCCTTTTTGTGTTGACACCAGCCTGGTGCAATTTTGTGACAGTGAATATGCAACCCGATCCCCTGTGTTAGGATTTTTTGTTTATCTATGTGTATTTATTTTTATATAAGTAAACTGTAAATCCTTCTCTTCCCCTGTGAGTTGCCTTTGTTCATTGTGGTCAGTGTGAAAGTTCTGTCAGCAGCAACATGCAGGGCAGCAGTGTATTCAATTCAACCTATCAGGCAGAATCACATATATTCTTTGACTTTGATTCAGGCAAAACATAGCCGCAAACATCCCAAGCAGTTTATTGAATATCTGAATATCGAGTTGAATACATTTGATCAGTACTTCAATACTGCACAGCGCTTACGCTCAAATCACAAAATCGCTCACTAACTTTGAACATGTATGCAGAAATTAAAGCTCAGTGGTCTACTGCTCGGTCCTTGACAAGGTAGACCATGAAGATTTTCATCATGCATGCTTTGACTGCATTGACTGGGGGTTCTGAGGGAGTACTCAGAGGTTTTCACGTCATCTCTCACCTTCACTAAGGACTCTGTAGTGAATATGGTAATGAGGAAAACCTTGTAACTTATAAATAACCCTTACTAAGCTAATGTTCAACAGTAAGTACAGTACAACCGAACAAGATTCTTCTTCTTTCGCAGCTGCGCATGCATTGCGTATGAGTCAAAATCTCCACTCTGTAAAACAATACTCCGGGTTCAGTATAAAAGGTAACCGAAACGTTACTGGCTTACTGTAATTACAGTCACACCCAGTGTAAACATAAGAGCCTGTAACACGCGGAAGAGGATCAACGGCAGCAACTGCATGAAGAGGAAGTTACAGGTCAATGGTGAACATACTCTTGCTGCCACTTCGGCTTGGCTCTGGAGCGCTTGGGGTCATAGAACTGCAAGTACGGTTGGGAGTGTGTGTGCCCATCATCAGTTCCAAGTGGAACGCGCCCCAGGTGATCTTCATTCCTCTCTTCCCATCACTAAGTTGAAAGGTATTTGGACCCACTTGCTTTTCCGCTTGTACTGGTGGGGAGAATCTCAGGTGAGCCTTAGGTGCTGGCCAAGGAATCGTCATCCTCACTTTCTTTCCCTCCTGGAACCGAGGATCACGTGCAACACGCTTTGAGTCGGTATATAGATGCTTCATCTTGCTGTGGTTCCTCTTTACTGTGGCACGTAGTTCACAAGTGACGGCGTCACAGTTGGAGGCTGAGGTGGAATGTTCAGTTTCGTGCACCTTTTCAGTCCATGGAGCAGTAAGTCCTTAGAGTAGTTCACGGTGTGACGCAGAGGTGGTGGCATGTGTTGTTGATTGGTGTACCCAAAGCCGGGACAGCATGGCTTGGATTCAGGTGTAACGCTGTGATCAAAGTGTACCCTTACAGCAGTATCAGTTAGGACTGAGTATTGAGCCAAGCCCTCTATGATCTGCTCAGGTAGGTCGAGTGCATCCGATTCGTGGATTGTGTGTAATTCTATCTGGTTCCGTAATCGAAAGATTTATGTGATACTGTTATCAACGACGCTGCCCTCGCTAACCTCTTCTCAGTTTCAAATAACTCTGCTATATTCCTCAAATTGAGGCCACTTAAAAAAAAATATGTTCCAATCACGTTAAAAGGGATCCTGATGGCCGGGCGTCCCCGTCCAGGCACCACCGCATCCAGTTGTTGAGGAACTCGGAGGAGGCTAGCTTGGACAACATCGTTGATGACGGTATCTTTTAGCGCGGACTACTCAGCCAAGCGCTCTATTATCTGATTAGGTCTGTCATGGGCATCCGATGCAGAAGTCTTCAGCAATTCTATCTGCTTCTGTAATTGTATGTTTTGTAGGACAATGTTAGGGAGTGCCTTGCCACATATTTTCCAGTAAGTTTTGTTGAGCTGATTTAAAAACTCAAGCAGTCCTAGAAGAAATGAGAAGAAATGAGTCGGTTTTCAAAGTGATCTTAAAGATGGCAAGATGGCGGCACGTGAAGACGCAGCAGCCCCTCGCTCTCCCTCGGTAAGTGATTATTCGTACTTCTTAGTTCTTAGTTCTTACTTTGTAGTTTGCGTATTTCCTGCTTCCTGCGTTCATCCCATTTTTTCTTTTGCACCTGATTACAAGTAGAGTCGACAAGATTTGCAAGACGTCTACAGAAGCGAGCCTCACGACACCATGGCTTCCTTACAAACCGAGGTAACCGAAGAGCCTGGACGACTCTGCCCCACCCGCTGACACGTCGGACTCAACCGCATCCTCTCGCCAGGAAAGGAGGTGCCGCAAGCGGTGTGAGAGGAAGCAAAAGAGGGGGAAGCGCGGAAGTGTCCACTCGAGGCTAGCAGCTAAACCTAACCGACCAACCCTACCATCCATCCCTCTGGCTAACGTAAGATCCCTGGACAATAAAATGGATCACTTGAGGCGTCTGAGGACAGTGAATCAAAATGTGAGTGACTGTTGTGTGCTTGTCTTCATTGAAACATAGCTAAATGACAACATCCCGGACTTTGCTTTACAACTGGAGCAGCTACCATGCTACCGAGCGGACCGAGCACTCGTAAACGGGGGAAAGATTCGGGGCGGTGGAGTCTGTGTTTACATCCGTGACGCATGGTGCCGAGACGCTGGGGTGGGATTCAAACACTTTTCCCTTCTGGCAGAGTTTATGATCATTAGGGCCAGTCCTTTCTACCTGCCGAGGGAACGCAGAGCCACCTGCTGTTTACATCCGTCCCACCTCAAGCAGCAATGACAGGAATGTAGCACTTAGCGAACAGTACCAGGACATCAGTGAGTGGCAGACAGCACACCCCGAAGGTGGATTCCTCATCCTTGCTGGAGATTTTAATCCCGCTAACCTCAGGGCTTTACTCCCAAAACGTCCTCCGCATGTTGATTTCCCAACAGGAGGACATGACACCTTGGAGCTTGGACCTGATCTACACCATCCGCATAGCCTACCCATCCCCCACCTTGGACTCTCTCGTCGCAGCGGTGTTATGCTAATGCCAGCTGACACACCAAGGCTGGAGGTCACCAGACCGGTTCGGTAGCATATACGGGTGTGGCCCGTTGGGGCCACTTCTACTCCTCCGGACTGCTTCGAAGAGACCGACTGGGAAATGTTCAAGCAGGCGGCCACACGGGTATCGAGGAGTATGCAGACACTGTAACTCCTTACATTGGCAAATTCGTTGACGATGTCACCCACACCCCATCCGTCGTTACCCGAGCAAACCAGAAGCCATGGATGACCGGGTATGTGCACTGGCTGCTGAGGACCATGGACAGAGCCAGGGACGAAACGGGCCAGCGAGCGGCAAGAGCCAACCTGGCGCCCGGCCTCAGGAAAGCTGAACGCAAATACACCAGCAAGTAGAACCGCCAATTTGAGAACATCTAGACCCTCACAGATTACAAACCTGTGCCACCGCTCTGCGAAGACAAAATCTCTCTGCTGAACAACCTCTACCCACGGTTTGAGGCCCAAAACAACACCCATCCAAAGAAAACACCACAAACCCGCGCGACCAAACTCTGTGCCTGTCTGCTGCCAGTGTGAAGAGAACACTCCACCATCAACACCGGCAAGGGAGTAGCCCCAGCTAATATCCCTGGCCAGAAGCTGATGGACTGTGGAGAGGATCTTAAGGACATCTTCTAAACCTCTCTGAGGCGAGCCAAATTTCCGTCATGCTTCACGTCCCCCGTCATCGTACCCGTGCCAAAGAAACCTGCCCCATCCAGTTACAAAGACTATCGCTCCGTGGCACTGACCCCATTCATCAAGTGCCTTGAACCAAACATCCCAGCTACCTTGGACCCTTACCAGTATGCATATCAGGCCAAATGCTCCGCAGAGGATGCAGTCTGCGCAGCTCTCCACCCAGCCGCACACCAGAGACTTATGGGAGAATGCTGTTCCTGGACTTCAGCTCAGAGTTCAACACCAGAATCCAGCGCAACAGCTGAACACCAAGCGACAACAGCTGGTGCTCAACACTTCCCTCTGCAACTGGCTGCTGGACTTCCCATGTGAGAGGACTCAAGCAGGAGGGGGCAACAACATCCGGAGCAGCAGCACACTCAGCACAGGGACCCTCCTGGGCTGCATGCTCAGTCCCCTGCTGACTCACAACTGCAAACATACCTACAGCACCAATAACATGGTGACGTTTGTGGACCACACAACTCCGGTGTTTCTCATCACCAAGGACAACTGGACCCTGACAGGAAGGAGGTCGACTGTCTAACCATGTGGTGCAGAAAGACCAAGATGCGGAGAAATTGAAAAGCTGACTGAAATCAAGGCTTTTGTAAGACAAGGTTCACTGTTAAAAACCCCAAACCCTCAGAGTTCAAAGGGGGTTTACCTTCCAGTTGAGCAACATGGAATAGGCGCCTCAGCAGGTTTTGTACCCAGCAAGAACCTGCCACTAGTTCCGTACTGTAGAGTGACTTCCTTTGTACCAAGACCTTTTGGTTAGTGAAGCAGATGCAGCATTGTTTCTCCCAAACTACAGCAAGTGTCACGCAACCATGTTCAGGAGCTTGGGGGTAATCACCGGTCAGCAAAGAAAGTAGTATTCAAAGGGTTTTATTGCACGCCATTGAAGGAGCCGGTAATTGGCATTTGGTAAGAACGAGGACAGTCGTCTTTAAGACTGACTCGTGATCGGCGTTCTCAGGATCTCTTTTGGCCTGCAGACACTTGAGTGGTCTTTTCAGGTCCTTGAGCAGCAGAGTAGTCGCTCACGTAATGGTCATCGTACCAGTGGTCTCTTCCTCGCTCATAGCTGCTGGTGTAGTAGGCAAAAGTGCCGGGAGGATACTGGCCAGTCAGCAACTGGTAGTCGTAAGGATAGACGCCCCAGTATCCACCAGGCACGGGCCCTGATACAGGTAAGCTAGTAAGGCCTTGTGGAGAGGATTCTTGCATGCGTGAAGGAAGGAGGTAACCTTGCTCCTCAGTCTCACGTTGTGCGTGTCCCCTCTCAAAGACATCCTCATAGTGGGTGAGCTCTCCGGCCTGGTATTCTGGTTCTGGTGGACTCGTATATTGCGCTCCCCTGAACCGGGCTATTTCCTCACCCCCAGAGGAGAGACCGGGAGTAGATACGGCCCAGTCGATTTCTGGAAAAGAGAGCAAGCCGTAACATGGAATGAACACATGTAGCTCGTGTGTGTTTGGTTCGGTAGGGAGTACCTCCTTGGGCTGCAGGTCCGAGACTTAGAGCGCCAGCATTGTAAGAATGGACAGTTCTGTCCCCTCGCCGAGCAGGGCCAGAAGTAAAGCCAACAGATGCTCTCTGCTCTGTTTTTGGAGGCCTACGGTCTGTCTGGGAAGCCCCCAGATTAGGAGCAGCATTGGCATAATTACCATCTTGTGAAGCCCTGCCATCAAACTCTGCTGCAAGAGGAACAACGTTAAAAAGGAAAATTCAAACAGCCGGGTTTCACTGAAAAGAAATTAGCCTACCTTGCTTCACGGGGTTACAGCTGATCTCAATCAGCATCAGGGACAAGACCAAAGCCCTAAAATCCCCCCCCACCCCAAAAAAAAAAAAAAAAAAAAAAAAAAAAAAGTGGAGAAAGAAAAAAATCAAACCGTTCTGTCAAAGGGAAACTCAGCATTTGAACATCTCTGCACCACACACCATGAAACACCGGCAATCATCATATTGGCAGCCACCAGCACCAGTAAAGAAGTGGTGACCCGTGAAGGATTTTATACAATTGTTGACAGGTCAAAGTTTAATGAGTTGATTGTGTGCACCTGTTAATCAAAGACCCTCAGCCACATTTGCTGATATTTTACAGGATCTGGGAAGAATATGAAGACTTTTGGTAAAGACAGTAAATTCAATGAATTGTGGTAGTTGATGTATGGCAAAGTGACAGATAGGCCTTTTTGTGTTGACACCAGCCTGGTGCAATTTTGTGACAGTGAATATGCAACCCGATCCCCTGTGTTAGGATTTTTTGTTTATCTATGTGTATTTATTTTTATATAAGTAAACTGTAAATCCTTCTCTTCCCCTGTGAGTTGCCTTTGTTCATTGTGGTCAGTGTGAAAGTTCTGTCAGCAGCAACATGCAGGGCAGCAGTGTATTCAATTCAACCTATCAGGCAGAATCACATATATTCTTTGACTTTGATTCAGGCAAAACATAGCCGCAAACATCCCAAGCAGTTTATTGAATATCTGAATATCGAGTTGAATACATTTGATCAGTACTTCAATACTGCACAGCGCTTACGCTCAAATCACAAAATCGCTCACTAACTTTGAACATGTATGCAGAAATTAAAGCTCAGTGGTCTACTGCTCGGTCCTTGACAAGGTAGACCATGAAGATTTTCATCATGCATGCTTTGACTGCATTGACTGGGGGTTCTGAGGGAGTACTCAGAGGTTTTCACGTCATCTCTCACCTTCACTAAGGACTCTGTAGTGAATATGGTAATGAGGAAAACCTTGTAACTTATAAATAACCCTTACTAAGCTAATGTTCAACAGTAAGTACAGTACAACCGAACAAGATTCTTCTTCTTTCGCAGCTGCGCATGCATTGCGTATGAGTCAAAATCTCCACTCTGTAAAACAATACTCCGGGTTCAGTATAAAAGGTAACCGAAACGTTACTGGCTTACTGTAATTACAGTCACACCCAGTGTAAACATAAGAGCCTGTAACACGCGGAAGAGGATCAACGGCAGCAACTGCATGAAGAGGAAGTTACAGGTCAATGGTGAACATACTCTTGCTGCCACTTCGGCTTGGCTCTGGAGCGCTTGGGGTCATAGAACTGCAAGTACGGTTGGGAGTGTGTGTGCCCATCATCAGTTCCAAGTGGAACGCGCCCCAGGTGATCTTCATTCCTCTCTTCCCATCACTAAGTTGAAAGGTATTTGGACCCACTTGCTTTTCCGCTTGTACTGGTGGGGAGAATCTCAGGTGAGCCTTAGGTGCTGGCCAAGGAATCGTCATCCTCACTTTCTTTCCCTCCTGGAACCGAGGATCACGTGCAACACGCTTTGAGTCGGTATATAGATGCTTCATCTTGCTGTGGTTCCTCTTTACTGTGGCACGTAGTTCACAAGTGACGGCGTCACAGTTGGAGGCTGAGGTGGAATGTTCAGTTTCGTGCACCTTTTCAGTCCATGGAGCAGTAAGTCCTTAGAGTAGTTCACGGTGTGACGCAGAGGTGGTGGCATGTGTTGTTGATTGGTGTACCCAAAGCCGGGACAGCATGGCTTGGATTCAGGTGTAACGCTGTGATCAAAGTGTACCCTTACAGCAGTATCAGTTAGGACTGAGTATTGAGCCAAGCCCTCTATGATCTGCTCAGGTAGGTCGAGTGCATCCGATTCGTGGATTGTGTGTAATTCTATCTGGTTCCGTAATCGAAAGATTTATGTGATACTGTTATCAACGACGCTGCCCTCGCTAACCTCTTCTCAGTTTCAAATAACTCTGCTATATTCCTCAAATTGAGGCCACTTAAAAAAAAATATGTTCCAATCACGTTAAAAGGGATCCTGATGGCCGGGCGTCCCCGTCCAGGCACCACCGCATCCAGTTGTTGAGGAACTCGGAGGAGGCTAGCTTGGACAACATCGTTGATGACGGTATCTTTTAGCGCGGACTACTCAGCCAAGCGCTCTATTATCTGATTAGGTCTGTCATGGGCATCCGATGCAGAAGTCTTCAGCAATTCTATCTGCTTCTGTAATTGTATGTTTTGTAGGACAATGTTAGGGAGTGCCTTACCACATATTTTCCAGTAAGTTTTGTTGAGCTGATTTAAAAACTCAAGCAGTCCTAGAAGAAATGAGAAGAAATGAGTCGGTTTTCAAAGTGATCTTAAAGATGGCAAGATGGCGGCACGTGAAGACGCAGCAGCCCCTCGCTCTCCCTCGGTAAGTGATTATTCGTACTTCTTAGTTCTTAGTTCTTACTTTGTAGTTTGCGTATTTCCTGCTTCCTGCGTTCATCCCATTTTTTCTTTTGCACCTGATTACAAGTAGAGTCGACAAGATTTGCAAGACGTCTACAGAAGCGAGCCTCACGACACCATGGCTTCCTTACAAACCGAGGTAACCGAAGAGCCTGGACGACTCTGCCCCACCCGCTGACACGTCGGACTCAACCGCATCCTCTCGCCAGGAAAGGAGGTGCCGCAAGCGGTGTGAGAGGAAGCAAAAGAGGGGGAAGCGCGGAAGTGTCCACTCGAGGCTAGCAGCTAAACCTAACCGACCAACCCTACCATCCATCCCTCTGGCTAACGTAAGATCCCTGGACAATAAAATGGATCACTTGAGGCGTCTGAGGACAGTGAATCAAAATGTGAGTGACTGTTGTGTGCTTGTCTTCATTGAAACATAGCTAAATGACAACATCCCGGACTTTGCTTTACAACTGGAGCAGCTACCATGCTACCGAGCGGACCGAGCACTCGTAAACGGGGGAAAGATTCGGGGCGGTGGAGTCTGTGTTTACATCCGTGACGCATGGTGCCGAGACGCTGGGGTGGGATTCAAACACTTTTCCCTTCTGGCAGAGTTTATGATCATTAGGGCCAGTCCTTTCTACCTGCCGAGGGAACGCAGAGCCACCTGCTGTTTACATCCGTCCCACCTCAAGCAGCAATGACAGGAATGTAGCACTTAGCGAACAGTACCAGGACATCAGTGAGTGGCAGACAGCACACCCCGAAGGTGGATTCCTCATCCTTGCTGGAGATTTTAATCCCGCTAACCTCAGGGCTTTACTCCCAAAACGTCCTCCGCATGTTGATTTCCCAACAGGAGGACATGACACCTTGGAGCTTGGACCTGATCTACACCATCCGCATAGCCTACCCATCCCCCACCTTGGACTCTCTCGTCGCAGCGGTGTTATGCTAATGCCAGCTGACACACCAAGGCTGGAGGTCACCAGACCGGTTCGGTAGCATATACGGGTGTGGCCCGTTGGGGCCACTTCTACTCCTCCGGACTGCTTCGAAGAGACCGACTGGGAAATGTTCAAGCAGGCGGCCACACGGGTATCGAGGAGTATGCAGACACTGTAACTCCTTACATTGGCAAATTCGTTGACGATGTCACCCACACCCCATCCGTCGTTACCCGAGCAAACCAGAAGCCATGGATGACCGGGTATGTGCACTGGCTGCTGAGGACCATGGACAGAGCCAGGGACGAAACGGGCCAGAGAGCGGCAAGAGCCAACCTGGCGCCCGGCCTCAGGAAAGCTGAACGCAAATACACCAGCAAGTAGAACCGCCAATTTGAGAACATCCAGACCCTCACAGATTACAAACCTGTGCCACCGCTCTGCGAAGACAAAATCTCTCTGCTGAACAACCTCTACCCACGGTTTGAGGCCCAAAACAACACCCATCCAAAGAAAAAACCACAAACCCGCGCGACCAAACTCTGTGCCTGTCTGCTGCCAGTGTGAAGAGAACACTCCACCATCAACACCGGCAAGGGAGTAGCCCCAGCTAATATCCCTGGTCAGAAGCTGATGGACTGTGGAGAGGATCTTAAGGACATCTTCGAAACCTCTCTGAGGCGAGCCAAATTTCCGTCATGCTTCACGTCCCCCGTCATCGTACCCGTGCCAAAGAAACCTGCCCCATCCAGTTACAAAGACTATCGCTCCGTGGCACTGACCCCATTCATCAAGTGCCTTGAACCAAACATCCCAGCTACCTTGGACCCTTACCAGTATGCATATCAGGCCAAATGCTCCGCAGAGGATGCAGTCTGCGCAGCTCTCCACCCAGCCGCACACCAGAGACTTATGGGAGAATGCTGTTCCTGGACTTCAGCTCAGAGTTCAACACCAGAATCCAGCGCAACAGCTGATCACCAAGCGACAACAGCTGGTGCTCAACACTTCCCTCTGCAACTGGCTGCTGGACTTCCCATGTGAGAGGACTCAAGCAGGAGGTGGCAACATCCGGAGCAGCAGCACACTCAGCACAGGGACCCTCCTGGGCTGCATGCTCAGTCCCCTGCTGACTCACAACTGCAAACATACCTACAGCACCAATAACATGGTGACGTTTGTGGACCACACAACTCCGGTGTTTCTCATCACCAAGGACAACTGGACCCTGACAGGAAGGAGGTCGACTGTCTAACCATGTGGTGCAGAAAGACCAAGATGCGGAGAAATTGAAAAGCTGACTGAGGGTTTGGGGTTTAACAGTGAACCTTGTCTTACAAAAGCCTTGATTTCAGAGTTCAAAGGGGGTTTACCTTCCAGTTGAGCAACATGGAATAGGCGCCTCAGCAAGTTTTGTACCCAGCAAGAACCTGCCACTAGTTCCATACTGTAGAGTGACTTCCTTTGTACCAAGACCTTTTGGATAGTGAAGCAGATGCAGCATTGTTTCTCCCAAACTACAGCAAGTGTCACGCAACCATGTTCAGGAGCTTGGGGGTAATCACCGGTCAGCAAAGAAAGTAGTATTCAAAGGGTTTTATTGCACGCCATTGAAGGAGCCGGTAATTGGCATTTGGTAAGAACGAGGACAGTCGTCTTTAAGACTGACTCGTGATCGGCGTTCTCAGGATCTCTTTTGGCCTGCAGACACTTGAGTGGTCTTTTCAGGTCCTTGAGCAGCAGAGTAGTCGCTCACGTAATGGTCATCGTACCAGTGGTCTCTTCCTCGCTCATAGCTGCTGGTGTAGTAGGCAAAAGTGCCGGGAGGATACTGGCCAGTCAGCAACTGGTAGTCGTAAGGATAGACGCCCCAGTATCCACCAGGCACGGGCCCTGATACAGGTAAGCTAGTAAGGCCTTGTGGAGAGGATTCTTGCATGCGTGAAGGAAGGAGGTAACCTTGCTCCTCAGTCTCACGTTGTGCGTGTCCCCTCTCAAAGACATCCTCATAGTGGGTGAGCTCTCCGGCCTGGTATTCTGGTTCTGGTGGACTCGTATATTGCGCTCCCCTGAACCGGGCTATTTCCTCACCCCCAGAGGAGAGACCGGGAGTAGATACGGCCCAGTCGATTTCTGGAAAAGAGAGCAAGCCGTAACATGGAATGAACACATGTAGCTCGTGTGTGTTTGGTTCGGTAGGGAGTACCTCCTTGGGCTGCAGGTCCGAGACTTAGAGCGCCAGCATTGTAAGAATGGACAGTTCTGTCCCCTCGCCGAGCAGGGCCAGAAGTAAAGCCAACAGATGCTCTCTGCTCTGTTTTTGGAGGCCTACGGTCTGTCTGGGAAGCCCCCAGATTAGGAGCAGCATTGGCATAATTACCATCTTGTGAAGCCCTGCCATCAAACTCTGCTGCAAGAGGAACAACGTTAAAAAGGAAAATTCAAACAGCCGGGTTTCACTGAAAAGAAATTAGCCTACCTTGCTTCACGGGGTTAGAGCTGATCTCAATCAGCATCAGGGACAAGACCAAAGCCCTAAAATCCCCCCCCACCCCAAAAAAAAAAAAAAAAAAAAAAAAAAAAAAGTGGAGAAAGAAAAAAATCAAACCGTTCTGTCAAAGGGAAACTCAGCAATTGAACATCTCTGCACCACACACCATGAAACACCGGCAATCATCATATTGGCAGCCACCAGCACCAGTAAAGAAGTGGTGACCCGTGAAGGATTTTATACAATTGTTGACAGGTCAAAGTTTAATGAGTTGATTGTGTGCACCTGTTAATCAAAGACCCTCAGCCACATTTGCTGATATTTTACAGGATCTGGGAAGAATATGAAGACTTTTGGTAAAGACAGTAAATTCAATGAATTGTGGTAGTTGATGTATGGCAAAGTGACAGATAGGCCTTTTTGTGTTGACACCAGCCTGGTGCAATTTTGTGACAGTGAATATGCAACCCGATCCCCTGTGTTAGGATTTTTTGTTTATCTATGTGTATTTATTTTTATATAAGTAAACTGTAAATCCTTCTCTTCCCCTGTGAGTTGCCTTTGTTCATTGTGGTCAGTGTGAAAGTTCTGTCAGCAGCAACATGCAGGGCAGCAGTGTATTCAATTCAACCTATCAGGCAGAATCACATATATTCTTTGACTTTGATTCAGGCAAAACATAGCCGCAAACATCCCAAGCAGTTTATTGAATATCTGAATATCGAGTTGAATACATTTGATCAGTACTTCAATACTGCACAGCGCTTACGCTCAAATCACAAAATCGCTCACTAACTTTGAACATGTATGCAGAAATTAAAGCTCAGTGGTCTACTGCTCGGTCCTTGACAAGGTAGACCATGAAGATTTTCATCATGCATGCTTTGACTGCATTGACTGGGGGTTCTGAGGGAGTACTCAGAGGTTTTCACGTCATCTCTCACCTTCACTAAGGACTCTGTAGTGAATATGGTAATGAGGAAAACCTTGTAACTTATAAATAACCCTTACTAAGCTAATGTTCAACAGTAAGTACAGTACAACCGAACAAGATTCTTCTTCTTTCGCAGCTGCGCATGCATTGCGTATGAGTCAAAATCTCCACTCTGTAAAACAATACTCCGGGTTCAGTATAAAAGGTAACCGAAACGTTACTGGCTTACTGTAATTACAGTCACACCCAGTGTAAACATAAGAGCCTGTAACACGCGGAAGAGGATCAACGGCAGCAACTGCATGAAGAGGAAGTTACAGGTCAATGGTGAACATACTCTTGCTGCCACTTCGGCTTGGCTCTGGAGCGCTTGGGGTCATAGAACTGCAAGTACGGTTGGGAGTGTGTGTGCCCATCATCAGTTCCAAGTGGAACGCGCCCCAGGTGATCTTCATTCCTCTCTTCCCATCACTAAGTTGAAAGGTATTTGGACCCACTTGCTTTTCCGCTTGTACTGGTGGGGAGAATCTCAGGTGAGCCTTAGGTGCTGGCCAAGGAATCGTCATCCTCACTTTCTTTCCCTCCTGGAACCGAGGATCACGTGCAACACGCTTTGAGTCGGTATATAGATGCTTCATCTTGCTGTGGTTCCTCTTTACTGTGGCACGTAGTTCACAAGTGACGGCGTCACAGTTGGAGGCTGAGGTGGAATGTTCAGTTTCGTGCACCTTTTCAGTCCATGGAGCAGTAAGTCCTTAGAGTAGTTCACGGTGTGACGCAGAGGTGGTGGCATGTGTTGTTGATTGGTGTACCCAAAGCCGGGACAGCATGGCTTGGATTCAGGTGTAACGCTGTGATCAAAGTGTACCCTTACAGCAGTATCAGTTAGGACTGAGTATTGAGCCAAGCCCTCTATGATCTGCTCAGGTAGGTCGAGTGCATCCGATTCGTGGATTGTGTGTAATTCTATCTGGTTCCGTAATCGAAAGATTTATGTGATACTGTTATCAACGACGCTGCCCTCGCTAACCTCTTCTCAGTTTCAAATAACTCTGCTATATTCCTCAAATTGAGGCCACTTAAAAAAAAATATGTTCCAATCACGTTAAAAGGGATCCTGATGGCCGGGCGTCCCCGTCCAGGCACCACCGCATCCAGTTGTTGAGGAACTCGGAGGAGGCTAGCTTGGACAACATCGTTGATGACGGTATCTTTTAGCGCGGACTACTCAGCCAAGCGCTCTATTATCTGATTAGGTCTGTCATGGGCATCCGATGCAGAAGTCTTCAGCAATTCTATCTGCTTCTGTAATTGTATGTTTTGTAGGACAATGTTAGGGAGTGCCTTGCCACATATTTTCCAGTAAGTTTTGTTGAGCTGATTTAAAAACTCAAGCAGTCCTAGAAGAAATGAGAAGAAATGAGTCGGTTTTCAAAGTGATCTTAAAGATGGCAAGATGGCGGCACGTGAAGACGCAGCAGCCCCTCGCTCTCCCTCGGTAAGTGATTATTCGTACTTCTTAGTTCTTAGTTCTTACTTTGTAGTTTGCGTATTTCCTGCTTCCTGCGTTCATCCCATTTTTTCTTTTGCACCTGATTACAAGTAGAGTCGACAAGATTTGCAAGACGTCTACAGAAGCGAGCCTCACGACACCATGGCTTCCTTACAAACCGAGGTAACCGAAGAGCCTGGACGACTCTGCCCCACCCGCTGACACGTCGGACTCAACCGCATCCTCTCGCCAGGAAAGGAGGTGCCGCAAGCGGTGTGAGAGGAAGCAAAAGAGGGGGAAGCGCGGAAGTGTCCACTCGAGGCTAGCAGCTAAACCTAACCGACCAACCCTACCATCCATCCCTCTGGCTAACGTAAGATCCCTGGACAATAAAATGGATCACTTGAGGCGTCTGAGGACAGTGAATCAAAATGTGAGTGACTGTTGTGTGCTTGTCTTCATTGAAACATAGCTAAATGACAACATCCCGGACTTTGCTTTACAACTGGAGCAGCTACCATGCTACCGAGCGGACCGAGCACTCGTAAACGGGGGAAAGATTCGGGGCGGTGGAGTCTGTGTTTACATCCGTGACGCATGGTGCCGAGACGCTGGGGTGGGATTCAAACACTTTTCCCTTCTGGCAGAGTTTATGATCATTAGGGCCAGTCCTTTCTACCTGCCGAGGGAACGCAGAGCCACCTGCTGTTTACATCCGTCCCACCTCAAGCAGCAATGACAGGAATGTAGCACTTAGCGAACAGTACCAGGACATCAGTGAGTGGCAGACAGCACACCCCGAAGGTGGATTCCTCATCCTTGCTGGAGATTTTAATCCCGCTAACCTCAGGGCTTTACTCCCAAAACGTCCTCCGCATGTTGATTTCCCAACAGGAGGACATGACACCTTGGAGCTTGGACCTGATCTACACCATCCGCATAGCCTACCCATCCCCCACCTTGGACTCTCTCGTCGCAGCGGTGTTATGCTAATGCCAGCTGACACACCAAGGCTGGAGGTCACCAGACCGGTTCGGTAGCATATACGGGTGTGGCCCGTTGGGGCCACTTCTACTCCTCCGGACTGCTTCGAAGAGACCGACTGGGAAATGTTCAAGCAGGCGGCCACACGGGTATCGAGGAGTATGCAGACACTGTAACTCCTTACATTGGCAAATTCGTTGACGATGTCACCCACACCCCATCCGTCGTTACCCGAGCAAACCAGAAGCCATGGATGACCGGGTATGTGCACTGGCTGCTGAGGACCATGGACAGAGCCAGGGACGAAACGGGCCAGAGAGCGGCAAGAGCCAACCTGGCGCCCGGCCTCAGGAAAGCTGAACGCAAATACACCAGCAAGTAGAACCGCCAATTTGAGAACATCCAGACCCTCACAGATTACAAACCTGTGCCACCGCTCTGCGAAGACAAAATCTCTCTGCTGAACAACCTCTACCCACGGTTTGAGGCCCAAAACAACACCCATCCAAAGAAAACACCACAAACCCGCGCGACCAAACTCTGTGCCTGTCTGCTGCCAGTGTGAAGAGAACACTCCACCATCAACACCGGCAAGGGAGTAGCCCCAGCTAATATCCCTGGCCAGAAGCTGATGGACTGTGGAGAGGATCTTAAGGACATCTTCTAAACCTCTCTGAGGCGAGCCAAATTTCCGTCATGCTTCACGTCCCCCGTCATCGTACCCGTGCCAAAGAAACCTGCCCCATCCAGTTACAAAGACTATCGCTCCGTGGCACTGACCCCATTCATCAAGTGCCTTGAACCAAACATCCCAGCTACCTTGGACCCTTACCAGTATGCATATCAGGCCAAATGCTCCGCAGAGGATGCAGTCTGCGCAGCTCTCCACCCAGCCGCACACCAGAGACTTATGGGAGAATGCTGTTCCTGGACTTCAGCTCAGAGTTCAACACCAGAATCCAGCGCAACAGCTGATCACCAAGCGACAACAGCTGGTGCTCAACACTTCCCTCTGCAACTGGCTGCTGGACTTCCCATGTGAGAGGACTCAAGCAGGAGGGGGCAACAACATCCGGAGCAGCAGCACACTCAGCACAGGGACCCTCCTGGGCTGCATGCTCAGTCCCCTGCTGACTCACAACTGCAAACATACCTACAGCACCAATAACATGGTGACGTTTGTGGACCACACAACTCCGGTGTTTCTCATCACCAAGGACAACTGGACCCTGACAGGAAGGAGGTCGACTGTCTAACCATGTGGTGCAGAAAGACCAAGATGCGGAGAAATTGAAAAGCTGACTGAAATCAAGGCTTTTGTAAGACAAGGTTCACTGTTAAAAACCCCAAACCCTCAGAGTTCAAAGGGGGTTTACCTTCCAGTTGAGCAACATGGAATAGGCGCCTCAGCAGGTTTTGTACCCAGCAAGAACCTGCCACTAGTTCCGTACTGTAGAGTGACTTCCTTTGTACCAAGACCTTTTGGTTAGTGAAGCAGATGCAGCATTGTTTCTCCCAAACTACAGCAAGTGTCAGGCAACCATGTTCAGGAGCTTCGGGGTAATCACCGGTCAGCAAAGAAAGTAGTATTCAAAGGGTTTTATTGCACGCCATTGAAGGAGCCGGTAATTGGCATTTGGTAAGAACGAGGACAGTCGTCTTTAAGACTGACTCGTGATCGGCGTTCTCAGGATCTCTTTTGGCCTGCAGACACTTGAGTGGTCTTTTCAGGTCCTTGAGCAGCAGAGTAGTCGCTCACGTAATGGTCATCGTACCAGTGGTCTCTTCCTCGCTCATAGCTGCTGGTGTAGTAGGCAAAAGTGCCGGGAGGATACTGGCCAGTCAGCAACTGGTAGTCGTAAGGATAGACGCCCCAGTATCCACCAGGCACGGGCCCTGATACAGGTAAGCTAGTAAGGCCTTGTGGAGAGGATTCTTGCATGCGTGAAGGAAGGAGGTAACCTTGCTCCTCAGTCTCACGTTGTGCGTGTCCCCTCTCAAAGACATCCTCATAGTGGGTGAGCTCTCCAGCCTGGTATTCTGGTTCTGGTGGACTCGTATATTGCGCTCCCCTGAACCGGGCTATTTCCTCACCCCCAGAGGAGAGACCGGGAGTAGATACGGCCCAGTCGATTTCTGGAAAAGAGAGCAAGCCGTAACATGGAATGAACACATGTAGCTCGTGTGTGTTTGGTTCGGTAGGGAGTACCTCCTTGGGCTGCAGGTCCGAGACTTAGAGCGCCAGCATTGTAAGAATGGACAGTTCTGTCCCCTCGCCGAGCAGGGCCAGAAGTAAAGCCAACAGATGCTCTCTGCTCTGTTTTTGGAGGCCTACGGTCTGTCTGGGAAGCCCCCAGATTAGGAGCAGCATTGGCATAATTACCATCTTGTGAAGCCCTGCCATCAAACTCTGCTGCAAGAGGAACAACGTTAAAAAGGAAAATTCAAACAGCCGGGTTTCACTGAAAAGAAATTAGCCTACCTTGCTTCACGGGGTTACAGCTGATCTCAATCAGCATCAGGGACAAGACCAAAGCCCTAAAATCCCCCCCCACCCCAAAAAAAAAAAAAAAAAAAAAAAAAAAAAAAAGTGGAGAAAGAAAAAAATCAAACCGTTCTGTCAAAGGGAAACTCAGCATTTGAACATCTCTGCACCACACACCATGAAACACCGGCAATCATCATATTGGCAGCCACCAGCACCAGTAAAGAAGTGGTGACCCGTGAAGGATTTTATACAATTGTTGACAGGTCAAAGTTTAATGAGTTGATTGTGTGCACCTGTTAATCAAAGACCCTCAGCCACATTTGCTGATATTTTACAGGATCTGGGAAGAATATGAAGACTTTTGGTAAAGACAGTAAATTCAATGAATTGTGGTAGTTGATGTATGGCAAAGTGACAGATAGGCCTTTTTGTGTTGACACCAGCCTGGTGCAATTTTGTGACAGTGAATATGCAACCCGATCCCCTGTGTTAGGATTTTTTGTTTATCTATGTGTATTTATTTTTATATAAGTAAACTGTAAATCCTTCTCTTCCCCTGTGAGTTGCCTTTGTTCATTGTGGTCAGTGTGAAAGTTCTGTCAGCAGCAACATGCAGGGCAGCAGTGTATTCAATTCAACCTATCAGGCAGAATCACATATATTCTTTGACTTTGATTCAGGCAAAACATAGCCGCAAACATCCCAAGCAGTTTATTGAATATCTGAATATCGAGTTGAATACATTTGATCAGTACTTCAATACTGCACAGCGCTTACGCTCAAATCACAAAATCGCTCACTAACTTTGAACATGTATGCAGAAATTAAAGCTCAGTGGTCTACTGCTCGGTCCTTGACAAGGTAGACCATGAAGATTTTCATCATGCATGCTTTGACTGCATTGACTGGGGGTTCTGAGGGAGTACTCAGAGGTTTTCACGTCATCTCTCACCTTCACTAAGGACTCTGTAGTGAATATGGTAATGAGGAAAACCTTGTAACTTATAAATAACCCTTACTAAGCTAATGTTCAACAGTAAGTACAGTACAACCGAACAAGATTCTTCTTCTTTCGCAGCTGCGCATGCATTGCGTATGAGTCAAAATCTCCACTCTGTAAAACAATACTCCGGGTTCAGTATAAAAGGTAACCGAAACGTTACTGGCTTACTGTAATTACAGTCACACCCAGTGTAAACATAAGAGCCTGTAACACGCGGAAGAGGATCAACGGCAGCAACTGCATGAAGAGGAAGTTACAGGTCAATGGTGAACATACTCTTGCTGCCACTTCGGCTTGGCTCTGGAGCGCTTGGGGTCATAGAACTGCAAGTACGGTTGGGAGTGTGTGTGCCCATCATCAGTTCCAAGTGGAACGCGCCCCAGGTGATCTTCATTCCTCTCTTCCCATCACTAAGTTGAAAGGTATTTGGACCCACTTGCTTTTCCGCTTGTACTGGTGGGGAGAATCTCAGGTGAGCCTTAGGTGCTGGCCAAGGAATCGTCATCCTCACTTTCTTTCCCTCCTGGAACCGAGGATCACGTGCAACACGCTTTGAGTCGGTATATAGATGCTTCATCTTGCTGTGGTTCCTCTTTACTGTGGCACGTAGTTCACAAGTGACGGCGTCACAGTTGGAGGCTGAGGTGGAATGTTCAGTTTCGTGCACCTTTTCAGTCCATGGAGCAGTAAGTCCTTAGAGTAGTTCACGGTGTGACGCAGAGGTGGTGGCATGTGTTGTTGATTGGTGTACCCAAAGCCGGGACAGCATGGCTTGGATTCAGGTGTAACGCTGTGATCAAAGTGTACCCTTACAGCAGTATCAGTTAGGACTGAGTATTGAGCCAAGCCCTCTATGATCTGCTCAGGTAGGTCGAGTGCATCCGATTCGTGGATTGTGTGTAATTCTATCTGGTTCCGTAATCGAAAGATTTATGTGATACTGTTATCAACGACGCTGCCCTCGCTAACCTCTTCTCAGTTTCAAATAACTCTGCTATATTCCTCAAATTGAGGCCACTTAAAAAAAAATATGTTCCAATCACGTTAAAAGGGATCCTGATGGCCGGGCGTCCCCGTCCAGGCACCACCGCATCCAGTTGTTGAGGAACTCGGAGGAGGCTAGCTTGGACAACATCGTTGATGACGGTATCTTTTAGCGCGGACTACTCAGCCAAGCGCTCTATTATCTGATTAGGTCTGTCATGGGCATCCGATGCAGAAGTCTTCAGCAATTCTATCTGCTTCTGTAATTGTATGTTTTGTAGGACAATGTTAGGGAGTGCCTTGCCACATATTTTCCAGTAAGTTTTGTTGAGCTGATTTAAAAACTCAAGCAGTCCTAGAAGAAATGAGAAGAAATGAGTCGGTTTTCAAAGTGATCTTAAAGATGGCAAGATGGCGGCACGTGAAGACGCAGCAGCCCCTCGCTCTCCCTCGGTAAGTGATTATTCGTACTTCTTAGTTCTTAGTTCTTACTTTGTAGTTTGCGTATTTCCTGCTTCCTGCGTTCATCCCATTTTTTCTTTTGCACCTGATTACAAGTAGAGTCGACAAGATTTGCAAGACGTCTACAGAAGCGAGCCTCACGACACCATGGCTTCCTTACAAACCGAGGTAACCGAAGAGCCTGGACGACTCTGCCCCACCCGCTGACACGTCGGACTCAACCGCATCCTCTCGCCAGGAAAGGAGGTGCCGCAAGCGGTGTGAGAGGAAGCAAAAGAGGGGGAAGCGCGGAAGTGTCCACTCGAGGCTAGCAGCTAAACCTAACCGACCAACCCTACCATCCATCCCTCTGGCTAACGTAAGATCCCTGGACAATAAAATGGATCACTTGAGGCGTCTGAGGACAGTGAATCAAAATGTGAGTGACTGTTGTGTGCTTGTCTTCATTGAAACATAGCTAAATGACAACATCCCGGACTTTGCTTTACAACTGGAGCAGCTACCATGCTACCGAGCGGACCGAGCACTCGTAAACGGGGGAAAGATTCGGGGCGGTGGAGTCTGTGTTTACATCCGTGACGCATGGTGCCGAGACGCTGGGGTGGGATTCAAACACTTTTCCCTTCTGGCAGAGTTTATGATCATTAGGGCCAGTCCTTTCTACCTGCCGAGGGAACGCAGAGCCACCTGCTGTTTACATCCGTCCCACCTCAAGCAGCAATGACAGGAATGTAGCACTTAGCGAACAGTACCAGGACATCAGTGAGTGGCAGACAGCACACCCCGAAGGTGGATTCCTCATCCTTGCTGGAGATTTTAATCCCGCTAACCTCAGGGCTTTACTCCCAAAACGTCCTCCGCATGTTGATTTCCCAACAGGAGGACATGACACCTTGGAGCTTGGACCTGATCTACACCATCCGCATAGCCTACCCATCCCCCACCTTGGACTCTCTCGTCGCAGCGGTGTTATGCTAATGCCAGCTGACACACCAAGGCTGGAGGTCACCAGACCGGTTCGGTAGCATATACGGGTGTGGCCCGTTGGGGCCACTTCTACTCCTCCGGACTGCTTCGAAGAGACCGACTGGGAAATGTTCAAGCAGGCGGCCACACGGGTATCGAGGAGTATGCAGACACTGTAACTCCTTACATTGGCAAATTCGTTGACGATGTCACCCACACCCCATCCGTCGTTACCCGAGCAAACCAGAAGCCATGGATGACCGGGTATGTGCACTGGCTGCTGAGGACCATGGACAGAGCCAGGGACGAAACGGGCCAGAGAGCGGCAAGAGCCAACCTGGCGCCCGGCCTCAGGAAAGCTGAACGCAAATACACCAGCAAGTAGAACCGCCAATTTGAGAACATCCAGACCCTCACAGATTACAAACCTGTGCCACCGCTCTGCGAAGACAAAATCTCTCTGCTGAACAACCTCTACCCACGGTTTGAGGCCCAAAACAACACCCATCCAAAGAAAACACCACAAACCCGCGCGACCAAACTCTGTGCCTGTCTGCTGCCAGTGTGAAGAGAACACTCCACCATCAACACCGGCAAGGGAGTAGCCCCAGCTAATATCCCTGGTCAGAAGCTGATGGACTGTGGAGAGGATCTTAAGGACATCTTCGAAACCTCTCTGAGGCGAGCCAAATTTCCGTCATGCTTCACGTCCCCCGTCATCGTACCCGTGCCAAAGAAACCTGCCCCATCCAGTTACAAAGACTATCGCTCCGTGGCACTGACCCCATTCATCAAGTGCCTTGAACCAAACATCCCAGCTACCTTGGACCCTTACCAGTATGCATATCAGGCCAAATGCTCCGCAGAGGATGCAGTCTGCGCAGCTCTCCACCCAGCCGCACACCAGAGACTTATGGGAGAATGCTGTTCCTGGACTTCAGCTCAGAGTTCAACACCAGAATCCAGCGCAACAGCTGATCACCAAGCGACAACAGCTGGTGCTCAACACTTCCCTCTGCAACTGGCTGCTGGACTTCCCATGTGAGAGGACTCAAGCAGGAGGTGGCAACAACATCCGGAGCAGCAGCACACTCAGCACAGGGACCCTCCTGGGCTGCATGCTCAGTCCCCTGCTGACTCACAACTGCAAACATACCTACAGCACCAATAACATGGTGACGTTTGTGGACCACACAACTCCGGTGTTTCTCATCACCAAGGACAACTGGACCCTGACAGGAAGGAGGTCGACTGTCTAACCATGTGGTGCAGAAAGACCAAGATGCGGAGAAATTGAAAAGCTGACTGAAATCAAGGCTTTTGTAAGACAAGGTTCACTGTTAAAAACCCCAAACCCTCAAGAGTTCAAAGGGGGTTTACCTTCCAGTTGAGCAACATGGAATAGGCGCCTCAGCAGGTTTTGTACCCAGCAAGAACCTGCCACTAGTTCCATACTGTAGAGTGACTTCCTTTGTACCAAGACCTTTTGGATAGTGAAGCAGATGCAGCATTGTTTCTCCCAAACAACAGCAAGTGTTACGCAACCATGTTCAGGAGCTTCGGGGTAATCACCGGTCAGCAAAGAAAGTAGTATTCAAAGGGTTTTATTGCACGCCATTGAAGGAGCCGGTAATTGGCATTTGGTAAGAACGAGGACAGTCGTCTTTAAGACTGACTCGTGATCGGCGTTCTCAGGATCTCTTTTGGCCTGCAGACACTTGAGTGGTCTTTTCAGGTCCTTGAGCAGCAGAGTAGTCGCTCACGTAATGGTCATCGTACCAGTGGTCTCTTCCTCGCTCATAGCTGCTGGTGTAGTAGGCAAAAGTGCCGGGAGGATACTGGCCAGTCAGCAACTGGTAGTCGTAAGGATAGACGCCCCAGTATCCACCAGGCACGGGCCCTGATACAGGTAAGCTAGTAAGGCCTTGTGGAGAGGATTCTTGCATGCGTGAAGGAAGGAGGTAACCTTGCTCCTCAGTCTCACGTTGTGCGTGTCCCCTCTCAAAGACATCCTCATAGTGGGTGAGCTCTCCAGCCTGGTATTCTGGTTCTGGTGGACTCGTATATTGCGCTCCCCTGAACCGGGCTATTTCCTCACCCCCAGAGGAGAGACCGGGAGTAGATACGGCCCAGTCGATTTCTGGAAAAGAGAGCAAGCCGTAACATGGAATGAACACATGTAGCTCGTGTGTGTTTGGTTCGGTAGGGAGTACCTCCTTGGGCTGCAGGTCCGAGACTTAGAGCGCCAGCATTGTAAGAATGGACAGTTCTGTCCCCTCGCCGAGCAGGGCCAGAAGTAAAGCCAACAGATGCTCTCTGCTCTGTTTTTGGAGGCCTACGGTCTGTCTGGGAAGCCCCCAGATTAGGAGCAGCATTGGCATAATTACCATCTTGTGAAGCCCTGCCATCAAACTCTGCTGCAAGAGGAACAACGTTAAAAAGGAAAATTCAAACAGCCGGGTTTCACTGAAAAGAAATTAGCCTACCTTGCTTCACGGGGTTACAGCTGATCTCAATCAGCATCAGGGACAAGACCAAAGCCCTAAAATCCCCCCCCACCCCAAAAAAAAAAAAAAAAAAAAAAAAAAAAAAAAAGTGGAGAAAGAAAAAAATCAAACCGTTCTGTCAAAGGGAAACTCAGCATTTGAACATCTCTGCACCACACACCATGAAACACCGGCAATCATCATATTGGCAGCCACCAGCACCAGTAAAGAAGTGGTGACCCGTGAAGGATTTTATACAATTGTTGACAGGTCAAAGTTTAATGAGTTGATTGTGTGCACCTGTTAATCAAAGACCCTCAGCCACATTTGCTGATATTTTACAGGATCTGGGAAGGATATGAAGACTTTTGGTAAAGACAGTAAATTCAATGAATTGTGGTAGTTGATGTATGGCAAAGTGACAGATAGGCCTTTTTGTGTTGACACCAGCCTGGTGCAATTTTGTGACAGTGAATATGCAACCCGATCCCCTGTGTTAGGATTTTTTATTTATCTATGTGTATTTATTTTTATATAAGTAAACTGTAAATCCTTCTCTTCCCCTGTGAGTTGCCTTTGTTCATTGTGGTCAGTGTGAAAGTTCTGTCAGCAGCAACATGCAGGGCAGCAGTGTATTCAATTCAACCTATCAGGCAGAATCACATATATTCTTTGACTTTGATTCAGGCAAAACATAGCCGCAAACATCCCAAGCAGTTTATTGAATATCTGAATATCGAGTTGAATACATTTGATCAGTACTTCAATACTGCACAGCGCTTACGCTCAAATCACAAAATCGCTCACTAACTTTGAACATGTATGCAGAAATTAAAGCTCAGTGGTCTACTGCTCGGTCCTTGACAAGGTAGACCATGAAGATTTTCATCATGCATGCTTTGACTGCATTGACTGGGGGTTCTGAGGGAGTACTCAGAGGTTTTCACGTCATCTCTCACCTTCACTAAGGACTCTGTAGTGAATATGGTAATGAGGAAAACCTTGTAACTTATAAATAACCCTTACTAAGCTAATGTTCAACAGTAAGTACAGTACAACCGAACAAGATTCTTCTTCTTTCGCAGCTGCGCATGCATTGCGTATGAGTCAAAATCTCCACTCTGTAAAACAATACTCCGGGTTCAGTATAAAAGGTAACCGAAACGTTACTGGCTTACTGTAATTACAGTCACACCCAGTGTAAACATAAGAGCCTGTAACACGCGGAAGAGGATCAACGGCAGCAACTGCATGAAGAGGAAGTTACAGGTCAATGGTGAACATACTCTTGCTGCCACTTCGGCTTGGCTCTGGAGCGCTTGGGGTCATAGAACTGCAAGTACGGTTGGGAGTGTGTGTGCCCATCATCAGTTCCAAGTGGAACGCGCCCCAGGTGATCTTCATTCCTCTCTTCCCATCACTAAGTTGAAAGGTATTTGGACCCACTTGCTTTTCCGCTTGTACTGGTGGGGAGAATCTCAGGTGAGCCTTAGGTGCTGGCCAAGGAATCGTCATCCTCACTTTCTTTCCCTCCTGGAACCGAGGATCACGTGCAACACGCTTTGAGTCGGTATATAGATGCTTCATCTTGCTGTGGTTCCTCTTTACTGTGGCACGTAGTTCACAAGTGACGGCGTCACAGTTGGAGGCTGAGGTGGAATGTTCAGTTTCGTGCACCTTTTCAGTCCATGGAGCAGTAAGTCCTTAGAGTAGTTCACGGTGTGACGCAGAGGTGGTGGCATGTGTTGTTGATTGGTGTACCCAAAGCCGGGACAGCATGGCTTGGATTCAGGTGTAACGCTGTGATCAAAGTGTACCCTTACAGCAGTATCAGTTAGGACTGAGTATTGAGCCAAGCCCTCTATGATCTGCTCAGGTAGGTCGAGTGCATCCGATTCGTGGATTGTGTGTAATTCTATCTGGTTCCGTAATCGAAAGATTTATGTGATACTGTTATCAACGACGCTGCCCTCGCTAACCTCTTCTCAGTTTCAAATAACTCTGCTATATTCCTCAAATTGAGGCCACTTAAAAAAAAATATGTTCCAATCACGTTAAAAGGGATCCTGATGGCCGGGCGTCCCCGTCCAGGCACCACCGCATCCAGTTGTTGAGGAACTCGGAGGAGGCTAGCTTGGACAACATCGTTGATGACGGTATCTTTTAGCGCGGACTACTCAGCCAAGCGCTCTATTATCTGATTAGGTCTGTCATGGGCATCCGATGCAGAAGTCTTCAGCAATTCTATCTGCTTCTGTAATTGTATGTTTTGTAGGACAATGTTAGGGAGTGCCTTGCCACATATTTTCCAGTAAGTTTTGTTGAGCTGATTTAAAAACTCAAGCAGTCCTAGAAGAAATGAGAAGAAATGAGTCGGTTTTCAAAGTGATCTTAAAGATGGCAAGATGGCGGCACGTGAAGACGCAGCAGCCCCTCGCTCTCCCTCGGTAAGTGATTATTCGTACTTCTTAGTTCTTAGTTCTTACTTTGTAGTTTGCGTATTTCCTGCTTCCTGCGTTCATCCCATTTTTTCTTTTGCACCTGATTACAAGTAGAGTCGACAAGATTTGCAAGACGTCTACAGAAGCGAGCCTCACGACACCATGGCTTCCTTACAAACCGAGGTAACCGAAGAGCCTGGACGACTCTGCCCCACCCGCTGACACGTCGGACTCAACCGCATCCTCTCGCCAGGAAAGGAGGTGCCGCAAGCGGTGTGAGAGGAAGCAAAAGAGGGGGAAGCGCGGAAGTGTCCACTCGAGGCTAGCAGCTAAACCTAACCGACCAACCCTACCATCCATCCCTCTGGCTAACGTAAGATCCCTGGACAATAAAATGGATCACTTGAGGCGTCTGAGGACAGTGAATCAAAATGTGAGTGACTGTTGTGTGCTTGTCTTCATTGAAACATAGCTAAATGACAACATCCCGGACTTTGCTTTACAACTGGAGCAGCTACCATGCTACCGAGCGGACCGAGCACTCGTAAACGGGGGAAAGATTCGGGGCGGTGGAGTCTGTGTTTACATCCGTGACGCATGGTGCCGAGACGCTGGGGTGGGATTCAAACACTTTTCCCTTCTGGCAGAGTTTATGATCATTAGGGCCAGTCCTTTCTACCTGCCGAGGGAACGCAGAGCCACCTGCTGTTTACATCCGTCCCACCTCAAGCAGCAATGACAGGAATGTAGCACTTAGCGAACAGTACCAGGACATCAGTGAGTGGCAGACAGCACACCCCGAAGGTGGATTCCTCATCCTTGCTGGAGATTTTAATCCCGCTAACCTCAGGGCTTTACTCCCAAAACGTCCTCCGCATGTTGATTTCCCAACAGGAGGACATGACACCTTGGAGCTTGGACCTGATCTACACCATCCGCATAGCCTACCCATCCCCCACCTTGGACTCTCTCGTCGCAGCGGTGTTATGCTAATGCCAGCTGACACACCAAGGCTGGAGGTCACCAGACCGGTTCGGTAGCATATACGGGTGTGGCCCGTTGGGGCCACTTCTACTCCTCCGGACTGCTTCGAAGAGACCGACTGGGAAATGTTCAAGCAGGCGGCCACACGGGTATCGAGGAGTATGCAGACACTGTAACTCCTTACATTGGCAAATTCGTTGACGATGTCACCCACACCCCATCCGTCGTTACCCGAGCAAACCAGAAGCCATGGATGACCGGGTATGTGCACTGGCTGCTGAGGACCATGGACAGAGCCAGGGACGAAACGGGCCAGAGAGCGGCAAGAGCCAACCTGGCGCCCGGCCTCAGGAAAGCTGAACGCAAATACACCAGCAAGTAGAACCGCCAATTTGAGAACATCCAGACCCTCACAGATTACAAACCTGTGCCACCGCTCTGCGAAGACAAAATCTCTCTGCTGAACAACCTCTACCCACGGTTTGAGGCCCAAAACAACACCCATCCAAAGAAAACACCACAAACCCGCGCGACCAAACTCTGTGCCTGTCTGCTGCCAGTGTGAAGAGAACACTCCACCATCAACACCGGCAAGGGAGTAGCCCCAGCTAATATCCCTGGTCAGAAGCTGATGGACTGTGGAGAGGATCTTAAGGACATCTTCTAAACCTCTCTGAGGCGAGCCAAATTTCCGTCATGCTTCACGTCCCCCGTCATCGTACCCGTGCCAAAGAAACCTGCCCCATCCAGTTACAAAGACTATCGCTCCGTGGCACTGACCCCATTCATCAAGTGCCTTGAACCAAACATCCCAGCTACCTTGGACCCTTACCAGTATGCATATCAGGCCAAATGCTCCGCAGAGGATGCAGTCTGCGCAGCTCTCCACCCAGCCGCACACCAGAGACTTATGGGAGAATGCTGTTCCTGGACTTCAGCTCAGAGTTCAACACCAGAATCCAGCGCAACAGCTGATCACCAAGCGACAACAGCTGGTGCTCAACACTTCCCTCTGCAACTGGCTGCTGGACTTCCCATGTGAGAGGACTCAAGCAGGAGGTGGCAACAACATCCGGAGCAGCAGCACACTCAGCACAGGGACCCTCCTGGGCTGCATGCTCAGTCCCCTGCTGACTCACAACTGCAAACATACCTACAGCACCAATAACATGGTGACGTTTGTGGACCACACAACTCCGGTGTTTCTCATCACCAAGGACAACTGGACCCTGACAGGAAGGAGGTCGACTGTCTAACCATGTGGTGCAGAAAGACCAAGATGCGGAGAAATTGAAAAGCTGACTGAAATCAAGGCTTTTGTAAGACAAGGTTCACTGTTAAAAACCCCAAACCCTCAGAGTTCAAAGGGGGTTTACCTTCCAGTTGAGCAACATGGAATAGGCGCCTCAGCAGGTTTTGTACCCAGCAAGAACCTGCCACTAGTTCCATACTGTAGAGTGACTTCCTTTGTACCAAGACCTTTTGGATAGTGAAGCAGATGCAGCATTGTTTCTCCCAAACTACAGCAAGTGTCACGCAACCATGTTCAGGAGCTTGGGGGTAATCACCGGTCAGCAAAGAAAGTAGTATTCAAAGGGTTTTATTGCACGCCATTGAAGGAGCCGGTAATTGGCATTTGGTAAGAACGAGGACAGTCGTCTTTAAGACTGACTCGTGATCGGCGTTCTCAGGATCTCTTTTGGCCTGCAGACACTTGAGTGGTCTTTTCAGGTCCTTGAGCAGCAGAGTAGTCGCTCACGTAATGGTCATCGTACCAGTGGTCTCTTCCTCTCTCATAGCTGCTGGTGTAGTAGGCAAAAGTGCCGGGAGGATACTGGCCAGTCAGCAACTGGTAGTCGTAAGGATAGACGCCCCAGTATCCACCAGGCACGGGCCCTGATACAGGTAAGCTAGTAAGGCCTTGTGGAGAGGATTCTTGCATGCGTGAAGGAAGGAGGTAACCTTGCTCCTCAGTCTCACGTTGTGCGTGTCCCCTCTCAAAGACATCCTCATAGTGGGTGAGCTCTCCGGCCTGGTATTCTGGTTCTGGTGGACTCGTATATTGCGCTCCCCTGAACCGGGCTATTTCCTCACCCCCAGAGGAGAGACCGGGAGTAGATACGGCCCAGTCGATTTCTGGAAAAGAGAGCAAGCCGTAACATGGAATGAACACATGTAGCTCGTGTGTGTTTGGTTCGGTAGGGAGTACCTCCTTGGGCTGCAGGTCCGAGACTTAGAGCGCCAGCATTGTAAGAATGGACAGTTCTGTCCCCTCGCCGAGCAGGGCCAGAAGTAAAGCCAACAGATGCTCTCTGCTCTGTTTTTGGAGGCCTACGGTCTGTCTGGGAAGCCCCCAGATTAGGAGCAGCATTGGCATAATTACCATCTTGTGAAGCCCTGCCATCAAACTCTGCTGCAAGAGGAACAACGTTAAAAAGGAAAATTCAAACAGCCGGGTTTCACTGAAAAGAAATTAGCCTACCTTGCTTCACGGGGTTACAGCTGATCTCAATCAGCATCAGGGACAAGACCAAAGCCCTAAAATCCCCCCCCACCCCAAAAAAAAAAAAAAAAAAAAAAAAGTGGAGAAAGAAAAAAATCAAACCGTTCTGTCAAAGGGAAACTCAGCATTTGAACATCTCTGCACCACACACCATGAAACACCGGCAATCATCATATTGGCAGCCACCAGCACCAGTAAAGAAGTGGTGACCCGTGAAGGATTTTATACAATTGTTGACAGGTCAAAGTTTAATGAGTTGATTGTGTGCACCTGTTAATCAAAGACCCTCAGCCACATTTGCTGATATTTTACAGGATCTGGGAAGGATATGAAGACTTTTGGTAAAGACAGTAAATTCAATGAATTGTGGTAGTTGATGTATGGCAAAGTGACAGATAGGCCTTTTTGTGTTGACACCAGCCTGGTGCAATTTTGTGACAGTGAATATGCAACCCGATCCCCTGTGTTAGGATTTTTTGTTTATCTATGTGTATTTATTTTTATATAAGTAAACTGTAAATCCTTCTCTTCCCCTGTGAGTTGCCTTTGTTCATTGTGGTCAGTGTGAAAGTTCTGTCAGCAGCAACATGCAGGGCAGCAGTGTATTCAATTCAACCTATCAGGCAGAATCACATATATTCTTTGACTTTGATTCAGGCAAAACATAGCCGCAAACATCCCAAGCAGTTTATTGAATATCTGAATATCGAGTTGAATACATTTGATCAGTACTTCAATACTGCACAGCGCTTACGCTCAAATCACAAAATCGCTCACTAACTTTGAACATGTATGCAGAAATTAAAGCTCAGTGGTCTACTGCTCGGTCCTTGACAAGGTAGACCATGAAGATTTTCATCATGCATGCTTTGACTGCATTGACTGGGGGTTCTGAGGGAGTACTCAGAGGTTTTCACGTCATCTCTCACCTTCACTAAGGACTCTGTAGTGAATATGGTAATGAGGAAAACCTTGTAACTTATAAATAACCCTTACTAAGCTAATGTTCAACAGTAAGTACAGTACAACCGAACAAGATTCTTCTTCTTTCGCAGCTGCGCATGCATTGCGTATGAGTCAAAATCTCCACTCTGTAAAACAATACTCCGGGTTCAGTATAAAAGGTAACCGAAACGTTACTGGCTTACTGTAATTACAGTCACACCCAGTGTAAACATAAGAGCCTGTAACACGCGGAAGAGGATCAACGGCAGCAACTGCATGAAGAGGAAGTTACAGGTCAATGGTGAACATACTCTTGCTGCCACTTCGGCTTGGCTCTGGAGCGCTTGGGGTCATAGAACTGCAAGTACGGTTGGGAGTGTGTGTGCCCATCATCAGTTCCAAGTGGAACGCGCCCCAGGTGATCTTCATTCCTCTCTTCCCATCACTAAGTTGAAAGGTATTTGGACCCACTTGCTTTTCCGCTTGTACTGGTGGGGAGAATCTCAGGTGAGCCTTAGGTGCTGGCCAAGGAATCGTCATCCTCACTTTCTTTCCCTCCTGGAACCGAGGATCACGTGCAACACGCTTTGAGTCGGTATATAGATGCTTCATCTTGCTGTGGTTCCTCTTTACTGTGGCACGTAGTTCACAAGTGACGGCGTCACAGTTGGAGGCTGAGGTGGAATGTTCAGTTTCGTGCACCTTTTCAGTCCATGGAGCAGTAAGTCCTTAGAGTAGTTCACGGTGTGACACAGAGGTGGTGGCATGTGTTGTTGATTGGTGTACCCAAAGCCGGGACAGCATGGCTTGGATTCAGGTGTAACGCTGTGATCAAAGTGTACCCTTACAGCAGTATCAGTTAGGACTGAGTATTGAGCCAAGCCCTCTATGATCTGCTCAGGTAGGTCGAGTGCATCCGATTCGTGGATTGTGTGTAATTCTATCTGGTTCCGTAATCGAAAGATTTATGTGATACTGTTATCAACGACGCTGCCCTCGCTAACCTCTTCTCAGTTTCAAATAACTCTGCTATATTCCTCAAATTGAGGCCACTTAAAAAAAAATATGTTCCAATCACGTTAAAAGGGATCCTGATGGCCGGGCGTCCCCGTCCAGGCACCACCGCATCCAGTTGTTGAGGAACTCGGAGGAGGCTAGCTTGGACAACATCGTTGATGACGGTATCTTTTAGCGCGGACTACTCAGCCAAGCGCTCTATTATCTGATTAGGTCTGTCATGGGCATCCGATGCAGAAGTCTTCAGCAATTCTATCTGCTTCTGTAATTGTATGTTTTGTAGGACAATGTTAGGGAGTGCCTTGCCACATATTTTCCAGTAAGTTTTGTTGAGCTGATTTAAAAACTCAAGCAGTCCTAGAAGAAATGAGAAGAAATGAGTCGGTTTTCAAAGTGATCTTAAAGATGGCAAGATGGCGGCACGTGAAGACGCAGCAGCCCCTCGCTCTCCCTCGGTAAGTGATTATTCGTACTTCTTAGTTCTTAGTTCTTACTTTGTAGTTTGCGTATTTCCTGCTTCCTGCGTTCATCCCATTTTTTCTTTTGCACCTGATTACAAGTAGAGTCGACAAGATTTGCAAGACGTCTACAGAAGCGAGCCTCACGACACCATGGCTTCCTTACAAACCGAGGTAACCGAAGAGCCTGGACGACTCTGCCCCACCCGCTGACACGTCGGACTCAACCGCATCCTCTCGCCAGGAAAGGAGGTGCCGCAAGCGGTGTGAGAGGAAGCAAAAGAGGGGGAAGCGCGGAAGTGTCCACTCGAGGCTAGCAGCTAAACCTAACCGACCAACCCTACCATCCATCCCTCTGGCTAACGTAAGATCCCTGGACAATAAAATGGATCACTTGAGGCGTCTGAGGACAGTGAATCAAAATGTGAGTGACTGTTGTGTGCTTGTCTTCATTGAAACATAGCTAAATGACAACATCCCGGACTTTGCTTTACAACTGGAGCAGCTACCATGCTACCGAGCGGACCGAGCACTCGTAAACGGGGGAAAGATTCGGGGCGGTGGAGTCTGTGTTTACATCCGTGACGCATGGTGCCGAGACGCTGGGGTGGGATTCAAACACTTTTCCCTTCTGGCAGAGTTTATGATCATTAGGGCCAGTCCTTTCTACCTGCCGAGGGAACGCAGAGCCACCTGCTGTTTACATCCGTCCCACCTCAAGCAGCAATGACAGGAATGTAGCACTTAGCGAACAGTACCAGGACATCAGTGAGTGGCAGACAGCACACCCCGAAGGTGGATTCCTCATCCTTGCTGGAGATTTTAATCCCGCTAACCTCAGGGCTTTACTCCCAAAACGTCCTCCGCATGTTGATTTCCCAACAGGAGGACATGACACCTTGGAGCTTGGACCTGATCTACACCATCCGCATAGCCTACCCATCCCCCACCTTGGACTCTCTCGTCGCAGCGGTGTTATGCTAATGCCAGCTGACACACCAAGGCTGGAGGTCACCAGACCGGTTCGGTAGCATATACGGGTGTGGCCCGTTGGGGCCACTTCTACTCCTCCGGACTGCTTCGAAGAGACCGACTGGGAAATGTTCAAGCAGGCGGCCACACGGGTATCGAGGAGTATGCAGACACTGTAACTCCTTACATTGGCAAATTCGTTGACGATGTCACCCACACCCCATCCGTCGTTACCCGAGCAAACCAGAAGCCATGGATGACCGGGTATGTGCACTGGCTGCTGAGGACCATGGACAGAGCCAGGGACGAAACGGGCCAGAGAGCGGCAAGAGCCAACCTGGCGCCCGGCCTCAGGAAAGCTGAACGCAAATACACCAGCAAGTAGAACCGCCAATTTGAGAACATCCAGACCCTCACAGATTACAAACCTGTGCCACCGCTCTGCGAAGACAAAATCTCTCTGCTGAACAACCTCTACCCACGGTTTGAGGCCCAAAACAACACCCATCCAAAGAAAACACCACAAACCCGCGCGACCAAACTCTGTGCCTGTCTGCTGCCAGTGTGAAGAGAACACTCCACCATCAACACCGGCAAGGGAGTAGCCCCAGCTAATATCCCTGGTCAGAAGCTGATGGACTGTGGAGAGGATCTTAAGGACATCTTCTAAACCTCTCTGAGGCGAGCCAAATTTCCGTCATGCTTCACGTCCCCCGTCATCGTACCCGTGCCAAAGAAACCTGCCCCATCCAGTTACAAAGACTATCGCTCCGTGGCACTGACCCCATTCATCAAGTGCCTTGAACCAAACATCCCAGCTACCTTGGACCCTTACCAGTATGCATATCAGGCCAAATGCTCCGCAGAGGATGCAGTCTGCGCAGCTCTCCACCCAGCCGCACACCAGAGACTTATGGGAGAATGCTGTTCCTGGACTTCAGCTCAGAGTTCAACACCAGAATCCAGCGCAACAGCTGATCACCAAGCGACAACAGCTGGTGCTCAACACTTCCCTCTGCAACTGGCTGCTGGACTTCCCATGTGAGAGGACTCAAGCAGGAGGTGGCAACAACATCCGGAGCAGCAGCACACTCAGCACAGGGACCCTCCTGGGCTGCATGCTCAGTCCCCTGCTGACTCACAACTGCAAACATACCTACAGCACCAATAACATGGTGACGTTTGTGGACCACACAACTCCGGTGTTTCTCATCACCAAGGACAACTGGACCCTGACAGGAAGGAGGTCGACTGTCTAACCATGTGGTGCAGAAAGACCAAGATGCGGAGAAATTGAAAAGCTGACTGAAATCAAGGCTTTTGTAAGACAAGGTTCACTGTTAAAAACCCCAAACCCTCAGAGTTCAAAGGGGGTTTACCTTCCAGTTGAGCAACATGGAATAGGCGCCTCAGGTTTTGTACCCAGCAAGAACCTGCCACTAGTTCCATACTGTAGAGTGACTTCCTTTGTACCAAGACCTTTTGGATAGTGAAGCAGATGCAGCATTGTTTCTCCCAAACTACAGCAAGTGTCACGCAACCATGTTCAGGAGCTTGGGGGTAATCACCGGTCAGCAAAGAAAGTAGTATTCAAAGGGTTTTATTGCACGCCATTGAAGGAGCCGGTAATTGGCATTTGGTAAGAACGAGGACAGTCGTCTTTAAGACTGACTCGTGATCGGCGTTCTCAGGATCTCTTTTGGCCTGCAGACACTTGAGTGGTCTTTTCAGGTCCTTGAGCAGCAGAGTAGTCGCTCACGTAATGGTCATCGTACCAGTGGTCTCTTCCTCTCTCATAGCTGCTGGTGTAGTAGGCAAAAGTGCCGGGAGGATACTGGCCAGTCAGCAACTGGTAGTCGTAAGGATAGACGCCCCAGTATCCACCAGGCACGGGCCCTGATACAGGTAAGCTAGTAAGGCCTTGTGGAGAGGATTCTTGCATGCGTGAAGGAAGGAGGTAACCTTGCTCCTCAGTCTCACGTTGTGCGTGTCCCCTCTCAAAGACATCCTCATAGTGGGTGAGCTCTCCGGCCTGGTATTCTGGTTCTGGTGGACTCGTATATTGCGCTCCCCTGAACCGGGCTATTTCCTCACCCCCAGAGGAGAGACCGGGAGTAGATACGGCCCAGTCGATTTCTGGAAAAGAGAGCAAGCCGTAACATGGAATGAACACATGTAGCTCGTGTGTGTTTGGTTCGGTAGGGAGTACCTCCTTGGGCTGCAGGTCCGAGACTTAGAGCGCCAGCATTGTAAGAATGGACAGTTCTGTCCCCTCGCCGAGCAGGGCCAGAAGTAAAGCCAACAGATGCTCTCTGCTCTGTTTTTGGAGGCCTACGGTCTGTCTGGGAAGCCCCCAGATTAGGAGCAGCATTGGCATAATTACCATCTTGTGAAGCCCTGCCATCAAACTCTGCTGCAAGAGGAACAACGTTAAAAAGGAAAATTCAAACAGCCGGGTTTCACTGAAAAGAAATTAGCCTACCTTGCTTCACGGGGTTACAGCTGATCTCAATCAGCATCAGGGACAAGACCAAAGCCCTAAAATCCCCCCCCACCCCAAAAAAAAAAAAAAAAAAAAAAAAAGTGGAGAAAGAAAAAAATCAAACCGTTCTGTCAAAGGGAAACTCAGCATTTGAACATCTCTGCACCACACACCATGAAACACCGGCAATCATCATATTGGCAGCCACCAGCACCAGTAAAGAAGTGGTGACCCGTGAAGGATTTTATACAATTGTTGACAGGTCAAAGTTTAATGAGTTGATTGTGTGCACCTGTTAATCAAAGACCCTCAGCCACATTTGCTGATATTTTACAGGATCTGGGAAGGATATGAAGACTTTTGGTAAAGACAGTAAATTCAATGAATTGTGGTAGTTGATGTATGGCAAAGTGACAGATAGGCCTTTTTGTGTTGACACCAGCCTGGTGCAATTTTGTGACAGTGAATATGCAACCCGATCCCCTGTGTTAGGATTTTTTGTTTATCTATGTGTATTTATTTTTATATAAGTAAACTGTAAATCCTTCTCTTCCCCTGTGAGTTGCCTTTGTTCATTGTGGTCAGTGTGAAAGTTCTGTCAGCAGCAACATGCAGGGCAGCAGTGTATTCAATTCAACCTATCAGGCAGAATCACATATATTCTTTGACTTTGATTCAGGCAAAACATAGCCGCAAACATCCCAAGCAGTTTATTGAATATCTGAATATCGAGTTGAATACATTTGATCAGTACTTCAATACTGCACAGCGCTTACGCTCAAATCACAAAATCGCTCACTAACTTTGAACATGTATGCAGAAATTAAAGCTCAGTGGTCTACTGCTCGGTCCTTGACAAGGTAGACCATGAAGATTTTCATCATGCATGCTTTGACTGCATTGACTGGGGGTTCTGAGGGAGTACTCAGAGGTTTTCACGTCATCTCTCACCTTCACTAAGGACTCTGTAGTGAATATGGTAATGAGGAAAACCTTGTAACTTATAAATAACCCTTACTAAGCTAATGTTCAACAGTAAGTACAGTACAACCGAACAAGATTCTTCTTCTTTCGCAGCTGCGCATGCATTGCGTATGAGTCAAAATCTCCACTCTGTAAAACAATACTCCGGGTTCAGTATAAAAGGTAACCGAAACGTTACTGGCTTACTGTAATTACAGTCACACCCAGTGTAAACATAAGAGCCTGTAACACGCGGAAGAGGATCAACGGCAGCAACTGCATGAAGAGGAAGTTACAGGTCAATGGTGAACATACTCTTGCTGCCACTTCGGCTTGGCTCTGGAGCGCTTGGGGTCATAGAACTGCAAGTACGGTTGGGAGTGTGTGTGCCCATCATCAGTTCCAAGTGGAACGCGCCCCAGGTGATCTTCATTCCTCTCTTCCCATCACTAAGTTGAAAGGTATTTGGACCCACTTGCTTTTCCGCTTGTACTGGTGGGGAGAATCTCAGGTGAGCCTTAGGTGCTGGCCAAGGAATCGTCATCCTCACTTTCTTTCCCTCCTGGAACCGAGGATCACGTGCAACACGCTTTGAGTCGGTATATAGATGCTTCATCTTGCTGTGGTTCCTCTTTACTGTGGCACGTAGTTCACAAGTGACGGCGTCACAGTTGGAGGCTGAGGTGGAATGTTCAGTTTCGTGCACCTTTTCAGTCCATGGAGCAGTAAGTCCTTAGAGTAGTTCACGGTGTGACGCAGAGGTGGTGGCATGTGTTGTTGATTGGTGTACCCAAAGCCGGGACAGCATGGCTTGGATTCAGGTGTAACGCTGTGATCAAAGTGTACCCTTACAGCAGTATCAGTTAGGACTGAGTATTGAGCCAAGCCCTCTATGATCTGCTCAGGTAGGTCGAGTGCATCCGATTCGTGGATTGTGTGTAATTCTATCTGGTTCCGTAATCGAAAGATTTATGTGATACTGTTATCAACGACGCTGCCCTCGCTAACCTCTTCTCAGTTTCAAATAACTCTGCTATATTCCTCAAATTGAGGCCACTTAAAAAAAAATATGTTCCAATCACGTTAAAAGGGATCCTGATGGCCGGGCGTCCCCGTCCAGGCACCACCGCATCCAGTTGTTGAGGAACTCGGAGGAGGCTAGCTTGGACAACATCGTTGATGACGGTATCTTTTAGCGCGGACTACTCAGCCAAGCGCTCTATTATCTGATTAGGTCTGTCATGGGCATCCGATGCAGAAGTCTTCAGCAATTCTATCTGCTTCTGTAATTGTATGTTTTGTAGGACAATGTTAGGGAGTGCCTTGCCACATATTTTCCAGTAAGTTTTGTTGAGCTGATTTAAAAACTCAAGCAGTCCTAGAAGAAATGAGAAGAAATGAGTCGGTTTTCAAAGTGATCTTAAAGATGGCAAGATGGCGGCACGTGAAGACGCAGCAGCCCCTCGCTCTCCCTCGGTAAGTGATTATTCGTACTTCTTAGTTCTTAGTTCTTACTTTGTAGTTTGCGTATTTCCTGCTTCCTGCGTTCATCCCATTTTTTCTTTTGCACCTGATTACAAGTAGAGTCGACAAGATTTGCAAGACGTCTACAGAAGCGAGCCTCACGACACCATGGCTTCCTTACAAACCGAGGTAACCGAAGAGCCTGGACGACTCTGCCCCACCCGCTGACACGTCGGACTCAACCGCATCCTCTCGCCAGGAAAGGAGGTGCCGCAAGCGGTGTGAGAGGAAGCAAAAGAGGGGGAAGCGCGGAAGTGTCCACTCGAGGCTAGCAGCTAAACCTAACCGACCAACCCTACCATCCATCCCTCTGGCTAACGTAAGATCCCTGGACAATAAAATGGATCACTTGAGGCGTCTGAGGACAGTGAATCAAAATGTGAGTGACTGTTGTGTGCTTGTCTTCATTGAAACATAGCTAAATGACAACATCCCGGACTTTGCTTTACAACTGGAGCAGCTACCATGCTACCGAGCGGACCGAGCACTCGTAAACGGGGGAAAGATTCGGGGCGGTGGAGTCTGTGTTTACATCCGTGACGCATGGTGCCGAGACGCTGGGGTGGGATTCAAACACTTTTCCCTTCTGGCAGAGTTTATGATCATTAGGGCCAGTCCTTTCTACCTGCCGAGGGAACGCAGAGCCACCTGCTGTTTACATCCGTCCCACCTCAAGCAGCAATGACAGGAATGTAGCACTTAGCGAACAGTACCAGGACATCAGTGAGTGGCAGACAGCACACCCCGAAGGTGGATTCCTCATCCTTGCTGGAGATTTTAATCCCGCTAACCTCAGGGCTTTACTCCCAAAACGTCCTCCGCATGTTGATTTCCCAACAGGAGGACATGACACCTTGGAGCTTGGACCTGATCTACACCATCCGCATAGCCTACCCATCCCCCACCTTGGACTCTCTCGTCGCAGCGGTGTTATGCTAATGCCAGCTGACACACCAAGGCTGGAGGTCACCAGACCGGTTCGGTAGCATATACGGGTGTGGCCCGTTGGGGCCACTTCTACTCCTCCGGACTGCTTCGAAGAGACCGACTGGGAAATGTTCAAGCAGGCGGCCACACGGGTATCGAGGAGTATGCAGACACTGTAACTCCTTACATTGGCAAATTCGTTGACGATGTCACCCACACCCCATCCGTCGTTACCCGAGCAAACCAGAAGCCATGGATGACCGGGTATGTGCACTGGCTGCTGAGGACCATGGACAGAGCCAGGGACGAAACGGGCCAGAGAGCGGCAAGAGCCAACCTGGCGCCCGGCCTCAGGAAAGCTGAACGCAAATACACCAGCAAGTAGAACCGCCAATTTGAGAACATCCAGACCCTCACAGATTACAAACCTGTGCCACCGCTCTGCGAAGACAAAATCTCTCTGCTGAACAACCTCTACCCACGGTTTGAGGCCCAAAACAACACCCATCCAAAGAAAACACCACAAACCCGCGCGACCAAACTCTGTGCCTGTCTGCTGCCAGTGTGAAGAGAACACTCCACCATCAACACCGGCAAGGGAGTAGCCCCAGCTAATATCCCTGGTCAGAAGCTGATGGACTGTGGAGAGGATCTTAAGGACATCTTCTAAACCTCTCTGAGGCGAGCCAAATTTCCGTCATGCTTCACGTCCCCCGTCATCGTACCCGTGCCAAAGAAACCTGCCCCATCCAGTTACAAAGACTATCGCTCCGTGGCACTGACCCCATTCATCAAGTGCCTTGAACCAAACATCCCAGCTACCTTGGACCCTTACCAGTATGCATATCAGGCCAAATGCTCCGCAGAGGATGCAGTCTGCGCAGCTCTCCACCCAGCCGCACACCAGAGACTTATGGGAGAATGCTGTTCCTGGACTTCAGCTCAGAGTTCAACACCAGAATCCAGCGCAACAGCTGATCACCAAGCGACAACAGCTGGTGCTCAACACTTCCCTCTGCAACTGGCTGCTGGACTTCCCATGTGAGAGGACTCAAGCAGGAGGTGGCAACAACATCCGGAGCAGCAGCACACTCAGCACAGGGACCCTCCTGGGCTGCATGCTCAGTCCCCTGCTGACTCACAACTGCAAACATACCTACAGCACCAATAACATGGTGACGTTTGTGGACCACACAACTCCGGTGTTTCTCATCACCAAGGACAACTGGACCCTGACAGGAAGGAGGTCGACTGTCTAACCATGTGGTGCAGAAAGACCAAGATGCGGAGAAATTGAAAAGCTGACTGAAATCAAGGCTTTTGTAAGACAAGGTTCACTGTTAAAAACCCCAAACCCTCAGAGTTCAAAGGGGGTTTACCTTCCAGTTGAGCAACATGGAATAGGCGCCTCAGCAGGTTTTGTACCCAGCAAGAACCTGCCACTAGTTCCATACTGTAGAGTGACTTCCTTTGTACCAAGACCTTTTGGATAGTGAAGCAGATGCAGCATTGTTTCTCCCAAACTACAGCAAGTGTCACGCAACCATGTTCAGGAGCTTGGGGGTAATCACCGGTCAGCAAAGAAAGTAGTATTCAAAGGGTTTTATTGCACGCCATTGAAGGAGCCGGTAATTGGCATTTGGTAAGAACGAGGACAGTCGTCTTTAAGACTGACTCGTGATCGGCGTTCTCAGGATCTCTTTTGGCCTGCAGACACTTGAGTGGTCTTTTCAGGTCCTTGAGCAGCAGAGTAGTCGCTCACGTAATGGTCATCGTACCAGTGGTCTCTTCCTCTCTCATAGCTGCTGGTGTAGTAGGCAAAAGTGCCGGGAGGATACTGGCCAGTCAGCAACTGGTAGTCGTAAGGATAGACGCCCCAGTATCCACCAGGCACGGGCCCTGATACAGGTAAGCTAGTAAGGCCTTGTGGAGAGGATTCTTGCATGCGTGAAGGAAGGAGGTAACCTTGCTCCTCAGTCTCACGTTGTGCGTGTCCCCTCTCAAAGACATCCTCATAGTGGGTGAGCTCTCCGGCCTGGTATTCTGGTTCTGGTGGACTCGTATATTGCGCTCCCCTGAACCGGGCTATTTCCTCACCCCCAGAGGAGAGACCGGGAGTAGATACGGCCCAGTCGATTTCTGGAAAAGAGAGCAAGCCGTAACATGGAATGAACACATGTAGCTCGTGTGTGTTTGGTTCGGTAGGGAGTACCTCCTTGGGCTGCAGGTCCGAGACTTAGAGCGCCAGCATTGTAAGAATGGACAGTTCTGTCCCCTCGCCGAGCAGGGCCAGAAGTAAAGCCAACAGATGCTCTCTGCTCTGTTTTTGGAGGCCTACGGTCTGTCTGGGAAGCCCCCAGATTAGGAGCAGCATTGGCATAATTACCATCTTGTGAAGCCCTGCCATCAAACTCTGCTGCAAGAGGAACAACGTTAAAAAGGAAAATTCAAACAGCCGGGTTTCACTGAAAAGAAATTAGCCTACCTTGCTTCACGGGGTTACAGCTGATCTCAATCAGCATCAGGGACAAGACCAAAGCCCTAAAATCCCCCCCCACCCCAAAAAAAAAAAAAAAAAAAAAAAAAAAAGTGGAGAAAGAAAAAAATCAAACCGTTCTGTCAAAGGGAAACTCAGCATTTGAACATCTCTGCACCACACACCATGAAACACCGGCAATCATCATATTGGCAGCCACCAGCACCAGTAAAGAAGTGGTGACCCGTGAAGGATTTTATACAATTGTTGACAGGTCAAAGTTTAATGAGTTGATTGTGTGCACCTGTTAATCAAAGACCCTCAGCCACATTTGCTGATATTTTACAGGATCTGGGAAGAATATGAAGACTTTTGGTAAAGACAGTAAATTCAATGAATTGTGGTAGTTGATGTATGGCAAAGTGACAGATAGGCCTTTTTGTGTTGACACCAGCCTGGTGCAATTTTGTGACAGTGAATATGCAACCCGATCCCCTGTGTTAGGATTTTTTGTTTATCTATGTGTATTTATTTTTATATAAGTAAACTGTAAATCCTTCTCTTCCCCTGTGAGTTGCCTTTGTTCATTGTGGTCAGTGTGAAAGTTCTGTCAGCAGCAACATGCAGGGCAGCAGTGTATTCAATTCAACCTATCAGGCAGAATCACATATATTCTTTGACTTTGATTCAGGCAAAACATAGCCGCAAACATCCCAAGCAGTTTATTGAATATCTGAATATCGAGTTGAATACATTTGATCAGTACTTCAATACTGCACAGCGCTTACGCTCAAATCACAAAATCGCTCACTAACTTTGAACATGTATGCAGAAATTAAAGCTCAGTGGTCTACTGCTCGGTCCTTGACAAGGTAGACCATGAAGATTTTCATCATGCATGCTTTGACTGCATTGACTGGGGGTTCTGAGGGAGTACTCAGAGGTTTTCACGTCATCTCTCACCTTCACTAAGGACTCTGTAGTGAATATGGTAATGAGGAAAACCTTGTAACTTATAAATAACCCTTACTAAGCTAATGTTCAACAGTAAGTACAGTACAACCGAACAAGATTCTTCTTCTTTCGCAGCTGCGCATGCATTGCGTATGAGTCAAAATCTCCACTCTGTAAAACAATACTCCGGGTTCAGTATAAAAGGTAACCGAAACGTTACTGGCTTACTGTAATTACAGTCACACCCAGTGTAAACATAAGAGCCTGTAACACGCGGAAGAGGATCAACGGCAGCAACTGCATGAAGAGGAAGTTACAGGTCAATGGTGAACATACTCTTGCTGCCACTTCGGCTTGGCTCTGGAGCGCTTGGGGTCATAGAACTGCAAGTACGGTTGGGAGTGTGTGTGCCCATCATCAGTTCCAAGTGGAACGCGCCCCAGGTGATCTTCATTCCTCTCTTCCCATCACTAAGTTGAAAGGTATTTGGACCCACTTGCTTTTCCGCTTGTACTGGTGGGGAGAATCTCAGGTGAGCCTTAGGTGCTGGCCAAGGAATCGTCATCCTCACTTTCTTTCCCTCCTGGAACCGAGGATCACGTGCAACACGCTTTGAGTCGGTATATAGATGCTTCATCTTGCTGTGGTTCCTCTTTACTGTGGCACGTAGTTCACAAGTGACGGCGTCACAGTTGGAGGCTGAGGTGGAATGTTCAGTTTCGTGCACCTTTTCAGTCCATGGAGCAGTAAGTCCTTAGAGTAGTTCACGGTGTGACGCAGAGGTGGTGGCATGTGTTGTTGATTGGTGTACCCAAAGCCGGGACAGCATGGCTTGGATTCAGGTGTAACGCTGTGATCAAAGTGTACCCTTACAGCAGTATCAGTTAGGACTGAGTATTGAGCCAAGCCCTCTATGATCTGCTCAGGTAGGTCGAGTGCATCCGATTCGTGGATTGTGTGTAATTCTATCTGGTTCCGTAATCGAAAGATTTATGTGATACTGTTATCAACGACGCTGCCCTCGCTAACCTCTTCTCAGTTTCAAATAACTCTGCTATATTCCTCAAATTGAGGCCACTTAAAAAAAAATATGTTCCAATCACGTTAAAAGGGATCCTGATGGCCGGGCGTCCCCGTCCAGGCACCACCGCATCCAGTTGTTGAGGAACTCGGAGGAGGCTAGCTTGGACAACATCGTTGATGACGGTATCTTTTAGCGCGGACTACTCAGCCAAGCGCTCTATTATCTGATTAGGTCTGTCATGGGCATCCGATGCAGAAGTCTTCAGCAATTCTATCTGCTTCTGTAATTGTATGTTTTGTAGGACAATGTTAGGGAGTGCCTTGCCACATATTTTCCAGTAAGTTTTGTTGAGCTGATTTAAAAACTCAAGCAGTCCTAGAAGAAATGAGAAGAAATGAGTCGGTTTTCAAAGTGATCTTAAAGATGGCAAGATGGCGGCACGTGAAGACGCAGCAGCCCCTCGCTCTCCCTCGGTAAGTGATTATTCGTACTTCTTAGTTCTTAGTTCTTACTTTGTAGTTTGCGTATTTCCTGCTTCCTGCGTTCATCCCATTTTTTCTTTTGCACCTGATTACAAGTAGAGTCGACAAGATTTGCAAGACGTCTACAGAAGCGAGCCTCACGACACCATGGCTTCCTTACAAACCGAGGTAACCGAAGAGCCTGGACGACTCTGCCCCACCCGCTGACACGTCGGACTCAACCGCATCCTCTCGCCAGGAAAGGAGGTGCCGCAAGCGGTGTGAGAGGAAGCAAAAGAGGGGGAAGCGCGGAAGTGTCCACTCGAGGCTAGCAGCTAAACCTAACCGACCAACCCTACCATCCATCCCTCTGGCTAACGTAAGATCCCTGGACAATAAAATGGATCACTTGAGGCGTCTGAGGACAGTGAATCAAAATGTGAGTGACTGTTGTGTGCTTGTCTTCATTGAAACATAGCTAAATGACAACATCCCGGACTTTGCTTTACAACTGGAGCAGCTACCATGCTACCGAGCGGACCGAGCACTCGTAAACGGGGGAAAGATTCGGGGCGGTGGAGTCTGTGTTTACATCCGTGACGCATGGTGCCGAGACGCTGGGGTGGGATTCAAACACTTTTCCCTTCTGGCAGAGTTTATGATCATTAGGGCCAGTCCTTTCTACCTGCCGAGGGAACGCAGAGCCACCTGCTGTTTACATCCGTCCCACCTCAAGCAGCAATGACAGGAATGTAGCACTTAGCGAACAGTACCAGGACATCAGTGAGTGGCAGACAGCACACCCCGAAGGTGGATTCCTCATCCTTGCTGGAGATTTTAATCCCGCTAACCTCAGGGCTTTACTCCCAAAACGTCCTCCGCATGTTGATTTCCCAACAGGAGGACATGACACCTTGGAGCTTGGACCTGATCTACACCATCCGCATAGCCTACCCATCCCCCACCTTGGACTCTCTCGTCGCAGCGGTGTTATGCTAATGCCAGCTGACACACCAAGGCTGGAGGTCACCAGACCGGTTCGGTAGCATATACGGGTGTGGCCCGTTGGGGCCACTTCTACTCCTCCGGACTGCTTCGAAGAGACCGACTGGGAAATGTTCAAGCAGGCGGCCACACGGGTATCGAGGAGTATGCAGACACTGTAACTCCTTACATTGGCAAATTCGTTGACGATGTCACCCACACCCCATCCGTCGTTACCCGAGCAAACCAGAAGCCATGGATGACCGGGTATGTGCACTGGCTGCTGAGGACCATGGACAGAGCCAGGGACGAAACGGGCCAGAGAGCGGCAAGAGCCAACCTGGCGCCCGGCCTCAGGAAAGCTGAACGCAAATACACCAGCAAGTAGAACCGCCAATTTGAGAACATCCAGACCCTCACAGATTACAAACCTGTGCCACCGCTCTGCGAAGACAAAATCTCTCTGCTGAACAACCTCTACCCACGGTTTGAGGCCCAAAACAACACCCATCCAAAGAAAACACCACAAACCCGCGCGACCAAACTCTGTGCCTGTCTGCTGCCAGTGTGAAGAGAACACTCCACCATCAACACCGGCAAGGGAGTAGCCCCAGCTAATATCCCTGGTCAGAAGCTGATGGACTGTGGAGAGGATCTTAAGGACATCTTCTAAACCTCTCTGAGGCGAGCCAAATTTCCGTCATGCTTCACGTCCCCCGTCATCGTACCCGTGCCAAAGAAACCTGCCCCATCCAGTTACAAAGACTATCGCTCCGTGGCACTGACCCCATTCATCAAGTGCCTTGAACCAAACATCCCAGCTACCTTGGACCCTTACCAGTATGCATATCAGGCCAAATGCTCCGCAGAGGATGCAGTCTGCGCAGCTCTCCACCCAGCCGCACACCAGAGACTTATGGGAGAATGCTGTTCCTGGACTTCAGCTCAGAGTTCAACACCAGAATCCAGCGCAACAGCTGATCACCAAGCGACAACAGCTGGTGCTCAACACTTCCCTCTGCAACTGGCTGCTGGACTTCCCATGTGAGAGGACTCAAGCAGGAGGTGGCAACAACATCCGGAGCAGCAGCACACTCAGCACAGGGACCCTCCTGGGCTGCATGCTCAGTCCCCTGCTGACTCACAACTGCAAACATACCTACAGCACCAATAACATGGTGACGTTTGTGGACCACACAACTCCGGTGTTTCTCATCACCAAGGACAACTGGACCCTGACAGGAAGGAGGTCGACTGTCTAACCATGTGGTGCAGAAAGACCAAGATGCGGAGAAATTGAAAAGCTGACTGAAATCAAGGCTTTTGTAAGACAAGGTTCACTGTTAAAAACCCCAAACCCTCAGAGTTCAAAGGGGGTTTACCTTCCAGTTGAGCAACATGGAATAGGCGCCTCAGCAGGTTTTGTACCCAGCAAGAACCTGCCACTAGTTCCATACTGTAGAGTGACTTCCTTTGTACCAAGACCTTTTGGATAGTGAAGCAGATGCAGCATTGTTTCTCCCAAACTACAGCAAGTGTTACGCAACCATGTTCAGGAGCTTGGGGGTAATCACCGGTCAGCAAAGAAAGTAGTATTCAAAGGGTTTTATTGCACGCCATTGAAGGAGCCGGTAATTGGCATTTGGTAAGAACGAGGACAGTCGTCTTTAAGACTGACTCGTGATCGGCGTTCTCAGGATCTCTTTTGGCCTGCAGACACTTGAGTGGTCTTTTCAGGTCCTTGAGCAGCAGAGTAGTCGCTCACGTAATGGTCATCGTACCAGTGGTCTCTTCCTCGCTCATAGCTGCTGGTGTAGTAGGCAAAAGTGCCGGGAGGATACTGGCCAGTCAGCAACTGGTAGTCGTAAGGATAGACGCCCCAGTATCCACCAGGCACGGGCCCTGATACAGGTAAGCTAGTAAGGCCTTGTGGAGAGGATTCTTGCATGCGTGAAGGAAGGAGGTAACCTTGCTCCTCAGTCTCACGTTGTGCGTGTCCCCTCTCAAAGACATCCTCATAGTGGGTGAGCTCTCCGGCCTGGTATTCTGGTTCTGGTGGACTCATATATTGCGCTCCCCTGAACCGGGCTATTTCCTCACCCCCAGAGGAGAGACCGGGAGTAGATACGGCCCAGTCGATTTCTGGAAAAGAGAGCAAGCCGTAACATGGAATGAACACATGTAGCTCGTGTGTGTTTGGTTCGGTAGGGAGTACCTCCTTGGGCTGCAGGTCCGAGACTTAGAGCGCCAGCATTGTAAGAATGGACAGTTCTGTCCCCTCGCCGAGCAGGGCCAGAAGTAAAGCCAACAGATGCTCTCTGCTCTGTTTTTGGAGGCCTACGGTCTGTCTGGGAAGCCCCCAGATTAGGAGCAGCATTGGCATAATTACCATCTTGTGAAGCCCTGCCATCAAACTCTGCTGCAAGAGGAACAACGTTAAAAAGGAAAATTCAAACAGCCGGGTTTCACTGAAAAGAAATTAGCCTACCTTGCTTCACGGGGTTACAGCTGATCTCAATCAGCATCAGGGACAAGACCAAAGCCCTAAAATCCCCCCCCACCCCAAAAAAAAAAAAAAAAAAAAAAAAAAAAAAGTGGAGAAAGAAAAAAATGAAACCGTTCTGTCAAAGGGAAACTCAGCATTTGAACATCTCTGCACCACACACCATGAAACACCGGCAATCATCATATTGGCAGCCACCAGCACCAGTAAAGAAGTGGTGACCCGTGAAGGATTTTATACAATTGTTGACAGGTCAAAGTTTAATGAGTTGATTGTGTGCACCTGTTAATCAAAGACCCTCAGCCACATTTGCTGATATTTTACAGGATCTGGGAAGGATATGAAGACTTTTGGTAAAGACAGTAAATTCAATGAATTGTGGTAGTTGATGTATGGCAAAGTGACAGATAGGCCTTTTTGTGTTGACACCAGCCTGGTGCAATTTTGTGACAGTTAATATGCAACCCGATCCCCTGTGTTAGGATTTTTTGTTTATCTATGTGTATTTATTTTTATATAAGTAAACTGTAAATCCTTCTCTTCCCCTGTGAGTTGCCTTTGTTCATTGTGGTCAGTGTGAAAGTTCTGTCAGCAGCAACATGCAGGGCAGCAGTGTATTCAATTCAACCTATCAGGCAGAATCACATATATTCTTTGACTTTGATTCAGGCAAAACATAGCCGCAAACATCCCAAGCAGTTTATTGAATATCTGAATATCGAGTTGAATACATTTGATCAGTACTTCAATACTGCACAGCGCTTACGCTCAAATCACAAAATCGCTCACTAACTTTGAACATGTATGCAGAAATTAAAGCTCAGTGGTCTACTGCTCGGTCCTTGACAAGGTAGACCATGAAGATTTTCATCATGCATGCTTTGACTGCATTGACTGGGGGTTCTGAGGGAGTACTCAGAGGTTTTCACGTCATCTCTCACCTTCACTAAGGACTCTGTAGTGAATATGGTAATGAGGAAAACCTTGTAACTTATAAATAACCCTTACTAAGCTAATGTTCAACAGTAAGTACAGTACAACCGAACAAGATTCTTCTTCTTTCGCAGCTGCGCATGCATTGCGTATGAGTCAAAATCTCCACTCTGTAAAACAATACTCCGGGTTCAGTATAAAAGGTAACCGAAACGTTACTGGCTTACTGTAATTACAGTCACACCCAGTGTAAACATAAGAGCCTGTAACACGCGGAAGAGGATCAACGGCAGCAACTGCATGAAGAGGAAGTTACAGGTCAATGGTGAACATACTCTTGCTGCCACTTCGGCTTGGCTCTGGAGCGCTTGGGGTCATAGAACTGCAAGTACGGTTGGGAGTGTGTGTGCCCATCATCAGTTCCAAGTGGAACGCGCCCCAGGTGATCTTCATTCCTCTCTTCCCATCACTAAGTTGAAAGGTATTTGGACCCACTTGCTTTTCCGCTTGTACTGGTGGGGAGAATCTCAGGTGAGCCTTAGGTGCTGGCCAAGGAATCGTCATCCTCACTTTCTTTCCCTCCTGGAACCGAGGATCACGTGCAACACGCTTTGAGTCGGTATATAGATGCTTCATCTTGCTGTGGTTCCTCTTTACTGTGGCACGTAGTTCACAAGTGACGGCGTCACAGTTGGAGGCTGAGGTGGAATGTTCAGTTTCGTGCACCTTTTCAGTCCATGGAGCAGTAAGTCCTTAGAGTAGTTCACGGTGTGACGCAGAGGTGGTGGCATGTGTTGTTGATTGGTGTACCCAAAGCCGGGACAGCATGGCTTGGATTCAGGTGTAACGCTGTGATCAAAGTGTACCCTTACAGCAGTATCAGTTAGGACTGAGTATTGAGCCAAGCCCTCTATGATCTGCTCAGGTAGGTCGAGTGCATCCGATTCGTGGATTGTGTGTAATTCTATCTGGTTCCGTAATCGAAAGATTTATGTGATACTGTTATCAACGACGCTGCCCTCGCTAACCTCTTCTCAGTTTCAAATAACTCTGCTATATTCCTCAAATTGAGGCCACTTAAAAAAAAATATGTTCCAATCACGTTAAAAGGGATCCTGATGGCCGGGCGTCCCCGTCCAGGCACCACCGCATCCAGTTGTTGAGGAACTCGGAGGAGGCTAGCTTGGACAACATCGTTGATGACGGTATCTTTTAGCGCGGACTACTCAGCCAAGCGCTCTATTATCTGATTAGGTCTGTCATGGGCATCCGATGCAGAAGTCTTCAGCAATTCTATCTGCTTCTGTAATTGTATGTTTTGTAGGACAATGTTAGGGAGTGCCTTACCACATATTTTCCAGTAAGTTTTGTTGAGCTGATTTAAAAACTCAAGCAGTCCTAGAAGAAATGAGAAGAAATGAGTCGGTTTTCAAAGTGATCTTAAAGATGGCAAGATGGCGGCACGTGAAGACGCAGCAGCCCCTCGCTCTCCCTCGGTAAGTGATTATTTGTACTTCTTAGTTCTTAGTTCTTACTTTGTAGTTTGCGTATTTCCTGCTTCCTGCGTTCATCCCATTTTTTCTTTTGCACCTGATTACAAGTAGAGTCGACAAGATTTGCAAGACGTCTACAGAAGCGAGCCTCACGACACCATGGCTTCCTTACAAACCGAGGTAACCGAAGAGCCTGGACGACTCTGCCCCACCCGCTGACACGTCGGACTCAACCGCATCCTCTCGCCAGGAAAGGAGGTGCCGCAAGCGGTGTGAGAGGAAGCAAAAGAGGGGGAAGCGCGGAAGTGTCCACTCGAGGCTAGCAGCTAAACCTAACCGACCAACCCTACCATCCATCCCTCTGGCTAACGTAAGATCCCTGGACAATAAAATGGATCACTTGAGGCGTCTGAGGACAGTGAATCAAAATGTGAGTGACTGTTGTGTGCTTGTCTTCATTGAAACATAGCTAAATGACAACATCCCGGACTTTGCTTTACAACTGGAGCAGCTACCATGCTACCGAGCGGACCGAGCACTCGTAAACGGGGGAAAGATTCGGGGCGGTGGAGTCTGTGTTTACATCCGTGACGCATGGTGCCGAGACGCTGGGGTGGGATTCAAACACTTTTCCCTTCTGGCAGAGTTTATGATCATTAGGGCCAGTCCTTTCTACCTGCCGAGGGAACGCAGAGCCACCTGCTGTTTACATCCGTCCCACCTCAAGCAGCAATGACAGGAATGTAGCACTTAGCGAACAGTACCAGGACATCAGTGAGTGGCAGACAGCACACCCCGAAGGTGGATTCCTCATCCTTGCTGGAGATTTTAATCCCGCTAACCTCAGGGCTTTACTCCCAAAACGTCCTCCGCATGTTGATTTCCCAACAGGAGGACATGACACCTTGGAGCTTGGACCTGATCTACACCATCCGCATAGCCTACCCATCCCCCACCTTGGACTCTCTCGTCGCAGCGGTGTTATGCTAATGCCAGCTGACACACCAAGGCTGGAGGTCACCAGACCGGTTCGGTAGCATATACGGGTGTGGCCCGTTGGGGCCACTTCTACTCCTCCGGACTGCTTCGAAGAGACCGACTGGGAAATGTTCAAGCAGGCGGCCACACGGGTATCGAGGAGTATGCAGACACTGTAACTCCTTACATTGGCAAATTCGTTGACGATGTCACCCACACCCCATCCGTCGTTACCCGAGCAAACCAGAAGCCATGGATGACCGGGTATGTGCACTGGCTGCTGAGGACCATGGACAGAGCCAGGGACGAAACGGGCCAGAGAGCGGCAAGAGCCAACCTGGCGCCCGGCCTCAGGAAAGCTGAACGCAAATACACCAGCAAGTAGAACCGCCAATTTGAGAACATCCAGACCCTCACAGATTACAAACCTGTGCCACCGCTCTGCGAAGACAAAATCTCTCTGCTGAACAACCTCTACCCACGGTTTGAGGCCCAAAACAACACCCATCCAAAGAAAACACCACAAACCCGCGCGACCAAACTCTGTGCCTGTCTGCTGCCAGTGTGAAGAGAACACTCCACCATCAACACCGGCAAGGGAGTAGCCCCAGCTAATATCCCTGGTCAGAAGCTGATGGACTGTGGAGAGGATCTTAAGGACATCTTCTAAACCTCTCTGAGGCGAGCCAAATTTCCGTCATGCTTCACATCCCCCGTCATCGTACCCGTGCCAAAGAAACCTGCCCCATCCAGTTACAAAGACTATCGCTCCGTGGCACTGACCCCATTCATCAAGTGCCTTGAACCAAACATCCCAGCTACCTTGGACCCTTACCAGTATGCATATCAGGCCAAATGCTCCGCAGAGGATGCAGTCTGCGCAGCTCTCCACCCAGCCGCACACCAGAGACTTATGGGAGAATGCTGTTCCTGGACTTCAGCTCAGAGTTCAACACCAGAATCCAGCGCAACAGCTGATCACCAAGCGACAACAGCTGGTGCTCAACACTTCCCTCTGCAACTGGCTGCTGGACTTCCCATGTGAGAGGACTCAAGCAGGAGGTGGCAACAACATCCGGAGCAGCAGCACACTCAGCACAGGGACCCTCCTGGGCTGCATGCTCAGTCCCCTGCTGACTCACAACTGCAAACATACCTACAGCACCAATAACATGGTGACGTTTGTGGACCACACAACTCCGGTGTTTCTCATCACCAAGGACAACTGGACCCTGACAGGAAGGAGGTCGACTGTCTAACCATGTGGTGCAGAAAGACCAAGATGCGGAGAAATTGAAAAGCTGACTGAAATCAAGGCTTTTGTAAGACAAGGTTCACTGTTAAAAACCCCAAACCCTCAGAGTTCAAAGGGGGTTTACCTTCCAGTTGAGCAACATGGAATAGGCGCCTCAGCAGGTTTTGTACCCAGCAAGAACCTGCCACTAGTTCCATACTGTAGAGTGACTTCCTTTGTACCAAGACCTTTTGGATAGTGAAGCAGATGCAGCATTGTTTCTCCCAAACTACAGCAAGTGTCACGCAACCATGTTCAGGAGCTTGGGGGTAATCACCGGTCAGCAAAGAAAGTAGTATTCAAAGGGTTTTATTGCACGCCATTGAAGGAGCCGGTAATTGGCATTTGGTAAGAACGAGGACAGTCGTCTTTAAGACTGACTCGTGATCGGCGTTCTCAGGATCTCTTTTGGCCTGCAGACACTTGAGTGGTCTTTTCAGGTCCTTGAGCAGCAGAGTAGTCGCTCACGTAATGGTCATCGTACCAGTGGTCTCTTCCTCGCTCATAGCTGCTGGTGTAGTAGGCAAAAGTGCCGGGAGGATACTGGCCAGTCAGCAACTGGTAGTCGTAAGGATAGACGCCCCAGTATCCACCAGGCACGGGCCCTGATACAGGTAAGCTAGTAAGGCCTTGTGGAGAGGATTCTTGCATGCGTGAAGGAAGGAGGTAACCTTGCTCCTCAGTCTCACGTTGTGCGTGTCCCCTCTCAAAGACATCCTCATAGTGGGTGAGCTCTCCGGCCTGGTATTCTGGTTCTGGTGGACTCATATATTGCGCTCCCCTGAACCGGGCTATTTCCTCACCCCCAGAGGAGAGACCGGGAGTAGATACGGCCCAGTCGATTTCTGGAAAAGAGAGCAAGCCGTAACATGGAATGAACACATGTAGCTCGTGTGTGTTTGGTTCGGTAGGGAGTACCTCCTTGGGCTGCAGGTCCGAGACTTAGAGCGCCAGCATTGTAAGAATGGACAGTTCTGTCCCCTCGCCGAGCAGGGCCAGAAGTAAAGCCAACAGATGCTCTCTGCTCTGTTTTTGGAGGCCTACGGTCTGTCTGGGAAGCCCCCAGATTAGGAGCAGCATTGGCATAATTACCATCTTGTGAAGCCCTGCCATCAAACTCTGCTGCAAGAGGAACAACGTTAAAAAGGAAAATTCAAACAGCCGGGTTTCACTGAAAAGAAATTAGCCTACCTTGCTTCACGGGGTTACAGCTGATCTCAATCAGCATCAGGGACAAGACCAAAGCCCTAAAATCCCCCCCCACCCCAAAAAAAAAAAAAAAAAAAAAAAAAAAAAAGTGGAGAAAGAAAAAAATGAAACCGTTCTGTCAAAGGGAAACTCAGCATTTGAACATCTCTGCACCACACACCATGAAACACCGGCAATCATCATATTGGCAGCCACCAGCACCAGTAAAGAAGTGGTGACCCGTGAAGGATTTTATACAATTGTTGACAGGTCAAAGTTTAATGAGTTGATTGTGTGCACCTGTTAATCAAAGACCCTCAGCCACATTTGCTGATATTTTACAGGATCTGGGAAGAATATGAAGACTTTTGGTAAAGACAGTAAATTCAATGAATTGTGGTAGTTGATGTATGGCAAAGTGACAGATAGGCCTTTTTGTGTTGACACCAGCCTGGTGCAATTTTGTGACAGTGAATATGCAACCCGATCCCCTGTGTTAGGATTTTTTGTTTATCTATGTGTATTTATTTTTATATAAGTAAACTGTAAATCCTTCTCTTCCCCTGTGAGTTGCCTTTGTTCATTGTGGTCAGTGTGAAAGTTCTGTCAGCAGCAACATGCAGGGCAGCAGTGTATTCAATTCAACCTATCAGGCAGAATCACATATATTCTTTGACTTTGATTCAGGCAAAACATAGCCGCAAACATCCCAAGCAGTTTATTGAATATCTGAATATCGAGTTGAATACATTTGATCAGTACTTCAATACTGCACAGCGCTTACGCTCAAATCACAAAATCGCTCACTAACTTTGAACATGTATGCAGAAATTAAAGCTCAGTGGTCTACTGCTCGGTCCTTGACAAGGTAGACCATGAAGATTTTCATCATGCATGCTTTGACTGCATTGACTGGGGGTTCTGAGGGAGTACTCAGAGGTTTTCACGTCATCTCTCACCTTCACTAAGGACTCTGTAGTGAATATGGTAATGAGGAAAACCTTGTAACTTATAAATAACCCTTACTAAGCTAATGTTCAACAGTAAGTACAGTACAACCGAACAAGATTCTTCTTCTTTCGCAGCTGCGCATGCATTGCGTATGAGTCAAAATCTCCACTCTGTAAAACAATACTCCGGGTTCAGTATAAAAGGTAACCGAAACGTTACTGGCTTACTGTAATTACAGTCACACCCAGTGTAAACATAAGAGCCTGTAACACGCGGAAGAGGATCAACGGCAGCAACTGCATGAAGAGGAAGTTACAGGTCAATGGTGAACATACTCTTGCTGCCACTTCGGCTTGGCTCTGGAGCGCTTGGGGTCATAGAACTGCAAGTACGGTTGGGAGTGTGTGTGCCCATCATCAGTTCCAAGTGGAACGCGCCCCAGGTGATCTTCATTCCTCTCTTCCCATCACTAAGTTGAAAGGTATTTGGACCCACTTGCTTTTCCGCTTGTACTGGTGGGGAGAATCTCAGGTGAGCCTTAGGTGCTGGCCAAGGAATCGTCATCCTCACTTTCTTTCCCTCCTGGAACCGAGGATCACGTGCAACACGCTTTGAGTCGGTATATAGATGCTTCATCTTGCTGTGGTTCCTCTTTACTGTGGCACGTAGTTCACAAGTGACGGCGTCACAGTTGGAGGCTGAGGTGGAATGTTCAGTTTCGTGCACCTTTTCAGTCCATGGAGCAGTAAGTCCTTAGAGTAGTTCACGGTGTGACGCAGAGGTGGTGGCATGTGTTGTTGATTGGTGTACCCAAAGCCGGGACAGCATGGCTTGGATTCAGGTGTAACGCTGTGATCAAAGTGTACCCTTACAGCAGTATCAGTTAGGACTGAGTATTGAGCCAAGCCCTCTATGATCTGCTCAGGTAGGTCGAGTGCATCCGATTCGTGGATTGTGTGTAATTCTATCTGGTTCCGTAATCGAAAGATTTATGTGATACTGTTATCAACGACGCTGCCCTCGCTAACCTCTTCTCAGTTTCAAATAACTCTGCTATATTCCTCAAATTGAGGCCACTTAAAAAAAAATATGTTCCAATCACGTTAAAAGGGATCCTGATGGCCGGGCGTCCCCGTCCAGGCACCACCGCATCCAGTTGTTGAGGAACTCGGAGGAGGCTAGCTTGGACAACATCGTTGATGACGGTATCTTTTAGCGCGGACTACTCAGCCAAGCGCTCTATTATCTGATTAGGTCTGTCATGGGCATCCGATGCAGAAGTCTTCAGCAATTCTATCTGCTTCTGTAATTGTATGTTTTGTAGGACAATGTTAGGGAGTGCCTTGCCACATATTTTCCAGTAAGTTTTGTTGAGCTGATTTAAAAACTCAAGCAGTCCTAGAAGAAATGAGAAGAAATGAGTCGGTTTTCAAAGTGATCTTAAAGATGGCAAGATGGCGGCACGTGAAGACGCAGCAGCCCCTCGCTCTCCCTCGGTAAGTGATTATTCGTACTTCTTAGTTCTTAGTTCTTACTTTGTAGTTTGCGTATTTCCTGCTTCCTGCGTTCATCCCATTTTTTCTTTTGCACCTGATTACAAGTAGAGTCGACAAGATTTGCAAGACGTCTACAGAAGCGAGCCTCACGACACCATGGCTTCCTTACAAACCGAGGTAACCGAAGAGCCTGGACGACTCTGCCCCACCCGCTGACACGTCGGACTCAACCGCATCCTCTCGCCAGGAAAGGAGGTGCCGCAAGCGGTGTGAGAGGAAGCAAAAGAGGGGGAAGCGCGGAAGTGTCCACTCGAGGCTAGCAGCTAAACCTAACCGACCAACCCTACCATCCATCCCTCTGGCTAACGTAAGATCCCTGGACAATAAAATGGATCACTTGAGGCGTCTGAGGACAGTGAATCAAAATGTGAGTGACTGTTGTGTGCTTGTCTTCATTGAAACATAGCTAAATGACAACATCCCGGACTTTGCTTTACAACTGGAGCAGCTACCATGCTACCGAGCGGACCGAGCACTCGTAAACGGGGGAAAGATTCGGGGCGGTGGAGTCTGTGTTTACATCCGTGACGCATGGTGCCGAGACGCTGGGGTGGGATTCAAACACTTTTCCCTTCTGGCAGAGTTTATGATCATTAGGGCCAGTCCTTTCTACCTGCCGAGGGAACGCAGAGCCACCTGCTGTTTACATCCGTCCCACCTCAAGCAGCAATGACAGGAATGTAGCACTTAGCGAACAGTACCAGGACATCAGTGAGTGGCAGACAGCACACCCCGAAGGTGGATTCCTCATCCTTGCTGGAGATTTTAATCCCGCTAACCTCAGGGCTTTACTCCCAAAACGTCCTCCGCATGTTGATTTCCCAACAGGAGGACATGACACCTTGGAGCTTGGACCTGATCTACACCATCCGCATAGCCTACCCATCCCCCACCTTGGACTCTCTCGTCGCAGCGGTGTTATGCTAATGCCAGCTGACACACCAAGGCTGGAGGTCACCAGACCGGTTCGGTAGCATATACGGGTGTGGCCCGTTGGGGCCACTTCTACTCCTCCGGACTGCTTCGAAGAGACCGACTGGGAAATGTTCAAGCAGGCGGCCACACGGGTATCGAGGAGTATGCAGACACTGTAACTCCTTACATTGGCAAATTCGTTGACGATGTCACCCACACCCCATCCGTCGTTACCCGAGCAAACCAGAAGCCATGGATGACCGGGTATGTGCACTGGCTGCTGAGGACCATGGACAGAGCCAGGGACGAAACGGGCCAGAGAGCGGCAAGAGCCAACCTGGCGCCCGGCCTCAGGAAAGCTGAACGCAAATACACCAGCAAGTAGAACCGCCAATTTGAGAACATCCAGACCCTCACAGATTACAAACCTGTGCCACCGCTCTGCGAAGACAAAATCTCTCTGCTGAACAACCTCTACCCACGGTTTGAGGCCCAAAACAACACCCATCCAAAGAAAACACCACAAACCCGCGCGACCAAACTCTGTGCCTGTCTGCTGCCAGTGTGAAGAGAACACTCCACCATCAACACCGGCAAGGGAGTAGCCCCAGCTAATATCCCTGGTCAGAAGCTGATGGACTGTGGAGAGGATCTTAAGGACATCTTCTAAACCTCTCTGAGGCGAGCCAAATTTCCGTCATGCTTCACGTCCCCCGTCATCGTACCCGTGCCAAAGAAACCTGCCCCATCCAGTTACAAAGACTATCGCTCCGTGGCACTGACCCCATTCATCAAGTGCCTTGAACCAAACATCCCAGCTACCTTGGACCCTTACCAGTATGCATATCAGGCCAAATGCTCCGCAGAGGATGCAGTCTGCGCAGCTCTCCACCCAGCCGCACACCAGAGACTTATGGGAGAATGCTGTTCCTGGACTTCAGCTCAGAGTTCAACACCAGAATCCAGCGCAACAGCTGATCACCAAGCGACAACAGCTGGTGCTCAACACTTCCCTCTGCAACTGGCTGCTGGACTTCCCATGTGAGAGGACTCAAGCAGGAGGTGGCAACAACATCCGGAGCAGCAGCACACTCAGCACAGGGACCCTCCTGGGCTGCATGCTCAGTCCCCTGCTGACTCACAACTGCAAACATACCTACAGCACCAATAACATGGTGACGTTTGTGGACCACACAACTCCGGTGTTTCTCATCACCAAGGACAACTGGACCCTGACAGGAAGGAGGTCGACTGTCTAACCATGTGGTGCAGAAAGACCAAGATGCGGAGAAATTGAAAAGCTGACTGAAATCAAGGCTTTTGTAAGACAAGGTTCACTGTTAAAAACCCCAAACCCTCAGAGTTCAAAGGGGGTTTACCTTCCAGTTGAGCAACATGGAATAGGCGCCTCAGCAGGTTTTGTACCCAGCAAGAACCTGCCACTAGTTCCATACTGTAGAGTGACTTCCTTTGTACCAAGACCTTTTGGATAGTGAAGCAGATGCAGCATTGTTTCTCCCAAACTACAGCAAGTGTCACGCAACCATGTTCAGGAGCTTGGGGGTAATCACCGGTCAGCAAAGAAAGTAGTATTCAAAGGGTTTTATTGCACGCCATTGAAGGAGCCGGTAATTGGCATTTGGTAAGAACGAGGACAGTCGTCTTTAAGACTGACTCGTGATCGGCGTTCTCAGGATCTCTTTTGGCCTGCAGACACTTGAGTGGTCTTTTCAGGTCCTTGAGCAGCAGAGTAGTCGCTCACGTAATGGTCATCGTACCAGTGGTCTCTTCCTCGCTCATAGCTGCTGGTGTAGTAGGCAAAAGTGCCGGGAGGATACTGGCCAGTCAGCAACTGGTAGTCGTAAGGATAGACGCCCCAGTATCCACCAGGCACGGGCCCTGATACAGGTAAGCTAGTAAGGCCTTGTGGAGAGGATTCTTGCATGCGTGAAGGAAGGAGGTAACCTTGCTCCTCAGTCTCACGTTGTGCGTGTCCCCTCTCAAAGACATCCTCATAGTGGGTGAGCTCTCCGGCCTGGTATTCTGGTTCTGGTGGACTCGTATATTGCGCTCCCCTGAACCGGGCTATTTCCTCACCCCCAGAGGAGAGACCGGGAGTAGATACGGCCCAGTCGATTTCTGGAAAAGAGAGCAAGCCTTAACATGGAATGAACACATGTAGCTCGTGTGTGTTTGGTTCGGTAGGGAGTACCTCCTTGGGCTGCAGGTCCGAGACTTAGAGCGCCAGCATTGTAAGAATGGACAGTTCTGTCCCCTCGCCGAGCAGGGCCAGAAGTAAAGCCAACAGATGCTCTCTGCTCTGTTTTTGGAGGCCTACGGTCTGTCTGGGAAGCCCCCAGATTAGGAGCAGCATTGGCATAATTACCATCTTGTGAAGCCCTGCCATCAAACTCTGCTGCAAGAGGAACAACGTTAAAAAGGAAAATTCAAACAGCCGGGTTTCACTGAAAAGAAATTAGCCTACCTTGCTTCACGGGGTTACAGCTGATCTCAATCAGCATCAGGGACAAGACCAAAGCCCTAAAATCCCCCCCCACCCCAAAAAAAAAAAAAAAAAAAAAAAAAAAAAAAAAGTGGAGAAAGAAAAAAATCAAACCGTTCTGTCAAAGGGAAACTCAGCATTTGAACATCTCTGCACCACACACCATGAAACACCGGCAATCATCATATTGGCAGCCACCAGCACCAGTAAAGAAGTGGTGACCCGTGAAGGATTTTATACAATTGTTGACAGGTCAAAGTTTAATGAGTTGATTGTGTGCACCTGTTAATCAAAGACCCTCAGCCACATTTGCTGATATTTTACAGGATCTGGGAAGAATATGAAGACTTTTGGTAAAGACAGTAAATTCAATGAATTGTGGTAGTTGATGTATGGCAAAGTGACAGATAGGCCTTTTTGTGTTGACACCAGCCTGGTGCAATTTTGTGACAGTGAATATGCAACCCGATCCCCTGTGTTAGGATTTTTTGTTTATCTATGTGTATTTATTTTTATATAAGTAAACTGTAAATCCTTCTCTTCCCCTGTGAGTTGCCTTTGTTCATTGTGGTCAGTGTGAAAGTTCTGTCAGCAGCAACATGCAGGGCAGCAGTGTATTCAATTCAACCTATCAGGCAGAATCACATATATTCTTTGACTTTGATTCAGGCAAAACATAGCCGCAAACATCCCAAGCAGTTTATTGAATATCTGAATATCGAGTTGAATACATTTGATCAGTACTTCAATACTGCACAGCGCTTACGCTCAAATCACAAAATCGCTCACTAACTTTGAACATGTATGCAGAAATTAAAGCTCAGTGGTCTACTGCTCGGTCCTTGACAAGGTAGACCATGAAGATTTTCATCATGCATGCTTTGACTGCATTGACTGGGGGTTCTGAGGGAGTACTCAGAGGTTTTCACGTCATCTCTCACCTTCACTAAGGACTCTGTAGTGAATATGGTAATGAGGAAAACCTTGTAACTTATAAATAACCCTTACTAAGCTAATGTTCAACAGTAAGTACAGTACAACCGAACAAGATTCTTCTTCTTTCGCAGCTGCGCATGCATTGCGTATGAGTCAAAATCTCCACTCTGTAAAACAATACTCCGGGTTCAGTATAAAAGGTAACCGAAACGTTACTGGCTTACTGTAATTACAGTCACACCCAGTGTAAACATAAGAGCCTGTAACACGCGGAAGAGGATCAACGGCAGCAACTGCATGAAGAGGAAGTTACAGGTCAATGGTGAACATACTCTTGCTGCCACTTCGGCTTGGCTCTGGAGCGCTTGGGGTCATAGAACTGCAAGTACGGTTGGGAGTGTGTGTGCCCATCATCAGTTCCAAGTGGAACGCGCCCCAGGTGATCTTCATTCCTCTCTTCCCATCACTAAGTTGAAAGGTATTTGGACCCACTTGCTTTTCCGCTTGTACTGGTGGGGAGAATCTCAGGTGAGCCTTAGGTGCTGGCCAAGGAATCGTCATCCTCACTTTCTTTCCCTCCTGGAACCGAGGATCACGTGCAACACGCTTTGAGTCGGTATATAGATGCTTCATCTTGCTGTGGTTCCTCTTTACTGTGGCACGTAGTTCACAAGTGACGGCGTCACAGTTGGAGGCTGAGGTGGAATGTTCAGTTTCGTGCACCTTTTCAGTCCATGGAGCAGTAAGTCCTTAGAGTAGTTCACGGTGTGACGCAGAGGTGGTGGCATGTGTTGTTGATTGGTGTACCCAAAGCCGGGACAGCATGGCTTGGATTCAGGTGTAACGCTGTGATCAAAGTGTACCCTTACAGCAGTATCAGTTAGGACTGAGTATTGAGCCAAGCCCTCTATGATCTGCTCAGGTAGGTCGAGTGCATCCGATTCGTGGATTGTGTGTAATTCTATCTGGTTCCGTAATCGAAAGATTTATGTGATACTGTTATCAACGACGCTGCCCTCGCTAACCTCTTCTCAGTTTCAAATAACTCTGCTATATTCCTCAAATTGAGGCCACTTAAAAAAAAATATGTTCCAATCACGTTAAAAGGGATCCTGATGGCCGGGCGTCCCCGTCCAGGCACCACCGCATCCAGTTGTTGAGGAACTCGGAGGAGGCTAGCTTGGACAACATCGTTGATGACGGTATCTTTCAGCGCGGACTACTCAGCCAAGCGCTCTATTATCTGATTAGGTCTGTCATGGGCATCCGATGCAGAAGTCTTCAGCAATTCTATCTGCTTCTGTAATTGTATGTTTTGTAGGACAATGTTAGGGAGTGCCTTGCCACATATTTTCCAGTAAGTTTTGTTGAGCTGATTTAAAAACTCAAGCAGTCCTAGAAGAAATGAGAAGAAATGAGTCGGTTTTCAAAGTGATCTTAAAGATGGCAAGATGGCGGCACGTGAAGACGCAGCAGCCCCTCGCTCTCCCTCGGTAAGTGATTATTCGTACTTCTTAGTTCTTAGTTCTTACTTTGTAGTTTGCGTATTTCCTGCTTCCTGCGTTCATCCCATTTTTTCTTTTGCACCTGATTACAAGTAGAGTCGACAAGATTTGCAAGACGTCTACAGAAGCGAGCCTCACGACACCATGGCTTCCTTACAAACCGAGGTAACCGAAGAGCCTGGACGACTCTGCCCCACCCGCTGACACGTCGGACTCAACCGCATCCTCTCGCCAGGAAAGGAGGTGCCGCAAGCGGTGTGAGAGGAAGCAAAAGAGGGGGAAGCGCGGAAGTGTCCACTCGAGGCTAGCAGCTAAACCTAACCGACCAACCCTACCATCCATCCCTCTGGCTAACGTAAGATCCCTGGACAATAAAATGGATCACTTGAGGCGTCTGAGGACAGTGAATCAAAATGTGAGTGACTGTTGTGTGCTTGTCTTCATTGAAACATAGCTAAATGACAACATCCCGGACTTTGCTTTACAACTGGAGCAGCTACCATGCTACCGAGCGGACCGAGCACTCGTAAACGGGGGAAAGATTCGGGGCGGTGGAGTCTGTGTTTACATCCGTGACGCATGGTGCCGAGACGCTGGGGTGGGATTCAAACACTTTTCCCTTCTGGCAGAGTTTATGATCATTAGGGCCAGTCCTTTCTACCTGCCGAGGGAACGCAGAGCCACCTGCTGTTTACATCCGTCCCACCTCAAGCAGCAATGACAGGAATGTAGCACTTAGCGAACAGTACCAGGACATCAGTGAGTGGCAGACAGCACACCCCGAAGGTGGATTCCTCATCCTTGCTGGAGATTTTAATCCCGCTAACCTCAGGGCTTTACTCCCAAAACGTCCTCCGCATGTTGATTTCCCAACAGGAGGACATGACACCTTGGAGCTTGGACCTGATCTACACCATCCGCATAGCCTACCCATCCCCCACCTTGGACTCTCTCGTCGCAGCGGTGTTATGCTAATGCCAGCTGACACACCAAGGCTGGAGGTCACCAGACCGGTTCGGTAGCATATACGGGTGTGGCCCGTTGGGGCCACTTCTACTCCTCCGGACTGCTTCGAAGAGACCGACTGGGAAATGTTCAAGCAGGCGGCCACACGGGTATCGAGGAGTATGCAGACACTGTAACTCCTTACATTGGCAAATTCGTTGACGATGTCACCCACACCCCATCCGTCGTTACCCGAGCAAACCAGAAGCCATGGATGACCGGGTATGTGCACTGGCTGCTGAGGACCATGGACAGAGCCAGGGACGAAACGGGCCAGAGAGCGGCAAGAGCCAACCTGGCGCCCGGCCTCAGGAAAGCTGAACGCAAATACACCAGCAAGTAGAACCGCCAATTTGAGAACATCCAGACCCTCACAGATTACAAACCTGTGCCACCGCTCTGCGAAGACAAAATCTCTCTGCTGAACAACCTCTACCCACGGTTTGAGGCCCAAAACAACACCCATCCAAAGAAAACACCACAAACCCGCGCGACCAAACTCTGTGCCTGTCTGCTGCCAGTGTGAAGAGAACACTCCACCATCAACACCGGCAAGGGAGTAGCCCCAGCTAATATCCCTGGTCAGAAGCTGATGGACTGTGGAGAGGATCTTAAGGACATCTTCTAAACCTCTCTGAGGCGAGCCAAATTTCCGTCATGCTTCACGTCCCCCGTCATCGTACCCGTGCCAAAGAAACCTGCCCCATCCAGTTACAAAGACTATCGCTCCGTGGCACTGACCCCATTCATCAAGTGCCTTGAACCAAACATCCCAGCTACCTTGGACCCTTACCAGTATGCATATCAGGCCAAATGCTCCGCAGAGGATGCAGTCTGCGCAGCTCTCCACCCAGCCGCACACCAGAGACTTATGGGAGAATGCTGTTCCTGGACTTCAGCTCAGAGTTCAACACCAGAATCCAGCGCAACAGCTGATCACCAAGCGACAACAGCTGGTGCTCAACACTTCCCTCTGCAACTGGCTGCTGGACTTCCCATGTGAGAGGACTCAAGCAGGAGGTGGCAACAACATCCGGAGCAGCAGCACACTCAGCACAGGGACCCTCCTGGGCTGCATGCTCAGTCCCCTGCTGACTCACAACTGCAAACATACCTACAGCACCAATAACATGGTGACGTTTGTGGACCACACAACTCCGGTGTTTCTCATCACCAAGGACAACTGGACCCTGACAGGAAGGAGGTCGACTGTCTAACCATGTGGTGCAGAAAGACCAAGATGCGGAGAAATTGAAAAGCTGACTGAAATCAAGGCTTTTGTAAGACAAGGTTCACTGTTAAAAACCCCAAACCCTCAGAGTTCAAAGGGGGTTTACCTTCCAGTTGAGCAACATGGAATAGGCGCCTCAGCAGGTTTTGTACCCAGCAAGAACCTGCCACTAGTTCCATACTGTAGAGTGACTTCCTTTGTACCAAGACCTTTTGGATAGTGAAGCAGATGCAGCATTGTTTCTCCCAAACTACAGCAAGTGTTACGCAACCATGTTCAGGAGCTTGGGGGTAATCACCGGTCAGCAAAGAAAGTAGTATTCAAAGGGTTTTATTGCACGCCATTGAAGGAGCCGGTAATTGGCATTTGGTAAGAACGAGGACAGTCGTCTTTAAGACTGACTCGTGATCGGCGTTCTCAGGATCTCTTTTGGCCTGCAGACACTTGAGTGGTCTTTTCAGGTCCTTGAGCAGCAGAGTAGTCGCTCACGTAATGGTCATCGTACCAGTGGTCTCTTCCTCGCTCATAGCTGCTGGTGTAGTAGGCAAAAGTGCCGGGAGGATACTGGCCAGTCAGCAACTGGTAGTCGTAAGGATAGACGCCCCAGTATCCACCAGGCACGGGCCCTGATACAGGTAAGCTAGTAAGGCCTTGTGGAGAGGATTCTTGCATGCGTGAAGGAAGGAGGTAACCTTGCTCCTCAGTCTCACGTTGTGCGTGTCCCCTCTCAAAGACATCCTCATAGTGGGTGAGCTCTCCAGCCTGGTATTCTGGTTCTGGTGGACTCGTATATTGCGCTCCCCTGAACCGGGCTATTTCCTCACCCCCAGAGGAGAGACCGGGAGTAGATACGGCCCAGTCGATTTCTGGAAAAGAGAGCAAGCCGTAACATGGAATGAACACATGTAGCTCGTGTGTGTTTGGTTCGGTAGGGAGTACCTCCTTGGGCTGCAGGTCCGAGACTTAGAGCGCCAGCATTGTAAGAATGGACAGTTCTGTCCCCTCGCCGAGCAGGGCCAGAAGTAAAGCCAACAGATGCTCTCTGCTCTGTTTTTGGAGGCCTACGGTCTGTCTGGGAAGCCCCCAGATTAGGAGCAGCATTGGCATAATTACCATCTTGTGAAGCCCTGCCATCAAACTCTGCTGCAAGAGGAACAACGTTAAAAAGGAAAATTCAAACAGCCGGGTTTCACTGAAAAGAAATTAGCCTACCTTGCTTCACGGGGTTACAGCTGATCTCAATCAGCATCAGGGACAAGACCAAAGCCCTAAAATCCCCCCCCACCCCAAAAAAAAAAAAAAAAAAAAAAAAAAAAAAAAGTGGAGAAAGAAAAAAATGAAACCGTTCTGTCAAAGGGAAACTCAGCATTTGAACATCTCTGCACCACACACCATGAAACACCGGCAATCATCATATTGGCAGCCACCAGCACCAGTAAAGAAGTGGTGACCCGTGAAGGATTTTATACAATTGTTGACAGGTCAAAGTTTAATGAGTTGATTGTGTGCACCTGTTAATCAAAGACCCTCAGCCACATTTGCTGATATTTTACAGGATCTGGGAAGAATATGAAGACTTTTGGTAAAGACAGTAAATTCAATGAATTGTGGTAGTTGATGTATGGCAAAGTGACAGATAGGCCTTTTTGTGTTGACACCAGCCTGGTGCAATTTTGTGACAGTGAATATGCAACCCGATCCCCTGTGTTAGGATTTTTTGTTTATCTATGTGTATTTATTTTTATATAAGTAAACTGTAAATCCTTCTCTTCCCCTGTGAGTTGCCTTTGTTCATTGTGGTCAGTGTGAAAGTTCTGTCAGCAGCAACATGCAGGGCAGCAGTGTATTCAATTCAACCTATCAGGCAGAATCACATATATTCTTTGACTTTGATTCAGGCAAAACATAGCCGCAAACATCCCAAGCAGTTTATTGAATATCTGAATATCGAGTTGAATACATTTGATCAGTACTTCAATACTGCACAGCGCTTACGCTCAAATCACAAAATCGCTCACTAACTTTGAACATGTATGCAGAAATTAAAGCTCAGTGGTCTACTGCTCGGTCCTTGACAAGGTAGACCATGAAGATTTTCATCATGCATGCTTTGACTGCATTGACTGGGGGTTCTGAGGGAGTACTCAGAGGTTTTCACGTCATCTCTCACCTTCACTAAGGACTCTGTAGTGAATATGGTAATGAGGAAAACCTTGTAACTTATAAATAACCCTTACTAAGCTAATGTTCAACAGTAAGTACAGTACAACCGAACAAGATTCTTCTTCTTTCGCAGCTGCGCATGCATTGCGTATGAGTCAAAATCTCCACTCTGTAAAACAATACTCCGGGTTCAGTATAAAAGGTAACCGAAACGTTACTGGCTTACTGTAATTACAGTCACACCCAGTGTAAACATAAGAGCCTGTAACACGCGGAAGAGGATCAACGGCAGCAACTGCATGAAGAGGAAGTTACAGGTCAATGGTGAACATACTCTTGCTGCCACTTCGGCTTGGCTCTGGAGCGCTTGGGGTCATAGAACTGCAAGTACGGTTGGGAGTGTGTGTGCCCATCATCAGTTCCAAGTGGAACGCGCCCCAGGTGATCTTCATTCCTCTCTTCCCATCACTAAGTTGAAAGGTATTTGGACCCACTTGCTTTTCCGCTTGTACTGGTGGGGAGAATCTCAGGTGAGCCTTAGGTGCTGGCCAAGGAATCGTCATCCTCACTTTCTTTCCCTCCTGGAACCGAGGATCACGTGCAACACGCTTTGAGTCGGTATATAGATGCTTCATCTTGCTGTGGTTCCTCTTTACTGTGGCACGTAGTTCACAAGTGACGGCGTCACAGTTGGAGGCTGAGGTGGAATGTTCAGTTTCGTGCACCTTTTCAGTCCATGGAGCAGTAAGTCCTTAGAGTAGTTCACGGTGTGACGCAGAGGTGGTGGCATGTGTTGTTGATTGGTGTACCCAAAGCCGGGACAGCATGGCTTGGATTCAGGTGTAACGCTGTGATCAAAGTGTACCCTTACAGCAGTATCAGTTAGGACTGAGTATTGAGCCAAGCCCTCTATGATCTGCTCAGGTAGGTCGAGTGCATCCGATTCGTGGATTGTGTGTAATTCTATCTGGTTCCGTAATCGAAAGATTTATGTGATACTGTTATCAACGACGCTGCCCTCGCTAACCTCTTCTCAGTTTCAAATAACTCTGCTATATTCCTCAAATTGAGGCCACTTAAAAAAAAATATGTTCCAATCACGTTAAAAGGGATCCTGATGGCCGGGCGTCCCCGTCCAGGCACCACCGCATCCAGTTGTTGAGGAACTCGGAGGAGGCTAGCTTGGACAACATCGTTGATGACGGTATCTTTTAGCGCGGACTACTCAGCCAAGCGCTCTATTATCTGATTAGGTCTGTCATGGGCATCCGATGCAGAAGTCTTCAGCAATTCTATCTGCTTCTGTAATTGTATGTTTTGTAGGACAATGTTAGGGAGTGCCTTGCCACATATTTTCCAGTAAGTTTTGTTGAGCTGATTTAAAAACTCAAGCAGTCCTAGAAGAAATGAGAAGAAATGAGTCGGTTTTCAAAGTGATCTTAAAGATGGCAAGATGGCGGCACGTGAAGACGCAGCAGCCCCTCGCTCTCCCTCGGTAAGTGATTATTCGTACTTCTTAGTTCTTAGTTCTTACTTTGTAGTTTGCGTATTTCCTGCTTCCTGCGTTCATCCCATTTTTTCTTTTGCACCTGATTACAAGTAGAGTCGACAAGATTTGCAAGACGTCTACAGAAGCGAGCCTCACGACACCATGGCTTCCTTACAAACCGAGGTAACCGAAGAGCCTGGACGACTCTGCCCCACCCGCTGACACGTCGGACTCAACCGCATCCTCTCGCCAGGAAAGGAGGTGCCGCAAGCGGTGTGAGAGGAAGCAAAAGAGGGGGAAGCGCGGAAGTGTCCACTCGAGGCTAGCAGCTAAACCTAACCGACCAACCCTACCATCCATCCCTCTGGCTAACGTAAGATCCCTGGACAATAAAATGGATCACTTGAGGCGTCTGAGGACAGTGAATCAAAATGTGAGTGACTGTTGTGTGCTTGTCTTCATTGAAACATAGCTAAATGACAACATCCCGGACTTTGCTTTACAACTGGAGCAGCTACCATGCTACCGAGCGGACCGAGCACTCGTAAACGGGGGAAAGATTCGGGGCGGTGGAGTCTGTGTTTACATCCGTGACGCATGGTGCCGAGACGCTGGGGTGGGATTCAAACACTTTTCCCTTCTGGCAGAGTTTATGATCATTAGGGCCAGTCCTTTCTACCTGCCGAGGGAACGCAGAGCCACCTGCTGTTTACATCCGTCCCACCTCAAGCAGCAATGACAGGAATGTAGCACTTAGCGAACAGTACCAGGACATCAGTGAGTGGCAGACAGCACACCCCGAAGGTGGATTCCTCATCCTTGCTGGAGATTTTAATCCCGCTAACCTCAGGGCTTTACTCCCAAAACGTCCTCCGCATGTTGATTTCCCAACAGGAGGACATGACACCTTGGAGCTTGGACCTGATCTACACCATCCGCATAGCCTACCCATCCCCCACCTTGGACTCTCTCGTCGCAGCGGTGTTATGCTAATGCCAGCTGACACACCAAGGCTGGAGGTCACCAGACCGGTTCGGTAGCATATACGGGTGTGGCCCGTTGGGGCCACTTCTACTCCTCCGGACTGCTTCGAAGAGACCGACTGGGAAATGTTCAAGCAGGCGGCCACACGGGTATCGAGGAGTATGCAGACACTGTAACTCCTTACATTGGCAAATTCGTTGACGATGTCACCCACACCCCATCCGTCGTTACCCGAGCAAACCAGAAGCCATGGATGACCGGGTATGTGCACTGGCTGCTGAGGACCATGGACAGAGCCAGGGACGAAACGGGCCAGAGAGCGGCAAGAGCCAACCTGGCGCCCGGCCTCAGGAAAGCTGAACGCAAATACACCAGCAAGTAGAACCGCCAATTTGAGAACATCCAGACCCTCACAGATTACAAACCTGTGCCACCGCTCTGCGAAGACAAAATCTCTCTGCTGAACAACCTCTACCCACGGTTTGAGGCCCAAAACAACACCCATCCAAAGAAAAAACCACAAACCCGCGCGACCAAACTCTGTGCCTGTCTGCTGCCAGTGTGAAGAGAACACTCCACCATCAACACCGGCAAGGGAGTAGCCCCAGCTAATATCCCTGGTCAGAAGCTGATGGACTGTGGAGAGGATCTTAAGGACATCTTCGAAACCTCTCTGAGGCGAGCCAAATTTCCGTCATGCTTCACGTCCCCCGTCATCGTACCCGTGCCAAAGAAACCTGCCCCATCCAGTTACAAAGACTATCGCTCCGTGGCACTGACCCCATTCATCAAGTGCCTTGAACCAAACATCCCAGCTACCTTGGACCCTTACCAGTATGCATATCAGGCCAAATGCTCCGCAGAGGATGCAGTCTGCGCAGCTCTCCACCCAGCCGCACACCAGAGACTTATGGGAGAATGCTGTTCCTGGACTTCAGCTCAGAGTTCAACACCAGAATCCAGCGCAACAGCTGATCACCAAGCGACAACAGCTGGTGCTCAACACTTCCCTCTGCAACTGGCTGCTGGACTTCCCATGTGAGAGGACTCAAGCAGGAGGTGGCAACATCCGGAGCAGCAGCACACTCAGCACAGGGACCCTCCTGGGCTGCATGCTCAGTCCCCTGCTGACTCACAACTGCAAACATACCTACAGCACCAATAACATGGTGACGTTTGTGGACCACACAACTCCGGTGTTTCTCATCACCAAGGACAACTGGACCCTGACAGGAAGGAGGTCGACTGTCTAACCATGTGGTGCAGAAAGACCAAGATGCGGAGAAATTGAAAAGCTGACTGAGGGTTTGGGGTTTAACAGTGAACCTTGTCTTACAAAAGCCTTGATTTCAGAGTTCAAAGGGGGTTTACCTTCCAGTTGAGCAACATGGAATAGGCGCCTCAGCAAGTTTTGTACCCAGCAAGAACCTGCCACTAGTTCCATACTGTAGAGTGACTTCCTTTGTACCAAGACCTTTTGGATAGTGAAGCAGATGCAGCATTGTTTCTCCCAAACTACAGCAAGTGTCACGCAACCATGTTCAGGAGCTTGGGGGTAATCACCGGTCAGCAAAGAAAGTAGTATTCAAAGGGTTTTATTGCACGCCATTGAAGGAGCCGGTAATTGGCATTTGGTAAGAACGAGGACAGTCGTCTTTAAGACTGACTCGTGATCGGCGTTCTCAGGATCTCTTTTGGCCTGCAGACACTTGAGTGGTCTTTTCAGGTCCTTGAGCAGCAGAGTAGTCGCTCACGTAATGGTCATCGTACCAGTGGTCTCTTCCTCGCTCATAGCTGCTGGTGTAGTAGGCAAAAGTGCCGGGAGGATACTGGCCAGTCAGCAACTGGTAGTCGTAAGGATAGACGCCCCAGTATCCACCAGGCACGGGCCCTGATACAGGTAAGCTAGTAAGGCCTTGTGGAGAGGATTCTTGCATGCGTGAAGGAAGGAGGTAACCTTGCTCCTCAGTCTCACGTTGTGCGTGTCCCCTCTCAAAGACATCCTCATAGTGGGTGAGCTCTCCGGCCTGGTATTCTGGTTCTGGTGGACTCGTATATTGCGCTCCCCTGAACCGGGCTATTTCCTCACCCCCAGAGGAGAGACCGGGAGTAGATACGGCCCAGTCGATTTCTGGAAAAGAGAGCAAGCCGTAACATGGAATGAACACATGTAGCTCGTGTGTGTTTGGTTCGGTAGGGAGTACCTCCTTGGGCTGCAGGTCCGAGACTTAGAGCGCCAGCATTGTAAGAATGGACAGTTCTGTCCCCTCGCCGAGCAGGGCCAGAAGTAAAGCCAACAGATGCTCTCTGCTCTGTTTTTGGAGGCCTACGGTCTGTCTGGGAAGCCCCCAGATTAGGAGCAGCATTGGCATAATTACCATCTTGTGAAGCCCTGCCATCAAACTCTGCTGCAAGAGGAACAACGTTAAAAAGGAAAATTCAAACAGCCGGGTTTCACTGAAAAGAAATTAGCCTACCTTGCTTCACGGGGTTAGAGCTGATCTCAATCAGCATCAGGGACAAGACCAAAGCCCTAAAATCCCCCCCCACCCCAAAAAAAAAAAAAAAAAAAAAAAAAAAAAAGTGGAGAAAGAAAAAAATCAAACCGTTCTGTCAAAGGGAAACTCAGCAATTGAACATCTCTGCACCACACACCATGAAACACCGGCAATCATCATATTGGCAGCCACCAGCACCAGTAAAGAAGTGGTGACCCGTGAAGGATTTTATACAATTGTTGACAGGTCAAAGTTTAATGAGTTGATTGTGTGCACCTGTTAATCAAAGACCCTCAGCCACATTTGCTGATATTTTACAGGATCTGGGAAGAATATGAAGACTTTTGGTAAAGACAGTAAATTCAATGAATTGTGGTAGTTGATGTATGGCAAAGTGACAGATAGGCCTTTTTGTGTTGACACCAGCCTGGTGCAATTTTGTGACAGTGAATATGCAACCCGATCCCCTGTGTTAGGATTTTTTGTTTATCTATGTGTATTTATTTTTATATAAGTAAACTGTAAATCCTTCTCTTCCCCTGTGAGTTGCCTTTGTTCATTGTGGTCAGTGTGAAAGTTCTGTCAGCAGCAACATGCAGGGCAGCAGTGTATTCAATTCAACCTATCAGGCAGAATCACATATATTCTTTGACTTTGATTCAGGCAAAACATAGCCGCAAACATCCCAAGCAGTTTATTGAATATCTGAATATCGAGTTGAATACATTTGATCAGTACTTCAATACTGCACAGCGCTTACGCTCAAATCACAAAATCGCTCACTAACTTTGAACATGTATGCAGAAATTAAAGCTCAGTGGTCTACTGCTCGGTCCTTGACAAGGTAGACCATGAAGATTTTCATCATGCATGCTTTGACTGCATTGACTGGGGGTTCTGAGGGAGTACTCAGAGGTTTTCACGTCATCTCTCACCTTCACTAAGGACTCTGTAGTGAATATGGTAATGAGGAAAACCTTGTAACTTATAAATAACCCTTACTAAGCTAATGTTCAACAGTAAGTACAGTACAACCGAACAAGATTCTTCTTCTTTCGCAGCTGCGCATGCATTGCGTATGAGTCAAAATCTCCACTCTGTAAAACAATACTCCGGGTTCAGTATAAAAGGTAACCGAAACGTTACTGGCTTACTGTAATTACAGTCACACCCAGTGTAAACATAAGAGCCTGTAACACGCGGAAGAGGATCAACGGCAGCAACTGCATGAAGAGGAAGTTACAGGTCAATGGTGAACATACTCTTGCTGCCACTTCGGCTTGGCTCTGGAGCGCTTGGGGTCATAGAACTGCAAGTACGGTTGGGAGTGTGTGTGCCCATCATCAGTTCCAAGTGGAACGCGCCCCAGGTGATCTTCATTCCTCTCTTCCCATCACTAAGTTGAAAGGTATTTGGACCCACTTGCTTTTCCGCTTGTACTGGTGGGGAGAATCTCAGGTGAGCCTTAGGTGCTGGCCAAGGAATCGTCATCCTCACTTTCTTTCCCTCCTGGAACCGAGGATCACGTGCAACACGCTTTGAGTCGGTATATAGATGCTTCATCTTGCTGTGGTTCCTCTTTACTGTGGCACGTAGTTCACAAGTGACGGCGTCACAGTTGGAGGCTGAGGTGGAATGTTCAGTTTCGTGCACCTTTTCAGTCCATGGAGCAGTAAGTCCTTAGAGTAGTTCACGGTGTGACGCAGAGGTGGTGGCATGTGTTGTTGATTGGTGTACCCAAAGCCGGGACAGCATGGCTTGGATTCAGGTGTAACGCTGTGATCAAAGTGTACCCTTACAGCAGTATCAGTTAGGACTGAGTATTGAGCCAAGCCCTCTATGATCTGCTCAGGTAGGTCGAGTGCATCCGATTCGTGGATTGTGTGTAATTCTATCTGGTTCCGTAATCGAAAGATTTATGTGATACTGTTATCAACGACGCTGCCCTCGCTAACCTCTTCTCAGTTTCAAATAACTCTGCTATATTCCTCAAATTGAGGCCACTTAAAAAAAAATATGTTCCAATCACGTTAAAAGGGATCCTGATGGCCGGGCGTCCCCGTCCAGGCACCACCGCATCCAGTTGTTGAGGAACTCGGAGGAGGCTAGCTTGGACAACATCGTTGATGACGGTATCTTTTAGCGCGGACTACTCAGCCAAGCGCTCTATTATCTGATTAGGTCTGTCATGGGCATCCGATGCAGAAGTCTTCAGCAATTCTATCTGCTTCTGTAATTGTATGTTTTGTAGGACAATGTTAGGGAGTGCCTTACCACATATTTTCCAGTAAGTTTTGTTGAGCTGATTTAAAAACTCAAGCAGTCCTAGAAGAAATGAGAAGAAATGAGTCGGTTTTCAAAGTGATCTTAAAGATGGCAAGATGGCGGCACGTGAAGACGCAGCAGCCCCTCGCTCTCCCTCGGTAAGTGATTATTCGTACTTCTTAGTTCTTAGTTCTTACTTTGTAGTTTGCGTATTTCCTGCTTCCTGCGTTCATCCCATTTTTTCTTTTGCACCTGATTACAAGTAGAGTCGACAAGATTTGCAAGACGTCTACAGAAGCGAGCCTCACGACACCATGGCTTCCTTACAAACCGAGGTAACCGAAGAGCCTGGACGACTCTGCCCCACCCGCTGACACGTCGGACTCAACCGCATCCTCTCGCCAGGAAAGGAGGTGCCGCAAGCGGTGTGAGAGGAAGCAAAAGAGGGGGAAGCGCGAAAGTGTCCACTCGAGGCTAGCAGCTAAACCTAACCGACCAACCCTACCATCCATCCCTCTGGCTAACGTAAGATCCCTGGACAATAAAATGGATCACTTGAGGCGTCTGAGGACAGTGAATCAAAATGTGAGTGACTGTTGTGTGCTTGTCTTCATTGAAACATAGCTAAATGACAACATCCCGGACTTTGCTTTACAACTGGAGCAGCTACCATGCTACCGAGCGGACCGAGCACTCGTAAACGGGGGAAAGATTCGGGGCGGTGGAGTCTATGTTTACATCCGTGACGCATGGTGCCGAGACGCAGGCGGCAACACGGGCATTGAGGAGTATACGGACACTGTAACTCCTTACATTGGCAAATTCATTGACGATGTCACCCACACCAAACCTGTCGTTACCCGAGCAAACCAGAAGCCATGGATGACTGGGTATTTGCACCGGCTGTTGAGGACCATAGCCAGAGCAAGGGACAAAACAGGCCAGAGAGCGGCAAGACACCAGACACCAGCTTTAAAGAAAATCAAAATAATTTCCAAATCGGGCCAATAACCTTCAACTTGGTGAGATAAAAATCAATTTTTTCACCAATTAGCTGTATACTTTAAAAATTCAGCCTCAGGGCGGCACTGGTCTGTGTCTCACCAAGCTTGCCCTGGGGGGGCATGGAGCAGTGTCTCCCTGTGCCGGTCCCAAGCCCGGATAAATGCAAGGGGTTGCGTCAGGAAGGGCATCCGGCGTAAAAAATTTGCCAAAACCAAACATGCGAGTCAACCATAACCATATCATACCGGATCGGTCTTGGACTGGGCGAACAACGACCGCCATTGGTACTGATGGCCTACAGGGTACTAATGGAAATTGGGCTACTGTGGGTGAAGAACAAGAACAAGAAGAAGAGGAGGAGTGCGTTTTCAGAAGCAGGGAGAGAGCAGGAAAGGAAAGAGCCTGGGACTGAGAGTAGGGACTTTGTATATCGGGACTATGACAGGAAAAGGGAGAGAGTTGGTCAACATGATGCAGAGAAGGAAGGTGGATATACTGTGCGTCCTGGAGACCAGGTGGAAAGGTAGTAAGGGTAGAAACTTAGGAGCAGGCGTTAAGTTGTACTATTATGGTACTGACAAGAAGAGAAATGGAGTAGAAGTTAACTTGAAGGAGGAGTTTGTTAGGAACGTTCTGGAGATGAAAAGAATGTCAGATAGACTTATGAGTCTGAAATTGGAAATTGAAGGTGTGATGCTCAATGTTGTTAGTGGCTATGCCCCACAGATGGGATGTGACTCTGAAGAGAAGGAGAAGTTCTGGAATGAGTTAGATGAAGTGATGCAGAATATTCCCAGAAATGAGAGAGTGGTAATTGGTGCAGACTTCAATGGACATGTAGGTGAAGGCAATAGAGGGGATGAAGAAGTGATGGGCAGATTTGGTATACAGGATAGGAATGCAGAGAGACAGATGGTGGTAGATTTTGCAAAAAGGATGGACATGGCTGTAGTGAATTCCCTTTTTCCAGAAAAAACAGGAACATAGGGTAACTTATAAGAGCAGAGGTAGAAGCACGCAGGTAGACTACATCTTGTATAGACGAGGTAACCTGAGAGATCAGGGACTGCAAAGTAGTTGTAGGTGAGAGTGTAGCTAACCAGCATAGGATGGTGGTTTGTAGGATGACTCTGGTGACAAGGAAGATGAAGAGGACAAAGGCAGAGCAGAGGACAAAGTGATGGAAGCTGAAAAGGGAGGAGTGTTGCATGGTTTTCAGGGAGGAGTTGAGAAAGGGTCTGGGTGGTCAGAGTGAGCTTCCAGATAATTGGACAACTACAGCTAGTATTATCAGGGAGATCAGTAGAAGAGTACTTGGTGTGTCATCTGGAAGGAAAGTAGGTAAGGAGACTTGGTGGTGGATTGAGGAAGTGCAGGAGTATATACAGAGAATGTGGTGAGCAAAGAAGAAGTGGGATACTGAGAGGAGTGAAGAGAACAGACAGGAGTTCAGGGAGATGCATCGAAAGGTAAAGATAGAGGAAGCAAAGGCAAAACAAAGGGCGTACGATGACTTGTATGCTCGGTGGGATAGTAAGGAGGATGAGAATAATTTATCCAGGTTGGTGAAACAGAGAGGTAAAGATGGAAAGGATGTACAACAGGTCCGGGTGATTAAGGATAGGGAGGGACATGTATTGACAGATGCTAGAAGAGTGATGGGAAGATGGAAAGAGTACTTTGAAGAGCTGATGAATGTGGAAAATGAAAGAGAGGCAAGGGTAGAAGAAGGGACTATTGTACACCACAAAGTAGCACAAATTAGTAAAAGTAAAGTGAGGAAGGCATTGAAGAGGATAAAGAGAGGAAAAGCAGTTGGTCCTGTTGATATACCTATGGAGGTGTGGAAGTGTCTAGGAGAGGCAGCGGTAGATTTTCTGACTAGATTATTCAACAGGATCTTAGAGAGTGAGAAGATGCCTGAAGAATGGAGACAAAGTGTGATGGTGCCTATTTTTAAGAATAAAGGGGGTGTGCAGAATTGTTGCACCTATAGAGGAATAAAGTTGATGAGCCATACAATGAAGTTATGGGAAAGAGTAGAGGAAACTAGGCCGAGAGCAGGAGCAGCATTTGTGAACAGCGGTATGGCTTCATGCCTAGGAAGAGTACTATTGATGCAGTATTTGCGTTGAGAACGCTAATAGAGAATTACAGAGAAGGCCAGAGGGAGTTGCATTGTGTTTTTGTAGACCTAGAAAAAGCATATGACAGGGTGCCAAGAGAGGAGCTCTTGTATCGTATGAGGAAGTTTGGAGGGGCAGAGAAGTATGTTAAACTGGTGCAGGACATGTATGCTAGCTGTGAGACATTGGTATGCTGTGCTGTAGGGGTAACAGAGAAGTTCAAGGTGGAGGTGGGACTCCATCAGGGATCAGCTCTGAGCCCCTTCTTGTTCGCAGTGGTGATGGATAGGCTGACAGATGAGGTTAGACAGGAATACCCATGGACCATGATGTTTGCGGATGACATTGTGATCTGTAGTGAGAGCAGACAACAGGTAGAGGAAAATCTAGAGAGGTGGAGGTATGCTCTGGAAAGGAGAGGAATATATGTGTGAATGAGAGGAACTTGGGTGGAACGGTGAGGCTACAGGGAGTGGAGATCAAGAAGCTGGAGGATTTCAGGTACTTAGGGTCAACAGTCCAGAGCAACGGAGAGTGTGGAAAAGAGGTGAAGAGACGGGTCCAAGCAGGTTGGAATGGGTGGAGAAAAGTGTCAGGGGTACTACGTGATAGAAGACTTTCAGCCAGAATAAAAGGAAAGTTGTGCAGGACAGTGGTGAGACAAGCGATGATGTATGGACTAGAAACTGTTCCAATGACCAAAAGACAGCAGGTAGAACTAGAGCTTGCAGAGATGAGGGTGTTTAGGTTCTCTTTGGGAGTGACCAGGATGGATAGGATCAGGAATGAGTCTATCAGAGGAAAAGCACATGTTAGATGTTTTGGAGAGAGGTCAGAGAAGCCAGACTGAGATGGTTCGGTCATGTACAAAGGAGGGATAGAGAATATATTGGTAAACAGATCCTGGAATTGGAGCTGCCAGGAAAGAGGTTTCGAGGAAGACCAAAGAGAAGATTTATGGACATACCGAGAGAGGATATGAAGGTAGTTGGTGTGAGAGAGGAGGATAAGGAGAATAGGGGTAAGATGGAGAAAGTTGATTCGCTGTGGCAACCCCTGACAGGACAAGCTGAAAGAAGAAGAAGAAGAAGGACCACATGGCTATATCTTTTGAACCTGTGGCTGGATTTCAGTGATTTTATCTATATTGTGCAGAATCATGTCCTATTAACCTATATCAGCACCAGACACCAGCTTAGAAGAATTCATTAGTTAATTACACTTCGTAAAAAAAAGCTTCAAGTCGGTAAGATAAACACTTTTTGACCGCATGGCTATAACTTTTGAACCTGAGGCTTGAATTGAATGATTTTGACATATATTGTGCACATTCATGTCTTATTCAACTTATTTCAGTAACAGACACCAGCCTGAAAAAATTCATTAGTAATTACACTCTGTACCAAAAACGATTCATTTAGGGTAGATAAACACTTTTTGACCACATGCCTATATCTTTTGAACCAGTGGCTGAATTTGAGTGTTTTTTGATGTATATTGTGCCTAATCATTACAATTTAAACATATTTCAGCACCAGAGACCAGCTTGAAAGAATTAATAAGTCATTTACACCTTGTACAGTATGCGCTTCAAGTCAGTGAGATAAGCACTTTTTGACCACATGGCTATGTCTTTTGAAACTATAGCTGGATTTGAGCGATTTTAACATACATTGTGCAGAATCATGTCCTATAAAATATATTTCAGCACCAGACACCAGTTTGATGGAAATCATTCGTTTTTTCGACTTTGTACCAAAAACGCTTCAAGTTGGTGAGAGAAGCACTTTTTGACCACAAGGCAATATCTTTTGAAAAACAGCAGTTGGATAAAAGTGATTTAGAAATTAATTGTGCATAATCATGTCCTTTTCAACATATTTCAGCGCCAGACACCAGCTTGAAAGAATTCATTAGTTTTTTAAACATTGTACCAAAAACGCTTCAACTTGGTGAAATAAACACTTTGTGACCACACGACTATATCATTTGAACCTGTGTCTGGATTACAGTGATTTTTATATATAATGTGCAGAATCATGTCCTAGTCAACCTAGTCATCAAAACGCTTCGGTGAGATAAGTACTGTTTTACCACATTGCTATACCTTTTGAACCAGCAGTTGGACAGGAGTCATTTTGACATATATCATGCAGAATCATGTCCTATTCAATATATTTCAGTAGCAGAGACCAGCTTGAAAGAATTCATTAGTCATTTACACCTTGTACAGTAAATGCTTCAACTTGGTGAGATAAACAGTTTTCAAACACATGGCTATATCTCTTGAACCTGTGGCTGGATTACAATGATTTTGACATCAATGTGCAGAATCATATTCGATTAAACATATTTTGACACCAGACACCAGCTTGAACGAATTCATTCATTTTTTCCACTTTGTACCAAAAACGCTTCATGGCGGTGAGATAAGCACTTTTTGACCACATGGCCATATCTTTTGAGCCAGCGTTTGGATAAAAGTGATCTTGAAATATATTGTGCAAAATCATGTCCTATTTAACATATTTCAGCACCAGCAACCTGCTTGAAAGAATTTATTACTTATATAGACTCTATACCAAAAACACTTCGGTGAGATAAGTGCTTTTTGACCACATGGGTATATCATTTGAACCAGCAGTTGGACAAAAGTTATTTTGACATATATCATGCAAAATCATGTCCCATTCAATATATTTCAGTAGCAGAGACCAGCTTGAAAGAATTCATGAATCATTTACACCTTGCACAGTAAACGCTTCAACTTGGTGAGATAAACAGTTTTTGACCACATGGCTATATCTCTTGAACCTGTGGCTGGCTTACAGTGAATTTGACATTAATATGCAGAATCATATCCGATTCAACATATTTGCACCAGACGCCAGCTTGAACGAATTCATTAGTTTTTTCCACTTTGTACCAAAAACGCCTCAAGGCGGTGAGATAAGCACTTTTTGACCACATGGCTATATCTTCTGAACGAGCGTTTGGATAAAAGTGATCCTGAAATGTATTGTGCAGAATCATATCCTATTCAACATATTTAGCACCAGTAACCTGCTTGAAAGAAGTCATTACTTATTTACACTGTAAATAAACGCTTCAACTCGGTGAGATAAGCAGTTTTTTTACCACATAGCTATATCTTTCAACAAAGTGGCTGGATTGAGTAATTTTGACATATATTTTACAGAATCATGTCGTATTCAACATATTTCTGCACCAAACACAAGCTTGAAGAAATATTTATGTTATTTACAATAAGAACAGTAAACGCTTCAACCCTGTAAGATAAACACTTTTTGACCACATGTCTATATCTTTCGAACCAGTGGCTGAATTTGAATAATTTTTGACGTATATAGTGCTGAATCATGTCCTTTTCAACATACATCAGCACCAGACACCAGCTTGAACGAATTCATTAGTTTTTTCCTCTTTGTACCAAAAAAAGCTCCAACTTGAAGAGATAAGCACTTTTTGATCACATGGCTATATCTTTTGAAACTATGGCTGGATTAAAGAGATTTTGACTATATTGTGCAGAATCATGTTGTTTTCAACATATTTTAGCACCAAACACCAGCTTGAATGAATTCATCAGTTATTTAGACTATATACCAAAAAGGCTTCAACCTGGTAAGATAAGCATTTATTTGACCACATGGCTCTATCTTTTGAACTTGTGGCTGGATTACAGTGATTTTGACATATGTTGTGCAGAATCATGTCCTTTAAAACATATTTCAGCCCAGAAAACAGCTAGAAAGGATTCTTTTATTATTTACACTTTGTTGCAAAAATATTTCAACTCCATGAGATAAGCCTTTTTTGACCAAATGGCTACATCTTTTAAAAAGGTGGCTTGATTTCAGTGATTTTAACGTATATTGTGCAGAGTCAAGTCCTATTCAACATATTTCAGCACCAGACACCAGCAAAAAAGGATTCATTAGTTATTTACACAGCAGAGAAGAAACTCCCGGGGCAAAGGCCATTAGTCAAGTGGCCAAAGTCCTGCGACAAGTCGCTGTTGAAGGAAATCAACGCTGATCTCTGCAACATCCTAGAGGGGATCAAAAGCACCACCATGAAGAAGTTGGAGAGAATGGGCGGGCTGATCTATGCCTATAGAGCAGAACGGTTTGGTGTGGTCGAAAGCAAGCGATCGAGCACAGCAGTTCCTACCAAGTCCAGAAGGCAAACAGAAATAGACCGCCTAGTCAAGGAGAGGAGGCAGCTGAAGAAGCAATGGCGGAAAGCCACAGAGGAGGAGAAGGAGGGAATAAATATGCTGCAGGAAGAAATTCAGAGTAGGCTTGCAACACTGAGGAGAGCTGAAAACCTCCGCAAGAAGCGCAGGAGGAAGGAGCAAACAAGATCACGCTTCTACAAAGACCCCTTCCACTTTGTGAAGACTCTCTTCACAAAGGAGAAGAGTGGAAGTCTCTCAGTGTCAAAGGCTGACCTGGAAAAACATCTGGAAAAGACCTGCACAGATGACCGTCACCATGAAGAGGTTCCCCTCCCAACTGACGTGCCACCAGTTAACCCACCACAGTACGAGCTAGACATTAGCCCACCCAGATGGAGTGAGGTGGACAAAATTGTGCGTAGAGCAAGAGCTGCGTCGGCCCCAGGCACCAACGGAATACCATACAGGCTCTATAAAAACGCACCAGATGTCCTGCGATTTCTCTGGAAGCTGATGAGAGTGGTGTGGCAAAAGAAGGAAATACCGACGTCCTGGCGGAGGGCTGGAGGGATCCTTAAGAAGGATTCATCAAAAATCAGCCAGTTTCGCCAGATCAGCCTTCTAAATATGGAGGGGAAAATCTTCTTCAGCGTGGTCGCTCAAAGACTGGCAGGATTCCTGAAAGAAAACAACCTGATTGATACATCAATTCAGAAAGCAGGCATCTCCGGCTTCTCCGGCTGTGTGGAACATACTAGCATCATCTGGCATCAGATCCAGGCTGCCAAGAAAGAAGGAACAGATCTTCATGTGGTGTTCCTGAATCTTGCAAACGCCTTTGGCTCAGTCCCTCACAACCTCCTGTGGACAGCCTTCAACTACTTCAGCGTCCCACCAGCTCTCACAAGCCTTGTCAAGGCCTACTTCCAAGACATTCAGCTCTGCGTGACAACCGCAGAGTACACCACAGCATGGCAGCAGCTAGAGGTGGGGATCATGGCCGGCTGCACCATCTCCCCCTTGGCCTTCACCTTGACCATGGAGGTCATCATACGGGCTTCACGATGGGTGGTTGGCGGTCAGCGAATAAGACCCGGACTGAGGCTGCCACCAGTCAGAGCCTACATGGATGACCTCACAACACTCACCTCAACCAAGGCCTGCACAGTACGGCTTATAGGCAAGCTCCAAGACAACATTAAGCTGGCTCGCATGAAGATCAAGCCAAGCAAGTCCAGAAGCATTTCCATCGTGAAGGGGAAACTGTTAGACCACCGCTTCTACATTGGCGAGGAACCAATTCCAATGGTTTCGGAGAAGCCTGTGAAGAGCCTAGGTTGCTGGTATGACGCCTCCCTCAAGGACAAAGAGCAAATAGAGCAGCTCAGGAAGGAGGTTGCCAGCGGCCTGGAGAACATTGACAGAACCCTGCTTCCGGTCAAGCTAAAGCTCTGGTGCTTGCAGTATGGCCTACTCCCACGGCTCCTGTGGCCAGTAACCCTCTATGAGGTTCCACTCTCAAAGGTAGAAAAGCTGGAGAGAATGGTCAGCTCATATGCAAGGAAGTGGCTTGGCCTTCCCAGGTGCTTCAGCAGGATTGGGCTCTACAGCAAAGGGATGCTACACCTGCCCATCTCCAGTCTGGCAGAGGAGTACAAGTGTGCCAAAGTCAGATTGGAGATGATGCTATTGGGTTCAAGTGACCCATTCATAGCCCAAGCACCCCCCATCCTGGCAACTGGGAGGAAGTGGACCCCGCTGGCTGCAGCTGAACAGGCAAAGGCAGCCCTCAGACACAGGGACATTGTGGGCCGGGTTCAGGAGGGGAGGAGTGGACTTGGGCTTGGGGCCAGTACACTAGCCTGGAGCAAGGCCAATCCAGCCCAGAGACGCAAGCTGGTGGTCCAGGAAGTTCGCCGGGAAGAGGAAGCAGGAAGGCGTGCACAAGCTGTGTCACAGGCGAAGCAAGGGCAGTGGATGACATGGGAGGGAGTCGAGAAGCGGAAGATGTCCTGGAAAGATCTGTGGGAGATGGAGGCCTTCAGGGCGAGCTTTACCATCAGGGCAGCCTATGATGTCCTGCCTTCTCCTGCAAATCTAAACCAGTGGTATGGCAAAGACCCTACATGCCCTCTATGCTCAAGCCCAGCAACACTGAAGGACATCTTAGTGGGATGCAAGACCAGCCTCTCCCAAGGCCGTTATACCTGGCGACACAACCAGGTATTAAAATGTCTTGCAGCGGTGCTGGAAACTCGCCGGACGAGCATAAACGCCCTTCCGCCTCCGTCATCCCGTTGGCACACAACTCCATTCGTGCGGGAGGGGCAAGCCAACCTCCCCCCCACGAGAACTGACCTTGGGCCGCTGGCCAGTGCACGGGACTGGAAGCTGCTAGCGGACCTGGACAAGAGACTTTGCTTCCCAGCTGAGATCGCATCCACCAACCTGCGACCAGACCTCGTTCTGTGGTCATCCTCTCTCAGGCTCGTCTACATCATAGAGCTCACGGTGCCCTGGGAGGGTGCAGTGGAGGAGGCCTATGAACGAAAGAAGCTGAGATATGCTGAACTGGTCACAGATGCTCAGCGACAAGGCTGGAAAGCGAAGGTTCGTCCAGTGGAAGTAGGCTGCAGAGGCTTCATAGCCACGTCAACATCGAGGCTACTCAGGGAGATGGGAGTTAAAGGACGTGCCCACAGACAGGCAGTCAAGGACATCTCCAGGGCTGCTGAAAATGGGAGCCAGTGGCTGTGGCTGAAGAGAAGAGATCCAACGTGGGCCTTCAGGTGAGCTGATGGCATCTAGGGAGTGAACCTGGGACGCTGGGATTCACTGCTGAACCCTCTGGAGATGTCGTGGGGCAATCAGCGAAACATCAATGAAGGAGGGCGCTCACTTGACAACCCGAAGGAGGCCATCGCTCACTTGAAACCCCACAGAGTCTCATCGGTGCCTTAGGCATGATTTCATCAAGGGATACCAACACCTAGTCCTACACAAAAGATCTACACTGTGTACCAAAAATGTTTCAACTCGATGAGATAAGTACTTTCTTATCAAATGACTATATCTTTTGAATTTGTGGCTGGATTATAGTGGTTTTGACATAAGTTGTGCAGAATCATGTCCTTTACAACATATTCAGCCCCAAACAACAGCCAGAAAGGATTACTGTATTATTTACACTTTGTAGAAAAAATATTTCAACTCCGTGAGATAAGCCTTTTTTGACCCTATGGCTATATGTTTTGAATTTATGGCTGGAATACAGTGATTTTAACATATTTAGTGCAGAGTCATGTCCTATACAAATAATTTCAGCACCAGACACCAGCTAGAAAGGATTCATTAGTTCATTAGATTCATTTTTTTAAACTGTGTACCAAAGATGTTTCAACTCGGTGAGTTAAGCAGTTTTTGACATCATGGCTACATCTTGTGACACTTCAGCTTGATTACAATGATTTTGACTTATGTTTTGCAGAATCACATCCTTTAATACATATTTCAGCACCAGACGAAAACTAAAAAGGATTCATTAGTTATTTACACTGTGAACGAAAAATGTTTTAATTCGGTGAGTTAAGCACTTTTTCACCATATGGCTATATCTTTATAACTTGTGGCTGGATGAAAGAGTCTTTGACATATGTTGTGCAGAATCAAGTCCTAAACAACATATTTCAGCAGCAGACACGAGATAAAAAGGCTTCATTAGGTATTTACACTGTGTACCAAAAATGTTTCAACTCGGTGAGATCAGAAATTTTTGAACGCATGGCTATGTCTTTTGAATTTGTGGCTGGATCATAGTTATTTTGATGTATATTGTGCAGAATCAAGTCCTTTAAAACATATTTCGGCATCAGGTAGAACAACAGGTAGAAATGATTATTTTTTTATTTACACTTCTATCAAATATTCAAATCATAAAATATGAATATATTGCAGGATCACAATGATATTGACATATCTGGTGCAGAATCATGTTTTTTTCAACATATTTCAGCACCATTAACCTGCTTGAAAGTAATCTTTAGTTATTTACACTCTATCAAAAACTTCTCTAACTCAGTGAGATAAGCACTTTTTGACTGTATGGCTATATCTTTTCAATATGTTGCAGGATCACAATGATTTTGAAACATATAGTGCAAAATCAGGTTCTTTTCAACATATTTCAGCACCAGTAACCTGCTTGAAAGTAATCTTAAGTTATTTACACTCAAAAACAGTCAACTCAGTGAGATAAGCACTCTTTGACCGCATTGCTATATCTTTTCAATAAGCTGCTTTTCAATAAGTTGCTGGATTACTGTGATTTTGATATATATGTTGCAGAATAATTTTCTTTTAAACATATTTCAGCACCAGTAACCCGCTTGAAAGGAATCCTTTGTTATTTAAACTCTGTGTCAAAAGCGCTCTACCTCATTGAGTTAGACTTTTGGACCGTATGGCTATATCTTTTCAATATGTTGCTGGATTACAGTGATTTGACATATATTGTGCAAAATCATGTCCTTTTCAACATATTTCAGCACCAGTAACCTGCTTGAAGACATTCATGACTTATTTACGCAGTGTACCAAAAACGCTTGAACTCAGTCAGATAAGCACTTTTTGACCATATGGCTATATCTTTTGAATTTGTTGCAAGATCACAATGATTTTGATATATATTGTGCAGATTGATGTCCCTTTCATCATATTTCAGCACTAGTAACCTGCTTGAAGACATTCATTACTTATTTACACTGTGTGCCTAAAACGCCTCATCTAAGTGACATAGGCACTTTTAGATCATATGGCTATATCTTTTGAATATGTGGCAGGATCACACTGATTTTGACACATATGGTGCAGTATCATTTTCTTTTCAATATATTTCAGCACCAGTAACCCGCTTGAAAGGAATCCTTAGTTATTTAAACTCTGTATCAAAAGCGCTCTACCTCATTGAGTTAGACTTTTGGACCGTATGGCTATATCTTTTCAATATGTCGCTGGATTACAGCGATTTTGACGTATATTGTGCAAAATCATGTCCTTTTCAACATATTTCAGCACCAGTAACCTGCTTGAAGACTTCCATGACTTATTTACACAGTGTACCAAAAACGCTTCAACTAAGTGAGATAAGCACTTTTTGACCGTATGGCTATATCTTTTGAATCAGATGTCAAAATCAGTGTGATCCGGCAACAGTGTTGCAGAATCATGTCCTTTTCATCACATTTCAGCACCAATAATATGCTTGAAAGGAATCCTGAGTTATTTACACTCTGTATCAAAAACGCTCTAACTCATTGAGATAAGTACTTTTTGACCATATTGCTATATCTTTTGATTTTTTCAGAGTATCACAATGATTTTGACATATATTGTGCTGAATCATGTCCTTTTCAACATATTTCAGCACCAGTAACCTGCTTGAAAGGAATATTTAGTTATTTACACTCTGTATCAAAAACTGTTCAACTCGGTGAGCTAAGCACTTTTTGACCATATGGCTATATCTTTTGATTTTGTTGCAAGATCACAATGATTTTGACCATATATTGTGCAGAATCATGTCCTTTTCATCATATTTCAGCACCAGTAACCTGTTTGAAGACTTTCATTACTTATTTACACTCTGTACCAAAAGCGCTTCAACTAAGTGAGATTAGCACTTTTTGACCATATGGCTATATCTTTTGAATTTGTTGCAAGATCACAATGATTTTTACCATATATTGTGCAGAATCCGATCCTTTTCAACATATTTCAGCACCAGTAACCTGTTACAAGACATTCATTACTTATTTACACGGTGTACCAAAAACGTTTCAACTCGGTGAGATAAGCACTTTTTGACCGTATGGCTAAATCTTTTGAATATGTTGCAGGATCACACTGATTTTGACATATATGGTGCAGAATCATGTCCTATTCAACATATTTCAGCTCCAGTAATCTGCTTCAAAGGAATCCTTAGTTATTTACAATCTGTATCAAAAGCGCTCTAACTCTGTGAGATAAGCAGTTTTTGACCGTACGGCCATATCTTTTCAATATGTCGCTGGACTACAGTGATATTGACGTATATTGTGCAGAATCATGGTCTTTTCAACATATTTAAGCATTAGTAACCTGCTTGAAAGGAATCCTTATTTGTTTACACTCTGTATCAAAAACGCTCTAACTCAATGAGATAAGCACTTTTTGACCATAAGGCTATATCTTTTGATTTTGTTGCAAGATCATAATGATTTCGACATATATTGTGCTGAATGATGTCCTTTCCATCAAAATCCAGCACCAGTAATATGCATGAAGACTTTCATTACTTATTTACACTCTGTACCTAAATCGCTTCAACTAACTGAGATGAGCACTTTTTGACCGTATGGCTATATCTTTTGAATATGTGTCATGATCACACTGATTTTGACATAAATGGTGCAGAATCATTTTCTTTTCAACATATTTTAGCACCAGTAGCCCGCTTGAAAGGAATCCTTAGTTATTTTCACTATGTATCTAAAGTTGACCGCGTGGCTATATCTTTTGAATATGTGGCAGGATCACACTAATTTTGACATTAATGGTGCAGAATCATTTCCTTTTACACATATTTCAGCACCAGTAACCCGCTAGAAAGGAATCTTTAGTCATTTACAGTCTGTATCAAAAGCGCTCTACCTCATTGAGATAAGCACTCTTTGACCATATGGCTAAATCTTTTCAATTTATTGCTGGATTACAGTGATTTTGACGTATATTTCTCAAATCATTTCCTTTTCAACATATTTCAGCACCAGTAACCTGCTTGAAGACATTCATTACTTCATTAGATTGTGTACCAAAAGCACTTCAACTCAGTGAGATAAGCACTTTTTAACCGTATGGCTATAACTTTTGAATATGTTGCAGGATCACACTGATTTTGAAATATGTGGTGCAAAATCATGTTCTTTTCAACATATTTCAGCACAAGTAACCTGCTTGAAAGGAGTTCTTGGTTATTTAAATTCTGTATCAAAAACGCTCTAACTCAGTGATATAAGCACTTTTAGCCATTCGGTCAAAAAGTGCTTATCTCACCGAGTTGAAGCGATTTGGATTCGGAGTGGAAATAACTAATGAATTTCATCAAGCTGGTTTCTGCTGTTGAGATATGTTGTTTAGGACATGATTATGTCAACTTCAGTGTCATCCCATGACAGATTTAAAAGATATAGCCATTCCTTCATAAGGTGCTTATATCACCGAGTTGAAGCGTAATTGATTGGGAGTGGAAATAACTAATGAATTTCATCAAGCAGGTTTCTGCTATTGCAAAATGTTGTTTCGGATATGATTTTGCACAATATATGTAAAATTCAGCGTAATCCAGACACAAGTTCAAAAGATATAGCCATTCGTTCAAAAAATGCTTATCTCACCGAGTTGAAGCGTTTTTGATTAGGAGTGGAAATAACTAATGAATTTCATCAAGCTGGTTTCTGCTGTTGAAATATGTTTTTCAGGACGTGATTCTGCACAATATATGTCATATTTAGCGTAATCCCATCAAAGGTTCAAAAGATAAAGTTTTTCGTTCAAAAATTGCTTTTCTCACCAAGTTGAAGCTTTTTTGATTGGGAGTGGAAATAACTTTTGAATTTCATCAAGCTGGTTCGTGCTGTTGAAAAATGTTGTTTAGGACATGATTCTGCACAATATATATCCACATCAGTGTAATCCCATCACATATTTAAAAGATATAGCCATTCGTTCAAAAAGTGCTTATCTCACCGAGTTGACGCGTTTTTGTTTAGGAGAGGAAATAACTAACGAATTTCATCAAGCTGGTCTCTGCTGTTGAAATGTCTTGTTTAGGACATGATTCTGCACGATATATGTCAGATTTAGTGTAATCCCTTCACAGCTTCAAAAGATATAGCCATTCGTTCAAAAATTGCTTATCTCAGCGAGCTGAAGCGTTTTTGATTCGGAGTGGAAATAACTAATGAATTTCATCAAGCTGGTTTCTGTTGTTGAAATATGTTTTTTAGGACATGATTCTGCACAATAAATGTCAAATTCAATGTAATCCAGCCACAGGTTCCAAAGATATAGCCTTTCGTTCAAAAAGTGCTTATCTTCCCGAGTTGAAGCGTTTTTGATTCGGAGTGGAAATAACTAATGAATTTCATCAAGCTGGTAACTGCTGTTGAAATATGTTGTTGAGGACATTATTCTGCACAATATATGTCAACTTCAGTGTCATCCCATGACAGATTTAAAAGATATAGCCATTCGTTCTTAAGGTGCTTATATCACCGAGTTGAAGCGTAATTGATTAGGAGTGGAAATCAGTAATGCGTTTCATCAAGCTGGTTTCTAATGTTGAAATATGTTTTTTAGGACATGATTCTGCACAATAAATGTGAAATTCAATGTAATCCAGCCACAAGTTCCAACGATATAGCCTTTCGTTCAAAAAGTGCTTATCTTCCTGAGTTGAAGCATTTTTGATTCGGAGTGGAAATAACTAATGAATTTAATTAAACTGGTTTCTGCTGTTCAAATATGTTGTTTAGGACATGATTCTGCACAATATATGTGAAATTAAGTGTAATCCAGCTACAAGTTAAAAAGACATAGCCATTCGTTCAAAAAGTGCTTATCTCACCGAGTTGAAGCGTTTTTGATCAGGAGTGGAAATAACTAATGAATTTCATCAAGCTGGTTTCTGCTGTTGAAATATGTTGTTTAGGACATGATTCTGCACAATATATGTCAAATTAAGTGTAATCCAGCCACCAGTTCAAAAGATATAGCCATTCGTTCAAAAAGTGCCTATCTTACCGAGTTGAAGCGTTTTCTATTCGGAGTGGAAATAACTAATGAATTTCATCAAGCTGGTTTCTGCTGTTGAAATATGTTGTTTAGGACATGATTCTGCACAATATATGTCATATTCAGCGTAATCAAGCCACAAGTTCAAAAGATATAGCCATTCGTTCAAAAAGTGCTTATCTCACCGAGTTGACGCGTTTTTGTTTAGGAGTGGAAATAACTAATGAATTTCATCAAGCTGGTTTCTGCTGTTGAAATATGTTGTTTAGGCCATGATTCTGCACAATATATGTCAAATTAAGTGTAATCCAGCCACCAGTTCAAAAGATATAGCCATTCGTTCAAAAAGTGCCTATCTTACCGAGTTGAAGCGTTTTCTATTCGGAGTGGAAATAACTAATGAATTTCATCAAGCTGGTTTCTGCTGTTGAAATATGTTGTTTAGGACATGATTCTGCACAATATATGTCATATTCAGTGTAATCAAGTCACAAGTTCAAAAGATATAGCCATTCGTTCAAAAAGTGCTTATCTCACCGAGTTGACGCGTTTTTGTTTAGGAGTGGAAATAACTAATGAATTTCATCAAGCTGGTCTCTGCTGTTGAAATATCTTGTTTAGGACATGATTCTGCACGATATATGTCAGATTTAGTGTAATCCCTTCACAGTTTCAAAAGATATAGCCATTCGTTCAAAAATTGCTTATCTCAGCGAGTTGAAGCGTTTTTGATTCGGAGTGGAAATAACTAATGAATTTCATCAAGCTGGTTTCTGTTGTTGAAACATGATGTTTAGGACATGATATTGCACAATATATATCCACATCAGTGTAATCCCATCACATATTTAAAAGATATAGCCATTCGTTCAAAAAGTGCTTATCTCACCGAGTTGACGCGTTTTTGTTTAGGAGTGGAAATAACTAATGAATTTCATCAAGCTGGTTTCCGCTGTTGAAATATGTTGTTTAGGAAATGATTCTGCACAATATATGTCAAATTTAGTGTAATCCCGTCACAGGTTCAAAAGATATAGCCATTCGTTCAAAAATTATTTATCTCAGCGAGTTGAAGCGTTTTTGATTCGGAGTGGAAATAACTAATGAATTTCATCAAGCTGGTTTCTGTTGTTGAAATATGATGTTTAGGACATGATTCTGCACAATATATATCCATATCAGTGTAATCCCCTCACATATTTAAAAGATATAGCCATTCGTTAAAAAAGTGCTTTTATCACCGAGTTGAAGCGTTTTTGATTCGGAGTGGAAATAACTAATGAATTTCATCAAGCTGGTCTCTGCTGTTTAATTATGTTGTTTAGGACATGATTCTGCAAAATATATGTCAAATTCAGTGTAATCCAGCTACAAGTTCAAAAGATATAGCCAAATGGTCAAAAAGTGCTTATCTCACCGAGATGAAGTGTTTTTGATTAGGAGTGGAAATAAATAATGAATATCATCAAGCTGGTTTCTGCTTTTGAAATATATTGTTTAGGACATGATTATGCACAATATATGTCAAATTCAGTGGAATCCAGCCAAAAGTTCAAAAGATATAGCCATTCGTTCAAAAATTGCTTATATCACTGAGTTGAAGCGTCTTTGATTAGGAGTGGAAATAAATAATGCATTTAATCAAGGTGGTTTCTGCTGTTCAAATATGTTGTTTAGGACATGATTCTGCACAATAAATGTCAAATTCAATGTAATCCAGCCACAGGTTCCAAAGATATAGCCTTTCGTTCAAAAAGTGCTTATCTTCCCGAGTTGAAGCGTTTTTGATTCGGAGTGGAAATAACTAATGAATTTCATCAAGCTGGTAACTGCTGTTGAAATATGTTGTTGAGGACATTATTCTGCACAATATATGTGAAATTCAGTGTAATCCAGCTACAAGTTAAAAAGACATAGCCATTCGTTCAAAAAGTGCTTATCTCACCGAGTTGAAGCGTTTTTGATCAGGAGTGGAAATAACTAATGAATTTCATCAAGCTGGTTTCTGCTGTTGAAATATGTTGTTTAGGATATAATTCAGCACATTATATGTCAAATTTAGTGTAATCTTTTTAAAAGTTCAAAAGATATTGCCATTTTTTCAAATAGTGCTTATCTAACCGAGTTCAAGCGTTTTTGATTAGGAGTGGACATAACTAATGAATTTCATCCAGCTAGTTTCTGATGTATAAATCTGTTTTTTAGGACATGATTCGGCACAATATATGTCAAATTCAGTGAAATCCCATTACAGGTTCAAAAGATATAGCCATACGTTGAAAAAGTACTTATCGAAGCGAGTTGAAGCGTTTTTGATTCGGAGTGGAAATAACTAATGAATTTCATCAAGCTGGTTTCTGCTGTTGTAATATGTGGTTTCGGACATGATTTTGCACAATATATGTCAAATTCAGTGTAATCCCATCACAGGTTCAAAAGATATAGCCATTCGTTCAAAAAGTGCTTATCTCACCGAGTTGACGCGTTTTTGTTTAGGAGTGGAAATAACTAATGAATTTCATCAAGCTGGTTTCTTCTGTTGAAATATGTTTTTCAGGACGTGATTCTGCACAATATATGTCATATTTAGCGTAATCCCATCAAAGGTTCAAAAGATAAAGTTTTTCGTTCAAAAATTGCTTTTCTCACCAAGTTGAAGCTTTTTTGATTGGGAGTGGAAATAACTTTTGAATTTCATCAAGCTGGTCTCTGCTGTTGAAATGTCTTGTTTAGGACATGATTCTGCACGATATATGTCAGATTTAGTGTAATCCCTTCACAGGTTCAAAAGATATAGCCATTCGTTCAAAAATTGCTTATCTCAGCGAGCTGAAGCGTTTTTGATTCGGAGTGGAAATAACTAATGAATTTCATCAAGCTGGTTTCTGTTGTTGAAATTTGTTTTTTAGGACATGATTCTGCACAATAAATGTCAAATTCAATGTAATCCAGCCACAGGTTCCAAAGATATAGCTTTTCGTTCAAAAAGTGCTTATCTTCCCGAGTTGAAGCGTTTTTGATTCGGAGTGGAAATAACTAATGAATTTCATCAAGCTGGTAACTGCTGTTGAAATATGTTGTTGAGGACATTATTCTGCACAATATATGTCAACTTCAGTGTCATCCCATGACAGATTTAAAAGATATAGCCATTCGTTCTTAAGGTGCTTATATCACCGAGTTGAAGCGTAATTGATTAGGAGTGGAAATCAGTAATGCGTTTCATCAAGCTGGTTTCTGCTGTTCAAATATGTTGTTTAGGACATGATTCTGCACAATATATGTGAAATTCATTGTAATCCAGCTACAAGTTAAAAAGACATAGCCATTCGTTCAAAAAGTGCTTATCTCACCGAGTTGAAGCGTTTTTGATCAGGAGTGGAAATAACTAATGAATTTCATCAAGCTGGTTTCTGCTGTTGAAATATGTTGTTTAGGACATGATTCTGCACAATATATGTCAAATTAAGTGTAATCCCTTCAACAAGTTCAAAAGATATAGCCATTCGTTCAAAAAGTGCTTATCTTACCGAGTTGAAGCGTTTTCTATTCGGAGTGGAAATAACTAATGAATTTCATCAAGCTGGTTTCTGCTGTTGAAATATGTTGTTTAGGACATGATTCTGCACAATATATGTCATATTCAGTGTAATCAAGCCACAAGTTCAAAAGATATAGCCATTCGTTCAAAAAGTGCTTATCTCACCGAGTTGAAGCGTTTTTGATTGGGAGTGGAAATAACTAATACATTTCATCAAGCTGGTTTCCGCTGTTGAAATATGTTGTTTAGGAAATGATTCTGCACAATATATGTCAAATTTAGTGTAATCCCGTCACAGGTTCAAAAGATATAGCCATTCGTTCAAAAATTGCTTATCTCAGCGAGTTGAAGCGTTTTTAATTCGGAGTGGAAATAACTAATGAATTTCATCAAGCTGGTTTCTGTTGTTGAAATATGATGTTTAGGACATGATTCTGCACAATATATATCCATATCAGTGTAATCCCATCACATATTTAAAAGATATAGCCATTCGTTAAAAAAGTGCTTATATCACCGAGTTGAAGCGTTTTTGATTCGGAGTGGAAAAAAGTAATGAATTTCATCAAGCTGGTTTCTGCTGTTTAATTATGTTGTTTAGGACATGATTCTGCAAAATATATGTCAAATTCAGTGTAATCCAGCTACAAGTTCAAAAGATATAGCCAAATGGTCAAAAAGTGCTTATCTCACCGAGATGAAGTGTTTTTGATTAGGAGTGGAAATAAATAATGAATATCATAAAGCTGGTTTCTGCTTTTGAAATATGTTGTTTAGGACATGATTATGCACAATATATGTCAAATTCAGTGGAATCCAGCTAAAAGTTCAAAAGATATAGCCATTCGTTCAAAAATTGCTTATATCACTGAGTTGAAGCGTCTTTGATTAGGAGTAGAAATAACTAATGCATTTAATCAAGGTGGTTTCAAATGTTGAAATATGTTTTTTAGGACATGATTCTGCACAATAAATGTCAAATTCAATGTAATCCAGCCACAGGTTCCAAAGATATAGCGTTTCGATCAAAAAGTGCTTATCTTCCCGACTTGAAGCGTTTTTGATTCGGAGTGGAAATAACTAATGAATTTCATCAAGCTGGTAACTGCTGTTGAAATATGTTGTAGAGGACATTATTCTGCACAATATATGTCAACTTCAGTGTCATCCCATGACAGATTTAAAAGATATAGCCATTCGTTCATAAGGTGCTTATATCACCGAGTTGAAGCGTAATTGATTAGGAGTGGAAATCAGTAATGCGTTTCATCAAGCTGGTTTCTAATGTTGAAATATGTTGTTTAGGACATGATTCTGCACAATATATGTCATAATCAGTGTAATCAAGCCACAAGTTCAAAAGATATAGCCATTCGTTCAAAAAGTGCTTATCTCACCGAGTTGAAGCGTTTTTGATTGGGAGTGGAAATAACTAATACATTTCATCAAGCTGGTTTCTGCTGTTGAAATATGTTGTTGAGGACATTATTCTGCACAATATATGTCAACTTCAGTGTCATCCCATCACAGATTTAACAGATATAGCCATTCGTTCAAAAAGTGCTTATCTCACCGAGTTGACGCGTTTTTGTTTAGGAGTGGAAATAACTAATGAATTTCATCAAGCTGGTCTCTGCTGTTGAAATATCTTGTTTAGGACATGATTCTGCACGATATATGTCAGATTTAGTGTAATCCCTTCACAGGTTCAAAAGATATAGCCATTCGTTCAAAAATTGCTTATCTCAGCGAGTTGAAGCGTTTTTGATTCGGAGTGGAAATAACTAATGAATTTCATCAAGCTGGTTTCTGTTGTTGAAATATGATGTTTTGGACATGATTCTGCACAATATATATCCACATCAGTGTAATCCCATCACATATTTAAAAGATATAACCATTCGTTCAAAAAGTGCTTATCTCACCGAGTTGACGCGTTTTTGTTTAGGAGTGGAAATAACTAATGAATTTCATCAAGCTGGTTTCCGCTTTTGAAATATGTTGTTTAGGAAATGATTCTGCACAATATATGTCAAATTCAGTGTAATCCCGTCACAGGTTCAAAAGATATAGCCATTCGTTCAAAAATTGCTTATCTCAGCGAGTTGAAGCGTTTTTGATTCGGAGTGGAAATAACTAATGAATTTCATCAAGCTGGTTTCTGTTGTTGAAATATGATGTTTAGGACATGATTCTGCACAATATATATCCATATATGTGTAATCCCATCACATATTTAAAAGATATAGCCATTCGTTAAAAAAGTGCTTATCTCACCGAGATGAAGTGTTTTTGATTAGGAGTGGAAATAAATAATGAATATCATCAAGCTGGTTTCTGCTTTTGAAATATGTTGTTTAGGACATGATTATGCACAATATATGTCAAATTCAGTGGAATCCAGCTAAAAGTTCAAAAGATATAGCCATTCGTTCAAAAATTGCTTATATCACTGAGTTGAAGCGTCTTTGATTAGGAGTGGAAATAACTAATGCATTTAATCAAGGTGGTTTCAAATGTTGAAATATGTTTTTTAGGACATGATTCTGCACAATAAATGTGAAATTCAATGTAATCCAGCCACAAGTTCCAACGATATAGCCTTTCGTTCAAAAAGTGCTTATCTTCCCGAGTTGAAGCATTTTTGATTCGGAGTGAAAATAACTAATGAATTTCATCAAGCTGGTTTCTGCTGTTCAAATATGTTGTTTAGGACATGATTCTGCACAATATATGTGAAATTCAGTGTAATCCAGCAACAAGTTAAAAAGATATAGCCATTCGTTCAAAAAGTGCTTATCTCACCAAGTTGAAGCGTTTTTGATCAGGAGTGGAAATAACTAATGAATTTCATCAAGCTGGTTTCTGCTGTTGAAATATGTTTTTTAGGACATGATTTTGTACAGTATATGTCAAATTTAGTGTAATCCCTTAACAGGTTCAAAAGATATAGCCATACGTTGAAAAAGTACTTATCGAAGCGAGTTGAAGCGTTTTTGATTCGGAGTGGAAATAACTAATGAATTTCATCAAGCTGGTTTCTGCTGTTGTAATATGTGGTTTCGGACATGATTTTGTACAGTATATGTCAAATTCAGTGTAATCCTCTCACAGGTTCAAAAGATATAGCCATTCGTTCAAAAAGTGCTTATCTCAGCGAGTTGAAGCGTCTTTGATTAGGAGTGGATATAACTAACGAATTTCATCAAGCTGGTTTCTGCTGTTCAAATATGTTGTTTAGGACATGATTCTGCAAAATATATGTGAAATTCAGTGTAATCCAGCTACAAGTTAAAAAGATATAGCCATTCGTTCAAATAGTGCTTATCTAACCGAGTTCAAGCGTTTTTGATTAGGAGTGGACATAACTAATGAATTTCATCAAGCTAGTTTCTGATGTATAAATCTGTTTTTTAGGACATGATTCGGCACAATATATGTCAAATTCAGTGAAATCCCATTACAGGTTCAAAAGATATAGCCATACGTTGAAAAATTGCTTATCTCAGCGAGTTGAAGCGTTTTTGATTCGGAGTGGAAATAACTAATGAATTTCATAAAGCTGGTTTCTGTTGTTGAAATATGATGTTAAGGACATGATTCTGCACAATATATATCCACATCAGTGTAATCCCATCACATATTTAAAAGATATAGCCATTCGTTCAAAAAGTGCTTATCTCACCGAGTTGACGCGTTTTTGTTTAGGAGTGGAAATAACTAATGAATTTCATCAAGCTGGTTTCCGCTTTTGAAATATTTTGTTTAGGAAATGATTCTGCACAATATATGTCAAATTTAGTGTAATCCCGTCACAGGTTCAAAAGATATTGCCATTCGTTCAAAAATTGCTTATCTCAGCGAGTTGAAGCGTTTTTGATTCGGAGTGGAAATAACTAATGAATTTCATCAAGCTGGTTTCTGTTGTTGAAATATGATGTTTAGGACATGATTCTGCACAATATATATCCATATATGTGTAATCCCATCACATATTTAAAAGATATAGCCATTCGTTAAAAAAGTGCTTATATCACTGAGTTGAAGCGTTTTTGATTCGGAGTGGAAATAACTAATGAATGTCATCAAGCTGGTTTCTGCTGTTTAATTATGTTGTTTAGGACATGATTCTGCAAAATATATGTCAAATTCAGTGTAATCCAGCTACAAGTTCAAAAGATATAGCCAAATGGTCAAAAAGTGCTTATCTCACCGAGATGAAGTGTTTTTGATTAGGAGTGGAAATAAATAATGATTATCATCAAGCTGGTTTCTGCTGTTGAAATATGTTGTTTAGGACATGATTATGCACAACATATGTCAAATTCAGTGGAATCCAGCTAAAAGTTCAAAAGATATAGCCATTCGTTCAAAAATTGCTTATATCACTGAGTTGAAGCGTCTCTGATTAGGAGTGGAAATAACTAATGCATTTAATCAAGGTGGTTTCAAATGTTGAAATATGTTTTTTAGGACATGATTCTGCACAATAAATGTCAAATTCAATGTAATCCAGCCACAGGTTCCAAAGATATAGCCTTTCGTTCAAAAAGTGCTTATCTTCCCGAGTTGAAGCGTTTTTGATTCGGAGTGGAAATAACTAATGAATTTCATCAAGCTGGTAACTGCTGTTGAAATATGTTTTTTAGGACATGATTCTGCACAATAAATGTGAAATTCAATGTAATCCAGCCACAAGTTCCAACGATATAGACTTTCGTTCAAAAAGTGCTTATCTTCCCGAGTTGAAGCATTTTTGATTCGGAGTGAAAATAACTAATGAATTTCATCAAGCTGGTTTCTGCTGTTCAAATATGTTTTTTAGGACATGATTCTGCACAATATATGTCAAATTCAGTGTAATCCAGCAACAAGTTAAAAAGATATAGCCATTCGTTCAAAAAGTGCTTATCTCACCGAGTTGAAGCGTTTTTGATCAGGAGTGGAAATAACTAATGAATTTCATCAAGCTGGTTTCTGCTGTTGAAATATGTTTTTTAGGACATCATTTTGTACAGTATATGTCAAATTTATTGTAATCCCTTAACAGGTTCAAAAGATATAGCCATACGTTGAAAAAGTACTTATCGAAGCGAGTTGAAGCGTTTTTGATTCGGAGTGGAAATAACTAATGAATTTCATCAAGCTGGTTTCTGCTGTTGTAATATGTGATTTCGGACATGATTTTGCACAATATATGTCAAATTCAGTGTAATCCCATCACAGGTTCAAAAGATATAGCCATTCGTTCAAAAAGTGCTTATCTCAGCGAATTGAAGCATTTTTGATTAGGAGTGGAAATAAGTTATGAATTCCATCAAGCTGGTTTCTGCTATTGCAATATGTTGTTTCGGACATGATTCTGCACAATATATGTCAAATTCAGCGAAATCCAGATACAAGTTCAAAAGATATAGCCATTTGTTCAAAAAATGCTTATCTCAGCGAGTTAAAGCGGTTTTGATTAAGAGTGGAAATAACTAATGAATTTCATCAAGCTGGTTTTCTGCTGTTGAAATATGTTGTTTAGGACATGATTCTGCACAATATATGTAAAATTCAGTGTAATCCCATCACAGGTTCAAAAGATATAGCCATAAGTTCAAAAAGTGCTTATCTCACCGAGTTGAAGCGTTTTTGATTAGGAGTGGAAATAACTAATGAATTTCATCAAGCTGGTTTCTGCTGTTGAAATATGTTTTTCAGGACGTGATTCTGCACAATATATGTCATATTTAGCGTAATCCGATCAAAGGTTCAAAAGATAAAGTCATTCGTTCAAAAAGTGCTTTTCTCACCAAGTTGAAGCTTTTTTGATTGGGAGTGGAAATAACTTTTGAATTTCATCAAGCTGGTTCGTGCTGTTGAAAAATGTTGTTTAGGACATGATTGTGCACAATATATGTCAAATTCAGTGTAATCCCTTCACAGGTTCAAAAGATATAGCCATTCTTTTAAAAAATTCTTATCTCACCAAGTTGAAGCGTTTGTGATTAGGAGTGAAAATAACAAATGAATATCATCAAGCTGGTTTTTTGCTGTTGAAATATGTTGTTTAGGAAATGATTCTGCACAATATATGTCAAATTCAGTGCAATACAGCTACAAGTTTAAAACATATAGCCATAGGGTCAACAAGTGCTTATCTCACCATGTTGAAGCGTTTTTGATTAGGAGTGGAAATAACTTTTGAATTTCATCAAGCTGGTTTTTTGCTGTTGAAATATGTTGTTTAGGACATGATTCTGCACAATATATGTCGAATTCAGTGTAATCCATTCACAGGTTCAAAAGATATAGCCATTCGTTCAAAAAGTGCTTATCTCACCTAGTTGAAGCGTTTTTGATTAGGAGTGGAAATAGCTTATGAATTTCATCAAGCTGATTTCTGCTGTTGAAATATGTTTTTAGGACGTGATTTTGCACAATATATGTCAAATTTAGCGTAATCCCATCAAAGGTTCAAAAGATAAAGCCATTCGTTCAAAAAGTGCTTAACTCACCAAGTTGAAGCTTTTTTGATTAGGAGTGGAAATAACTTTTGAATATCATCAAGCTGGTTTCTGCTGTTGAAAAATGTTGTTTAGGACATGATTCTGCACAATATATGTCAAATTCAGTGTAATCCCATCACAGGTTCAAAAGATATAGCCATTCGTTCAAAAAGTGCTTATCTCGGCAAGTTGAAGCGTTTTTGATTCGGAAAGGAAATAACTAATGAATTTCATCAAGCTGGTTTCTGCTGTGGAAATATGTTGTTTAGGACATGATTCTGCAAGATACATGTCAATATTCAGTGTAATCCCATGACACGTTACAAAGATATAGCCATTCGTTCAAAAAGTGCTTATCTCAGCGAGTTGAAGCGTCTTTGATTAAGAGTGGAAATAACTAAAGAATTTCATCAAGCTGGTTTCTGTTGTTGAAATATGTTGTTTAGGACATGATTCTGCACAATGTATGTCAAATTCAGTGTAATCACATTACAGGTTCAAAAGATATAGCCATACGTTGAAAAATTGCTTATATCAGCGAGTTGAAGCGTTTTTGATTCGGAGTGGAAATAACTAATGAATTTCATCAAGCTGGTTTCTGCTGTGGAAATATGTTGTTTAGGACATGATTCTGCAAGATACATGTCAATATTCAGTGTAATCCCATGACACGTTACAAAGATATAGCCATTCGTTCAAAAAGTGCTTATCTCAGCGAGTTGAAGCGTCTTTGATTAAGAGTGGAAATAACTAATGAATTTCATCAAGCTGGTTTCTGCTATATAAATCTGTTTTTTAGCACATGATTCTGCACAATATATGTCAAATTTAGTGTAATCCAGCTACAAATTCAAAAGACATAGCCATAAGGTCAAAAAATGCTTAAAATACCAAGTTGAAGCGTTTTTGATTAGGAGTGGAAATAACTTTTGAATTTCATCAAGCTGGTTTCTGCTGTTCAAATATGTTGTTTAGGACATGATTCTGCACAATATATGTCAAATTCTGTGCAATCCCTTCACAGTTTCAAAAGATATAGCCATTCATTCAAAAAGTGCTTATCTCACCAAGTTGAAGTGTTTTTGATTAGGAATGGAAATAACTTTTGAATTTCTTCAAGCTGGTTTCTGCTGTTTAAATATGTTGTTCAGGACATGATTCTGCACAATATATGTCAAATTCAGTGTAATCCCTTCACAGGTTCAAAAGATATAGCCATTCGTTCAAAAAGTGCTTATATCACCGAGTTGAAGCATTTTTGATTAGGAGTGATAATAATTTTTGAATTTCATCAAGCTGGTTTTTTGCTGTTGAAATATGTTGATTAGGACATGATTCTGCACAATATATGTCAAATTCAAAGTAATCCAGCTTCAAGTTAAAAGATATAGCCATAAGGTCAAAAAGTGCTTAACTCACCGAGTTGAAGCGTTTTTGAACTGGAGTGGAAATAACTTTTGAATTTCATCCAGCTGGTTTCTATTGTTTAAATATGTTGTTTAGGACATGATTCTGCACAATATATGTCAAATTCAGTGTAATGCCTTCACATGTTCAAAAGATATAGCCATTCGTTCAAAAAGTGCTTATCTCACAGAGTTGAAGCATTTGTGATTAGGAGTGGAAATAACTTTTGAATTTCATCAAGCTGGTTTCTGCTGTTGAAATATGTTGTTTAGGACATGATTCTGCACAATATATGTCAATTTTTGTTTAATCCAGCTACAAGTTCAAAAGATATAGCCATAAGTTCAGAAGGTGCTTAACTCACCGAGTTGAAGCGTTTTTGATTAGGAGTTGAAATAACTAATGAATTTCATCAAGGTGGTTTCTGCTGTATAAATCTGTTTTTTAGGACATGATTCTGCACAATATATGTTAAATTCAGTGTAATCCAGCTACAAATTTAAAAAAAATAGCAATAAGGTCAAAAAATGCTTAACTCACGAAGTTGAAGCGTTTTTGATTAGGAGTGGAAATAACGTTTGAATTTCATTAAGCTGGTTTCTGCTGTTCAAATATGTTGTTTAGGACATGACTCTGCTCAATATATGTCAAATTCAGTGCAATACAGCTACAAGTTTAAAACATATAGCCATAGGGTCAACAAGTGCTTATCTCACAAAGTTGAAGCGTTTTTGATTAGGAGTGGAAATAACTTTTGAATTTCATCAAGCTGGTTTTCTGCTGTTGAAATATGTTTTTAGGACGTGATTCTGCACAATATATGTCAAATTTAGCGTAATCCCATCAAAGGTTCAAAAGATAAAGCCATTCGTTCAAAAAGTGCTTAACTCACCAAGTTGAAGCTTTTTTGATTAGGAGTGGAAATAACTTTTGAATATTATCAAGCTGGTTTCTGCTGTTGAAAAATGTTGTTTAGGACATGATTCTGCACAATATATGTCAAATTCAGTGTAATCCCATCACAGGTTCAAAAGATATAGCCATTCGTTCAAAAAGTGCTTATCTCGGCAAGTTGAAGCGTTTTTGATTCGGAAAGGAAATAACTAATGAATTTCATCAAGCTGGTTTCTGCTGTGGAAATATGTTGTTTAGGACATGATTCTGCAAGATACATGTCAATATTCAGTGTAATCCCATGACACGTTACAAAGATATAGCCATTCGTTCAAAAAGTGCTTATCTCAGCGAGTTGAAGCGTCTTTGATTAAGAGTGGAAATAACTAAAGAATTTCATCAAGCTGGTTTCTGCTGTTGAAATATGTTGTTTAGGACATGATTCTGCACAATGTATGTCAAATTCAGTGTAATCACATTACAGGTTCAAAAGATATAGCCATACGTTGAAAAATTGCTTATATCAGCGAGTTGAAGCGTTTTTGATTCGGAATGGAAATAACTAATGAATTTCATCAAGCTGGTTTCTGCTATTGCAGTATGTTGTTTCGGACATGATTCTGCACAATATATGTCAAATTCAGTGTAATCCCTTCACAGGTTCATAAGATACAGCCATTCGTTCAAAAAGTGCTTATCTCACCGAGTTGAAGCGTTTTTAATTAGGAGTGGAAATAACTAATGAATTTCATCAAGCTGGTTTCTGCTATATAAATCTGTTTTTTAGCACATGATTCTGCACAATATATGTCAAATTTAGTGTAATCCAGCTACAAATTCAAAAGACATAGCCATAAGGTCAAAAAATGCTTAAAATACCAAGTTGAAGCGTTTTTGATTAGGAGTGGAAATAACTTTTGAATTTCATCAAGCTGGTTTCTGCTGTTCAAATATGTTGTTTAGGACATGATTCTGCACAATATATGTCAAATTCTGTGCAATCCCTTCACAGTTTCAAAAGATATAGCCATTCATTCAAAAAGTGCTTATCTCACCAAGTTGAAGTGTTTTTGATTAGGAATGGAAATAACTTTTGAATTTCTTCAAGCTGGTTTCTGCTGTTGAAATATGTTGTTCAGGACATGATTCTGCACAATATATGTCAAATTCAGTGTAATCCCTTCACAGGTTCAAAAGATATAGCCATTCGTTCAAAAAGTGCTTATATCACCGAGTTGAAGCGTTTTTAATTAGGAGTGGAAATAATAAATGAATTTATCAAGCTGGTTTCTGCTGTATAAATCTGTTTTTTAGGATATGATTCTGCACAATATATGTCAAATTCAGTATAATCCAGCTACAAGTTCAAAAGATATAGCCATAAGGTCAGAAGGTGCTTAACTCACCAAGTTGAAGCGTTTTTGATTAGGAGTGGAAATTACTTTTGAATTTCATCAAGCTGGTTTCTGCTGTTCAAATATGTTGTTTAGGACATGACTCTGCACAATATATGTCAAATTCAGTGTAATCCATTTACAGGTTCAAAAGATATAGCCATTCGTTCAAAAAGTGCTTATCTCACCGAGTTGAAGCGTTTTTGATTAGGAGTGGAAATAACAAATGAAATTCATCACGCTGGTTTTTTGCTGTTGAAATATGTTGTTTAGGACATTATTCTGCACAATATATGTCAAATTAAATGTAATCCCTTCACAGGTTCAAAAGATATAGCCATTTGTTAAAAAAGTGCTTATCTCACCGAGTTGAAGCGTTTTTGATTAGGAATGAATAACTAATTAATTTCATCAAGCTGGTTTCTGTTGTTGAAATATGTTGTTGAGGACATGATTCTGCACAATATATTGCATATTCAGTGTAATCCTTTCACAGGTTCAAAAGATATAGCCATTTGTTCAAAAAGTGCCTATCTCACCGAGTTGAAGCGTTTTTTATTAGGAGTGGAAATAACTAATGAATTTCATAAGATGGTTTTTGCTGCTGAAATATGTTGTTTAGGACGTGGTTCTGCATAATATATGTGAAATTTAGCGTAATCCCATCACAGGTTCAAAAGATATAGCCATTCCTTTAAAAAGTGCTTATCTCAGCGAGTTGAAGCTTTTTTGATTAGGAGTGGAAATAAATAAGGAATTTAATAAAGCTGGTTTCTGCTGTTGAAATATGTTGTTTAGGACGTGATTTTGCACAATATATGTCAAATTTAGCGTTATCCTTTCACAGGTTCAAAAGATATAGCCATTTGTTCAAAAAGTGCTTATCTCACAAAGTTGAATCGTTTTTGATTAGGAGTGGAAATAAGTCATGAATTTCATCAAGCTGGTTTCTGCTGTTGAAATATGACGTTTAGGACATGATTCTGCAACATATATGTCAAATTCAGTGTAATCCAGCTACATGTTCAAAAGATATAACCATAAGGTCAAAAAGTGCTTATCTCGTCGAGTTGAAGCGTTTTTGATTAGGAGTGGAAATAACTTAAATTTCATCAAGCTGGTTTCTGCTGTTGAAATATGTTGTTTAGGACATGATTCTGCACAATATATGTCAAATTTAGTGTAATCCCTTCACAGGTTCAAAAGATATAGACATTCGTTCAAAAAGTGCTGATCTCACGGAGTTGAAGCGTTTTTAATTAGGAGTGGAAATAACTAAAGAATTTCATCAAGCTGGTTTCTACTGTTGAAATATGTTGTTTAGGACATGATTCTGAACAATATATGTCAAATTCAGTGTAATCCCATTACAGGTTCAAAAGATATAGCCATACGTTGAAAAAGTGCTTATCTCAGTGAGTTGAAGCGTTTTTGATTAGGAGTGGAAATAACTAATGAATTTCATCAAGCTGGTTTCTGCTGTTGAAATATGTTGTTTAGGACATGATTCTGCACAATGTATGTCAAATTCAGTGTAATCCAGCTACAATTTCAAAAGATATTGCGGTAAGGTCAAAAAGTGCTTATCTCACCGAGTTGAAGCGTTTTTGATTAGGAATGGAAATAACTTTTGAATTTTATCAAGCTGGTTTCTGCTGTTGAAATATGTTGTTTAGGACATGATTCTGCACAACATATGTCAAATTTAGCGTAATCCCTTCACATGTTCAAAAGATATAGCATAAAAGATATAGCAAATAGCATTTAGTTCAAAAAATGCTTATCTCACCAAGTTGAAGCGTTTGTGATTAGGAGTGGAAATAACTTTTGAATTTCATCAAGCTGGTTTCTGCTGTTGAAATATGTTGTTCAGGACATGATTCTGCACAATATTTGTCAAATTTAGCGTCATCCCTTCACAGGTTCAAAAGATATAGCATTAAAGATATAGCATATAGCATTTCGTTCAAAAAATTCTTATCTCACCAAGTTGAAGCGTTTGTGATTAGGAGTGGAAATAACTAATGAATTTCATCAAGCTTGTTTCTGCTGTTAAAATATGTTGTTTAGGACATGATTCTGCACAACATATGTCAAATTCAGTGTAATCTAGCTACAAGTTGAAAAGATATGGCCATAAAGTCAAAAAGTGCTTATTTCATTGAGTTGAAGCATTTTTGATCGGGAGTGGAAATAACTAATGAATTTCATCAAGCTGGTTTCTGCTGTTGAAATATGTTGTTTAGGACATGATTCTGCACAATATATGTCAAATTTAGTGTAATCCCTTCACAGGTTCACAAGATATAGCCATTCGTTCAAAAAGTGCTTATCTCACCGAGTTGAAGCGTTTTTGATTAGGAGTGGCAATAAGTTTTGAATTTCATCAAGCTGGTTTCTGCTGTTGAAATATGTTGTTAAGGACATGATTCTATACAATATAAGTCAAATTCAGTGTAATCCAGCAACAAGTTTGAAAGATATAGCCATAGGGTCAAAAAGTGCTTATCTCACCGAGTTGAAGCGATTTTGATTAGGAGTGGAAATAACTTTTGAATTTCATCAAGCTGGTTTCTGCTGTTGAAATATGTTGTTTAGGACATGATTCTGCACAATATAAGTCAAATTCAGTGTAATCCAGCAACAAGTTTGAAAGATATAGCCATAGGGTCAAAAAGTGCTTATGTCATCGAGTTAGAGCGTTTTTGATTAGGAGTGGAAATAACTTTTGAATTTCATCAAGCTGGTTTCTGCTGTTGAAATATGTTGTTTAGGACATGATTCTGCACAATATAAGTCAAATTCAGTGTATCCAGCAACAAGTTTGAAAGATATAGCCATAGGGTCAAAAAGCGCTTATCTCATCGAGTTGGAGCGTTTTTGATTAGGAGTGGCAATCACTTTTGAATATCATCAAGCTGGTTTCTGCTGTTGAAATATGTTGTTTAGGACATGATTCTGCACAATATATGTCAAATTCAGTGTAATCCAGCAACAAGTTTGAAAAATATAGCCATAGGGTCAAAAAGGGCTTATCTCATCGAGTTGGATCGTTTTTCATTAGGAGTGGCAATAACTTTTGAATTTCATCAAGCTGGTTTCTGCTGTTGAAATATGTTGTTTAGGACATGATTCTGCACAATATATGTCAAATTTAGTGTAATCCCTTCACAGGTTTAAAATATATAGCCATTCGTTCAAAAGTGCTGATGTCACCGAGTTGAAGCGTTTTTGATTAGGAGTGATAATAACTTTTGAATTTCATCAAGCTGGTTTCTGCTGTTGAAATATGTTGTTTAGGACATGATTCTGCACAATATAAGTCAAATTCAGTGTAATCCAGCAACAAGTTTAAAAGACATAGGCATAGGGTCAAAAAGCGCTTATCTCACCGAGTTGGAGCGTTTTTGATTAGGAATGATTATAACTTTTGAATTTCATCAAGCTGGTTTCTGCTGTTGAAATATGTGTTTTAGGACATGATTCTGCACAATATATGTCAAATTCAGTTTAATCCAATAACAAGTTTAAAAGATATAGTTATAGGGTCATGAAGCGCTTATCTCATCGAGTTGGAGCATTTTTGATTAGGAATGATTATAACTTTTGAATTTCATCAAGCTGGTTTCTGCTGTTGAAATATGTTGTTTCGGACATGATTCCGCACAATATATGTCAAATTTAGTGTAATCCCTTCAATGGTTCACAAGATATAGCCATTCGTTCAAAAAGTGCTTATCTCACCGAGTTGAAGCGTTTTTGATTAGGAGTGATAATAACTTTTGAATTTCATCAAGGTGGTTTCTGCTGTTGAAATATGTCTTTTAGGACATGATTCTGCACAATATATGTCAAATTTAGTGTAATCCCTTCACAGGTTCACAAGATATAGCCATTCGTTCAAAAAGTGCTTATCTCACCGAGTTGAAGCGTTTTTGATTAGGAGTGGCAATAAGTTTTGAATTTCATCAAGCTGGTTTCTGCTGTTGAAATATGTTGTTAAGGACATGATTCTATACAATATAAGTCAAATTCAGTGTAATCCAGCAACAAGTTTGAAAGATATAGCCATAGGGTCAAAAAGTGCTTATCTCACCGAGTTGAAGCGATTTTGATTAGGAGTGGAAATAACTTTTGAATTTCATCAAGCTGGTTTCTGCTGTTGAAATATGTTGTTTAGGACATGATTCTGCACAATATAAGTCAAATTCAGTGTATCCAGCAACAAGTTTGAAAGATATAGCCATAGGGTCAAAAAGCGCTTATCTCATCGAGTTGGAGCGTTTTTGATTAGGAGTGGCAATCACTTTTGAATATCATCAAGCTGGTTTCTGCTGTTGAAATATGTTGTTTAGGACATGATTCTGCACAATATATGTCAAATTCAGTGTAATCCAGCAACAAGTTTGAAAAATATAGCCATAGGGTCAAAAAGGGCTTATCTCATCGAGTTGGATCGTTTTTCATTAGGAGTGGCAATAACTTTTGAATTTCATCAAGCTGGTTTCTGCTGTTGAAATATGTTGTTTAGGACATGATTCTGCACAATATATGTCAAATTTAGTGTAATCCCTTCACAGGTTTAAAATATATAGCCATTCGTTCAAAAGTGCTGATGTCACCGAGTTGAAGCGTTTTTGATTAGGAGTGATAATAACTTTTGAATTTCATCAAGCTGGTTTCTGCTGTTGAAATATGTTGTTTAGGACATGATTCTGCACAATATAAGTCAAATTCAGTGTAATCCAGCAACAAGTTTAAAAGACATAGGCATAGGGTCAAAAAGCGCTTATCTCACCGAGTTGGAGCGTTTTTGATTAGGAATGATTATAACTTTTGAATTTCATCAAGCTGGTTTCTGCTGTTGAAATATGTGTTTTAGGACATGATTCTGCACAATATATTTCAAATTCAGTGTAATCCAGCTACAAGTTGAAAAGATATGGCCATAAGGTCAAAAAGTTCTTCTTTCGACAAGTTGAAGCGTTTTTGATTCGGAGTGGAAATAACAAATGAATTTCATCACGCTAGTTTTTTGCTGTTGAAATATGTTGTTTAGGACATGATTCTGCACAATATATGTCAAATTCAGTGTAATCCCTTCACAGGTTCAAAAGATATAGCCATTTGTTCAAAAAGTGCTTATCTCACCGAGTTGAAGCGTTTTTGATTAGGAATGAATAACTAATTAATTTCATCAAGCTGGTTTCTGTTGTTGAAATATGTTGTTAAGGACATGATTCTGCACAATATATTGCATACTCAGTGTAATCCCTTCACATGTTCAAAAGATATAGCCATTTGTTTAAAAAGTGCCTATCTCACCGAGTTGAAGCGTTTTTGATTAGGAGTGGAAATAACGAATGAATTTCATAAGATGGTTTTTGCTGCTGAAATATGTTGTTTAGGACGTGGTTCTGCATAATATATGTGAAATTTAGCGTAATCCCATCACAGGTTCAAAAGATATAGCCATTCGTTTAAAAAGTGCTTATCTCAGCGAGTTGAAGCTTTTTTGATTAGGAGTGGAAATAAATAAGGAATTTAATAAAGCTGGTTTCTGCTGTTGAAATATGTTGTTTAGGACATGATTCAGCCAAATATATGTCAAATTCAGTGTAATCCAGCTCCAAGTTCAAAAGATATAGCCATAAGTTCAAAAAGTTCTTAACTCACCCAGTTGAAGCGTTTTTGATTAGGAGTGGAAATAACTTTTGAATTTCATCCAGCTGGTTTCTATTGTTTAAATATGTTGTTTAGGTAATGATTCTACACAATATATGTCAATTTTAGTGTAATGCCTTCACATGTTCAAAAGATATAGCCATTCGTTCAAAAAGTGCTTATCTCACAGAGTTGAAGCATTTGTGATTAGGAGTGGAAATAACTTTTGAATTTCATCAAGCTGGTTTCTGCTGTTGAAATATGTTGTTTAGGACATGATTCTGCACAATATATGTCAATTTCAGTGTAATCCAGCCACAAGTTCAATAGATATAGCCATAAGGTCAGAAGGTGCTTAACTCACCGAGTTGAAGCGATTTTGATTAGGAGTTGAAATAACTAATGAATTTCATCAAGGTGGTTTCTACTGTTGAAATATGTTGTTTAGGACATGATTCGGCACAATATGAGTCAAATTCAGTGTAATCCCATCACAGTTTAGAAAGATATAGCTATTCGTTCAAAAAATGCTTATCTCACCAAGTTGAAGTGTTTGTGATTAGGAGTGGAAATAACTAATGAATTTCATCAAGCTTGTTTCTGCTGTTAAAATATGTTGTTTAGGACATGATTCTGCACAACATATGTCAAATTCAGTGTAATCCAGCTACAAGTTGAAAAGATATGGCCATAAAGTCAAAAAGTGCTTATTTCATTGAGTTGAAGCATTTTTGATCGGGAGTGGAAATAACTAATGAATTTCATCAAGCTGGTTTCTGCTGTTGAAATATGTTGTTTAGGACATGATTATGCAAAATATATGTCAAATTTAGTGTAATCCCTTTACAGGTCCAAAAGATATAGCCATTCGTTGAAAAACTGCTGATGTTACCGAGTTGAAGTGATTATGATTAGGAATGGAATTAACTTTTGTATTTCATCAAGCTGGTTTCTGCTGTTGAAATATGTTGTTTAGGACATGATTCAGCCAAATATATGTCAAATTCAGTGTAATCCAGCTCCAAGTTCAAAAGATATAGCCATAAGTTCAAAAAGTGCTTATCTCACCCAGTTGAAGCGTTTTTGATTAGGAGTGGAAATAACTTTTGAATTTCATCCAGCTGGTTTCTATTGTTTAAATATGTTGATTAGGACATGATTCTGCACAATATATGTCAAATTCAGTGTAATGCCTTCACATGTTCAAAAGATATAGTCATTCGTTCAAAAAGTGCTTATCTCACAGAGTTGAAGCATTTGTGATTAGGAGTGGAAATAACTTTTGAATTTCATCAAGCTGGTTTCTGCTGTTGAAATATGTTGTTAAGGACATGATTCTGCACAATATATGTCAAATTCAGTGTAATCCAGCAACAAGTTTAAAAGATATAGGCATAGGGTCAAAAAGCGCTTATCTCACCGAGTTGGAGCGTTTTTGATTAGGAATGATTATAACTTTTGAATTTCATCAAGCTGGTTTCTGCTGTTGAAATATGTTGTTTAGGATATGAGTCTGCACAATATATGTCAAATTTGGTGTAATCCCTTCACAGGTTCACAAGATATAGCCATTCGTTCAAAAAGTGCTTAATTCACCGAGTTGAAGCGTTTTTGATTAGGAGTAATAATAACTTTTGAATTTCATCAAGCTGGTTTCTGCTGTTGAAATATGTTGTTTAGGACATGATTCTGCACAATATATTTCAAATTCAGTGTAATCCAGCTACAAGTTGAAAAGATATGGCCATAAGGTCAAAAAGTTCTTCTTTCGGCAAGTTGAAGCGTTTTTGATTCGGAGTGGAAATAACAAATGAATTTCATCACGCTGGTTTTTTGCTGTTGAAATATGTTGTTTAGGACATGATTCTGCACAATATATGTCAAATTCAGTGTAATCCCTTCACAGGTTCAAAAGATATAGCCATTTGTTCAAAAAGTGCTTATCTCACCCAGTTGAAGCGTTTTTGATTAGGAATGAATAACTAATTAATTTCATCAAGCTGGTTTCTGTTGTTGAAATATGTTGTTCAGGACATGATTCTGCACAATATATTGCATATTCAGTGTAATCCCTTCACAGGTTCAAAAGATATAGCCATTTGTTCAAAAAGTGCCTATCTCACCGAGTTGAAGCGTTTTTGATTAGGAGTGGAAATAACTAATGAATTTCATAAGATGGTTTTTGCTGCTGAAATATGTTGTTTAGGACGTGGTTCTGCATAATATATGTGAAATTTAGCGTAATCCCATCACAGGTTCAAAAGATATAGCCATTCGTTTAAAAAGTGCTTATCTCAGCGAGTTGAAGCTTTTTTTATTAGGAGTGGAAATAAATAAGGAATTTAATAAAGCTGGTTTTTGCTGTTGAAATATGTTGTTTAGGACACGATTCAGCCAAATATATGTCAAATTCAGTGTAATCCAGCTCCAAGTTCAAAAGATATAGCCATAAGTTCAAAAAGTTCTTAACTCACCCAGTTGAAGCGTTTTTGATTAGGAGTGGAAATAACTTTTGAATTTCATCCAGCTGGTTTCTATTGTTGAAATATGTTGTTTAGGACATGATTCTGCACAATATATGTCAAATTCAGTGTAATGCCTTCACATGTTCAATAGATATAGCCATAAGGTCAGAAGGTGCTTAACTCACCGAGTTGAAGCGTTTTTGATTAGGAGTTGAAATAACTAATGAATTTCATCAAGGTGGTTTCTGCTGTTGAAATATGTTGTTTAGGACATGATTCTGCACAAAATATGTCAAATTCATTGTAATCCAGCAACAAGTTCAAAAGATATTGCGTTAAGGTCAAAAAGTGCTTAACTCAGCTAGTTGAAGCGTTTTTGGTTAGGAGTGTAAATAACTTTTGAATTTCATCAAGCTGGTTTTTTGCTGTTGAAATATGTTGTTTAGGACATGATTCTGCACAATATATGTCAAATTCAGTGTAATCCATTCACAGGTTCAAAAGATATAGCCATTCGTTCAAAAAGTGCTTATCCCACCTAGTTGAAGCATTTTTGATTCGGAGTGGAAATAGCTAATGAATTTCATCAAGCTGGTTTCTTCTGTTGAAATATGTTTTTTAGGACGAGATTCTGCACAATATATGTCAAATTTAGCGTAATCCCATCAAAGGTTCAAAAGATAAAGCCATTCGTTCAAAAAGTGCTTAACTCACCAAGTTGAAGCTTTTTTGATTAGGAGTGGAAATAACAAATGAATTTATTCAAGCTGGTTTCTGCTGTTGAAAAATGTTGTTTAGGACATGATTCAGCACAATATATGTCAAATTCAGTGTAATCCCATCACAGGTTCAAAATATATAGCCATTCGTTCAAAAAGTGCTTATCTCGGCAAGTTGAAGCGTTTTTGATTCGGAGTGGAAATAACTAATAAATTTCATCAAGCTGGTTTCTGCTGTTGAAATATGTTGTTTAGGACATGATTCTGTACAATATATGTCAAATTCAGTGTAATCCCATTACAGGTTCAAAAGATATAGCCATACGTTGAAAAAGTGCTTATCTCACCGAGTTGAAGCTTTTTTGATTCGGAGTGGAAATAACTAATGAATTTCATCAAGCTGGTTTCTGCTATTGCAGTATGTTATTTCGGACATGATTCTGCACAATATATGTCAAATTCAGTGTAATCCCTTCACAGGTTCAAAAGATATAGCCATTCTTTCAAAAAGTGCTTATCTCACCGAGTTGAAGTGTTTTTAATTAGGAGTGGAAATAACTGATGAATTTCATCAAGCTGGTTTCTGCTGTATAAATCTGTTTTTTAGGACATGATTCTGTACAATATATTGCATATTCAGTGTAATCCTTTCACAGGTTCAAAAGATATAGCCATTTGTTCAAAAAGTGCCTATCTCACCGAGTTGAAGCGTTTTTGATTAGGAGTGGAAATAACTTTTGAATTTCATCAAGCTGGTTTCTGCTGTTGAAATATGTTGTTTAGGACATGATTCAGCACAATATATGTCAAATTCAGTGTAATGCCTTCACATGTTCAAAAGATATAGCCATTCGTCCAAAAAGTGCTTATCTCACAGAGTTGAAGCATTTGAGATTAGGAGTGGAAATAACTTTTGAAGTTCATCAAGCTGGTTTCTGCTGTTGAAATATGTTGTTTAGGACATGATTTTGCACAATATATGTCAATTTCAGTGTAATCCAGCAACAAGTTCAAAAGATATAGCCATAAGGTCAAAAGGTGCTTAACTCTCCGAGTTGAAGTGTTTTTGATTAGGAGTTGAAATAACTAATGAATTTCATCAAGGTGGTTTCTACTGTTGAAATATGTTGTTTAGGACATGATTCTGCACAATATATGTCAAATTCAGTGTAATCCCTTCACAATTTCAAAAGATATAGCCATTCGTTCAAAAAGTGCTTATCTCACCGAGTTGAAGCGTTTTTGATTAGGAATGGAAATAACTTTTGAATTTCTTCAAGCTGGTTTCTGCTGTTGAAATATGTTGTTCAGGACATGATTCTGCACAATATATGTCAAATTTAGTTTAATCCCTTCACAAGTTCAAAGATATAGCCATTTGTTCAAAAAGTGCTTATCTCACTGAGTTGAAGCGTTTTTAATTAGGAGTGGAAATAACTAATGAATTTCATCATGCTGGTTTCTGCTGTATAAATTTGTTTTTTCGGACATGATTCTGCACAATATATGTCAAATTCAGTGTAATCCCTTCACAGGTTCAAAAGATATAGCCATTTGTTCAAAAAGTGCTTATCTCACCGAGTTGAAGCGTTTTTAATTAGGAGTGGAAATAACTAATGAATTTTATCATGCTGGTTTCTGCTGTATAAATCTGTTTTTTAGGACATGATTTTGCACAATATATGTCAAATTCAGTGTAATCCAACTACAAATTCAAAAGATATAGCCATAAGGTCAAAACATGCTTAACTCACCAAGTTGAAGCGTTTTTGATTAGGAGTGGAAATAACTTTTGAATTTCCTCAAGCTGGTTTCTGCTGTTCAAATATGTTGTTAAGGACATGATTTTGCACAATATATGTCAAATTCAGTGCAATATAGCTACAAGTTTAAAACATATAGGCATAGGGTCAACAAGTGCTTATATCACCAAGTTGAAGCGTTTTTGATTAGGAGTGGAAATAACTTTAGAATTTCATCAAGCTGGATTTTTGCTGTTGAAATATGTTGTTTAGGACATGATTCTGCACAATATATGTCAAATTCAATGTAATCCATTCACATGTTCAAAAGATATAGCCATTCGTTCAAAAAGTGCTTATCTCACCTAGTTGAAGCGTTTTTGATTAGGAGTGGAAATAGCTAATGAATTTCATCAAGCTGCTTTCTGCTGTTGAAATATGTTTTATAGGACGTGATTCCGCACAATATATGTCAAATTTAGCGTAATACCATCAAAGGTTCAAAAGATAAAGCCATTCGTTCAAAAAGTACTTAAATCACCAAGTTGAAGCTTTTTTGATTAGGAGTGGAAATAACTTTTGAATTTCATCAAGCTGGTTTCTGCTGTTGAAATATGTTGTTTCGGATATGATTTTGCACAATATATGTCAAATTCAGTGTAATCCCTTCACAGATTCAAAAGATATAGCCATTCGTTCAAAAAGTGCTTATCTCACCGAGTTGAATCGTTTTTGATTAGGAGTGGAAATAACTTTTGAATTTCACCAAGCTGGTTTCTGCTGTTGAAAAATGTTGTTTAGGACATGATTCTGCACAATATATGTCAAATTTAGTGTAATTCCTTCAAAGGTTCAAAAGATAAAGCCATTCGTTCAAAAAGTGCTTATCTCACCGAGTTGAAGCGTTTTTAATTAGGAGTGGAAATCACTAATGAATTTCATCAAGCTGGTTTCTGCTGTATAAATCTGTTTTTTAGGACATGATTCTGTACAATATATGTCAAATTCAGTGTAATCCAGAAACAAGTTCAAAAGATATAGCCATTCGTTCAAAAAGTGCTTATCTCACCGAGTTGAAGCGTTTTTAATTAGGAGTGGAAATCACTAACGAATTTCATCAAGCTGGTTTCTGCTGTTGAAATATGTTGTTTAGGACATGATTCTGCATAATATATGTCAAATTCAGTGTAATCCAGTTACAAGTTCAAAAGATATAGCCATAAGGTGAAATAGTGCTTAACTTACCGAGTTGAAGGGTTTTTGATTGGGAGTTGAAATTACTAATGAATTTTATTAAGCTGGTTTCTACTGTTGAAACATGTTGTTTAGGACATGATTCTGCACAATATATGTCAAATTCAGTGTAATCCAGCCACAAGTTCAAAAGATATAGCCATAAGGCCAAAAAATGCTTATCTCACCAAGTTGAAGCGTTTGTGATTAGGAGTGGAAATAACTTTTGAATTTCATCAAGCTGGTTTCTGCTGTTGAAATATGTTGTTTAGGATATGACTCTGCACAATATATGTCAAATTCAGTGTAATCCATTTACAGGTTCAAAAGACATAGCCATAAGGTCAAAAAATGCTTATCTCACCAAGTTGAAGCGTTTTTGATTAGGAGTGGAAATAACAAATGAATTTCATCACGCTGGTTTTTTGCTGTTGAAATATGTTGTTTAGGACATGATTCTGCACAATATATGTCAAATTTAGCGTAATCCCTTCACAGGTTCAAAAGATATAGCCATTTGGTCAAAAAGTGCTTATCTCACCGAGTTGAAGCGTTTTTGATTCGGAGTGGAAATAACTAATAAATTTCATCAAGCTGGTTTCTGCTGTTGAAATATGTTGTTTAGGACATGATTCTGTACAATATATGTCAAATTCAGTGTAATCCCATTACAGGTTCAAAAGATATAGCCATACGTTGAAAAAGTGCTTATCTCAGCGAGTTGAAGCGTTTTTGATTCGGAGTGGAAATAACTAATGAATTTCATCAAGCTGGTATCTGCTATTGCAGTATGTTATTTCGGACATGATTCTGCACAATATATGTCAAATTCAGTGTAATCCCTTCACAGGTTCAAAAGATATAGCCATTCGTTCAAAAAGTGCTTATCTCACCGAGTTGAAGTGTTTTTAATTAGGAGTGGAAATAACTGATGAATTTCATCAAGCTGGTTTCTGCTGTATAAATCTGTTTTTTAGGACATGATTCTGCACAATATATTGCATATTCAGTGTAATCCTTTCACAGGTTCAAAAGATATAGCCATTTGTTCAAAAAGTGCCTATCTCACCGAGTTGAAGCGTTTTTGATTAGGAGTGGAAATAACTTTTGAATTTCATCAAGCTGGTTTCTGCTGTTGAAATATGTTGTTTAGGACATGATTCAGCACAATATATGTCAAATTCAGTGTAATGCCTTCACATGTTCAAAAGATATAGCCATTCGTCCAAAAAGTGCTTATCTCACAGAGTTGAAGCATTTGAGATTAGGAGTGGAAATAACTTTTGAAGTTCATCAAGCTGGTTTCTGCTGTTGAAATATGTTGTTTAGGACATGATTTTGCACAATATATGTCAATTTCAGTGTAATCCAGCAACAAGTTCAAAAGATATAGCCATAAGGTCAAAAGGTGCTTAACTCTCCGAGTTGAAGTGTTTTTGATTAGGAGTTGAAATAACTAATGAATTTCATCAAGGTGGTTTCTACTGTTGAAATATGTTGTTTAGGACATGATTCTGCACAATATATGTCAAATTCAGTGTAATCCCTTCACAATTTCAAAAGATATAGCCATTCGTTCAAAAAGTGCTTATCTCACCGAGTTGAAGCGTTTTTGATTAGGAATGGAAATAACTTTTGAATTTCTTCAAGCTGGTTTCTGCTGTTGAAATATGTTGTTCAGGACATGATTCTGCACAATATATGTCAAATTTAGTTTAATCCCTTCACAAGTTCAAAGATATAGCCATTTGTTCAAAAAGTGCTTATCTCACTGAGTTGAAGCGTTTTTAATTAGGAGTGGAAATAACTAATGAATTTCATCATGCTGGTTTCTGCTGTATAAATTTGTTTTTTTTGGACATGATTCTGCACAATATATGTCAAATTCAGTGTAATCCCTTCACAGGTTCAAAAGATATAGCCATTTGTTCAAAAAGTGCTTATCTCACCGAGTTGAAGCGTTTTTAATTAGGAGTGGAAATAACTAATGAATTTTATCATGCTGGTTTCTGCTGTATAAATCTGTTTTTTAGGACATGATTTTGCACAATATATGTCAAATTCAGTGTAATCCAACTACAAATTCAAAAGATATAGCCATAAGGTCAAAACATGCTTAACTCACCAAGTTGAAGCGTTTTTGATTAGGAGTGGAAATAACTTTTGAATTTCCTCAAGCTGGTTTCTGCTGTTCAAATATGTTGTTAAGGACATGATTTTGCACAATATATGTCAAATTCAGTGCAATATAGCTACAAGTTTAAAACATATAGGCATAGGGTCAACAAGTGCTTATATCACCAAGTTGAAGCGTTTTTGATTAGGAGTGGAAATAACTTTAGAATTTCATCAAGCTGGATTTTTGCTGTTGAAATATGTTGTTTAGGACATGATTCTGCACAATATATGTCAAATTCAATGTAATCCATTCACATGTTCAAAAGATATAGCCATTCGTTCAAAAAGTGCTTATCTCACCTAGTTGAAGCGTTTTTGATTAGGAGTGGAAATAGCTAATGAATTTCATCAAGCTGCTTTCTGCTGTTGAAATATGTTTTATGGGACGTGATTCCGCACAATATATGTCAAATTTAGCGTAATACCATCAAAGGTTCAAAAGATAAAGCCATTCGTTCAAAAAGTACTTAAATCACCAAGTTGAAGCTTTTTTGATTAGGAGTGGAAATAACTTTTGAATTTCATCAAGCTGGTTTCTGCTGTTGAAATATGTTGTTTCGGATATGATTTTGCACAATATATGTCAAATTCAGTGTAATCCCTTCACAGATTCAAAAGATATAGCCATTCGTTCAAAAAGTGCTTATCTCACCGAGTTGAATCGTTTTTGATTAGGAGTGGAAATAACTTTTGAATTTCACCAAGCTGGTTTCTGCTGTTGAAAAATGTTGTTTAGGACATGATTCTGCACAATATATGTCAAATTTAGTGTAATTCCTTCAAAGGTTCAAAAGATAAAGCCATTCGTTCAAAAAGTGCTTATCTCACCGAGTTGAAGCGTTTTTAATTAGGAGTGGAAATCACTAATGAATTTCATCAAGCTGGTTTCTGCTGTATAAATCTGTTTTTTAGGACATGATTCTGTACAATATATGTCAAATTCAGTGTAATCCAGAAACAAGTTCAAAAGATATAGCCATTCGTTCAAAAAGTGCTTATCTCACCGAGTTGAAGCGTTTTTAATTAGGAGTGGAAATCACTAACGAATTTCATCAAGCTGGTTTCTGCTGTTGAAATATGTTGTTTAGGACATGATTCTGCATAATATATGTCAAATTCAGTGTAATCCAGTTACAAGTTCAAAAGATATAGCCATAAGGTGAAATAGTGCTTAACTTACCGAGTTGAAGGGTTTTTGATTGGGAGTTGAAATTACTAATGAATTTTATTAAGCTGGTTTCTACTGTTGAAACATGTTGTTTAGGACATGATTCTGCACAATATATGTCAAATTCAGTGTAATCCAGCAACAAGTTCAAAAGATATAGCCATAAGGCCAAAAAATGCTTATCTCACCAAGTTGAAGCGTTTGTGATTAGGAGTGGAAATAACTTTTGAATTTCATCAAGCTGGTTTCTGCTGTTGAAATATGTTGTTTAGGATATGACTCTGCACAATATATGTCAAATTCAGTGTAATCCATTTACAGGTTCAAAAGACATAGCCATAAGGTCAAAAAATGCTTATCTCACCAAGTTGAAGCGTTTTTGATTAGGAGTGGAAATAACAAATGAATTTCATCACGCTGGTTTTTTGCTGTTGAAATATGTTGTTTAGGACATGATTCTGCACAATATATGTCAAATTTAGCGTAATCCCTTCACAGGTTCAAAAGATATAGCCATTTGGTCAAAAAGTGCTTATCTCACCGAGTTGAAGCGTTTTTGATTCGGAGTGGAAATAACTAATAAATTTCATCAAGCTGGTTTCTGCTGTTGAAATATGTTGTTTAGGACATGATTCTGTACAATATATGTCAAATTCAGTGTAATCCCATTACAGGTTCAAAAGATATAGCCATACGTTGAAAAAGTGCTTATCTCAGCGAGTTGAAGCGTTTTTGATTCGGAGTGGAAATAACTAATGAATTTCATCAAGCTGGTTTCTGCTATTGCAGTATGTTATTTCGGACATGATTCTGCACAATATATGTCAAATTCAGTGTAATCCCTTCACAGGTTCAAAAGATATAGCCATTCGTTCAAAAAGTGCTTATCTCACCGAGTTGAAGTGTTTTTAATTAGGAGTGGAAATAACTGATGAATTTCATCAAGCTGGTTTCTGCTGTATAAATCTGTTTTTTAGGACATGATTCTGCACAATATATTGCATATTCAGTGTAATCCTTTCACAGGTTCAAAAGATATAGCCATTTGTTCAAAAAGTGCCTATCTCACCGAGTTGAAGCGTTTTTGATTAGGAGTGGAAATAACTTTTGAATTTCATCAAGCTGGTTTCTGCTGTTGAAATATGTTGTTTAGGACATGATTCAGCACAATATATGTCAAATTCAGTGTAATGCCTTCACATGTTCAAAAGATATAGCCATTTGTCCAAAAAGTGCTTATCTCACAGAGTTGAAGCATTTGAGATTAGGAGTGGAAATAACTTTTGAAGTTCATCAAGCTGGTTTCTGCTGTTGAAATATGTTGTTTAGGACATGATTTTGCACAATATATGTCAATTTCAGTGTAATCCAGCAACAAGTTCAAAAGATATAGCCATAAGGTCAAAAGGTGCTTAACTCTCCGAGTTGAAGTGTTTTTGATTAGGAGTTGAAATAACTAATGAATTTCATCAAGGTGGTTTCTACTGTTGAAATATGTTGTTTAGGACATGATTCTGCACAATATATGTCAAATTCAGTGTAATCCCTTCACAATTTCAAAAGATATAGCCATTCGTTCAAAAAGTGCTTATCTCACCGAGTTGAAGCGTTTTTGATTAGGAATGGAAATAACTTTTGAATTTCTTCAAGCTGGTTTCTGCTGTTGAAATATGTTGTTCAGGACATGATTCTGCACAATATATGTCAAATTTAGTTTAATCCCTTCACAAGTTCAAAGATATAGCCATTTGTTCAAAAAGTGCTTATCTCACTGAGTTGAAGCGTTTTTAATTAGGAGTGGAAATAACTAATGAATTTCATCATGCTGGTTTCTGCTGTATAAATTTGTTTTTTCGGACATGATTCTGCACAATATATGTCAAATTCAGTGTAATCCCTTCACAGGTTCAAAAGATATAGCCATTTGTTCAAAAAGTGCTTATCTCACCGAGTTGAAGCGTTTTTAATTAGGAGTGGAAATAACTAATGAATTTTATCATGCTGGTTTCTGCTGTATAAATCTGTTTTTTAGGACATGATTTTGCACAATATATGTCAAATTCAGTGTAATCCAACTACAAATTCAAAAGATATAGCCATAAGGTCAAAACATGCTTAACTCACCAAGTTGAAGCGTTTTTGATTAGGAGTGGAAATAACTTTTGAATTTCCTCAAGCTGGTTTCTGCTGTTCAAATATGTTGTTAAGGACATGATTTTGCACAATATATGTCAAATTCAGTGCAATATAGCTACAAGTTTAAAACATATAGGCATAGGGTCAACAAGTGCTTATATCACCAAGTTGAAGCGTTTTTGATTAGGAGTGGAAATAACTTTAGAATTTCATCAAGCTGGATTTTTCTGTTGAAATATGTTGTTTAGGACATGATTCTGCACAATATATGTCAAATTATATGTAATCCATTCACATGTTCAAAAGATATAGCCATTCGTTCAAAAAGTGCTTATCTCACCTAGTTGAAGCGTTTTTGATTAGGAGTGGAAATAGCTAATGAATTTCATCAAGCTGCTTTCTTCTGTTGAAATATGTTTTATAGGACGTGATTCCGCACAATATATGTCAAATTTAGCGTAATACCATCAAAGGTTCAAAAGATAAAGCCATTCGTTCAAAAAGTACTTAAATCACCAAGTTGAAGCTTTTTTGATTAGGAGTGGAAATAACTTTTGAATTTCATCAAGCTGGTTTCTGCTGTTGAAATATGTTGTTTCGGATATGATTTTGCACAATATATGTCAAATTCAGTGTAATCCCTTCACAGATTCAAAAGATATAGCCATTCGTTCAAAAAGTGCTTATCTCACCGAGTTGAATCGTTTTTGATTAGGAGTGGAAATAACTTTTGAATTTCACCAAGCTGGTTTCTGCTGTTGAAAAATGTTGTTTAGGACATGATTCTGCACAATATATGTCAAATTTAGTGTAATCCCTTCAAAGGTTCAAAAGATAAAGCCATTCGTTCAAAAAGTGCTTATCTCACCGAGTTGAAGCGTTTTTAATTAGGAGTGGAAATCACTAATGAATTTCATCAAGCTGGTTTCTGCTGTATAAATCTGTTTTTTAGGACATGATTCTGTACAATATATGTCAAATTCAGTGTAATCCAGAAACAAGTTCAAAAGATATAGCCATTCGTTCAAAAAGTGCTTATCTCACCGAGTTGAAGCGTTTTTAATTAGGAGTGGAAATCACTAACGAATTTCATCAAGCTGGTTTCTGCTGTTGAAATATGTTGTTTAGGACATGATTCTGCATAATATATGTCAAATTCAGTGTAATCCAGTTACAAGTTCAAAAGATATAGCCATAAGGTGAAATAGTGCTTAACTTACCGAGTTGAAGGGTTTTTGATTGGGAGTTGAAATTACTAATGAATTTTATTAAGCTGGTTTCTACTGTTGAAACATGTTGTTTAGGACATGATTCTGCACAATATATGTCAAATTCAGTGTAATCCAGCCACAAGTTCAAAAGATATAGCCATAAGGCCAAAAAATGCTTATCTCACCAAGTTGAAGCGTTTGTGATTAGGAGTGGAAATAACTTTTGAATTTCATCAAGCTGGTTTCTGCTGTTGAAATATGTTGTTTAGGATATGACTCTGCACAATATATGTCAAATTCAGTGTAATCCATTTACAGGTTCAAAAGACATAGCCATAAGGTCAAAAAATGCTTATCTCACCAAGTTGAAGCGTTTTTGATTAGGAGTGGAAATAACAAATGAATTTCATCACGCTGGTTTTTTGCTGTTGAAATATGTTGTTTAGGACATGATTCTGCACAATATATGTCAAATTTAGCGTAATCCCTTCACAGGTTCAAAAGATATAGCCATTTGGTCAAAAAGTGCTTATCTCACCGAGTTGAAGCGTTTTTGATTAGGAATGAATAAGTAATTAATTTCATCAAGCTTGTTTCTGTTGTTGAAATATGTTATTAAGGACATGATTCTGCACAATATATGGCATATTCAGTGTAATCCCTTCACAGGTTCAAAAGATATAGCCATTCGTTCAAAAAGTGCTTATCTCAGCGAGTTGAGGCTTTTTTGATTAGGAGTGGAAATAAATAAGGAATTCAATAAAGCTGGTTTCTGCTGTTGAAATATGTTGTTTAGGACGTGATTTTGCACAATATATGTCAAATTTAGAGTAATCCCATCACATGTTCAAAAGATATAGCCATTCGTTCAAAAAGTGCTTATCTCACAAAGTTAAATGGTTTTTGATTAGGAGTGGAAATAACTTTTGAATTTCATCAAGCTGGTTTCTGCTGTTGAAATATGACGTTAAGACTTGATTCTGCACCATATATGTCAAATTCAGTGTAATCCAGCTACATGTTCAAAAGTTATAGCCATAAGATAGAAAAGTGCTTAACTCATCGAGTTTAAGCGTTTTTGATTAGGAGTGGAAATAACTTTTGAATTTCATCAAGCTGGTTTTTGCTGTTGAAATATGTTGTTAAGGACATGATTCTGCATAATATATGTCAAATTCAGTGTAATCCAGTTACAAGTTCTAAAGGTATAGCCATAAGGTGAAAAAGTGCTTAACTTACCGAGTTGAAGGGTTTTTGATTAGGAGTGGAAATAAATAAGGAATTTCATCAAGCTGGTTTCTGCTGTTGAAACATGTTTTTTAGGTCATGATTCTGCACAATATATGTCAACTTTAGCGTAATCCCTTCACAGGTTCCAAAGATATAGCCATAGGTTCAAAAAATGCTTATCTCACCGAGTTTTAGCGTTTTTGATTAGGAGTGGAAATAAATTAGGAATTTAATAAAGCTGGTTTCTGCTGTTGAAATTTGTTGTTTAGGACGTGATTCTACACAATATAAGTCAAATTTAGCGTAATCCCATAACATGTTCAAAGGATATAGCCATTCGTTCAAAAAGTGCTTATCTCACCAAGTTGAAGCTCTTTTGATTAGGAGTGGAAAAAACTCATGAATTTCATCAAGCTGGTTTCTGCTGTTGAAATATGTTGTTTAGGACATGATTCTGCACAATATAAGTCAAATTCAGTGTAATCCAGCAACAAGTTTGAAAGATATAGCCATAGGGTCAAAAAGTGCTTATCTCATCGAGTTGGAGCGTTTTTGATTAGGAGTGGCAATAACTTTTGAATTTCATTCAGCTGGTTTCTGATGTTGAAATATGTTGTTTAGGACATGATTCTGCACAATATAAGTCAAATTCAGTGTAATCCAGCTACAAGTTTGAAAGATATAGCCATAGGGTCATAAAGCACTTATCTCATCTCGTTGGAGCGTTTTTGATTAGGAGTGGCAATATCTTTTGAATTTAATCAAGCTGGTTTCTGTTGTTGAAATATGTTGTTTAGGACATGATTCTGCACAATATATATCAAATTTAGTGTAATCCCTTCACAGGTTCACAAGATATAGCCATTCGTTCAAAAAGTGCTTATCTCACCGAGTTGAAGCTTTTTTGATTAGGAGTGATAGAAAGTTTTGAATTTCATCAAGCTGGTTTCTGCTGTTGAAATATGTTGTTTAGGACATGATTCGGCACAATATAAGTCAAATTCAGTGTAATCCAGCAACAAGTTTGAAAGATATAGCCATAGGGTCAAAAAGTGCTTATCTCACCGAGTTGAAGCGTTTTTGATTAGGAGTGGAAATCACTTTTGAATTTTATCAAGCTGGTTTCTGCTTTTGAAATATGTTGTTTAGGACATGATTTTGCACAATATAAGTCAAATTCAGTGTAATCCAGCAACAAGTTTGAAAGATATAGCCATAGGATCAAAAAGTGCTTATCTCATCGAGTTGGAGCGTTTTTGATTAGGAGTGGCAATAACTTTTGAATTTCATCAAGCTGGTTTCTGTTGTTGAAATATGTTGTTTAGGACATGATTCTGCACAATATAAGTCAAATTCAGTGTTATCCAGCTACAAGTTTGAAAGATATAGCCATTCGTTCAAAAAGCACTTATCTCATCGAGTTGGAGTGTTTTTGATTAGGAGTGGCAATAACTTTTGAATATCATCAAGCTGGTTTATGCTGTTGAAATATGTTGTTTAGGACATGATTCTGCACAATATAAGTCAAAATCAGTGTTATCCAGCTACAAGTTTGAAAGATATAGCCATAGGGTCAAAAAGCACTTATCTCATCTAGTTGGAGCGTTTTTGATTAGGAGTGGCAATAACTTTTGAATTTCATCAAGCTGGTTTCTGCGGTTGAAATATGTTGTTTAGGACATGATTCTGCACAATATATATCAAATTTAGTGTAATCCCTTCACAGGTTCACAAGATATAGCCATTCGTTCAAAAAGTGCTTATCTCACCGAGTTGAAGCGTTTTTTATTAGGAGTGGAAATCACTTTTGAATTTTATCAAGCTGGTTTCTGCTGTTGAAATATGTTGTTTAGGACATGATTCTGCACAATTTAAGTCAAATTCAGTGTAATCCAGCAACAAGTTTGATAGATATAACCATAGGGTAAAAAAGTGCTTATCTCACCGAGTTGAAGTGTTTTTGATTAGGAGTGGAAATAACTTTTGAATTTCATTCAGCTGGTTTCTGCTGTTGAAATATGTTGTTTAGGACATGATTCTGCACAATATAAGTCAAATTCAGTGTAATCCCTTCATAGGTTAACAAGATATAGCCATTCGTTCAAAAAGTGCTTATCTCACCGAGTTGAAGCGTTTTTGATTAGGAGTGGCAATAACTTTTGAATTTCATCAAGCTGGTTTCTGCTGTTGAAATATGTTGTTTAGGACATGATTCTGCACAATATTAGTCAAATTCAGTGTAATCCAGCAACAAGTTTGAAAGATATACCCATAGGGTTCAAAAAGTGCTTATCTTCGGGTTGGAGTGTTTTTGATTAGGAGTGGCAATAACTTTTGAATTTCATCAAGCTGGTTTCTGCTGTTGAAATATGTTGTTTAGGACACAATTCTGCACAATATATGTCAAATTCAGTGTAATCCCTTCACAGGTTCACAAGATATAGCCATTTGTTCATGCTTATCTCATCGAGTTGGAGCGTTTTTGATCAGGAGTGGCAATAACTTTTTAATTTCATCAAGCTGGTGTCAGCTGTTGAAATATGCTGTTGAGGACATGATTGTGCACAATATATGTCAAATTTAGTGCAATCCCTTCACAGGTTCACAAGATATAGCCATTCGTTCAAAAATGCTTATCTCATCGAGTTGGAGCGTTTTTGGTTAGGAGTGGCATTAACTTTTGAATTTCATCAAGCTTGTGTCTGCATTTGAAATATGTTGTTTAGGACATGATTCTGCACTATATATGTCAAATTTAGTGTAATCCCTTCACAGGTTCACAAGATATAGCCATTCGTTCAAAAAGTGCTTATCTCACCGAGTTGAAGCGTTTTTCATTAGGAGTGATAGAAACTTTTGAATTTCATCAAGCTGGTTTCTGCTGTTGAAATATGTTGTTTAGGACATGATTCTGCACAATATAAGTCAAATTCAGTGTAATCCAGCAACAAGTTTGAAAGATATAGCCATAAGGTCAAAAAGTGCTTATTTCACCGAGTTGGAGCGTTTTTGATTAGGAGTGGCAGTAACTTTTGAATTTCATCAAGTTTGTTTCTGCTGTTGAAATATGTTGTTTAGGACATGATTCTGCACAATATAAGTCAAATTCAGTGTAATCCCTTCACAGGTTCACAAGATGAAGCAATTTGTTCAAAAAGTACTTATCTCACCAAGTTGAAGCGTTTTTGATTAGGAGTGATAATTACTTTTGAATTTCATCAAGCTGGTTTCTGCTGTTGAAATATGTTGTTTAGGACATGATTCTGCACAATATAAGTCAAATTCAGTGTAATCCAGCAACAAGTTTGAAAGATATAGCCATAGGGTCAAAAAGTGCTTATCTCACCGAGTTGAAGCTTTTTTGATTAGGAGTGATAATAACTTTTGAATTTCATCAAGCTGGTTTCTGCTGTTGAAATATGTTGTTTAGGACATGATTCTGCAATATAAGACAAATTTAGTGTAATCCCTTCACAAGTTCACAAGATATAGCCATTCGTTCAAAAAGTGCTTATTTCACCGAGTTGAAGCGTTTTTGATTAGGAGTGATAATTACTTTTGAATTTCATCAAGCTGGTTTCTGCTGTTGAAATATGTTGTTTAGGACATGATTCTGCACAATATAAGTCAAATTCAGTGTAATCCAGCAACAAGTTTGAAAGATATAGCCATAGGGTCAAAAAGTGCTTATCTCACCGAGTTGAAGCTTTTTTGATTAGGAGTGATAATAACTTTTGAATTTCATCAAGCTGGTTTCTGCTGTTGAAATATGTTGTTTAGGACATGATTCTGCAATATAAGACAAATTTAGTGTAATCCCTTCACAAGTTCACAAGATATAGCCATTCGTTCAAAAAGTGCTTATTTCACCGAGTTGAAGCGTTTTTTATTAGGAGTGGAAATAACTTTTGAATTTCATCAAGCTGGTTTTTGCTGTTGAAATATGTTGTTAAGGACATGATTCTGCATAATATATGTCAAATTCAGTGTAATCCAGTTACAAGTTCTAAAGGTATAGCCATAAGGTGAAAAAGTGCTTAACTTACCGAGTTGAAGGGTTTTTGATTAGGAGTGGAAATAAATAAGGAATTTCATCAAGCTGGTTTCTGCTGTTGAAACATGTTTTTTAGGTCATGATTCTGCACAATATATGTCAACTTTAGCGTAATCCCTTCACAGGTTCCAAAGATATAGCCATAGGTTCAAAAAATGCTTATCTCACCGAGTTTTAGCGTTTTTGATTAGGAGTGGAAATAAATTAGGAATTTAATAAAGCTGGTTTCTGCTGTTGAAATTTGTTGTTTAGGACGTGATTCTACACAATATAAGTCAAATTTAGCGTAATCCCATAACATGTTCAAAGGATATAGCCATTCGTTCAAAAAGTGCTTATCTCACCAAGTTGAAGCTCTTTTGATTAGGAGTGGAAATAACTCAGGAATTTCATCAAGCTGGTTTCTGCTGTTGAAATATGTTGTTTAGGACATGATTCTGCACAATATAAGTCAAATTCAGTGTAATCCAGCAACAAGTTTGAAAGATATAGCCATAGGGTCAAAAAGTGCTTATCTCATCGAGTTGGAGCGTTTTTGATTAGGAGTGGCAATAACTTTTGAATTTCATTCAGCTGGTTTCTGATGTTGAAATATGTTGTTTAGGACATGATTCTGCACAATATAAGTCAAATTCAGTGTAATCCAGCTACAAGTTTGAAAGATATAGCCATAGGGTCATAAAGCACTTATCTCATCTCGTTGGAGCGTTTTTGATTAGGAGTGGCAAATAACTTTTGAATTTAATCAAGCTGGTTTCTGTTGTTGAAATATGTTGTTTAGGACATGATTCTGCACAATATATATCAAATTTAGTGTAATCCCTTCACAGGTTCACAAGATATAGCCATTCGTTCAAAAAGTGCTTATCTCACCGAGTTGAAGCTTTTTTGATTAGGAGTGATAGAAAGTTTTGAATTTCATCAAGCTGGTTTCTGCTGTTGAAATACGTTGTTTAGGACATGATTCGGCACAATATAAGTCAAATTCAGTGTAATCCAGCAACAAGTTTGAAAGATATAGCCATAGGGTCAAAAAGTGCTTATCTCACCGAGTTGAAGCGTTTTTGATTAGGAGTGGAAATCACTTTTGAATTTTATCAAGCTAGTTTCTGCTTTTGAAATATGTTGTTTAGGACATGATTTTGCACAATATAAGTCAAATTCAGTGTAATCCAGCAACAAGTTTGAAAGATATAGCCATAGGATCAAAAAGTGCTTATCTCATCGAGTTGGAGCGTTTTTGATTAGGAGTGGCAATAACTTTTGAATTTCATCAAGCTGGTTTCTGCTGTTGAAATATGTTGTTTAGGACATGATTCTGCACAATATAAGTCAAATTCAGTGTTATCCAGCAACAAGTTTGAAAGATATAGCCATTCGTTCAAAAAGCACTTATCTCATCGAGTTGGAGTGTTTTTGATTAGGAGTGGCAATAACTTTTGAATATCATCAAGCTGGTTTATGCTGTTGAAATATGTTGTTTAGGACATGATTCTGCACAATATAAGTCAAAATCAGTGTTATCCAGCTACAAGTTTGAAAGATATAGCCATAGGGTCAAAAAGCTCTTATCTCATCTAGTTGGAGCGTTTTTGATTAGGAGTGGCAATAACTTTTGAATTTCATCAAGCTGGTTTCTGCGGTTGAAATATGTTGTTTAGGACATGATTCTGCACAATATATATCAAATTTAGTGTAATCCCTTCACAGGTTCACAAGATATAGCCATTCGTTCAAAAAGTGCTTATCTCACCGAGTTGAAGCGTTTTTTATTAGGAGTGGAAATCACTTTTGAATTTTATCAAGCTGGTTTCTGCTGTTGAAATATGTTGTTTAGGACATGATTCTGCACAATTTAAGTCAAATTTAGTGTAATCCAGCAACAAGTTTGATAGATATAGCCATAGGGTAAAAAAGTGCTTATCTCACCGAGTTGAAGCGTTTTTGATTAGGAGTGGATATAACTTTTGAATTTCATTCAGCTGGTTTCTGCTGTTGAAATATGTTGTTTAGGACATGATTCTGCACAATATAAGTCAAATTCAGTGTAATCCCTTCATAGGTTCACAAGATATAGCCATTCGTTCAAAAAGTGCTTATCTCACCGAGTTGAAGCGTTTTTGATTAGGAGTGATAATAACTTTTGAATTTCATCAAGCTGGTTTCTGCTGTTGAAATATGTTGTTTAGGACATGATTCTGCACAATATTAGTCAAATTCAGTGTAATCCAGCAACAAGTTTGAAAGATATACCCATAGGGTCAAAAAGTGCTTATCTCATCGGGTTGGAGTGTTTTTGATTAGGAGTGGCAATAACTTTTGAATTTCATCAAGCTGGTTTCTGCTGTTGAAATATGTTATTTAGGACACAATTCTGCACAATATATGTCAAATTCAGTGTAATCCCTTCACAGGTTCACAAGATATAGCCATTTGTTCATGCTTATCTCATCGAGTTGGAGCGTTTTTGATCAGGAGTGGCAATAACTTTTTAATTTCATCAAGCTGGTGTCAGCTGTTGAAATATGTTGTTTAGGACATGATTGTGCACAATATATGTCAAATTTAGTGCAATCCCTTCACAGGTTCACAAGATATAGCCATTCGTTCAAAAATGCTTATCTCATCGAGTTGGAGCGTTTTTGATTAGGAGTGGCATTAACTTTTGAATTTCATCAAGCTTGTGTCTGCATTTGAAATATGTTGTTTAGGACATGATTCTGCACTATATATGTCAAATTTAGTGTAATCCCTTCACAGGTTCACAAGATATAGCCATTCGTTCAAAAAGTGCTTATCTCACCGAGTTGAAGCGTTTTTCATTAGGAGTGATAGAAACTTTTGAATTTCATCAAGCTGGTTTCTGCTGTTGAAATATGTTGTTTAGGACATGATTCTGCACAATATAAGTCAAATTCAGTGTAATCCAGCAACAAGTTTGAAAGATATAGCCATAGGGTCAAAAAGTGCTTATCTCACCGAGTTGAAGCTTTTTTGATTAGGAGTGGCAATAACTTTTGAATTTCATCAAGCTGGTTTCTGCGGTTGAAATATGTTGTTTAGGACATGATTCTGCACAATATATATCAAATTTAGTGTAATCACTTCACAGGTTCACAAGATATAGCCATTCGTTCAAAAAGTGCTTATCTCACCGAGTTGAAGCGTTTTTTATTAGGAGTGGAAATCACTTTTGAATTTTATCAAGCTGGTTTCTGCTGTTGAAATATGTTGTTTAGGACATGATTCTGCACAATTTAAGTCAAATTCAGTGTAATCCAGCAACAAGTTTGATAGATATAGCCATAGGGTAAAAAAGTGCTTATCTCACCGAGTTGAAGCGTTTTTGATTAGGAGTGGATATAACTTTTGAATTTCATTCAGCTGGTTTCTGCTGTTGAAATATGTTGTTTAGGACATGATTCTGCACAATATAAGTCAAATTCAGTGTAATCCCTTCATAGGTTCACAAGATATAGCCATTCGTTCAAAAAGTGCTTATCTCACCGAGTTGAAGCGTTTTTGATTAGGAGTGATAATAACTTTTGAATTTCATCAAGCTGGTTTCTGCTGTTGAAATATGTTGTTTAGGACATGATTCTGCACAATATTAGTCAAATTCAGTGTAATCCAGCAACAAGTTTGAAAGATATACCCATAGGGTCAAAAAGTGCTTATCTCATCGGGTTGGAGTGTTTTTGATTAGGAGTGGCAATAACTTTTGAATTTCATCAAGCTGGTTTCTGCTGTTGAAATATGTTGTTTAGGACACAATTCTGCACAATATATGTCAAATTCAGTGTAATCCCTTCACAGGTTCACAAGATATAGCCATTTGTTCATGCTTATCTCATCGAGTTGGAGCGTTTTTGATCAGGAGTGGCAATAACTTTTTAATTTTATCAAGCTGGTGTCAGCTGTTGAAATATGTTGTTTAGGACATGATTGTGCACAATATATGTCAAATTTAGTGCAATCCCTTCACAGGTTCACAAGATATAGCCATTCGTTCAAAAATGCTTATCTCATCGAGTTGGAGCGTTTTTGATTAGGAGTGGCATTAACTTTTGAATTTCATCAAGCTTGTGTCTGCATTTGAAATATGTTGTTTAGGACATGATTCTGCACTATATATGTCAAATTTAGTGTAATCCTTTCACAGGTTCACAAGATATAGCCATTCGTTCAAAAAGTGCTTATCTCACCGAGTTGAAGCGTTTTTCATTAGGAGTGATAGAAACTTTTGAATTTCATCAAGCTGGTTTCTGCTGTTGAAATATGTTGTTTAGGACATGATTCTGCACAATATAAGTCAAATTCAGTGTAATCCAGCAACAAGTTTGAAAGATATAGCCATAGGGTCAAAAAGTGCTTATCTCACCGAGTTGAAGCTTTTTTGATTAGGAGTGGAAATAACTTTTGAATTTCATCAAGCTGGTTTCTGCTGTTGAAATATGTTGTTTAGGACATGATTCTGCACAATATAAGTTAAATTTAGTGTAATCACTTCACAAGTTCACAAGATATAGCCATTCGTTCAAAAAGTGCTTATTTCACCGAGTTGAAGCGTTTTTTATTAGGAGTGGAAATAACTTTTGAATTTTATCAAGCTGGTTTCTGCTGTTGAAATATGTTGTTTAGGATATGATTCTGCACAATATATGTCAAATTTAGTGTAATCCAGCGACAGGTTTAAAAGATACAGCCATAAGGTAAAAAAGTGCTTATCTCACCGAGTTGAAGCGTTTTTGATTAGGAGTGGATATAACTTTTGAATTTCATTCAGCTGGTTTCTGCTGTTGAAATATCTTGTTTAGGACATGATTCTGCACAATATAAGTCAAATTCAGTGTAATCCCTTCATAGGTTCACAAGATATAGCCATTCGTTCAAAAAGTGCTTATCTCACCGAGTTGAAGCGTTTTTGATTAGGAGTGATAATAACTTTTGAATTTCATCAAGCTGGTTTCTGCTGTTGAAATATGTTGTTTAGGACATGATTCTGCACAATATTAGTCAAATTCAGTGTAATCCAGCAACAAGTTTGAAAGATATACCCATAGGGTCAAAAAGTGCTTATCTCATCGGGTTGGAGTGTTTTTGATTAGGAGTGGCAATAACTTTTGAATTTCATCAAGCTGGTTTCTGCTGTTGAAATATGTTGTTTAGGACACAATTCTGCACAATATATGTCAAATTCAGTGTAATCCCTTCACAGGTTCACAAGATATAGCCATTTGTTCATGCTTATCTCATCGAGTTGGAGCGTTTTTGATCAGGAGTGGCAATAACTTTTTAATTTCATCAAGCTGGTGTCAGCTGTTGAAATATGTTGTTTAGGACATGATTGTGCACAATATATGTCAAATTTAGTGCAATCCCTTCACAGGTTCACAAGATATAGCCATTCGTTCAAAAATGCTTATCTCATCGAGTTGGAGCGTTTTTGATTAGGAGTGGCATTAACTTTTGAATTTCATCAAGCTTGTGTCTGCATTTGAAATATGTTGTTTAGGACATGATTCTGCACTATATATGTCAAATTTAGTGTAATTCCTTCACAGGTTCACAAGATATAGCCATTCGTTCAAAAAGTGCTTATTTCACCGAGTTGAAGCGTTTTTTATTAGGAGTGGAAATAACTTTTGAATTTTATCAAGCTGGTTTCTGCTGTTGAAATATGTTGTTTAGGATATGATTCTGCACAATATATGTCAAATTTAGTGTAATCCAGCGACAGGTTTAAAAGATACAGCCATAGGGTCAAAAAGCGCTTATCTCATCGAGTTGGAGCGTTTCTGATTAAGAGTGGCAATAACTTTTGAATTTTATCAAGCTGGTTTCTGCCGTTGAAATATGTTGTTTAGGTCATGATTCTGCACAATATGTGTCAAATTTAGTGTAATCCCTTCACAGGTTCACAAGATATAGCCATTCGTTCAAAAAGTGCTTATCTCACCGGGTTGAAGCGTTTTTGATTAGGAGTGATAATAACTTTTGAATTTCATCAAGCTGGTTTCTGCATTTGAAATATGTTGTTTAGGACATGATTCTGCACAATATAAGTCAATTTCAGTGTAATCCAGCAACAAGTTTGAAAGATATAGCGATAGGGTCAAAAAGAGCTTATCTCATCGAGTTGGAGCGTTTTTGATTAGGAGTGGCAATAACTTTTGAATTTCATCAAGTTGGTTTCTGCTGTTGAAATATGTTGTTTAGGACATGATTCTGCACAATATATGTCAAATTTAGTGTAATCCCTTCACAGTTTCACAAGATATAGCCATTCGTTTAAAAAGTGCTTATCTCACCGAGTTGAAGCGTTTTTGATTAGGAGTGATAATAACTTTCGAATTTCATTCAGCTGGTTTCTGCTGTTGAAATATGTTGTTTAGGACATGATTTTGCACAATTTAAGTCAAATTCAGTGTAATCCAGCAACAAGTTTGAAAGATAAAGCCATAGGGTCAAAAAGTGCTTATCTCACCGAGTTGAAGCGTTTTTGATTAGGAGTGGAAATAACTTTTGAATTTCATTCAGCTGGTTTCTGCTGTTGAAATATGTTGTTTAGGACATGATTCTGCACAATATAAGTCAAATTCAGTGTAATCCCTTCACAGGTTCACAAGATAAAGCAATTCGTTCAAAAAGTGCTTATCTCACCAAGTTGAAGCGTTTTTGATTAGGAGTGATAATTACTTTTGAATTTCATCAAGCTGGTTTCTGCTGTTGAAATATGTTGTTTAGGACATGATTCTGCACAATATAAGTCAAATTCAGTGTAATCCAGCAACAAGTTTGAAAGATATAGCCATAGGGTCAAAAAGTGCTTATCTCACCGAGTTGAAGCTTTTTTGATTAGGAGTGATAATAACTTTTGAATTTCATCAAGCTGGTTTCTGCTGTTGAAATATGTTGTTTAGGACATGATTCTGCAATATAAGACAAATTTAGTGTAATCCCTTCACAAGTTCACAAGATATAGCCATTCGTTCAAAAAGTGCTTATTTCACCGAGTTGAAGCGTTTTTTATTAGGAGTGGAAATCACTTTTGAATTTTATCAAGCTGGTTTCTGCTGTTGAAATATGTTGTTTAGGACATGATTCTGCACAATATAAGTCAAATTCAGTGTAATCCAGCAACAAGTTTGAAAGATATAGCCATAGGGTCAAAAAGTGCTTATCTCACCGAGTTGAAGCGATTTTGATTAGGAGTGGAAATAACTTTTGAATTTCATCAAGCTGGTTTCTGCTGTTGAAATATGTTGTTTAGGACATGATTCTGCACAATATAAGTCAAATTCAGTGTAATCCAGCAACAAGTTTGAAAGATATAGCCTTAAGGTCAAAAAGTGCTTATGTCATCGAGTTAGAGCGTTTTTGATTAGGAGTGGCAATAACTTTTGAATTTCATCAAGCTGGTTTCTGCTGTTGAAATATGTTGTTTAGGACATGATTCTGCACAATATAAGTCAAATTCAGTGTATCCAGCAACAAGTTTGAAAGATATAGCCATAGGGTCAAAAAGCGCTTATCTCATCGGGTTGGAGTGTTTTTGATTAGGAGTGGCAATAACTTTTGAATTTCATCAAGCTGGTTTCTGCTGTTGAAATATGTTGTTTAGGACACAATTCTGCACAATATATGTCAAATTTAGTGTAATCCCTTCACAGGTTCACAAGATATAGCCATTTGTTCATGCTTATCTCATCGAGTTGGAGCGTTTTTGATCAAGAGTGGCAATAACTTTTGAATTTCATCAAGCTGGTGTCAGCTGTTGAAATATGTTGTTTAGGAAATGATTGTGCACAACATATGTCAAATTTAGTGTAATCCATTCAATGGTTCACAAGATATAGCCATTCGTTCAAAAAGTGCTTATCTCACCGAGTTGAAGCGTTTTTCATTAGGAGTGATAGAAACTTTTGAATTTCATCAAGCTGGTTTCTGCTGTTGAAATATGTTGTTTAGGACATGATTTTGCACAATATAAGTCAAATTCATTGTAATCCAGCAACAAGTTTGAAAGATATAGCCATAGGGTCAAAAAGTGCTTATCTCACCGAGTTGAAGCTTTTTTGATTAGGAGTGGAAATAACTTTTGAATTTCATCAAGCTGGTTTCTGCTGTTGAAATATGTTGTTTAGGACATGATTCTGCACATTATAAGTTAAATTTAGTGTAATCACTTCACAAGTTCACAAGATATAGCCATTCGTTCAAAAAGTGCTTATTTCACCGAGTTAAAGCATTTTTTATTAGGAGTGGAAATAACTTTTGAATTTTATCAAGCTGTTTTCTGCTGTTGAAATATGTTGTTTAGGATATGATTCTGCACAATATATGTCAAATTTAGTGTAATCCAGCGACAGGTTTAAAAGATACAGCCATAGGGTCAAAAAGCGCTTATCTCATCGAGTTGGAGCGTTTCTGATTAAGAGTGGCAATAACTTTTGAATTTTATCAAGCTGGTTTCTGCCGTTGAAATATGTTGTTTAGGTCATGATTCTGCACAATATGTGTCAAATTTAGTGTAATCCCTTCACAGGTTCACAAGATATAGCCATCCGTTCAAAAAGTGCTTATCTCACCGGGTTGAAGTGTTTTTGATTAGGAGTGATAATAACTTTTGAATTTCATCAAGCTGGTTTCTGCATTTGAAACATGTTGTTTAGGACATGATTCTGCACAATATAAGTCAAATTCAGTGTAATCCAGCAACAAGTTTGAAAGATATAGCCATAGGGTCAAAAAGCGCTTATCTCATCAAGTTGGAGCGTTTTTGATTAGGAGTGATAATAACTTTTGAATTTCATCAAGCTGGTTTCTGCTGTTGAAATATGTTGTTTAGGACATGATTCTGCAATATAAGACAAATTTAGTGTAATCCCTTCACAAGTTCACAAGATATAGCCATTCGTTCAAAAAGTGCTTATTTCACCGAGTTGAAGCGTTTTTTATTAGGAGTGGAAATCACTTTTGAATTTTATCAAGCTGGTTTCTGCTGTTGAAATATGTTGTTTAGGACATGATTCTGCACAATATAAGTCAAATTCAGTGTAATCCAACAACAAGTTTGAAAGATATAGCCATAGGGTCAAAAAGTGCTTATCTCATCGGGTTGGAGTGTTTTTGATTAGGAGTTGCAATAACTTTTGAATTTCATCAAGCTGGTTTCTGCTGTTGAAATATGTTGTTTAGGACACAATTCTGCACAATATATGTCAAATTTAGTGTAATCCCTTCACAGGTTCACAAGATATAGCCATTCGTTCAAAAATGCTTATCTCATTGAGTTGGAGCGTTTTTGATTAGGAGTGGCATTAACTTTTGAATTTCATCAAGCTTGTGTCTGCATTTGAAATATGTTGTTTAGGACATGATTCTGCACTATATATGTCAAATTTAGTGTAATCCCTTCAATGGTTCAAAAGATATAGCCATTCGTTCAAAAAGTGCTTATCTCACCGAGTTGAAGTGTTTTTGATTAGGAGTGATAATAACTTTTGAATTTCATCAAGCTGGTTTCTGCATTTGAAACATGTTGTTTAGGACATGATTCTGCACAATATAACTCAAATTCAGTGTAATCCAGCAACAAGTTTGAAAGATATAGCCATAGGGTCAAAAAGCGCTTATCTCATCGAGTTGGAGCGTTTTTGAATAGGAGTGGCAATAACTTTTGAATTTCATCAAGTTGGTTTCTGCTGTTGAAATATGTTGTTCAGGACATGATTCTGCACAATATAAGTCAAATTTAGTGTAATCCCTTCACAGTTTCACAAGATATAGCCATTCGTTCAAAAAGTGCTTATCTCACCGAGTTGAAGCGTTTTTGATTAGGAGTGGCAATAACTTCTGAATTTCATCAAGCTGGTTTCTGCATTTGAAACATGTTGTTTAGGACATGATTCTGCACAATATGTGTCAAATTTAGTGTAATCCCTTCACAGGTTCACAAGATATAGCCATCCGTTCAAAAAGTGCTTATCTCACCGGGTTGAAGTGTTTTTGATTAGGAGTGATAATAACTTTTGAATTTCATCAAGCTGGTTTCTGCATTTGAAACATGTTGTTTAGGACATGATTCTGCACAATATAAGTCAAATTCAGTGTAATCCAGCAACAAGTTTGAAAGATATAGCCATAGGGTCAAAAAGCGCTTATCTCATCAAGTTGGAGCGTTTTTGATTAGGAGTGATAATAACTTTTGAATTTCATCAAGCTGGTTTCTGCTGTTGAAATATGTTGTTTAGGACATGATTCTGCAATATAAGACAAATTTAGTGTAATCCCTTCACAAGTTCACAAGATATAGCCATTCGTTCAAAAAGTGCTTATTTCACCGAGTTGAAGCGTTTTTTATTAGGAGTGGAAATCACTTTTGAATTTTATCAAGCTGGTTTCTGCTGTTGAAATATGTTGTTTAGGACATGATTCTGCACAATATAAGTCAAATTCAGTGTAATCCAACAACAAGTTTGAAAGATATAGCCATAGGGTCAAAAAGTGCTTATCTCATCGGGTTGGAGTGTTTTTGATTAGGAGTGGCAATAACTTTTGAATTTCATCAAGCTGGTTTCTGCTGTTGAAATATGTTGTTTAGGACACAATTCTGCACAATATATGTCAAATTTAGTGTAATCCCTTCACAGGTTCACAAGATATAGCCATTTGTTCATGCTTATCTCATCGAGTTGGAGCGTTTTTGATCAAGAGTGGCATTAACTTTTGAATTTCATCAAGCTTGTGTCTGCATTTGAAATATGTTGTTTAGGACATGATTCTGCACTATATATGTCAAATTTAGTGTAATCCCTTCAATGGTTCACAAGATATAGCCATTCGTTCAAAAAGTGCTTATCTCACCGAGTTGAAGCGTTTTTCATTAGGAGTGATAGAAACTTTTGAATTTCATCAAGCTGGTTTCTGCTGTTGAAATATGTTGTTTAGGACATGATTCTGCACAATATAAGTCAAATTCAGTGTAATCCAGCAACAAGTTTGAAAGATATAGCCATAGGGTCAAAAAGTGCTTATCTCACCGAGTTGAAGCTTTTTTGATTAGGAGTGGCAATAACTTTTGAATTTCATCAAGCTGGTTTCTGCTGTTGAAATATGTTGTTTAGGACATGATTGTGCACAATATATGTCAAATTTAGTGCAATCCCTTCACAGGTTCACAAGATATAGCCATTCGTTCAAAAATGCTTATCTCATTGAGTTGGAGCGTTTTTGATTAGGAGTGGCATTAACTTTTGAATTTCATCAAGCTTGTGTCTGCATTTGAAATATGTTGTTTAGGACATGATTCTGCACTATATATGTCAAATTTAGTGTAATCCCTTCAATGGTTCAAAAGATATAGCCATTCGTTCAAAAAGTGCTTATCTCACCGAGTTGAAGCGTTTTTCATTAGGAGTGATAGAAACTTTTGAATTTCATCAAGCTGGTTTCTGCTGTTGAAAGATGTTGTTTAGGACATGATTTTGCACAATATAAGTCAAATTCATTGTAATCCAGCAACAAGTTTGAAAGATATAGCCATAGGGTCAAAAAGTGCTTATCTCACCGAGTTGAAGCTTTTTTGATTAGGAGTGTAAATAACTTTTGAATTTCATCAAGCTGGTTTCTGCTGTTGAAATATGTTGTTTAGGACATGATTCTGCACATTATAAGTTAAATTTAGTGTAATCACTTCACAAGTTCACAAGTTATAGCCGTCCGTTCAAAAAGTGCTTATCTCACCGGGTTGAAGTGTTTTTGATTAGGAGTGATAATAACTTTTGAATTTCATCAAGCTGGTTTCTGCATTTGAAACATGTTGTTTAGGACATGATTCTGCACAATATAAGTCAAATTCAGTGTAATCCAGCAACAAGTTTGAAAGATATAGCCATAGGGTCAAAAAGCGCTTATCTCATCGAGTTGGAGCGTTTTTGATTAGGAGTGGCAATAACTTTTGAATTTCATCAAGTTGGTTTCTGCTGTTGAAATATGTTGTTTAGGACATGATTCTGCACAATATATGTCAAATTTAGTGTAATCCCTTCACAGTTTCACAAGATATAGCCATTCGTTTAAAAAGTGCTTATCTCACCGAGTTGAAGCGTTTTTGATTAGGAGTGATAATAACTTTTGAATTTCATTCAGCTGGTTTCTGCTGTTGAAATATGTTGTTTAGGACATGATTCTGCACAATATAAGTCAAATTCAGTGTAATCCAGCAACAAGTTGTAAAGATAAAGCCATAGGGTCAAAAAGTGCTTATCTCACCGAGTTGAAGCGTTTTTGATTAGGAGTGGAAATAACTTTTGAATTTCATTCAGCTGGTTTCTGCTGTTGAAATATGTTGTTTAGGACATGATTCTGCACAATATAAGTCAAATTCAGTGTAATCCCTTCATAGGTTCACAAGATATAGCCATTCGTTCAAAAAGTGCTTAACTCACCGAGTTGAAGCGTTTTTGATTAGGAGTGATAATTACTTTTGAATTTCATCAAGCTGGTTTCTGCTGTTGAAATATGTTGTTTAGGACATGATTCTACACAATATATGTCAAATTTTGTGTAATCCCTTCAATAGTTCACAAGATATAGCCATTCGTTCAAAAAGTGCTTATCTCACCGAGTTGAAGCGTTTTTGATTAGGAGTGGCAATAACTTTTGAATTTTATCAAGGTGGTTTCTTCTGTTGAAATATGATGTTTAGGACATGATTCTGCACAATATATGTCAAATTAAGTGTAATCCCTTCACAGGTTCAAAAGATATAGCCATTCGTTCAAAAAGTGCTTATCTCACCGAGTTGAAGCTTTTTTGATTAGGAGTGGAAATAACTTTTGAATTTCATAAAGCTGGTTTCTGCTGTTGAAATATGTTGTTTAGGACATGATTCTGCACAATATAAGTTAAATTTAGTGTAATCCCTTCACAACTTCACAAGATATAGCCATTCGTTCAAAAAGTGCTTATTTCACCGAGTTGAAGCGTTTTTTATTAGGAGTGGACATAACTTTTGAATTTCATTCAGCTGGTTTCTGCTGTTGAAATATGTTGTTTAGGACATAATTCTGCACAATATAAGTCAAATTCAGTGTAATCCAGCAACAAGTTTGAAAGATATAGCCATAGGGTAAAAAAGTGCTTATCTCACCGAGTTGAAGCGTTTTTGATTAGGAGTGGAAATAACTTTTGAATTTCATTCAGCTGGTTTCTGCTGTTGAAATATGTTGTTTAGGACATGATTCTGCACAATATAAGTCAAATTCAGTGTAATCCAGCAACAAGTTTGAAAGATATAGCCATAGGGTCAAAAAGTGCTTATCTCACCGAGTTGAAACGTTTTTGATTAGGAGTGGAAATAACTTTTGAATTTCATTCAGCTGGTTTCTGCTGTTGAAATATGTTGTTTAGGACATGATTCTGCACAATATAAGTCAAATTCAGTGTAATCCCTTCACAGGTTCACAAGATAAAGCAATTCGTTCAAAAAGTGCTTATCTCACCAAGTTGAAGTGTTTTTGATTAGGAGTGATAATTACTTTTGAATTTCATCAAGCTGGTTTCTGCTGTTGAAATATGTTGTTTAGGACATGATTCTGCACAATATAAGTCAAATTCAGTGTAATCCCTTCATAGGTTCACAAGATATAGCCATTCGTTCAAAAAGTGCTTATCTCACCGAGTTGAAGCGTTTTTGATTAGGAGTGGCAATAACTTCTGAATTTCATCAAGTTGGTTTCTGCTGTTGAAATATGTTGTTTAGGACATGATTTTGCACAATATAAGTCAAATTCAGTGTAATCCAGCAACAAGTTTTAAAGATATAGGCATAGGGTCAAAAAGCGCTTATCTCATCGAGTTGGAGCGTTTTTGATTAGGAATGATTATAACTTTTGAATTTCATCAAGCTGGTTTCTGCTGTTGAAATATGTTGTTTAGGACATGATTCTGCACAATATATGTCAAATTTAGTGTAATCCCTTCAATGGTTCACAAGATATAGCCTTTCCTTCAAAAAGTGCTTATCTCACCGAGTTGAAGCGTTTTTGATTAGGAGTGGCAATAACTTTTGAATTTCATCAAGGTGGTTTCTGCTGTTGAAATATGTTGTTTAGGACATGATTCTGCACAATATAAGTCAAAAGCAGTGTAATCCAGCAACAAGTTTGAAATATATAGCCATAGGGTCAAAAAGTGCTTATCTCACCGAGTTGAAGCTTTTTTGATTAGGAGTGGAAATAACTTTTGAATTTCATCAAGCTGGTTTCTGCTGTTGAAATATGTTGTTTAGGACATGATTCTGCACAATATAAGTTAAATTTAGTGTAATCCCTTCACAACTTCACAAGATATAGCCATTCGTTCAAAAAGTGCTTATTTCACCGAGTTGAAGCGTTTTTTATTAGGAGTGGAAATAACTTTTGAATTTCATTCAGCTGGTTTCTGCTGTTGAAATATGTTGTTTAGGACATAATTCTGCACAATATAAGTCAAATTCAGTTTAATCCAGCAACAAGTTTGAAAGATATAGCCATAGGGTAAAAAAGTGCTTATCTCACCGAGTTGAAGCGTTTTTGATTAGGAGTGGAAATAACTTTTGAATTTCATTCAGCTGGTTTCTGCTGTTGAAATATGTTGTTTAGGACATGATTCTGCACAATATAAGTCAAATTCAGTGTAATCCAGCAACAAGTTTGAAAGATAAAGCCATAGGGTCAAAAAGTGCTTATCTGACCGAGTTGAAACGTTTTTGATTAGGAGTGGAAATAACTTTTGAATTTCATTCAGCTGGTTTCTGCTGTTGAAATATGTTGTTTAGGACATGATTCTGCACAATATAAGTCAAATTCAGTATAATCCCTTCACAGGTTCACAAGATAAAGCAATTCGTTCAAAAAGTGCTTATCTCACCAAGTTGAAGCGTTTTTGATTAGGAGTGATAATTTCTTTTGAATTTCATCAAGCTGGTTTCTGCTGTTGAAATATGTTGTTTAGGACATGATTCTGCACAATATAAGTCAAATTCAGTGTAATCCAGCAACAAGTTTGAAAGATATAGCCATAGGGTCAAAAAGTGCTTATCTCATCGAGTTGGAGCGTTTTTGATTAGGAGTGGCAATAACTTTTGAATTTCATCAAGCTGGTTTTCTTCTGTTGAAATATGATGTTTAGGACATGATTGTGCACAATATAAGTCAAATTCAGTGTAATCCAGCAACAAGTTTGAAAGATATAGCCATAGGGTCAAAAAGTGCTTATCTCACCGAGTTGAAGCTTTTTTGATTAGGAGTGATAATAACTTTTGAATTTCATCAAGCTGGTTTCTGCTATTGAAATATGTTGTTTAGGACATGATTCTGCAATATAAGACAAATTTAGTGTAATCCCTTCACAAGTTCACAAGATATAGCCATTCGTTCAAAAAGTGCTTATTTCACCGAGTTGAAGTGTTTTTGATTAGGAGTGGAAATCACTTTTGAATTTTATCAAGCTGGTTTCTGCTGTTGAAATATGTTGTTTAGGACATGATTCTGCACAATATAAGTCAAATTCAGTGTAATCCAGCAACAAGTTTGAAAGATATAGCCATAGGGTAAAAAAGCGCTTATCTCACCGAGTTGAAGCGTTTTTGATTAGGAGTGGAAATAACTTTTGAATTTCATTCAGCTGGTTTCTGCTGTTGAAATATGTTGTTTAGGACATGATTTTGCACAATATAAGTCAAATTAAGTGTAATCCAGCAACAAATTTAAAAGATATAGGCATAGGGTCAAAAAGCGCTTATCTCATCGAGTTGGAGCGTTTTTGATTAGGAATGATTATAACTTTTGAATTTCATAAAGCTGGTTTCTGCTGTTGAAATATGTTGTTTAGGACATGATTCTGCACAATATAAGTTAAATTTAGTGTAATCCCTTCACAACTTCACAAGATATAGCCATTCGTTCAAAAAGTGCTTATTTCACCGAGTTGAAGCGTTTTTTATTAGGAGTGGACATACCTTTTGAATTTCATTCAGCTGGTTTCTGCTGTTGAAATATGTTGTTTAGGACATAATTCTGCACAATATAAGTCAAATTCAGTGTAATCCAGCAACAAGTTTGAAAGATATAGCCATAGGGTAAAAAAGTGCTTATCTCACCGAGTTGAAGCGTTTTTGATTAGGAGTGGAAATAACTTTTGAATTTCATTCAGCTGGTTTCTGCTGTTGAAATATGTTGTTTAGGACATGATTCTGCACAATATAAGTCAAATTCAGTGTAATCCAGCAACAAGTTTAAAAGATATAGCCATAGGGTCAAAAAGTGCTTATCTCACCGAGTTGAAACGTTTTTGATTAGGAGTGGAAATAACTTTTGAATTTCATTCAGCTGGTTTCTGCTGTTGAAATATGTTGTTTAGGACATGATTCTGCACAATATAAGTCAAATTCAGTGTAATCCCTTCACAGGTTCACAAGATAAAGCAATTCGTTCAAAAAGTGCTTATCTCACCAAGTTGAAGTGTTTTTGATTAGGAGTGATAATTACTTTTGAATTTCATCAAGCTGGTTTCTGCTGTTGAAATATGTTGTTTAGGACATGATTCTGCACAATATAAGTCAAATTCAGTGTAATCCCTTCATAGGTTCACAAGATATAGCCATTCGTTCAAAAAGTGCTTATCTCACCGAGTTGAAGCGTTTTTGATTAGGAGTGGCAATAACTTCTGAATTTCATCAAGTTGGTTTCTGCTGTTGAAATATGTTGTTTAGGACATGATTTTGCACAATATAAGTCAAATTCAGTGTAATCCAGCAACAAGTTTAAAAGATATAGGCATAGGGTCAAAAAGCGCTTATCTCATCGAGTTGGAGCGTTTTTGATTAGGAATGATTATAACTTTTGAATTTCATCAAGCTGGTTTCTGCTGTTGAAATATGTTGTTTAGGACATGATTCTGCACAATATATGTCAAATTTAGTGTAATCCCTTCAATGGTTCACAAGATATAGCCTTTCCTTCAAAAAGTGCTTATCTCACCGAGTTGAAGCGTTTTTGATTAGGAGTGGCAATAACTTTTGAATTTCATCAAGGTGGTTTCTGCTGTTGAAATATGTTGTTTAGGTCATGATTCTGCACAATATAAGTCAAATTCAGTGTAATCCAGCAACAAGTTTGAAATATATAGCCATAGAGTCAAAAAGGACTTATCTCACCGAGTTGAAGCTCTTTTGATTAGGAGTGGAAATAACTTTTGAATTTCATCAAGCTGGTTTCTGCTGTTGAAATATGTTGTTTAGGACATGATTCTGCACAATATAAGTCAAATTCAGTGTAATCCCTTCACAACTTCACAAGATATAGCCATTCGTTCAAAAATTGCTTATTTCACCGAGTTGAAGCGTTTTTTATTAGGAGTGGAAATAACTTTTGAATTTCATTCAGCTGGTTTCTGCTGTTGAAATATGTTGTTTAGGACATAATTCTGCACAATATAAGTCAAATTCAGTGTAATCCAGCAACAAGTTTGAAAGATATAGCCATAGGGTAAAAAAGTGCTTATCTCACCGAGTTGAAGCGTTTTTGATTAGGAGTGGAAATAACTTTTGAATTTCATTCAGCTGGTTTCTGCTGTTGAAACATGTTGTTTAGGACATGATTCTGCACAATATAAGTCAAATTCAGTGTAATCCAGCAACAAGTTTGAAAGATAAAGCCATAGGGTCAAAAAGTGCTTATCTCACCGAGTTGAGATGTTTTTGATTAGGAGTGGAAATAACTTTTGAATTTCATCAAGCTTGTGTCTGCATTTGAAATATGTTGTTTAGGACATGATTCTGCACTATATATGTCAAATTTAGTGTAATCCCTTCACAGGTCCACAAGATATAGCCATTCGTTCAAAAAGTGCTTATCTTACCGAGTTGAAGCGTTTTTCATTAGGAGTGATAGAAACTTTTGAATTTCATCAAGCTGGTTTCTGCTGTTGAAATATGTTGTTTAGGACATGATTCTGCACAATATAAGTCAAATTCAGTGTAATCCAGCAACAAGTTTGAAAGATATAGCCATAGGGTCAAAAAGTGCTTATCTCACCGAGTTGAAGCTTTTTTGATTAGGAGTGATAATAACTTTTGAATTTCATCAAGCTGGTTTCTGCTGTTGAAATATGTTGTTTAGGACATGATTCTGCAATATAAGACAAATTTAGTGTAATCCCTTCACAAGTTCACAAGATATAGCCATTCGTTCAAAAAGTGCTTATTTCACCGAGTTGAAGCGTTTTTGATTAGGAGTGGAAATCACTTTTGAATTTTATCAAGCTAGTTTCTGCTGTTGAAATATGTTGTTTAGGACATGATTCTGCACAATATAACTCAAATTCAGTGTAATCCAGCAACAAGTTTGAAAGATATAGCCATAGGGTAAAAAAGCGCTTATCTCACCGAGTTGAAGCGTTTTTGATTAGGAGTGGAAATAACTTTTGAATTTCATTCAGCTGGTTTCTGCTGTTGAAATATGTTGTTTAGGACATGATTCTGCACAATATAAGTCAAATTCAGTGTAATCCAGCAACAAGTTTGAAAGACAAAGCCATAGGGTCAAAAAGTGCTTATCTGACCGAGTTGAAACGTTTTTGATTAGGAGTGGAAATAACTTTTGAATTTCATTCAGCTGGTTTCTGCTGTTGAAATATGTTGTTTAGGACATGATTCTGCACAATATAAGTCAAATTCAGTATAATCCCTTCACAGGTTCACAAGATAAAGCAATTCGTTCAAAAAGTGCTTATCTCACCAAGTTGAAGCGTTTTTGATTAGGAGTGATAATTTCTTTTGAATTTCATCAAGCTGGTTTCTGCTGTTGAAATATGTTGTTTAGGACATGATTCTGCACAATATAAGTCAAATTCAGTGTAATCCAGCAACAAGTTTGAAAGATATAGCCATAGGGTCAAAAAGTGCTTATCTCATCGAGTTGGAGCGTTTTTGATTAGGAGTGGCAATAACTTTTGAATTTCATCAAGCTGGTTTTCTTCTGTTGAAATATGATGTTTAGGACATGATTGTGCACAATATAAGTCAAATTCAGTGTAATCCAGCAACAAGTTTGAAAGATATAGCCATAGGGTCAAAAAGTGCTTATCTCACCGAGTTGAAGCTTTTTTGATTAGGAGTGATAATAACTTTTGAATTTCATCAAGCTGGTTTCTGCTATTGAAATATGTTGTTTAGGACATGATTCTGCAATATAAGACAAATTTAGTGTAATCCCTTCACAAGTTCACAAGATATAGCCATTCGTTCAAAAAGTGCTTATTTCACCGAGTTGAAGTGTTTTTGATTAGGAGTGGAAATCACTTTTGAATTTTATCAAGCTGGTTTCTGCTGTTGAAATATGTTGTTTAGGACATGTTTCTGCACAATATAAGTCAAATTCAGTGTAATCCAGCAACAAGTTTGAAAGATATAGCCATAGGGTAAAAAAGCGCTTATCTCACCGAGTTGAAGCGTTTTTGATTAGGAGTGGAAATAACTTTTGAATTTCATTCAGCTGGTTTCTGCTGTTGAAATATGTTGTTTAGGACATGATTTTGCACAATATAAGTCAAATTCAGTGTAATCCAGCAACAAGTTTAAAAGATATAGGCATAGGGTCAAAAAGCGCTTATCTCATCGAGTTGGAGCGTTTTTGATTAGGAATGATTATAACTTTTGAATTTCATAAAGCTGGTTTCTGCTGTTGAAATATGTTGTTTAGGACATGATTCTGCACAATATAAGTTAAATTTAGTGTAATCCCTTCACAACTTCACAAGATATAGCCATTCGTTCAAAAAGTGCTTATTTCACCGAGTTGAAGCGTTTTTTATTAGGAGTGGACATAACTTTTGAATTTCATTCAGCTGGTTTCTGCTGTTGAAATATGTTGTTTAGGACATAATTCTGCACAATATAAGTCAAATTCAGTGTAATCCAGCAACAAGTTTGAAAGATATAGCCATAGGGTAAAAAAGTGCTTATCTCACCGAGTTGAAGCGTTTTTGATTAGGAGTGGAAATAACTTTTGAATTTCATTCAGCTGGTTTCTGCTGTTGAAATATGTTGTTTAGGACATGATTCTGCACAATATAAGTCAAATTCAGTGTAATCCAGCAACAAGTTTGAAAGATATAGCCATAGGGTCAAAAAGTGCTTATCTCACCGAGTTGAAACGTTTTTGATAAGAAGTGGAAATAACTTTTGAATTTCATTCAGCTGGTTTCTGCTGTTGAAATATGTTGTTTAGGACATGATTCTGCACAATATAAGTCAAATTCAGTGTAATCCCTTCACAGGTTCACAAGATAAAGCAATTCGTTCAAAAAGTGCTTATCTCACCAAGTTGAAGTGTTTTTGATTAGGAGTGATAATTACTTTTGAATTTCATCAAGCTGGTTTCTGCTGTTGAAATATGTTGTTTAGGACATGATTCTGCACAATATAAGTCAAATTCAGTGTAATCCCTTCATAGGTTCACAAGATATAGCCATTCATTCAAAAAGTGCTTATCTCACCGAGTTGAAGCGTTTTTGATTAGGAGTGGCAATAACTTCTGAATTTCATCAAGTTGGTTTCTGCTGTTGAAATATGTTGTTTAGGACATGATTTTGCACAATATAAGTCAAATTCAGTGTAATCCAGCAACAAGTTTAAAAGATATAGGCATAGGGTCAAAAAGCGCTTATCTCATCGAGTTGGAGCGTTTTTGATTAGGAATGATTATAACTTTTGAATTTCATCAAGCTGGTTTCTGCTGTTGAAATATGTTGTTTAGGACATGATTCTGCACAATATATGTCAAATTTAGTGTAATCCCTTCAATGGTTCACAAGATATAGCCTTTCCTTCAAAAAGTGCTTATCTCACCGAGTTGAAGCGTTTTTGATTAGGAGTGGCAATAACTTTTGAATTTCATCAAGGTGGTTTCTGCTGTTGAAATATGTTGTTTAGGACATAATTCTGCACAATATAAGTCAAAAGCAGTGTAATCCAGCAACAAGTTTGAAATATATAGCCATAGGGTCAAAAAGTGCTTATCTCACCGAGTTGAAGCTTTTTTGATTAGGAGTGGAAATAACTTTTGAATTTCATCAAGCTGGTTTCTGCTGTTGAAATATGTTGTTTAGGACATGATTCTGCACAATATAAGTTAAATTTAGTGTAATCCCTTCACAACTTCACAAGATATAGCCATTCGTTCAAAAAGTGCTTATTTCACCGAGTTGAAGCGTTTTTTATTAGGAGTGGAAATAACTTTTGAATTTCATTCAGCTGGTTTCTGCTGTTGAAATATGTTGTTTAGGACATGATTCTGCACAATATAAGTCAAATTCAGTGTAATCCAGCAACAAGTTTGAAAGATAAAGCCATAGGGTCAAAAAGTGCTTATCTGACCGAGTTGAAACGTTTTTGATTAGGAGTGGAAATAACTTTTGAATTTCATTCAGCTGGTTTCTGCTGTTGAAATATGTTGTTTAGGACATGATTCTGCACAATATAAGTCAAATTCAGTATAATCCCTTCACAGGTTCACAAGATAAAGCAATTCGTTCAAAAAGTGCTTATCTCACCAAGTTGAAGCGTTTTTGATTAGGAGTGATAATTTCTTTTGAATTTCATCAAGCTGGTTTCTGCTGTTGAAATATGTTGTTTAGGACATGAGTCTGCACAATATAAGTCAAATTCAGTCTAATCCAGCAACAAGTTTGAAAGATATAGCCATAGGGTCAAAAAGTGCTTATCTCATCGAGTTGGAGCGTTTTTGATTAGGAGTGGCAATAACTTTTGAATTTCATCAAGCTGGTTTTCTTCTGTTGAAATATGATGTTTAGGACATGATTGTGCACAATATAAGTCAAATTCAGTGTAATCCAGCAACAAGTTTGAAAGATATAGCCATAGGGTCAAAAAGTGCTTATCTCACCGAGTTGAAGCTTTTTTGATTAGGAGTGATAATAACTTTTGAATTTCATCAAGCTGGTTTCTGCTATTGAAATATGTTGTTTAGGACATGATTCTGCAATATAAGACACATTTAGTGTAATCCCTTCACAAGTTCACAAGATATAGCCATTCGTTCAAAAAGTGCTTATTTCACCGAGTTGAAGCGTTTTTGATTAGGAGTGGAAATAACTTTTGAATTTTATCAAGCTGGTTTCTGCTGTTGAAATATGTTGTTTAGGACATGATTCTGCACAATATAAGTCAAATTCAGTGTAATCCAGCAACAAGTTTGAAAGATATAGCCATAGGGTAAAAAAGCGCTTATCTCACCGAGTTGAAGCGTTTTTGATTAGGAGTGGAAATAACTTTTGAATTTCATTCAGCAGGTTTCTGCCTGTGAAATATGTTGTTTAGGACATGATTTTGCACAATATAAGTCAAATTCAGTGTAATCCAGCAACAAGTTTAAAAGATATAGACATAGGGTCAAAAAGTGCTTATCTCACCGAGTTGAAGCGTTTTTCATTAGGAGTGATAGAAACTTTTGAATTTCATCAAGCTGGTTTCTGCTGTTGAAATATGTTGTTTAGGACATGATTCTGCACAATATAAGTCAAATTCAGTGTAATCCAGCAACAAGTTTGAAAGATATAGCCATAAGGTCAAAAAGTGCTTATTTCACCGAGTTGGAGCGTTTTTGATTAGGAGTGGCAGTAACTTTTGAATTTCATCAAGTTTGTTTCTGCTGTTGAAATATGTTGTTTAGGACATGATTCTGCACAATATAAGTCAAATTCAGTGTAATCCCTTCACAGGTTCACAAGATGAAGCAATTTGTTCAAAAAGTGCTTATCTCACCAAGTTGAAGCGTTTTTGATTAGGAGTGATAATTACTTTTGAATTTCATCAAGCTGGTTTCTGCTGTTGAAATATGTTGTTTAGGACATGATTCTGCACAATATAAGTCAAATTCAGTGTAATCCAGCAACAAGTTTGAAAGATATAGCCATAGGGTCAAAAAGTGCTTATCTCACCGAGTTGAAGCTTTTTTGATTAGGAGTGATAATAACTTTTGAATTTCATCAAGCTGGTTTCTGCTGTTGAAATATGTTGTTTAGGACATGATTCTGCAATATAAGACAAATTTAGTGTAATCCCTTCACAAGTTCACAAGATATAGCCATTCGTTCAAAAAGTGCTTATTTCACCGAGTTGAAGCGTTTTTGATTAGGAGTGATAATTACTTTTGAATTTCATCAAGCTGGTTTCTGCTGTTGAAATATGTTGTTTAGGACATGATTCTGCACAATATAAGTCAAATTCAGTGTAATCCAGCAACATGTTTGAAAGATATAGCCATAGGGTCAAAAAGTGCTTATCTCACCGAGTTGAAGCTTTTTTGATTAGGAGTGATAATAACTTTTGAATTTCATCAAGCTGGTTTCTGCTGTTGAAATATGTTGTTTAGGACATGATTCTGCAATATAAGACAAATTTAGTGTAATCCCTTCACAAGTTCACAAGATATAGCCATTCGTTCAAAAAGTGCTTATTTCACCGAGTTGAAGCGTTTTTTATTTGGAGTGGAAATAACTTTTGAATTTCATCAAGCTGGTTTTTGCTGTTGAAATATGTTGTTAAGGACATGATTCTGCATAATATATGTCAAATTCAGTGTAATCCAGTTACAAGTTCTAAAGGTATAGCCATAAGGTGAAAAAGTGCTTAACTTACCGAGTTGAAGGGTTTTTGATTAGGAGTGGAAATAAATAAGGAATTTCATCAAGCTGGTTTCTGCTGTTGAAACATGTTTTTTAGGTCATGATTCTGCACAATATATGTCAACTTTAGCGTAATCCCTTCACAGGTTCCAAAGATATAGCCATAGGTTCAAAAAATGCTTATCTCACCGAGTTTTAGCGTTTTTGATTAGGAGTGGAAATAAATTAGGAATTTAATAAAGCTGGTTTCTGCTGTTGAAATTTGTTGTTTAGGACGTGATTCTACACAATATAAGTCAAATTTAGCGTAATCCCATAACATGTTCAAAGGATATAGCCATTCGTTCAAAAAGTGCTTATCTCACCAAGTTGAAGCTCTTTTGATTAGGAGTGGAAATAACTCAGGAATTTCATCAAGCTGGTTTCTGCTGTTGAAATATGTTGTTTAGGACATGATTCTGCACAATATAAGTCAAATTCAGTGTAATCCAGCAACAAGTTTGAAAGATATAGCCATAGGGTCAAAAAGTGCTTATCTCATCGAGTTGGAGCGTTTTTGATTAGGAGTGGCAATAACTTTTGAATTTCATTCAGCTGGTTTCTGATGTTGAAATATGTTGTTTAGGACATGATTCTGCACAATATAAGTCAAATTCAGTGTAATCCAGCTACAAGTTTGAAAGATATAGCCATAGGGTCATAAAGCACTTATCTCATCTCGTTGGAGCGTTTTTGATTAGGAGTGGCAAATAACTTTTGAATTTAATCAAGCTGGTTTCTGTTGTTGAAATATGTTGTTTAGGACATGATTCTGCACAATATATATCAAATTTAGTGTAATCCCTTCACAGGTTCACAAGATATAGCCATTCGTTCAAAAAGTGCTTATCTCACCGAGTTGAAGCTTTTTTGATTAGGAGTGATAGAAAGTTTTGAATTTCATCAAGCTGGTTTCTGCTGTTGAAATACGTTGTTTAGGACATGATTCGGCACAATATAAGTCAAATTCAGTGTAATCCAGCAACAAGTTTGAAAGATATAGCCATAGGGTCAAAAAGTGCTTATCTCACCGAGTTGAAGCGTTTTTGATTAGGAGTGGAAATCACTTTTGAATTTTATCAAGCTGGTTTCTGCTTTTGAAATATGTTGTTTAGGACATGATTTTGCACAATATAAGTCAAATTCAGTGTAATCCAGCAACAAGTTTGAAAGATATAGCCATAGGATCAAAAAGTGCTTATCTCATCGAGTTGGAGCGTTTTTGATTAGGAGTGGCAATAACTTTTGAATTTCATCAAGCTGGTTTCTGCTGTTGAAATATGTTGTTTAGGACATGATTCTGCACAATATAAGTCAAATTCAGTGTTATCCAGCAACAAGTTTGAAAGATATAGCCATTCGTTCAAAAAGCACTTATCTCATCGAGTTGGAGTGTTTTTGATTAGGAGTGGCAATAACTTTTGAATATCATCAAGCTGGTTTATGCTGTTGAAATATGTTGTTTAGGACATGATTCTGCACAATATAAGTCAAAATCAGTGTTATCCAGCTACAAGTTTGAAAGATATAGCCATAGGGTCAAAAAGCTCTTATCTCATCTAGTTGGAGCGTTTTTGATTAGGAGTGGCAATAACTTTTGAATTTCATCAAGCTGGTTTCTGCGGTTGAAATATGTTGTTTAGGACATGATTCTGCACAATATATATCAAATTTAGTGTAATCCCTTCACAGGTTCACAAGATATAGCCATTCGTTCAAAAAGTGCTTATCTCACCGAGTTGAAGCGTTTTTTATTAGGAGTGGAAATCACTTTTGAATTTTATCAAGCTGGTTTCTGCTGTTGAAATATGTTGTTTAGGACATGATTCTGCACAATTTAAGTCAAATTTAGTGTAATCCAGCAACAAGTTTGATAGATATAGCCATAGGGTAAAAAAGTGCTTATCTCACCGAGTTGAAGCGTTTTTGATTAGGAGTGGATATAACTTTTGAATTTCATTCAGCTGGTTTCTGCTGTTGAAATATGTTGTTTAGGACATGATTCTGCACAATATAAGTCAAATTCAGTGTAATCCCTTCATAGGTTCACAAGATATAGCCATTCGTTCAAAAAGTGCTTATCTCACCGAGTTGAAGCGTTTTTGATTAGGAGTGATAATAACTTTTGAATTTCATCAAGCTGGTTTCTGCTGTTGAAATATGTTGTTTAGGACATGATTCTGCACAATATTAGTCAAATTCAGTGTAATCCAGCAACAAGTTTGAAAGATATACCCATAGGGTCAAAAAGTGCTTATCTCATCGGGTTGGAGTGTTTTTGATTAGGATTGGCAATAACTTTTGAATTTCATCAAGCTGGTTTCTGCTGTTGAAATATGTTATTTAGGACACAATTCTGCACAATATATGTCAAATTCAGTGTAATCCCTTCACAGGTTCACAAGATATAGCCATTTGTTCATGCTTATCTCATCGAGTTGGAGCGTTTTTGATCAGGAGTGGCAATAACTTTTTAATTTCATCAAGCTGGTGTCAGCTGTTGAAATATGTTGTTTAGGACATGATTGTGCACAATATATGTCAAATTTAGTGCAATCCCTTCACAGGTTCACAAGATATAGCCATTCGTTCAAAAATGCTTATCTCATCGAGTTGGAGCGTTTTTGATTAGCAGTGGCATTAACTTTTGAATTTCATCAAGCTTGTGTCTGCATTTGAAATATGTTGTTTAGGACATGATTCTGCACTATATATGTCAAATTTAGTGTAATCCCTTCACAGGTTCACAAGATATAGCCATTCGTTCAAAAAGTGCTTATCTCACCGAGTTGAAGCGTTTTTCATTAGGAGTGATAGAAACTTTTGAATTTCATCAAGCTGGTTTCTGCTGTTGAAATATGTTGTTTAGGACATGATTCTGCACAATATAAGTCAAATTCAGTGTAATCCAGCAACAAGTTTGAAAGATATAGCCATAGGGTCAAAAAGTGCTTATCTCACCGAGTTGAAGCTTTTTTGATTAGGAGTGGCAATAACTTTTGAATTTCATCAAGCTGGTTTCTGCGGTTGAAATATGTTGTTTAGGACATGATTCTGCACAATATATATCAAATTTAGTGTAATCACTTCACAGGTTCACAAGATATAGCCATTCGTTCAAAAAGTGCTTATCTCACCGAGTTGAAGCGTTTTTTATTAGGAGTGGAAATCACTTTTGAATTTTATCAAGCTGGTTTCTGCTGTTGAAATATGTTGTTTAGGACATGATTCTGCACAATTTAAGTCAAATTCAGTGTAATCCAGCAACAAGTTTGATAGATATAGCCATAGGGTAAAAAAGTGCTTATCTCACCGAGTTGAAGCGTTTTTGATTAGGAGTGGATATAACTTTTGAATTTCATTCAGCTGGTTTCTGCTGTTGAAATATGTTGTTTAGGACATGATTCTGCACAATATTAGTCAAATTCAGTGTAATCCAGCAACAAGTTTGAAAGATATACCCATAGGGTCAAAAAGTGCTTATCTCATCGGGTTGAAGCGTTTTTGATTAGGAGTGGCAATAACTTTTGAATTTCATCAAGCTGGTTTCTGCTGTTGAAATATGTTGTTTAGGACACAATTCTGCACAATATATGTCAAATTCAGTGTAATCCCTTCACAGGTTCACAAGATATAGCCATTTGTTCATGCTTATCTCATCGAGTTGGAGCGTTTTTGATCAGGAGTGGCAATAACTTTTTAATTTTATCAAGCTGGTGTCAGCTGTTGAAATATGTTGTTTAGGACATGATTGTGCACAATATATGTCAAATTTAGTGCAATCCCTTCACAGGTTCACAAGATATAGCCATTCGTTCAAAAATGCTTATCTCATCGAGTTGGAGCGTTTTTGATTAGGAGTGGCATTAACTTTTGAATTTCATCAAGCTTGTGTCTGCATTTGAAATATGTTGTTTAGGACATGATTCTGCACTATATATGTCAAATTTAGTGTAATCCTTTCACAGGTTCACAAGATATAGCCATTCGTTCAAAAAGTGCTTATCTCACCGAGTTGAAGCGTTTTTCATTAGGAGTGATAGAAACTTTTGAATTTCATCAAGCTGGTTTCTGCTGTTGAAATATGTTGTTTAGGACATGATTCTGCACAATATAAGTCAAATTCAGTGTAATCCAGCAACAAGTTTGAAAGATATAGCCATAGGGTCAAAAAGTGCTTATCTCACCGAGTTGAAGCTTTTTTGATTAGGAGTGGAAATAACTTTTGAATTTCATCAAGCTGGTTTCTGCTGTTGAAATATGTTGTTTAGGACATGATTCTGCACAATATAAGTTAAATTTAGTGTAATCACTTCACAAGTTCACAAGATATAGCCATTCGTTCAAAAAGTGCTTATTTCACCGAGTTGAAGCGTTTTTTATTAGGAGTGGAAATAACTTTTGAATTTTATCAAGCTGGTTTCTGCTGTTGAAATATGTTGTTTAGGATATGATTCTGCACAATATATGTCAAATTTAGTGTAATCCAGCGACAGGTTTAAAAGATACAGCCATAAGGTAAAAAAGTGCTTATCTCACCGAGTTGAAGCGTTTTTGATTAGGAGTGGATATAACTTTTGAATTTCATTCAGCTGGTTTCTGCTGTTGAAATATGTTGTTTAGGACATGATTCTGCACAATATAAGTCAAATTCAGTGTAATCCCTTCATAGGTTCACAAGATATAGCCATTCGTTCAAAAAGTGCTTATCTCACCGAGTTGAAGCGTTTTTGATTAGGAGTGGAAATAACTTTTGAATTTCATCAAGCTGGTTTCTGCTGTTGAAATATGTTGTTTAGGACATGATTCTGCACAATATTAGTCAAATTCAGTGTAATCCAGCAACAAGTTTGAAAGATATACCCATAGGGTCAAAAAGTGCTTATCTCATCGGGTTGGAGTGTTTTTGATTAGGAGTGGCAATAACTTTTGAATTTCATCAAGCTGGTTTCTGCTGTTGAAATATGTTGTTTAGGACACAATTCTGCACAATATATGTCAAATTCAGTGTAATCCCTTCACAGGTTCACAAGATATAGCCATTTGTTCATGCTTATCTCATCGAGTTGGAGCGTTTTTGATCAGGAGTGGCAATAATTTTTTAATTTCATCAAGCTGGTGTCAGCTGTTGAAATATGTTGTTTAGGACATGATTGTGCACAATATATGTCAAATTTAGTGCAATCCCTTCACAGGTTCACAAGATATAGCCATTCGTTCAAAAATGCTTATCTCATCGAGTTGGAGCGTTTTTGATTAGGAGTGGCATTAACTTTTGAATTTCATCAAGCTTGTGTCTGCATTTGAAATATGTTGTTTAGGACATGATTCTGCACTATATATGTCAAATTTAGTGTAATTCCTTCACAGGTTCACAAGATATAGCCATTCGTTCAAAAAGTGCTTATTTCACCGAGTTGAAGCGTTTTTTATTAGGAGTGGAAATAACTTTTGAATTTTATCAAGCTGGTTTCTGCTGTTGAAATATGTTGTTTAGGATATGATTCTGCACAATATATGTCAAATTTAGTGTAATCCAGCGACAGGTTTAAAAGATACAGCCATAGGGTCAAAAAGCGCTTATCTCATCGAGTTGGAGCGTTTCTGATTAAGAGTGGCAATAACTTTTGAATTTTATCAAGCTGGTTTCTGCCGTTGAAATATGTTGTTTAGGTCATGATTCTGCACAATATGTGTCAAATTTAGTGTAATCCCTTCACAGGTTCACAAGATATAGCCATTCGTTCAAAAAGTGCTTATCTCACCGGGTTGAAGCGTTTTTGATTAGGAGTGATAATAACTTTTGAATTTCATCAAGCTGGTTTCTGCATTTGAAATATGTTGTTTAGGACATGATTCTGCACAATATAAGTCAATTTCAGTGTAATCCAGCAACAAGTTTGAAAGATATAGCGATAGGGTCAAAAAGAGCTTATCTCATCGAGTTGGAGCGTTTTTGATTAGGAGTGGCAATAACTTTTGAATTTCATCAAGTTGGTTTCTGCTGTTGAAATATGTTGTTTAGGACATGATTCTGCACAATATATGTCAAATTTAGTGTAATCCCTTCACAGTTTCACAAGATATAGCCATTCGTTTAAAAAGTGCTTATCTCACCGAGTTGAAGCGTTTTTGATTAGGAGTGATAATAACTTTCGAATTTCATTCAGCTGGTTTCTGCTGTTGAAATATGTTGTTTAGGACATGATTTTGCACAATTTAAGTCAAATTCAGTGTAATCCAGCAACAAGTTTGAAAGATAAAGCCATAGGGTCAAAAAGTGCTTATCTCACCGAGTTGAAGCGTTTTTGATTAGGAGTGGAAATAACTTTTGAATTTCATTCAGCTGGTTTCTGCTGTTGAAATATGTTGTTTAGGACATGATTCTGCACAATATAAGTCAAATTCAGTGTAATCCCTTCACAGGTTCACAAGATAAAGCAATTCGTTCAAAAAGTGCTTATCTCACCAAGTTGAAGCGTTTTTGATTAGGAGTGATAATTACTTTTGAATTTCATCAAGCTGGTTTCTGCTGTTGAAATATGTTGTTTAGGACATGATTCTGCACAATATAAGTCAAATTCAGTGTAATCCAGCAACAAGTTTGAAAGATATAGCCATAGGGTCAAAAAGTGCTTATCTCACCGAGTTGAAGCTTTTTTGATTAGGAGTGATAATAACTTTTGAATTTCATCAAGCTGGTTTCTGCTGTTGAAATATGTTGTTTAGGACATGATTCTGCAATATAAGACAAATTTAGTGTAATCCCTTCACAAGTTCACAAGATATAGCCATTCGTTCAAAAAGTGCTTATTTCACCGAGTTGAAGCGTTTTTTATTAGGAGTGGAAATCACTTTTGAATTTTATCAAGCTGGTTTCTGCTGTTGAAATATGTTGTTTAGGACATGATTCTGCACAATATAAGTCAAATTCAGTGTAATCCAGCAACAAGTTTGAAAGATATAGCCATAGGGTCAAAAAGTGCTTATCTCACCGAGTTGAAGCGATTTTGATTAGGAGTGGAAATAACTTTTGAATTTCATCAAGCTGGTTTCTGCTGTTGAAATATGTTGTTTAGGACATGATTCTGCACAATATAAGTCAAATTCAGTGTAATCCAGCAACAAGTTTGAAAGATATAGCCTTAGGGTCAAAAAGTGCTTATGTCATCGAGTTAGAGCGTTTTTGATTAGGAGTGGCAATAACTTTTGAATTTCATCAAGCTGGTTTCTGCTGTTGAAATATGTTGTTTAGGACATGATTCTGCACAATATAAGTCAAATTCAGTGTATCCAGCAACAAGTTTGAAAGATATAGCCATAGGGTCAAAAAGCGCTTATCTCATCGGGTTGGAGTGTTTTTGATTAGGAGTGGCAATAACTTTTGAATTTCATCAAGCTGGTTTCTGCTGTTGAAATATGTTGTTTAGGACACAATTCTGCACAATATATGTCAAATTTAGTGTAATCCCTTCACAGGTTCACAAGATATAGCCATTTGTTCATGCTTATCTCATCGAGTTGGAGCGTTTTTGATCAAGAGTGGCAATAACTTTTGAATTTCATCAAGCTGGTGTCAGCTGTTGAAATATGTTGTTTAGGAAATGATTGTGCACAATATATGTCAAATTTAGTGTAATCCATTCAATGGTTCACAAGATATAGCCATTCGTTCAAAAAGTGCTTATCTCACCGAGTTGAAGCGTTTTTCATTAGGAGTGATAGAAACTTTTGAATTTCATCAAGCTGGTTTCTGCTGTTGAAATATGTTGTTTAGGACATGATTTTGCACAATATAAGTCAAATTCATTGTAATCCAGCAACAAGTTTGAAAGATATAGCCATAGGGTCAAAAAGTGCTTATCTCACCGAGTTGAAGCTTTTTTGATTAGGAGTGGAAATAACTTTTGAATTTCATCAAGCTGGTTTCTGCTGTTGAAATATGTTGTTTAGGACATGATTCTGCACAATATAAGTTAAATTTAGTGTAATCACTTCACAAGTTCACAAGATATAGCCATTCGTTCAAAAAGTGCTTATTTCACCGAGTTAAAGCATTTTTTATTAGGAGTGGAAATAACTTTTGAATTTTATCAAGCTGTTTTCTGCTGTTGAAATATGTTGTTTAGGATATGATTCTGCACAATATATGTCAAATTTAGTGTAATCCAGCGACAGGTTTAAAAGATACAGCCATAGGGTCAAAAAGCGCTTATCTCATCGAGTTGGAGCGTTTCTGATTAAGAGTGGCAATAACTTTTGAATTTTATCAAGCTGGTTTCTGCCGTTGAAATATGTTGTTTAGGTCATGATTCTGCACAATATGTGTCAAATTTAGTGTAATCCCTTCACAGGTTCACAAGATATAGCCATCCGTTCAAAAAGTGCTTATCTCACCGGGTTGAAGTGTTTTTGATTAGGAGTGATAATAACTTTTGAATTTCATCAAGCTGGTTTCTGCATTTGAAACATGTTGTTTAGGACATGATTCTGCACAATATAAGTCAAATTCAGTGTAATCCAGCAACAAGTTTGAAAGATATAGCCATAGGGTCAAAAAGCGCTTATCTCATCAAGTTGGAGCGTTTTTGATTAGGAGTGATAATAACTTTTGAATTTCATCAAGCTGGTTTCTGCTGTTGAAATATGTTGTTTAGGACATGATTCTGCAATATAAGACAAATTTAGTGTAATCCCTTCACAAGTTCACAAGATATAGCCATTCGTTCAAAAAGTGCTTATTTCACCGAGTTGAAGCGTTTTTAATTAGGAGTGGAAATCACTTTTGAATTTTATCAAGCTGGTTTCTGCTGTTGAAATATGTTGTTTAGGACATGATTCTGCACAATATAAGTCAAATTCAGTGTAATCCAACAACAAGTTTGAAAGATATAGCCATAGGGTCAAAAAGTGCTTATCTCATCGGGTTGGAGTGTTTTTGATTAGGAGTTGCAATAACTTTTGAATTTCATCAAGCTGGTTTCTGCTGTTGAAATATGTTGTTTAGGACACAATTCTGCACAATATATGTCAAATTTAGTGTAATCCCTTCACAGGTTCACAAGATATAGCCATTTGTTCATGCTTATCTCATCGAGTTGGAGCGTTTTTGATCAAGAGTGGCATTAACTTTTGAATTTCATCAAGCTTGTGTCTGCATTTGAAATATGTTGTTTAGGACATGATTCTGCACTATATATGTCAAATTTAGTGTAATCCCTTCAATGGTTCACAAGATATAGCCATTCGTTCAAAAAGTGCTTATCTCACCGAGTTGAAGCGTTTTTCATTAGGAGTGATAGAAACTTTTGAATTTCATCAAGCTGGTTTCTGCTGTTGATATATGTTGTTTAGGACATGATTCTGCACAATATAAGTCAAATTCAGTGTAATCCAGCAACAAGTTTGAAAGATATAGCCATAGGGTCAAAAAGTGCTTATCTCACCGAGTTGAAGCTTTTTTGATTAGGAGTGGCAATAACTTTTGAATTTCATCAAGCTGGTTTCTGCTGTTGAAATATGTTGTTTAGGACATGATTGTGCACAATATATGTCAAATTTAGTGCAATCCCTTCACAGGTTCACAAGATATAGCCATTCGTTCAAAAATGCTTATCTCATTGAGTTGGAGCGTTTTTGATTAGGAGTGGCATTAACTTTTGAATTTCATCAAGCTTGTGTCTGCATTTGAAATATGTTGTTTAGGACATGATTCTGCACTATATATGTCAAATTTAGTGTAATCCCTTCAATGGTTCAAAAGATATAGCCATTCGTTCAAAAAGTGCTTATCTCACCGAGTTGAAGCGTTTTTCATTAGGAGTGATAGAAACTTTTGAATTTCATCAAGCTGGTTTCTGCTGTTGAAAGATGTTGTTTAGGACATGATTTTGCACAATATAAGTCAAATTCATTGTAATCCAGCAACAAGTTTGAAAGATATAGCCATAGGGTCAAAAAGTGCTTATCTCACCGAGTTGAAGCTTTTTTGATTAGGAGTGGAAATAACTTTTGAATTTCATCAAGCTGGTTTCTGCTGTTGAAATATGTTGTTTAGGACATGATTCTGCACAATATAAGTTAAATTTAGTGTAATCACTTCACAAGTTCACAAGTTATAGCCATCCGTTCAAAAAGTGCTTATCTCACCGGGTTGAAGTGTTTTTGATTAGGAGTGATAATAACTTTTGAATTTCATCAAGCTGGTTTCTGCATTTGAAACATGTTGTTTAGGACATGATTCTGCACAATATAAGTCAAATTCAGTGTAATCCAGCAACAAGTTTGAAAGATATAGCCATAGGGTCAAAAAGCGCTTATCTCATCGAGTTGGAGCGTTTTTGAATAGGAGTGGCAATAACTTTTGAATTTCATCAAGTTGGTTTCTGCTGTTGAAATATGTTGTTTAGGACATGATTCTGCACAATATAAGTCAAATTTAGTGTAATCCCTTCACAGTTTCACAAGATATAGCCATTCGTTCAAAAAGTGCTTATCTCACCGAGTTGAAGCGTTTTTGATTAGGAGTGGCAATAACTTCTGAATTTCATCAAGCTGGTTTCTGCATTTGAAACATGTTGTTTAGGACATGATTCTGCACAATATGTGTCAAATTTAGTGTAATCCCTTCACAGGTTCACAAGATATAGCCATCCGTTCAAAAAGTGCTTATCTCACCGGGTTGAAGTGTTTTTGATTAGGAGTGATAATAACTTTTGAATTTCATCAAGCTGGTTTCTGCATTTGAAACATGTTGTTTAGGACATGATTCTGCACAATATAAGTCAAATTCAGTGTAATCCAGCAACAAGTCTGAAAGATATAGCCATAGGGTCAAAAAGCGCTTATCTCATCAAGTTGGAGCGTTTTTGATTAGGAGTGATAATAACTTTTGAATTTCATCAAGCTGGTTTCTGCTGTTGAAATATGTTGTTTAGGACATGATTCTGCAATATAAGACAAATTTAGTGTAATCCCTTCACAAGTTCACAAGATATAGCCATTCGTTCAAAAAGTGCTTATTTCACCGAGTTGAAGCGTTTTTTATTAGGAGTGGAAATCACTTTTGAATTTTATCAAGCTGGTTTCTGCTGTTGAAATATGTTGTTTAGGACATGATTCTGCACAATATAAGTCAAATTCAGTGTAATCCAACAACAAGTTTGAAAGATATAGCCATAGGGTCAAAAAGTGCTTATCTCATCGGGTTGGAGTGTTTTTGATTAGGAGTGGCAATAACTTTTGAATTTCATCAAGCTGGTTTCTGCTGTTGAAATATGTTGTTTAGGACACAATTCTGCACAATATATGTCAAATTTAGTGTAATCCCTTCACAGGTTCACAAGATATAGCCATTTGTTCATGCTTATCTCATCGAGTTGGAGCGTTTTTGATCAAGAGTGGCATTAACTTTTGAATTTCATCAAGCTTGTGTCTGCATTTGAAATATGTTGTTTAGGACATGATTCTGCACTATATATGTCAAATTTAGTGTAATCCCTTCAATGGTTCACAAGATATAGCCATTCGTTCAAAAAGTGCTTATCTCACCGAGTTGAAGCGTTTTTCATTAGGAGTGATAGAAACTTTTGAATTTCATCAAGCTGGTTTCTGCTGTTGAAATATGTTGTTTAGGACATGATTCTGCACAATATAAGTCAAATTCAGTGTAATCCAGCAACAAGTTTGAAAGATATAGCCATAGGGTCAAAAAGTGCTTATCTCACCGAGTTGAAGCTTTTTTGATTAGGAGTGGCAATAACTTTTGAATTTCATCAAGCTGGTTTCTGCTGTTGAAATATGTTGTTTAGGACATGATTGTGCACAATATATGTCAAATTTAGTGCAATCCCTTCACAGGTTCACAAGATATAGCCATTCGTTCAAAAATGCTTATCTCATTGAGTTGGAGCGTTTTTGATTAGGAGTGGCATTAACTTTTGAATTTCATCAAGCTTGTGTCTGCATTTGAAATATGTTGTTTAGGACATGATTCTGCACTATATATGTCAAATTTAGTGTAATCCCTTCAATGGTTCAAAAGATATAGCCATTCGTTCAAAAAGTGCTTATCTCACCGAGTTGAAGCGTTTTTCATTAGGAGTGATAGAAACTTTTGAATTTCATCAAGCTGGTTTCTGCTGTTGAAAGATGTTGTTTAGGACATGATTTTGCACAATATAAGTCAAATTCATTGTAATCCAGCAACAAGTTTGAAAGATATAGCCATAGGGTCAAAAAGTGCTTATCTCACCGAGTTGAAGCTTTTTTGATTAGGAGTGTAAATAACTTTTGAATTTCATCAAGCTGGTTTCTGCTGTTGAAATATGTTGTTTAGGACATGATTCTGCACATTATAAGTTAAATTTAGTGTAATCACTTCACAAGTTCACAAGTTATAGCCATCCGTTCAAAAAGTGCTTATCTCACCGGGTTGAAGTGTTTTTGATTAGGAGTGATAATAACTTTTGAATTTTATCAAGCTGGTTTCTGCTGTTGAAATATGTTGTTTAGGACATGATTCTGCACAATATAAGTCAAATTCAGTGTAATCCAACAACAAGTTTGAAAGATATAGCCATAGGGTCAAAAAGTGCTTATCTCATCGGGTTGGAGTGTTTTTGATTAGGAGTTGCAATAACTTTTGAATTTCATCAAGCTGGTTTCTGCTGTTGAAATATGTTGTTTAGGACACAATTCTGCACAATATATGTCAAATTTAGTGTAATCCCTTCACAGGTTCACAAGATATAGCCATTTGTTCATGCTTATCTCATCGAGTTGGAGCGTTTTTGATCAAGAGTGGCATTAACTTTTGAATTTCATCAAGCTTGTGTCTGCATTTGAAATATGTTGTTTAGGACATGATTCTGCACTATATATGTCAAATTTAGTGTAATCCCTTCAATGGTTCACAAGATATAGCCATTCGTTCAAAAAGTGCTTATCTCACCGAGTTGAAGCGTTTTTCATTAGGAGTGATAGAAACTTTTGAATTTCATCAAGCTGGTTTCTGCTGTTGATATATGTTGTTTAGGACATGATTCTGCACAATATAAGTCAAATTCAGTGTAATCCAGCAACAAGTTTGAAAGATATAGCCATAGGGTCAAAAAGTGCTTATCTCACCGAGTTGAAGCTTTTTTGATTAGGAGTGGCAATAACTTTTGAATTTCATCAAGCTGGTTTCTGCTGTTGAAATATGTTGTTTAGGACATGATTGTGCACAATATATGTCAAATTTAGTGCAATCCCTTCACAGGTTCACAAGATATAGCCATTCGTTCAAAAATGCTTATCTCATTGAGTTGGAGCGTTTTTGATTAGGAGTGGCATTAACTTTTGAATTTCATCAAGCTTGTGTCTGCATTTGAAATATGTTGTTTAGGACATGATTCTGCACTATATATGTCAAATTTAGTGTAATCCCTTCAATGGTTCAAAAGATATAGCCATTCGTTCAAAAAGTGCTTATCTCACCGAGTTGAAGCGTTTTTCATTAGGAGTGATAGAAACTTTTGAATTTCATCAAGCTGGTTTCTGCTGTTGAAAGATGTTGTTTAGGACATGATTTTGCACAATATAAGTCAAATTCATTGTAATCCAGCAACAAGTTTGAAAGATATAGCCATAGGGTCAAAAAGTGCTTATCTCACCGAGTTGAAGCTTTTTTGATTAGGAGTGGAAATAACTTTTGAATTTCATCAAGCTGGTTTCTGCTGTTGAAATATGTTGTTTAGGACATGATTCTGCACAATATAAGTTAAATTTAGTGTAATCACTTCACAAGTTCACAAGTTATAGCCATCCGTTCAAAAAGTGCTTATCTCACCGGGTTGAAGTGTTTTTGATTAGGAGTGATAATAACTTTTGAATTTCATCAAGCTGGTTTCTGCATTTGAAACATGTTGTTTAGGACATGATTCTGCACAATATAAGTCAAATTCAGTGTAATCCAGCAACAAGTTTGAAAGATATAGCCATAGGGTCAAAAAGCGCTTATCTCATCGAGTTGGAGCGTTTTTGAATAGGAGTGGCAATAACTTTTGAATTTCATCAAGTTGGTTTCTGCTGTTGAAATATGTTGTTTAGGACATGATTCTGCACAATATAAGTCAAATTTAGTGTAATCCCTTCACAGTTTCACAAGATATAGCCATTCGTTCAAAAAGTGCTTATCTCACCGAGTTGAAGCGTTTTTGATTAGGAGTGGCAATAACTTCTGAATTTCATCAAGCTGGTTTCTGCATTTGAAACATGTTGTTTAGGACATGATTCTGCACAATATGTGTCAAATTTAGTGTAATCCCTTCACAGGTTCACAAGATATAGCCATCCGTTCAAAAAGTGCTTATCTCACCGGGTTGAAGTGTTTTTGATTAGGAGTGATAATAACTTTTGAATTTCATCAAGCTGGTTTCTGCATTTGAAACATGTTGTTTAGGACATGATTCTGCACAATATAAGTCAAATTCAGTGTAATCCAGCAACAAGTCTGAAAGATATAGCCATAGGGTCAAAAAGCGCTTATCTCATCAAGTTGGAGCGTTTTTGATTAGGAGTGATAATAACTTTTGAATTTCATCAAGCTGGTTTCTGCTGTTGAAATATGTTGTTTAGGACATGATTCTGCAATATAAGACAAATTTAGTGTAATCCCTTCACAAGTTCACAAGATATAGCCATTCGTTCAAAAAGTGCTTATTTCACCGAGTTGAAGCGTTTTTTATTAGGAGTGGAAATCACTTTTGAATTTTATCAAGCTGGTTTCTGCTGTTGAAATATGTTGTTTAGGACATGATTCTGCACAATATAAGTCAAATTCAGTGTAATCCAACAACAAGTTTGAAAGATATAGCCATAGGGTCAAAAAGTGCTTATCTCATCGGGTTGGAGTGTTTTTGATTAGGAGTGGCAATAACTTTTGAATTTCATCAAGCTGGTTTCTGCTGTTGAAATATGTTGTTTAGGACACAATTCTGCACAATATATGTCAAATTTAGTGTAATCCCTTCACAGGTTCACAAGATATAGCCATTTGTTCATGCTTATCTCATCGAGTTGGAGCGTTTTTGATCAAGAGTGGCATTAACTTTTGAATTTCATCAAGCTTGTGTCTGCATTTGAAATATGTTGTTTAGGACATGATTCTGCACTATATATGTCAAATTTAGTGTAATCCCTTCAATGGTTCACAAGATATAGCCATTCGTTCAAAAAGTGCTTATCTCACCGAGTTGAAGCGTTTTTCATTAGGAGTGATAGAAACTTTTGAATTTCATCAAGCTGGTTTCTGCTGTTGAAATATGTTGTTTAGGACATGATTCTGCACAATATAAGTCAAATTCAGTGTAATCCAGCAACAAGTTTGAAAGATATAGCCATAGGGTCAAAAAGTGCTTATCTCACCGAGTTGAAGCTTTTTTGATTAGGAGTGGCAATAACTTTTGAATTTCATCAAGCTGGTTTCTGCTGTTGAAATATGTTGTTTAGGACATGATTGTGCACAATATATGTCAAATTTAGTGCAATCCCTTCACAGGTTCACAAGATATAGCCATTCGTTCAAAAATGCTTATCTCATTGAGTTGGAGCGTTTTTGATTAGGAGTGGCATTAACTTTTGAATTTCATCAAGCTTGTGTCTGCATTTGAAATATGTTGTTTAGGACATGATTCTGCACTATATATGTCAAATTTAGTGTAATCCCTTCAATGGTTCAAAAGATATAGCCATTCGTTCAAAAAGTGCTTATCTCACCGAGTTGAAGCGTTTTTCATTAGGAGTGATAGAAACTTTTGAATTTCATCAAGCTGGTTTCTGCTGTTGAAAGATGTTGTTTAGGACATGATTTTGCACAATATAAGTCAAATTCATTGTAATCCAGCAACAAGTTTGAAAGATATAGCCATAGGGTCAAAAAGTGCTTATCTCACCGAGTTGAAGCTTTTTTGATTAGGAGTGTAAATAACTTTTGAATTTCATCAAGCTGGTTTCTGCTGTTGAAATATGTTGTTTAGGACATGATTCTGCACATTATAAGTTAAATTTAGTGTAATCACTTCACAAGTTCACAAGTTATAGCCATCCGTTCAAAAAGTGCTTATCTCACCGGGTTGAAGTGTTTTTGATTAGGAGTGATAATAACTTTTGAATTTCATCAAGCTGGTTTCTGCATTTGAAACATGTTGTTTAGGACATGATTCTGCACAATATAAGTCAAATTCAGTGTAATCCAGCAACAAGTTTGAAAGATATAGCCATAGGGTCAAAAAGCGCTTATCTCATCGAGTTGGAGCGTTTTTGATTAGGAGTGGCAATAACTTTTGAATTTCATCAAGTTGGTTTCTGCTGTTGAAATATGTTGTTTAGGACATGATTCTGCACAATATATGTCAAATTTAGTGTAATCCCTTCACAGTTTCACAAGATATAGCCATTCGTTTAAAAAGTGCTTATCTCACCGAGTTGAAGCGTTTTTGATTAGGAGTGATAATAACTTTTGAATTTCATTCAGCTGGTTTCTGCTGTTGAAATATGTTGTTTAGGACATGATTCTGCACAATATAAGTCAAATTCAGTGTAATCCAGCAACAAGTTGTAAAGATAAAGCCATAGGGTCAAAAAGTGCTTATCTCACCGAGTTGAAGCGTTTTTGATTAGGAGTGGAAATAACTTTTGAATTTCATTCAGCTGGTTTCTGCTGTTGAAATATGTTGTTTAGGACATGATTCTGCACAATATAAGTCAAATTCAGTGTAATCCCTTCATAGGTTCACAAGATATAGCCATTCGTTCAAAAAGTGCTTAACTCACCGAGTTGAAGCGTTTTTGATTAGGAGTGATAATTACTTTTGAATTTCATCAAGCTGGTTTCTGCTGTTGAAATATGTTGTTTAGGACATGATTCTACACAATATATGTCAAATTTTGTGTAATCCCTTCAATAGTTCACAAGATATAGCCATTCGTTCAAAAAGTGCTTATCTCACCGAGTTGAAGCGTTTTTGATTAGGAGTGGCAATAACTTTTGAATTTTATCAAGGTGGTTTCTTCTGTTGAAATATGATGTTTAGGACATGATTCTGCACAATATATGTCAAATTAAGTGTAATCCCTTCACAGGTTCAAAAGATATAGCCATTCGTTCAAAAAGTGCTTATCTCACCGAGTTGAAGCTTTTTTGATTAGGAGTGGAAATAACTTTTGAATTTCATAAAGCTGGTTCCTGCTGTTGAAATATGTTGTTTAGGACATGATTCTGCACAATATAAGTTAAATTTAGTGTAATCCCTTCACAACTTCACAAGATATAGCCATTCGTTCAAAAAGTGCTTATTTCACCGAGTTGAAGCGTTTTTTATTAGGAGTGGACATAACTTTTGAATTTCATTCAGCTGGTTTCTGCTGTTGAAATATGTTGTTTAGGACATAATTCTGCACAATATAAGTCAAATTCAGTGTAATCCAGCAACAAGTTTGAAAGATATAGCCATAGGGTAAAAAAGTGCTTATCTCACCGAGTTGAAGCGTTTTTGATTAGGAGTGGAAATAACTTTTGAATTTCATTCAGCTGGTTTCTGCTGTTGAAATATGTTGTTTAGGACATGATTCTGCACAATATAAGTCAAATTCAGTGTAATCCAGCAACAAGTTTGAAAGATATAGCCATAGGGTCAAAAAGTGCTTATCTCACCGAGTTGAAACGTTTTTGATTAGGAGTGGAAATAACTTTTGAATTTCATTCAGCTGGTTTCTGCTGTTGAAATATGTTGTTTAGGACATGATTCTGCACAATATAAGTCAAATTCAGTGTAATCCCTTCACAGGTTCACAAGATAAAGCAATTCGTTCAAAAAGTGCTTATCTCACCAAGTTGAAGTGTTTTTGATTAGGAGTGATAATTACTTTTGAATTTCATCAAGCTGGTTTCCGCTGTTGAAATATGTTGTTTAGGACATGATTCTGCACAATATAAGTCAAATTCAGTGTAATCCCTTCATAGGTTCACAAGATATAGCCATTCGTTCAAAAAGTGCTTATCTCACCGAGTTGAAGCGTTTTTGATTAGGAGTGGCAATAACTTCTGAATTTCATCAAGTTGGTTTCTGCTGTTGAAATATGTTGTTTAGGACATGATTTTGCACAATATAAGTCAAATTCAGTGTAATCCAGCAACAAGTTTAAAAGATATAGGCATAGGGTCAAAAAGCGCTTATCTCATCGAGTTGGAGCGTTTTTGATTAGGAATGATTATAACTTTTGAATTTCATCAAGCTGGTTTCTGCTGTTGAAATATGTTGTTTAGGACATGATTGTGCACAATATATGTCAAATTTAGTGTAATCCCTTCAATGGTTCACAAGATATAGCCTTTCCTTCAAAAAGTGCTTATCTCACCGAGTTGAAGCGTTTTTGATTAGGAGTGGCAATAACTTTTGAATTTCATCAAGGTGGTTTCTGCTGTTGAAATATGTTGTTTAGGACATGATTCTGCACAATATAAGTCAAAAGCAGTGTAATCCAGCAACAAGTTTGAAATATATAGCCATAGGGTCAAAAAGTGCTTATCTCACCGAGTTGAAGCTTTTTTGATTAGGAGTGGAAATAACTTTTGAATTTCATCAAGCTGGTTTCTGCTGTTGAAATATGTTGTTTAGGACATGATTCTGCACAATATAAGTTAAATTTAGTGTAATCCCTTCACAACTTCACAAGATATAGCCATTCGTTCAAAAAGTGCTTATTTCACCGAGTTGAAGCGTTTTTTATTAGGAGTGGAAATAACTTTTGAATTTCATTCAGCTGGTTTCTGCTGTTGAAATATGTTGTTTAGGACATAATTCTGCACAATATAAGTCAAATTCAGTTTAATCCAGCAACAAGTTTGAAAGATATAGCCATAGGGTAAAAAAGTGCTTATCTCACCGAGTTGAAGCGTTTTTGATTAGGAGTGGAAATAACTTTTGAATTTCATTCAGCTGGTTTCTGCTGTTGAAATATGTTGTTTAGGACATGATTCTGCACAATATAAGTCAAATTCAGTGTAATCCAGCAACAAGTTTGAAAGATAAAGCCATAGGGTCAAAAAGTGCTTATCTGACCGAGTTGAAACGTTTTTGATTAGGAGTGGAAATAACTTTTGAATTTCATTCAGCTGGTTTCTGCTGTTGAAATATGTTGTTTAGGACATGATTCTGCACAATATAAGTCAAATTCAGTGTAATCCAGCAACAAGTTTGAAAGATATAGCCATAGGGTCAAAAAGTGCTTATCTCATCGAGTTGGAGCGTTTTTGATTAGGAGTGGCAATAACTTTTGAATTTCATCAAGCTGGTTTTCTTCTGTTGAAATATGATGTTTAGGACATGATTGTGCACAATATAAGTCAAATTCAGTGTAATCCAGCAACAAGTTTGAAAGATATAGCCATAGGGTCAAAAAGTGCTTATCTCACCGAGTTGAAGCTTTTTTGATTAGGAGTGATAATAACTTTTGAATTTCATCAAGCTGGTTTCTGCTATTGAAATATGTTGTTTAGGACATGATTCTGCAATATAAGACAAATTTAGTGTAATCCCTTCACAAGTTCACAAGATATAGCCATTCGTTCAAAAAGTGCTTATTTCACCGAGTTGAAGTGTTTTTGATTAGGAGTGGAAATCACTTTTGAATTTTATCAAGCTGGTTTCTGCTGTTGAAATATGTTGTTTAGGACATGATTCTGCACAATATAAGTCAAATTCAGTGTAATCCAGCAACAAGTTTGAAAGATATAGCCATAGGGTAAAAAAGCGCTTATCTCACCGAGTTGAAGCGTTTTTGATTAGGAGTGGAAATAACTTTTGAATTTCATTCAGCTGGTTTCTGCTGTTGAAATATGTTGTTTAGGACATGATTTTGCACAATATAAGTCAAATTAAGTGTAATCCAGCAACAAATTTAAAAGATATAGGCATAGGGTCAAAAAGCGCTTATCTCATCGAGTTGGAGCGTTTTTGATTAGGAATGATTATAACTTTTGAATTTCATAAAGCTGGTTTCTGCTGTTGAAATATGTTGTTTAGGACATGATTCTGCACAATATAAGTTAAATTTAGTGTAATCCCTTCACAACTTCACAAGATATAGCCATTCGTTCAAAAAGTGCTTATTTCACCGAGTTGAAGCGTTTTTTATTAGGAGTGGACATACCTTTTGAATTTCATTCAGCTGGTTTCTGCTGTTGAAATATGTTGTTTAGGACATAATTCTGCACAATATAAGTCAAATTCAGTGTAATCCAGCAACAAGTTTGAAAGATATAGCCATAGGGTAAAAAAGTGCTTATCTCACCGAGTTGAAGCGTTTTTGATTAGGAGTGGAAATAACTTTTGAATTTCATTCAGCTGGTTTCTGCTGTTGAAATATGTTGTTTAGGACATGATTCTGCACAATATAAGTCAAATTCAGTGTAATCCAGCAACAAGTTTAAAAGATATAGCCATAGGGTCAAAAAGTGCTTATCTCACCGAGTTGAAACGTTTTTGATTAGGAGTGGAAATAACTTTTGAATTTCATTCAGCTGGTTTCTGCTGTTGAAATATGTTGTTTAGGACATGATTCTGCACAATATAAGTCAAATTCAGTGTAATCCCTTCACAGGTTCACAAGATAAAGCAATTCGTTCAAAAAGTGCTTATCTCACCAAGTTGAAGTGTTTTTGATTAGGAGTGATAATTACTTTTGAATTTCATCAAGCTGGTTTCTGCTGTTGAAATATGTTGTTTAGGACATGATTCTGCACAATATAAGTCAAATTCAGTGTAATCCCTTCATAGGTTCACAAGATATAGCCATTCGTTCAAAAAGTGCTTATCTCACCGAGTTGAAGCGTTTTTGATTAGGAGTGGCAATAACTTCTGAATTTCATCAAGTTGGTTTCTGCTGTTGAAATATGTTGTTTAGGACATGATTTTGCACAATATAAGTCAAATTCAGTGTAATCCAGCAACAAGTTTAAAAGATATAGGCATAGGGTCAAAAAGCGCTTATCTCATCGAGTTGGAGCGTTTTTGATTAGGAATGATTATAACTTTTGAATTTCATCAAGCTGGTTTCTGCTGTTGAAATATGTTGTTTAGGACATGATTCTGCACAATATATGTCAAATTTAGTGTAATCCCTTCAATGGTTCACAAGATATAGCCTTTCCTTCAAAAAGTGCTTATCTCACCGAGTTGAAGCGTTTTTGATTAGGAGTGGCAATAACTTTTGAATTTCATCAAGGTGGTTTCTGCTGTTGAAATATGTTGTTTAGGACATGATTCTGCACAATATAAGTCAAAAGCAGTGTAATCCAGCAACAAGTTTGAAATATATAGCCATAGGGTCAAAAAGTGCTTATCTCACCGAGTTGAAGCTTTTTTGATTAGGAGTGGAAATAACTTTTGAATTTCATCAAGCTGGTTTCTGCTGTTGAAATATGTTGTTTAGGACATGATTCTGCACAATATAAGTTAAATTTAGTGTAATCCCTTCACAACTTCACAAGATATAGCCATTCGTTCAAAAAGTGCTTATTTCACCGAGTTGAAGCGTTTTTTATTAGGAGTGGAAATAACTTTTGAATTTCATTCAGCTGGTTTCTGCTGTTGAAATATGTTGTTTAGGACATAATTCTGCACAATATAAGTCAAATTCAGTTTAATCCAGCAACAAGTTTGAAAGATATAGCCATAGGGTAAAAAAGTGCTTATCTCACCGAGTTGAAGCGTTTTTGATTAGGAGTGGAAATAACTTTTGAATTTCATTCAGCTGGTTTCTGCTGTTGAAATATGTTGTTTAGGACATGATTCTGCACAATATAAGTCAAATTCAGTGTAATCCAGCAACAAGTTTGAAAGATAAAGCCATAGGGTCAAAAAGTGCTTATCTGACCGAGTTGAAACGTTTTTGATTAGGAGTGGAAATAACTTTTGAATTTCATTCAGCTGGTTTCTGCTGTTGAAATATGTTGTTTAGGACATGATTCTGCACAATATAAGTCAAATTCAGTGTAATCCAGCAACAAGTTTGAAAGATATAGCCATAGGGTCAAAAAGTGCTTATCTCATCGAGTTGGAGCGTTTTTGATTAGGAGTGGCAATAACTTTTGAATTTCATCAAGCTGGTTTTCTTCTGTTGAAATATGATGTTTAGGACATGATTGTGCACAATATAAGTCAAATTCAGTGTAATCCAGCAACAAGTTTGAAAGATATAGCCATAGGGTCAAAAAGTGCTTATCTCACCGAGTTGAAGCTTTTTTGATTAGGAGTGATAATAACTTTTGAATTTCATCAAGCTGGTTTCTGCTATTGAAATATGTTGTTTAGGACATGATTCTGCAATATAAGTCAAATTTAGTGTAATCCCTTCACAAGTTCACAAGATATAGCCATTCGTTCAAAAAGTGCTTATTTCACCGAGTTGAAGTGTTTTTGATTAGGAGTGGAAATCACTTTTGAATTTTATCAAGCTGGTTTCTGCTGTTGAAATATGTTGTTTAGGACATGTTTCTGCACAATATAAGTCAAATTCAGTGTAATCCAGCAACAAGTTTGAAAGATATAGCCATAGGGTAAAAAAGCGCTTATCTCACCGAGTTGAAGCGTTTTTGATTAGGAGTGGAAATAACTTTTGAATTTCATTCAGCTGGTTTCTGCTGTTGAAATATGTTGTTTAGGACATGATTTTGCACAATATAAGTCAAATTCAGTGTAATCCAGCAACAAGTTTAAAAGATATAGGCATAGGGTCAAAAAGCGCTTATCTCATCGAGTTGGAGCGTTTTTGATTAGGAATGATTATAACTTTTGAATTTCATAAAGCTGGTTTCTGCTGTTGAAATATGTTGTTTAGGACATGATTCTGCACAATATAAGTTAAATTTAGTGTAATCCCTTCACAACTTCACAAGATATAGCCATTCGTTCAAAAAGTGCTTATTTCACCGAGTTGAAGCGTTTTTTATTAGGAGTGGACATAACTTTTGAATTTCATTCAGCTGGTTTCTGCTGTTGAAATATGTTGTTTAGGACATAATTCTGCACAATATAAGTCAAATTCAGTGTAATCCAGCAACAAGTTTGAAAGATATAGCCATAGGGTAAAAAAGTGCTTATCTCACCGAGTTGAAGCGTTTTTGATTAGGAGTGGAAATAACTTTTGAATTTCATTCAGCTGGTTTCTGCTGTTGAAATATGTTGTTTAGGACATGATTCTGCACAATATAAGTCAAATTCAGTGTAATCCAGCAACAAGTTTGAAAGATATAGCCATAGGGTCAAAAAGTGCTTATCTCACCGAGTTGAAACGTTTTTGATTAGGAGTGGAAATAACTTTTGAATTTCATTCAGCTGGTTTCTGCTGTTGAAATATGTTGTTTAGGACATGATTCTGCACAATATAAGTCAAATTCAGTGTAATCCCTTCACAGGTTCACAAGATAAAGCAATTCGTTCAAAAAGTGCTTATCTCACCAAGTTGAAGTGTTTTTGATTAGGAGTGATAATTACTTTTGAATTTCATCAAGCTGGTTTCTGCTGTTGAAATATGTTGTTTAGGACATGATTCTGCACAATATAAGTCAAATTCAGTGTAATCCCTTCATAGGTTCACAAGATATAGCCATTCGTTCAAAAAGTGCTTATCTCACCGAGTTGAAGCGTTTTTGATTAGGAGTGGCAATAACTTCTGAATTTCATCAAGTTGGTTTCTGCTGTTGAAATATGTTGTTTAGGACATGATTTTGCACAATATAAGTCAAATTCAGTGTAATCCAGCAACAAGTTTAAAAGATATAGGCATAGGGTCAAAAAGCGCTTATCTCATCGAGTTGGAGCGTTTTTGATTAGGAATGATTATAACTTTTGAATTTCATCAAGCTGGTTTCTGCTGTTGAAATATGTTGTTTAGGACATGATTCTGCACAATATATGTCAAATTTAGTGTAATCCCTTCAATGGTTCACAAGATATAGCCTTTCCTTCAAAAAGTGCTTATCTCACCGAGTTGAAGCGTTTTTGATTAGGAGTGGCAATAACTTTTGAATTTCATCAAGGTGGTTTCTGCTGTTGAAATATGTTGTTTAGGACATGATTCTGCACAATATAAGTCAAAAGCAGTGTAATCCAGCAACAAGTTTGAAATATATAGCCATAGGGTCAAAAAGTGCTTATCTCATCGAGTTGGAGCGTTTTTGATTAGGAGTGGCAATAACTTTTGAATTTCATCAAGCTGGTTTTCTTCTGTTGAAATATGATGTTTAGGACATGATTGTGCACAATATAAGTCAAATTCAGTGTAATCCAGCAACAAGTTTGAAAGATATAGCCATAGGGTCAAAAAGTGCTTATCTCACCGAGTTGAAGCTTTTTTGATTAGGAGTGATAATAACTTTTGAATTTCATCAAGCTGGTTTCTGCTATTGAAATATGTTGTTTAGGACATGATTCTGCAATATAAGTCAAATTTAGTGTAATCCCTTCACAAGTTCACAAGATATAGCCATTCGTTCAAAAAGTGCTTATTTCACCGAGTTGAAGTGTTTTTGATTAGGAGTGGAAATCACTTTTGAATTTTATCAAGCTGGTTTCTGCTGTTGAAATATGTTGTTTAGGACATGTTTCTGCACAATATAAGTCAAATTCAGTGTAATCCAGCAACAAGTTTGAAAGATATAGCCATAGGGTAAAAAAGCGCTTATCTCACCGAGTTGAAGCGTTTTTGATTAGGAGTGGAAATAACTTTTGAATTTCATTCAGCTGGTTTCTGCTGTTGAAATATGTTGTTTAGGACATGATTTTGCACAATATAAGTCAAATTCAGTGTAATCCAGCAACAAGTTTAAAAGATATAGGCATAGGGTCAAAAAGCGCTTATCTCATCGAGTTGGAGCGTTTTTGATTAGGAATGATTATAACTTTTGAATTTCATAAAGCTGGTTTCTGCTGTTGAAATATGTTGTTTAGGACATGATTCTGCACAATATAAGTTAAATTTAGTGTAATCCCTTCACAACTTCACAAGATATAGCCATTCGTTCAAAAAGTGCTTATTTCACCGAGTTGAAGCGTTTTTTATTAGGAGTGGACATAACTTTTGAATTTCATTCAGCTGGTTTCTGCTGTTGAAATATGTTGTTTAGGACATAATTCTGCACAATATAAGTCAAATTCAGTGTAATCCAGCAACAAGTTTGAAAGATATAGCCATAGGGTAAAAAAGTGCTTATCTCACCGAGTTGAAGCGTTTTTGATTAGGAGTGGAAATAACTTTTGAATTTCATTCAGCTGGTTTCTGCTGTTGAAATATGTTGTTTAGGACATGATTCTGCACAATATAAGTCAAATTCAGTGTAATCCAGCAACAAGTTTGAAAGATATAGCCATAGGGTCAAAAAGTGCTTATCTCACCGAGTTGAAACGTTTTTGATTAGGAGTGGAAATAACTTTTGAATTTCATTCAGCTGGTTTCTGCTGTTGAAATATGTTGTTTAGGACATGATTCTGCACAATATAAGTCAAATTCAGTGTAATCCCTTCACAGGTTCACAAGATAAAGCAATTCGTTCAAAAAGTGCTTATCTCACCAAGTTGAAGTGTTTTTGATTAGGAGTGATAATTACTTTTGAATTTCATCAAGCTGGTTTCTGCTGTTGAAATATGTTGTTTAGGACATGATTCTGCACAATATAAGTCAAATTCAGTGTAATCCCTTCATAGGTTCACAAGATATAGCCATTCGTTCAAAAAGTGCTTATCTCACCGAGTTGAAGCGTTTTTGATTAGGAGTGGCAATAACTTCTGAATTTCATCAAGTTGGTTTCTGCTGTTGAAATATGTTGTTTAGGACATGATTTTGCACAATATAAGTCAAATTCAGTGTAATCCAGCAACAAGTTTAAAAGATATAGGCATAGGGTCAAAAAGCGCTTATCTCATCGAGTTGGAGCGTTTTTGATTAGGAATGATTATAACTTTTGAATTTCATCAAGCTGGTTTCTGCTGTTGAAATATGTTGTTTAGGACATGATTCTGCACAATATATGTCAAATTTAGTGTAATCCCTTCAATGGTTCACAAGATATAGCCTTTCCTTCAAAAAGTGCTTATCTCACCGAGTTGAAGCGTTTTTGATTAGGAGTGGCAATAACTTTTGAATTTCATCAAGGTGGTTTCTGCTGTTGAAATATGTTGTTTAGGACATGATTCTGCACAATATAAGTCAAAAGCAGTGTAATCCAGCAACAAGTTTGAAATATATAGCCATAGGGTCAAAAAGTGCTTATCTCACCGAGTTGAAGCTTTTTTGATTAGGAGTGGAAATAACTTTTGAATTTCATCAAGCTGGTTTCTGCTGTTGAAATATGTTGTTTAGGACATGATTCTGCACAATATAAGTTAAATTTAGTGTAATCCCTTCACAACTTCACAAGATATAGCCATTCGTTCAAAAAGTGCTTATTTCACCGAGTTGAAGCGTTTTTTATTAGGAGTGGAAATAACTTTTGAATTTCATTCAGCTGGTTTCTGCTGTTGAAATATGTTGTTTAGGACATAATTCTGCACAATATAAGTCAAATTCAGTTTAATCCAGCAACAAGTTTGAAAGATATAGCCATAGGGTAAAAAAGTGCTTATCTCACCGAGTTGAAGCGTTTTTGATTAGGAGTGGAAATAACTTTTGAATTTCATTCAGCTGGTTTCTGCTGTTGAAATATGTTGTTTAGGACATGATTCTGCACAATATAAGTCAAATTCAGTGTAATCCAGCAACAAGTTTGAAAGATAAAGCCATAGGGTCAAAAAGTGCTTATCTGACCGAGTTGAAACGTTTTTGATTAGGAGTGGAAATAACTTTTGAATTTCATTCAGCTGGTTTCTGCTGTTGAAATATGTTGTTTAGGACATGATTCTGCACAATATAAGTCAAATTCAGTATAATCCCTTCACAAGTTCACAAGATAAAGCAATTCGTTCAAAAAGTGCTTATCTCACCAAGTTGAAGCGTTTTTGATTAGGAGTGATAATTTCTTTTGAATTTCATCAAGCTGGTTTCTGCTGTTGAAATATGTTGTTTAGGACATGAGTCTGCACAATATAAGTCAAATTCAGTCTAATCCAGCAACAAGTTTGAAAGATATAGCCATAGGGTCAAAAAGTGCTTATCTCATCGAGTTGGAGCGTTTTTGATTAGGAGTGGCAATAACTTTTGAATTTCATCAAGCTGGTTTTCTTCTGTTGAAATATGATGTTTAGGACATGATTGTGCACAATATAAGTCAAATTCAGTGTAATCCAGCAACAAGTTTGAAAGATATAGCCATAGGGTCAAAAAGTGCTTATCTCACCGAGTTGAAGCTTTTTTGATTAGGAGTGATAATAACTTTTGAATTTCATCAAGCTGGTTTCTGCTATTGAAATATGTTGTTTAGGACATGATTCTGCAATATAAGACAAATTTAGTGTAATCCCTTCACAAGTTCACAAGATATAGCCATTCGTTCAAAAAGTGCTTATTTCACCGAGTTGAAGCGTTTTTGATTAGGAGTGGAAATAACTTTTGAATTTTATCAAGCTGGTTTCTGCTGTTGAAATATGTTGTTTAGGACATGATTCTGCACAATATAAGTCAAATTCAGTGTAATCCAGCAACAAGTTTGAAAGATATAGCCATAGGGTAAAAAAGCGCTTATCTCACCGAGTTGAAGCGTTTTTGATTAGGAGTGGAAATAACTTTTGAATTTCATTCAGCAGGTTTCTGCTGTTGAAATATGTTGTTTAGGACATGATTTTGCACAATATAAGTCAAATTCAGTGTAATCCAGCAACAAGTTTAAAAGATATAGACATAGGGTCAAAAAGCGCTTATCTCATCGAGTTGGAGCGTTTTTGATTAGGAATGATTATAACTTTTGAATTTCATCAAGCTGGTTTCTGCTGTTGAAATATGTTGTTTAGGACATGATTCTGCACAATATATGTCAAATTTAGTGTAATCCCTTCAATGGTTCACAAGATATAGCCTTTCCTTCAAAAAGTGCTTATCTCACCGAGTTGAAGCGTTTTTGATTAGGAGTGGCAATAACTTTTGAATTTCATCAAGGTGGTTTCTGCTGTTGAAATATGTTGTTTAGGTCATGATTCTGCACAATATAAGTCAAATTCAGTGTAATCCAGCAACAAGTTTGAAATATATAGCCATAGAGTCAAAAAGTGCTTATCTCACCGAGTTGAAGCTCTTTTGATTAGGAGTGGAAATAACTTTTGAATTTCATCAAGCTGGTTTCTGCTGTTGAAATATGTTGTTTAGGACATGATTCTGCACAATATAAGTCAAATTCAGTGTAATCCCTTCACAACTTCACAAGATATAGCCATTCGTTCAAAAAGTGCTTATTTCACCGAGTTGAAGCGTTTTTTATTAGGAGTGGAAATAACTTTTGAATTTCATTCAGCTGGTTTCTGCTGTTGAAATATGTTGTTTAGGACATAATTCTGCACAATATAAGTCAAATTCAGTGTAATCCAGCAACAAGTTTGAAAGATATAGCCATAGGGTAAAAAAGTGCTTATCTCACCGAGTTGAAGCGTTTTTGATTAGGAGTGGAAATAACTTTTGAATTTCATTCAGCTGGTTTCTGCTGTTGAAATATGTTGTTTAGGACATGATTCTGCACAATATAAGTCAAATTCAGTGTAATCCAGCAACAAGTTTGAAAGATAAAGCCATAGGGTCAAAAAGTGCTTATCTCACCGAGTTGAGATGTTTTTGATTAGGAGTGGAAATAACTTTTGAATTTCATCAAGCTTGTGTCTGCATTTGAAATATGTTGTTTAGGACATGATTCTGCACTATATATGTCAAATTTAGTGTAATCCCTTCACAGGTCCACAAGATATAGCCATTCGTTCAAAAAGTGCTTATCTTACCGAGTTGAAGCGTTTTTCATTAGGAGTGATAGAAACTTTTGAATTTCATCAAGCTGGTTTCTGCTGTTGAAATATGTTGTTTAGGACATGATTCTGCACAATATAAGTCAAATTCAGTGTAATCCAGCAACAAGTTTGAAAGATATAGCCATAGGGTCAAAAAGTGCTTATCTCACCGAGTTGAAGCTTTTTTGATTAGGAGTGATAATAACTTTTGAATTTCATCAAGCTGGTTTCTGCTGTTGAAATATGTTGTTTAGGACATGATTCTGCAATATAAGACAAATTTAGTGTAATCCCTTCACAAGTTCACAAGATATAGCCATTCGTTCAAAAAGTGCTTATTTCACCGAGTTGAAGCGTTTTTGATTAGGAGTGGAAATCACTTTTGAATTTTATCAAGCTAGTTTCTGCTGTTGAAATATGTTGTTTAGGACATGATTCTGCACAATATAACTCAAATTCAGTGTAATCCAGCAACAAGTTTGAAAGATATAGCCATAGGGTAAAAAAGCGCTTATCTCACCGAGTTGAAGCGTTTTTGATTAGGAGTGGAAATAACTTTTGAATTTCATTCAGCTGGTTTCTGCTGTTGAAATATGTTGTTTAGGACATGATTCTGCACAATATAAGTCAAATTCAGTGTAATCCAGCAACAAGTTTGAAAGACAAAGCCATAGGGTCAAAAAGTGCTTATCTGACCGAGTTGAAACGTTTTTGATTAGGAGTGGAAATAACTTTTGAATTTCATTCAGCTGGTTTCTGCTGTTGAAATATGTTGTTTAGGACATGATTCTGCACAATATAAGTCAAATTCAGTATAATCCCTTCACAGGTTCACAAGATAAAGCAATTCGTTCAAAAAGTGCTTATCTCACCAAGTTGAAGCGTTTTTGATTAGGAGTGATAATTTCTTTTGAATTTCATCAAGCTGGTTTCTGCTGTTGAAATATGTTGTTTAGGACATGATTCTGCACAATATAAGTCAAATTCAGTGTAATCCAGCAACAAGTTTGAAAGATATAGCCATAGAGTCAAAAAGTGCTTATCTCATCGAGTTGGAGCGTTTTTGATTAGGAGTGGCAATAACTTTTGAATTTCATCAAGCTGGTTTTCTTCTGTTGAAATATGATGTTTAGGACATGATTGTGCACAATATAAGTCAAATTCAGTGTAATCCAGCAACAAGTTTGAAAGATATAGCCATAGGGTCAAAAAGTGCTTATCTCACCGAGTTGAAGCTTTTTTGATTAGGAGTGATAATAACTTTTGAATTTCATCAAGCTGGTTTCTGCTATTGAAATATGTTGTTTAGGACATGATTCTGCAATATAAGACAAATTTAGTGTAATCCCTTCACAAGTTCACAAGATATAGCCATTCGTTCAAAAAGTGCTTATTTCACCGAGTTGAAGTGTTTTTGATTAGGAGTGGAAATCACTTTTGAATTTTATCAAGCTGGTTTCTGCTGTTGAAATATGTTGTTTAGGACATGTTTCTGCACAATATAAGTCAAATTCAGTGTAATCCAGCAACAAGTTTGAAAGATATAGCCATAGGGTAAAAAAGCGCTTATCTCACCGAGTTGAAGCGTTTTTGATTAGGAGTGGAAATAACTTTTGAATTTCATTCAGCTGGTTTCTGCTGTTGAAATATGTTGTTTAGGACATGATTTTGCACAATATAAGTCAAATTCAGTGTAATCCAGCAACAAGTTTAAAAGATATAGGCATAGGGTCAAAAAGCGCTTATCTCATCGAGTTGGAGCGTTTTTGATTAGGAATGATTATAACTTTTGAATTTCATAAAGCTGGTTTCTGCTGTTGAAATATGTTGTTTAGGACATGATTCTGCACAATATAAGTTAAATTTAGTGTAATCCCTTCACAACTTCACAAGATATAGCCATTCGTTCAAAAAGTGCTTATTTCACCGAGTTGAAGCGTTTTTTATTAGGAGTGGACATAACTTTTGAATTTCATTCAGCTGGTTTCTGCTGTTGAAATATGTTGTTTAGGACATAATTCTGCACAATATAAGTCAAATTCAGTGTAATCCAGCAACAAGTTTGAAAGATATAGCCATAGGGTAAAAAAGTGCTTATCTCACCGAGTTGAAGCGTTTTTGATTAGGAGTGGAAATAACTTTTGAATTTCATTCAGCTGGTTTCTGCTGTTGAAATATGTTGTTTAGGACATGATTCTGCACAATATAAGTCAAATTCAGTGTAATCCAGCAACAAGTTTGAAAGATATAGCCATAGGGTCAAAAAGTGCTTATCTCACCGAGTTGAAACGTTTTTGATTAGGAGTGGAAATAACTTTTGAATTTCATTCAGCTGGTTTCTGCTGTTGAAATATGTTGTTTAGGACATGATTCTGCACAATATAAGTCAAATTCAGTGTAATCCCTTCACAGGTTCACAAGATAAAGCAATTCGTTCAAAAAGTGCTTATCTCACCAAGTTGAAGTGTTTTTGATTAGGAGTGATAATTACTTTTGAATTTCATCAAGCTGGTTTCTGCTGTTGAAATATGTTGTTTAGGACATGATTCTGCACAATATAAGTCAAATTCAGTGTAATCCCTTCATAGGTTCACAAGATATAGCCATTCGTTCAAAAAGTGCTTATCTCACCGAGTTGAAGCGTTTTTGATTAGGAGTGGCAATAACTTCTGAATTTCATCAAGTTGGTTTCTGCTGTTGAAATATGTTGTTTAGGACATGATTTTGCACAATATAAGTCAAATTCAGTGTAATCCAGCAACAAGTTTAAAAGATATAGGCATAGGGTCAAAAAGCGCTTATCTCATCGAGTTGGAGCGTTTTTGATTAGGAATGATTATAACTTTTGAATTTCATCAAGCTGGTTTCTGCTGTTGAAATATGTTGTTTAGGACATGATTCTGCACAATATATGTCAAATTTAGTGTAATCCCTTCAATGGTTCACAAGATATAGCCTTTCCTTCAAAAAGTGCTTATCTCACCGAGTTGAAGCGTTTTTGATTAGGAGTGGCAATAACTTTTGAATTTCATCAAGGTGGTTTCTGCTGTTGAAATATGTTGTTTAGGACATAATTTTGCACAATATAAGTCAAAAGCAGTGTAATCCAGCAACAAGTTTGAAATATATAGCCATAGGGTCAAAAAGTGCTTATCTCACCGAGTTGAAGCTTTTTTGATTAGGAGTGGAAATAACTTTTGAATTTCATCAAGCTGGTTTCTGCTGTTGAAATATGTTGTTTAGGACATGATTCTGCACAATATAAGTTAAATTTAGTGTAATCCCTTCACAACTTCACAAGATATAGCCATTCGTTCAAAAAGTGCTTATTTCACCGAGTTGAAGCGTTTTTTATTAGGAGTGGAAATAACTTTTGAATTTCATTCAGCTTGTTTCTGCTGTTGAAATATGCTGTTTAGGACATAATTCTGCACAATATAAGTCAAATTCAGTGTAATCCAGCAACAAGTTTGAAAGATATAGCCATAGGGTAAAAAAGTGCTTATCTCACCGAGTTGAAGCGTTTTTGATTAGGAGTGGAAATAACTTTTGAATTTCATTCAGCTGGTTTCTGCTGTTGAAATATGTTGTTTAGGACATGATTCTGCACAATATAAGTCAAATTCAGTGTAATCCAGCAACAAGTTTGAAAGATAAAGCCATAGGGTCAAAAAGTGCTTATCTGACCGAGTTGAAACGTTTTTGATTAGGAGTGGAAATAACTTTTGAATTTCATTCAGCTGGTTTCTGCTGTTGAAATATGTTGTTTAGGACATGATTCTGCACAATATAAGTCAAATTCAGTATAATCCCTTCACAGGTTCACAAGATAAAGCAATTCGTTCAAAAAGTGCTTATCTCACCAAGTTGAAGCGTTTTTGATTAGGAGTGATAATTTCTTTTGAATTTCATCAAGCTGGTTTCTGCTGTTGAAATATGTTGTTTAGGACATGAGTCTGCACAATATAAGTCAAATTCAGTCTAATCCAGCAACAAGTTTGAAAGATATAGCCATAGGGTCAAAAAGTGCTTATCTCATCGAGTTGGAGCGTTTTTGATTAGGAGTGGCAATAACTTTTGAATTTCATCAAGCTGGTTTTCTTCTGTTGAAATATGATGTTTAGGACATGATTGTGCACAATATAAGTCAAATTCAGTGTAATCCAGCAACAAGTTTGAAAGATATAGCCATAGGGTCAAAAAGTGCTTATCTCACCGAGTTGAAGCTTTTTTGATTAGGAGTGATAATAACTTTTGAATTTCATCAAGCTGGTTTCTGCTATTGAAATATGTTGTTTAGGACATGATTCTGCAATATAAGACAAATTTAGTGTAATCCCTTCACAAGTTCACAAGATATAGCCATTCGTTCAAAAAGTGCTTATTTCACCGAGTTGAAGCGTTTTTGATTAGGAGTGGAAATAACTTTTGAATTTTATCAAGCTGGTTTCTGCTGTTGAAATATGTTGTTTAGGACATGATTCTGCACAATATAACTCAAATTCAGTGTAATCCAGCAACAAGTTTGAAAGATATAGCCATAGGGTAAAAAAGCGCTTATCTCACCGAGTTGAAGCGTTTTTGATTAGGAGTGGAAATAACTTTTGAATTTCATTCAGCAGGTTTCTGCTGTTGAAATATGTTGTTTAGGACATGATTTTGCACAATATAAGTCAAATTCAGTGTAATCCAGCAACAAGTTTAAAAGATATAGACATAGGGTCAAAAAGCGCTTATCTCATCGAGTTGGAGCGTTTTTGATTAGGAATGATTATAACTTTTGAATTTCATCAAGCTGGTTTCTGCTGTTGAAATATGTTGTTTAGGACATGATTCTGCACAATATATGTCAAATTTAGTGTAATCCCTTCAATGGTTCACAAGATATAGCCTTTCCTTCAAAAAGTGCTTATCTCACCGAGTTGAAGCGTTTTTGATTAGGAGTGGCAATAACTTTTGAATTTCATCAAGGTGGTTTCTGCTGTTGAAATATGTTGTTTAGGTCATGATTCTGCACAATATAAGTCAAATTCAGTGTAATCCAGCAACAAGTTTGAAATATATAGCCATAGAGTCAAAAAGTGCTTATCTCACCGAGTTGAAGCTCTTTTGATTAGGAGTGGAAATAACTTTTGAATTTCATCAAGCTGGTTTCTGCTGTTGAAATATGTTGTTTAGGACATGATTCTGCACAATATAAGTCAAATTCAGTGTAATCCCTTCACAACTTCACAAGATATAGCCATTCGTTCAAAAAGTGCTTATTTCACCGAGTTGAAGCGTTTTTTATTAGGAGTGGAAATAACTTTTGAATTTCATTCAGCTGGTTTCTGCTGTTGAAATATGTTGTTTAGGACATAATTCTGCACAATATAAGTCAAATTCAGTGTAATCCAGCAACAAGTTTGAAAGATATAGCCATAGGGTCAAAAAGTGCTTATCTCACCGAGTTGAAGCGTTTTTGATTAGGAGTGGAAATAACTTTTGAATTTCATTCAGCTGGTTTCTGCTGTTGAAATATGTTGTTTAGGACATGATTATGCACAATATAAGTCAAATTCAGTGTAATCCAGCAACAAGTTTGAAAGATAAAGCCATAGGGTCAAAAAGTGCTTATCTCACCGAGTTGAGACGTTTTTGATTAGGAGTGGAAATAACTTTTGAATTTCATCAAGCTTGTGTCTGCATTTGAAATATGTTGTTTAGGACATGATTCTGCACTATATATGTCAAATTTAGTGTAATCCCTTCACAGGTCCACAAGATATAGCCATTCGTTCAAAAAGTGCTTATCTTACCGAGTTGAAGCGTTTTTCATTAGGAGTGATAGAAACTTTTGAATTTCATCAAGCTGGTTTCTGCTGTTGAAATATGTTGTTTAGGACATGATTCTGCACAATATAAGTCAAATTCAGTGTAATCCAGCAACAAGTTTGAAAGATATAGCCATAGGGTCAAAAAGTGCTTATCTCACCGAGTTGAAGCTTTTTTGATTAGGAGTGATAATAACTTTTGAATTTCATCAAGCTGGTTTCTGCTGTTGAAATATGTTGTTTAGGACATGATTCTGCACAATATAAGTCAAATTCAGTGTAATCCAGCACCAAGTTTGAAATATATAGCCATAGAGTCAAAAAGTGCTTATCTCACCGAGTTGAAGCTTTTTTGATTAGGAGTGGAAATAACTTTTGAATTTCATCAAGCTGGTTTCTGCTGTTGAAATATGTTGTTTAGGACATGATTCTGCACAATATAAGTCAAATTCAGTGTAATCCCTTCACAACTTCACAAGATATAGCCATTCGTTCAAAAAGTGCTTATTTCACCGAGTTGAAGCGTTTTTTATTAGGAGTGGAAATAACTTTTGAATTTCATTCTGCTGGTTTCTGCTGTTGAAATATGTTGTTTAGGACATAATTCTGCACAATATAAGTCAAATTCAGTGTAATCCAGCAACAAGTTTGAAAGATATAGCCATAGGGTAAAAAAGTGCTTATCTCACCGAGTTGAAGCGTTTTTGATTAGGAGTGGAAATAACTTTTGAATTTCATTCAGCTGGTTTCTGCTGTTGAAATATGTTGTTTAGGACATGATTCTGCACAATATAAGTCAAATTCAGTGTAATCCAGCAACAAGTTTGAAAGATAAAGCCATAGGGTCAAAAAGTGCTTATCTCACCGAGTTGAGATGTTTTTGATTAGGAGTGGAAATAACTTTTGAATTTCATCAAGCTTGTGTCTGCATTTGAAATATGTTGTTTAGGACATGATTCTGCACTATATATGTCAAATTTAGTGTAATCCCTTCACAGGTCCACAAGATATAGCCATTCGTTCAAAAAGTGCTTATCTTACCGAGTTGAAGCGTTTTTCATTAGGAGTGATAGAAACTTTTGAATTTCATCAAGCTGGTTTCTGCTGTTGAAATATGTTGTTTAGGACATGATTCTGCACAATATAAGTCAAATTCAGTGTAATCCAGCAACAAGTTTGAAAGATATAGCCATAGGGTCAAAAAGTGCTTATCTCACCGAGTTGAAGCTTTTTTGATTAGGAGTGATAATAACTTTTGAATTTCATCAAGCTGGTTTCTGCTGTTGAAATATGTTGTTTAGGACATGATTCTGCAATATAAGACAAATTTAGTGTAATCCCTTCACAAGTTCACAAGATATAGCCATTCGTTCAAAAAGTGCTTATTTCACCGAGTTGAAGCGTTTTTGATTAGGAGTGGAAATCACTTTTGAATTTTATCAAGCTAGTTTCTGCTGTTGAAATATGTTGTTTAGGACATGATTCTGCACAATATAACTCAAATTCAGTGTAATCCAGCAACAAGTTTGAAAGATATAGCCATAGGGTAAAAAAGCGCTTATCTCACCGAGTTGAAGCGTTTTTGATTAGGAGTGGAAATAACTTTTGAATTTCATTCAGCTGGTTTCTGCTGTTGAAATATGTTGTTTAGGACATGATTTTGCACAATATAAGTCAAATTCAGTGTAATCCAGCAACAAGTTTAAAAGATATAGGCATAGGGTCAAAAAGCGCTTATCTCATCGAGTTGGAGCGTTTTTGATTAGGAATGATTATAACTTTTGAATTTCATCAAGCTGGTTTCTGCTGTTGAAATATGTTGTTTAGGACATGATTCTGCACAATATATGTCAAATTTAGTGTAATCCCTTCAATGGTTCACAAGATATAGCCTTTCCTTCAAAAAGTGCTTATCTCACCGAGTTGAAGCGTTTTTGATTAGGAGTGGCAATAACTTTTGAATTTCATCAAGGTGGTTTCTGCTGTTGAAATATGTTGTTTAGGACATGATTCTGCACAATATAAGTCAAATTCAGTGTAATCCAGCAACAAGTTTGAAATATATAGCCATAGAGTCAAAAAGTGCTTATCTCACCGAGTTGAAGCTTTTTTGATTAGGAGTGGAAATAACTTTTGAATTTCATCAAGCTGGTTTCTGCTGTTGAAATATGTTGTTTAGGACATGATTCTGCACAATATAAGTCAAATTCAGTGTAATCCCTTCACAACTTCACAAGATATAGCCATTCGTTCAAAAAGTGCTTATTTCACCGAGTTGAAGCGTTTTTTATTAGGAGTGGAAATAACTTTTGAATTTCATTCAGCTGGTTTCTGCTGTTGAAATAGGTTGTTTAGGACATAATTCTGCACAATATAAGTCAAATTCAGTGTAATCCAGCAACAAGTTTGAAAGATATAGCCATAGGGTAAAAAAGTGCTTATCTCACCGAGTTGAAGCGTTTTTGATTAGGAGTGGAAATAACTTTTGAATTTCATTCAGCTGGTTTCTGCTTTTGAAATATGTTGTTTAGGACATGATTCTGCACAATATAACTCAAATTCAGTGTAATCCAGCAACAAGTTTGAAAGATATAGCCATAGGGTAAAAAAGCGCTTATCTCACCGAGTTGAAGCGTTTTTGATTAGGAGTGGAAATAACTTTTGAATTTCATTCAGCTGGTTTCTGCTGTTGAAATATGTTGTTTAGGACATGATTTTGCACAATATAAGTCAAATTCAGTGTAATCCAGCAACAAGTTTAAAAGATATAGGCATAGGGTCAAAAAGCGCTTATCTCATCGAGTTGGAGCGTTTTTGATTAGGAATGATTATAACTTTTGAATTTCATCAAGCTGGTTTCTGCTGTTGAAATATGTTGTTTAGGACATGATTCTGCACAATATATGTCAAATTTAGTGTAATCCCTTCAATGGTTCACAAGATATAGCCTTTCCTTCAAAAAGTGCTTATCTCACCGAGTTGAAGCGTTTTTGATTAGGAGTGGCAATAACTTTTGAATTTCATCAAGGTGGTTTCTGCTGTTGAAATATGTTGTTTAGGACATGATTCTGCACAATATAAGTCAAATTCAGTGTAATCCAGCAACAAGTTTGAAATATATAGCCATAGAGTCAAAAAGTGCTTATCTCACCGAGTTGAAGCTTTTTTGATTAGGAGTGGAAATAACTTTTGAATTTCATCAAGCTGGTTTCTGCTGTTGAAATATGTTGTTTAGGACATGATTCTGCACAATATAAGTCAAATTCAGTGTAATCCCTTCACAACTTCACAAGATATAGCCATTCGTTCAAAAAGTGCTTATTTCACCGAGTTGAAGCGTTTTTTATTAGGAGTGGAAATAACTTTTGAATTTCATTCAGCTGGTTTCTGCTGTTGAAATAGGTTGTTTAGGACATAATTCTGCACAATATAAGTCAAATTCAGTGTAATCCAGCAACAAGTTTGAAAGATATAGCCATAGGGTAAAAAAGTGCTTATCTCACCGAGTTGAAGCGTTTTTGATTAGGAGTGGAAATAACTTTTGAATTTCATCAAGCTGGTTTCTGCTGTTGAAATATGTTGTTTAGGACATGAGTCTGCACAATATAAGTATAATTCAGTCTAATCCAGCAACAAGTTTGAAAGATATAGCCATAGGGTCAAAAAGTGCTTATCTCATCGAGTTGGAGCGTTTTTGATTAGGAGTGGCAATAACTTTTGAATTTCATCAAGCTGGTTTTCTTCTGTTGAAATATGATGTTTAGGACATGATTGTGCACAATATAAGTCAAATTCAGTGTAATCCAGCAACAAGTTTGAAAGATATAGCCATAGGGTCAAAAAGTGCTTATCTCACCGAGTTGAAGCTTTTTTGATTAGGAGTGATAATAACTTTTGAATTTCATCAAGCTGGTTTCTGCTATTGAAATATGTTGTTTAGGACATGATTCTGCAATATAAGACAAATTTAGTGTAATCCCTTCACAAGTTCACAAGATATAGCCATTCGTTCAAAAAGTGCTTATTTCACCGAGTTGGAGCGTTTTTGATTAGGAATGATTATAACTTTTGAATTTCATCAAGCTGGTTTCTGCTGTTGAAATATGTTGTTTAGGACATGATTCTGCACAATATATGTCAAATTTAGTGTAATCCCTTCAATGGTTCACAAGATATAGCCTTTCCTTAAAAAAGTGCTTATCTCACCGAGTTGAAGCGTTTTTGATTAGGAGTGGCAATAACTTTTGAATTTCAACAAGGTGGTTTCTGCTGTTGAAATATGTTGTTTAGGACATGATTCTGCACAATATAAGTCAAATTCAGTGTAATCCAGCAACAAGTTTGAAAGATATAGCAATAGGGTCAAAAAGTGCTTATCTCACCGAGTTGAAGCTTTTTTGATTAGGAGTGATAATAACTTTTGAATTTCATCAAGCTGGTTTCTGCTGTTGAAATATGTTGTTTAGGACATGATTCTGCAATATAAGACAAATTTAGTGTAATCCCTTCACAAGTTCACAAGATATAGCCATTCGTTCAAAAAGTGCTTATTTCACCGAGTTGAAGCGTTTTTGATTAGGAGTGGAAATCACTTTTGAATTTTATCAAGCTAGTTTCTGCTGTTGAAATATGTTGTTTAGGACATGATTCTGCACAATATAACTCAAATTCAGTGTAATCCAGCAACAAGTTTGAAAGATATAGCCATCGGGTAAAAAAGCGCTTATCTCACCGAGTTGAAGCGTTTTTGATTAGGAGTGGAAATAACTTTTGAATTTCATTCAGCTGGTTTCTGCTGTTGAAATATGTTGTTTAGGACATGATTTTGCACAATATAAGTCAAATTCAGTGTAATCCAGCAACAAGTTTAAAAGATATAGGCATAGGGTCAAAAAGCGCTTATCTCATCGAGTTGGAGCGTTTTTGATTAGGAATGATTATAACTTTTGAATTTCATCAAGCTGGTTTCTGCAGTTGAAATATGTTGTTTAGGACATGATTCTGCACAATATATGTCAAATTTAGTGTAATCCCTTCAATGGTTCACAAGATATAGCCTTTCCTTCAAAAAGTGCTTATCTCACCGAGTTGAAGCGTTTTTGATTAGGAGTGGCAATAACTTTTGAATTTCATCAAGGTGGTTTCTGCTGTTGAAATATGTTGTTTAGGACATGATTCTGCACAATATAAGTCAAATTCAGTGTAATCCAGCAACAAGTTTGAAATATATAGCCATAGAGTCAAAAAGTGCTTATCTCACCGAGTTGAAGCTTTTTTGATTAGGAGTGGAAATAACTTTTGAATTTCATCAAGCTGGTTTCTGCTGTTGAAATATGTTGTTTAGGACATGATTCTGCACAATATAAGTCAAATTCAGTGTAATCCCTTCACAACTTCACAAGATATAGCCATTCGTTCAAAAAGTGCTTATTTCACCGAGTTGAAGCGTTTTTTATTAGGAGTGGAAATAACTTTTGAATTTCATTCAGCTGGTTTCTGCTGTTGAAATAGGTTGTTTAGGACATAATTCTGCACAATATAAGTCAAATTCAGTGTAATCCAGCAACAAGTTTGAAAGATATAGCCATAGGGTAAAAAAGTGCTCATCTCACCTAGTTGAAGCGTTTTTGATTAGGAGTGGAAATAACTTTTGAATTTCATTCAGCTGGTTTCTGCTTTTGAAATATGTTGTTTAGGACATGATTCTGCACAATATAACTCAAATTCAGTGTAATCCAGCAACAAGTTTGAAAGATATAGCCATAGGGTAAAAAAGCGCTTATCTCACCGAGTTGAAGCGTTTTTGATTAGGAGTGGAAATAACTTTTGAATTTCATTCAGCTGGTTTCTGCTGTTGAAATATGTTGTTTAGGACATGATTTTGCACAATATAAGTCAAATTCAGTGTAATCCAGCAACAAGTTTAAAAGATATAGGCATAGGGTCAAAAAGCGCTTATCTCATCGAGTTGGAGCGTTTTTGATTAGGAATGATTATAACTTTTGAATTTCATCAAGCTGGTTTCTGCTGTTGAAATATGTTGTTTAGGACATGATTCTGCACAATATATGTCAAATTTAGTGTAATCCCTTCAATGGTTCACAAGATATAGCCTTTCCTTCAAAAAGTGCTTATCTCACCGAGTTGAAGCGTTTTTGATTAGGAGTGGCAATAACTTTTGAATTTCATCAAGGTGGTTTCTGCTGTTGAAATATGTTGTTTAGGACATGATTCTGCACAATATAAGTCAAATTCAGTGTAATCCAGCAACAAGTTTGAAATATATAGCCATAGAGTCAAAAAGTGCTTATCTCACCGAGTTGAAGCTTTTTTGATTAGGAGTGGAAATAACTTTTGAATTTCATCAAGCTGGTTTCTGCTGTTGAAATATGTTGTTTAGGACATGATTCTGCACAATATAAGTCAAATTCAGTGTAATCCCTTCACAACTTCACAAGATATAGCCATTCGTTCAAAAAGTGCTTATTTCACCGAGTTGAAGCGTTTTTTATTAGGAGTGGAAATAACTTTTGAATTTCATTCAGCTGGTTTCTGCTGTTGAAATAGGTTGTTTAGGACATAATTCTGCACAATATAAGTCAAATTCAGTGTAATCCAGCAACAAGTTTGAAAGATATAGCCATAGGGTAAAAAAGTGCTTATCTCACCGAGTTGAAGCGTTTTTGATTAGGAGTGGAAATAACTTTTGAATTTCATCAAGCTGGTTTCTGCTGTTGAAATATGTTGTTTAGGACATGAGTCTGCACAATATAAGTATAATTCAGTCTAATCCAGCAACAAGTTTGAAAGATATAGCCATAGGGTCAAAAAGTGCTTATCTCATCGAGTTGGAGCGTTTTTGATTAGGAGTGGCAATAACTTTTGAATTTCATCAAGCTGGTTTTCTTCTGTTGAAATATGATGTTTAGGACATGATTGTGCACAATATAAGTCAAATTCAGTGTAATCCAGCAACAAGTTTGAAAGATATAGCCATAGGGTCAAAAAGTGCTTATCTCACCGAGTTGAAGCTTTTTGATTAGGAGTGATAATAACTTTTGAATTTCATCAAGCTGGTTTCTGCTATTGAAATATGTTGTTTAGGACATGATTCTGCAATATAAGACAAATTTAGTGTAATCCCTTCACAAGTTCACAAGATATAGCCATTCGTTCAAAAAGTGCTTATTTCACCGAGTTGGAGCGTTTTTGATTAGGAATGATTATAACTTTTGAATTTCATCAAGCTGGTTTCTGCTGTTGAAATATGTTGTTTAGGACATGATTCTGCACAATATATGTCAAATTTAGTGTAATCCCTTCAATGGTTCACAAGATATAGCCTTTCCTTAAAAAAGTGCTTATCTCACCGAGTTGAAGCGTTTTTGATTAGGAGTGGCAATAACTTTTGAATTTCATCAAGGTGGTTTCTGCTGTTGAAATATGTTGTTTAGGTCATGATTCTGCACAATATAAGTCAAATTCAGTGTAATCCAGCAACAAGTTTGAAATATATAGCCATAGAGTCAAAAAGTGCTTATCTCACCGAGTTGAAGCTCTTTTGATTAGGAGTGGAAATAACTTTTGAATTTCATCAAGCTGGTTTCTGCTGTTGAAATATGTTGTTTAGGACATGATTCTGCACAATATAAGTCAAATTCAGTGTAATCCCTTCACAACTTCACAAGATATAGCCATTCGTTCAAAAAGTGCTTATTTCACCGAGTTGAAGCGTTTTTTATTAGGAGTGGAAATAACTTTTGAATTTCATTCAGCTGGTTTCTGCTGTTGAAATAGGTTGTTTAGGACATAATTCTGCACAATATAAGTCAAATTCAGTGTAATCCAGCAACAAGTTTGAAAGATATAGCCATAGGGTCAAAAAGTGCTTATCTCACCGAGTTGAAGCGTTTTTGATTAGGAGTGGAAATAACTTTTGAATTTCATTCAGCTGGTTTCTGCTGTTGAAATATGTTGTTTAGGACATGATTATGCACAATATAAGTCAAATTCAGTGTAATCCAGCAACAAGTTTGAAAGATAAAGCCATAGGGTCAAAAAGTGCTTATCTCACCGAGTTGAGACGTTTTTGATTAGGAGTGGAAATAACTTTTGAATTTCATCAAGCTTGTGTCTGCATTTGAAATATGTTGTTTAGGACATGATTCTGCACTATATATGTCAAATTTAGTGTAATCCCTTCACAGGTCCACAAGATATAGCCATTCGTTCAAAAAGTGCTTATCTTACCGAGTTGAAGCGTTTTTCATTAGGAGTGATAGAAACTTTTGAATTTCATCAAGCTGGTTTCTGCTGTTGAAATATGTTGTTTAGGACATGATTCTGCACAATATAAGTCAAATTCAGTGTAATCCAGCAACAAGTTTGAAAGATATAGCCATAGGGTCAAAAAGTGCTTATCTCACCGAGTTGAAGCTTTTTTGATTAGGAGTGATAATAACTTTTGAATTTCATCAAGCTGGTTTCTGCTGTTGAAATATGTTGTTTAGGACATGATTCTGCACAATATAAGTCAAATTCAGTGTAATCCAGCACCAAGTTTGAAATATATAGCCATAGAGTCAAAAAGTGCTTATCTCACCGAGTTGAAGCTTTTTTGATTAGGAGTGGAAATAACTTTTGAATTTCATCAAGCTGGTTTCTGCTGTTGAAATATGTTGTTTAGGACATGATTCTGCACAATATAAGTCAAATTCAGTGTAATCCCTTCACAACTTATCAAGATATAGCCATTCGTTCAAAAAGTGCTTATTTCACCGAGTTGAAGCGTTTTTTATTAGGAGTGGAAATAACTTTTGAATTTCATTCAGCTGGTTTCTGCTGTTGAAATATGTTGTTTAGGACATAATTCTGCACAATATAAGTCAAATTCAGTGTAATCCAGCAACAAGTTTGAAAGATATAGCCATAGGGTAAAAAAGTGCTTATCTCACCGAGTTGAAGCGTTTTTGATTAGGAGTGGAAATAACTTTTGAATTTCATTCAGCTGGTTTCTGCTGTTGAAATATGGTGTTTAGGACATGATTCTGCACAATATAAGTCAAATTCAGTGTAATCCAGCAACAAGTTTGAAAGATAAAGCCATAGGGTCAAAAAGTGCTTATCTCACCGAGTTGAGATGTTTTTGATTAGGAGTGGAAATAACTTTTGAATTTCATCAAGCTTGTGTCTGCATTTGAAATATGTTGTTTAGGACATGATTCTGCACTATATATGTCAAATTTAGTGTAATCCCTTCACAGGTCCACAAGATATAGCCATTCGTTCAAAAAGTGCTTATCTTACCGAGTTGAAGCGTTTTTCATTAGGAGTGATAGAAACTTTTGAATTTCATCAAGCTGGTTTCTGCTGTTGAAATATGTTGTTTAGGACATGATTCTGCACAATATAAGTCAAATTCAGTGTAATCCAGCAACAAGTTTGAAAGATATAGCCATAGGGTCAAAAAGTGCTTATCTCACCGAGTTGAAGCTTTTTTGATTAGGAGTGATAATAACTTTTGAATTTCATCAAGCTGGTTTCTGCTGTTGAAATATGTTGTTTAGGACATGATTCTGCAATATAAGACAAATTTAGTGTAATCCCTTCACAAGTTCACAAGATATAGCCATTCGTTCAAAAAGTGCTTATTTCACCGAGTTGAAGCGTTTTTGATTAGGAGTGGAAATCACTTTTGAATTTTATCAAGCTAGTTTCTGCTGTTGAAATATGTGGTTTAGGACATGATTCTGCACAATATAACTCAAATTCAGTGTAATCCAGCAACAAGTTTGAAAGATATAGCCATAGGGTAAAAAAGCGCTTATCTCACCGAGTTGAAGCGTTTTTGATTAGGAGTGGAAATTACTTTTGAATTTCATTCAGCTGGTTTCTGCTGTTGAAATATGTTGTTTAGGACATGATTTTGCACAATATAAGTCAAATTCAGTGTAATCCAGCAACAAGTTTAAAAGATATAGGCATAGGGTCAAAAAGCGCTTATCTCATCGAGTTGGAGCGTTTTTGATTAGGAATGATTATAACTTTTGAATTTCATCAAGCTGGTTTCTGCTGTTGAAATATGTTGTTTAGGACATGATTCTGCACAATATATGTCAAATTTAGTGTAATCCCTTCAATGGTTCACAAGATATAGCCTTTCCTTCAAAAAGTGCTTATCTCACCGAGTTGAAGCGTTTTTGATTAGGAGTGGCAATAACTTTTGAATTTCATCAAGGTGGTTTCTGCTGTTGAAATATGTTGTTTAGGACATGATTCTGCACAATATAAGTCAAATTCAGTGTAATCCAGCAACAAGTTTGAAATATATAGCCATAGAGTCAAAAAGTGCTTATCTCACCGAGTTGAAGCTTTTTTGATTAGGAGTGGAAATAACTTTTGAATTTCATCAAGCTGGTTTCTGCTGTTGAAATATGTTGTTTAGGACATGATTCTGCACAATATAAGTCAAATTCAGTGTAATCCCTTCACAACTTCACAAGATATAGCCATTCGTTCAAAAAGTGCTTATTTCACCGAGTTGAAGCGTTTTTTATTAGGAGTGGAAATAACTTTTGAATTTCATTCAGCTGGTTTCTGCTGTTGAAATAGGTTGTTTAGGACATGATTCTGCACAATATAAGTCAAATTCAGTGTAATCCAGCAACAAGTTTGAAAGATATAGCATTAGGGTCAAAAAGTGCTTATCTCACCGAGTTGAAGCTTTTTTGATTAGGAGTGGAAATAACTTTTGAATTTCATCAAGCTGGTTTCTGCTGTTGAAATATGTTGTTTAGGACATGATTCTGCACAATATAAGTTAAATTTAGTGTAATCCCTTCACAAGTTCACAAGATATAGCCATTCGTTCAAAAAGTGCTTATTTCACCGAGTTGAAGCGTTTTTTATTAGGAGTGGAAATAACTTTTGAATTTTATCAAGCTGGTTTCTGCTGTTGAAATATGTTGTTTAGGATATGATTCTGCACAATATATGTCAAATTTAGTGTAATCCAGCGACAGGTTTAAAAGATACAGCCATAGGGTCAAAAAGCGCTTATCTCATCGAGTCGGAGCGTTTCTGATTAAGAGTGGCAATAACTTTTGAATTTTATCAAGCTGGTTTCTGCCGTTGAAATATGTTGTTTAGGTCATGATTCTGCACAATATGTGTCAAATTTAGTGTAATCCCTTCACAGGTTCACAAGATATAGCCATTCGTTCAAAAAGTGCTTATCTCACCGGGTTGAAGCGTTTTTGATTAGGAGTGATAATAACTTTTGAATTTCATCAAGCTGGTTTCTGCATTTGAAATATGCTGTTTAGGACATGATTCTGCACAATATAGGTCAAATTCAGTGTAATCCAGCAACAAGTTTGAAAGATATAGCCATAGGGTCAAAAAGCGCTTATCTCATCGAGTTGGAGCATTTTTGATTAGGAGTGGCAATAACTTTTGAATTTCATCAAGTTGGTTTCTGCTGTTGAAATATGTTGTTTAGGACATGATTCTGCACAATATATGTCAAATTTAGTGTAATCCCTTCACAGTTTCACAAGATATAGCCATTCGTTTAAAAAGTGCTTATCTCACCGAGTTGAAGCGTTTTTGATTAGGAGTGATAATAACTTTTGAATTTCATTCAGCTGGTTTCTGCATTTGAAATATGTTGTTTAGGACATGATTCTGCACAATATAAGTCAAATTCAGTGTAATCCAGCAACAAGTTTGAAAGATAAAGCCATAGGGTCAAAAAGTGCTTATCTCACCGAGTTGAAGCGTTTTTGATTAGGAGTGGAAATAAATTTTGAATTTCATTCAGCTGGTTTCTGTTGTTGAAATATGTTTTTTAGGACATGATTCTGCACAATAAAAGTTAAATTCAGTGTAATCCCTTCATAGGTTCACAAGATATAGCCATTCGTTCAAAAAGTGCTTATCTCACCGAGTTGAAGTGTTTTTGATTAGGAGTGATAATAACTTTTGAATTTCATCAATCTTGTTTCTGCATTTGAAAAATGTTGTTTAGGACATGATTCTGCACAATATAAGTTAAATTTAGTCTAATCCCTTCACAAGTTCACAAGATATAGCCATTCGTTCAAAAAGTGCTTATTTCACCGAGTTGAAGCGTTTTTTATTAGGAGTGGAAATAACTTTTGAATTTTATCAAGCTGGTTTCTGCTGTTGAAATATGTTGTTTAGGATATGATTCTGCACAATATATGTCAAATTTAGTGTAATCCAGCGACAGGTTTAAAAGATACAGCCATAGGGTCAAAAAGCGCTTATCTCATCGAGTTGGAGCGTTTCTGATTAAGAGTGGCAATAACTTTTGAATTTTATCAAGCTGGTTTCTGCCGTTGAAATATGTTGTTTAGGTCATGATTCTGCACAATATGTGTCAAATTTAGTGTAATCCCTTCACAGGTTCACAAGATATAGCCATTCGTTCAAAAAGTGCTTATCTCACCGGGTTGAAGCGTTTTTGATTAGGAGTGATAATAACTTTTGAATTTCATCAAGCTGGTTTCTGCATTTGAAATATGTTGTTTAGGACATGATTCTGCACAATATAAGTCAAATTCAGTGTAATCCAGCAACAAGTTTGAAAGATATAGCCATAGGGTCAAAAAGCGCTTATCTCATCGAGTTGGAGCGTTTTTGATTAGGAGTGGCAATAACTTTTGAATTTCATCAAGTTGTTTTCTGCTGTTGAAATATGTTGTTTAGGACATGATTCTGCACAATATATGTCAAATTTAGTGTAATCCCTTCACAGTTTCACAAGATATAGCCATTCGTTTAAAAAGTGCTTATCTCACCGAGTTGAAGCGTTTTTGATTAGGAGTGATAATAACTTTTGAATTTCATTCAGCTGGTTTCTGCATTTGAAATATGTTGTTTAGGACATGATTCTGCACAATATAAGTCAAATTCAGTGTAATCCAGCAACAAGTTTGAAAGATAAAGCCATAGGGTCAAAAAGTGCTTATCTCACCGAGTTGAAGCGTTTTTGATTAGGAGTGGAAATAACTTTTGAATTTCATTCAGCTGGTTTCTGTTGTTGAAATATGTTTTTTAGGACATGATTCTGCACAATAAAAGTCAAATTCAGTGTAATCCCTTCATAGGTTCACAAGATATAGCCATTCGTTCAAAAAGTGCTTATCTCACCGAGTTGAAGCGTTTTTGATTAGGAGTGATAATAACTTTTGAATTTAATCAAGCTTGTTTCTGCTGTTGAAATATGTTGTTTAGGACATGAATCTGCACAATATAAGTCAAATTCAGTGTAATCCCTTCACAGGTTCACAAGATAAAGCAATTCGTTCAAAAAGTGCTTATCTCACCGAATTGAAGCGTTTTTGATTAGGAGTGGAAATAACTTTTGAATTTCATTCAGCTGGTTTCTGCTGTTGAAATATGTTGTTTAGGACATAATTCTGCACAATATAAGTCAAATTCAGTGTAATCCAGCAACAAGTTTGAAAGATATAGCTATAGGGTCAAAAAGTGCTTATGTCATCGAGTTAGAGCGTTTTTGATTAGGAGTGGCAATAACTTTTGAATTTCATCAAGCTGGTTTCTGCTGTTGAAATATGTTGTTTAGGACATGATTCTGCACAATATAAGTCAAATTCAGTGTAATCCAGCAATAAGTTTGAAAGATATAGCTATAGGGTCAAAAAGTGCTTATCTCATCGAGTTGGAGCGTTTTTGATTAGGAGTGGCAATAACTTTTGAATTTTATCAAGCTGGTTTTCTTCTGTTGAAATATGTTGTTTAGGACATGATTGTGCACAATATAAGTCAAATTCAGTGTAATCCAGCAACAAGTTTGAAAGATATAGCCATAGGGTCAAAAAGTGCTTATTTCATCGGGTTGGAGCGTTTTTGATTAGGAGTGGTAATAACTTTTGAATTTAATCAAGCTGGTTTCTGCTGTTGAAATATGTTGTTTAGGACATGAATCTGCACAATATAAGTCAAATTCAGTGTAATCCCTTCATAGGTTCACAAGATATAGCCATTCGTTCAAAAAGTGCTTATCTCACCGAGTTGAAGCGTTTTTGATTAGGAGTGATAATAACTTTTGAATTTCATCAAGCTGGTTTCTGCTGTTGAAATATGTTGTTTAGGACATGATTCTGCACAATATATGTCAAATTAAGTGTAATCCCTTTACAGGTTCAAAAGATATAGCCATCCGTTCAAAAAGTGCTTATCTCACCGAGTTGAAGCGTTTTTGATTAGGAGTAATAATAACTTTTGAATTTCATCAAGCTGGTTTCTGCTGTTGAAATATGTTGTTTAGGACATGATTCTGCACAATATATGTCAAATTTAGCGTAATCCCTTCACAGGTTCACAAGATATAGCCATTTGTTCAAAAAGTGCTTATCTCACCGAGTTGAAGCGTTTTTGATTAGGAGTGGCAATAACTTTTGAATTTCATCAAGCTGGTTTCTGCTGTTGAAATAAGTTGTTTAGGACATGTTTCTGCACAATATATGTCAAATTTAGTGTAATCCCTTCACAGGTTCACAAGATATAGCCATTCGTTCAAAAAGTGCTTATCTCACCGAGTTGAAGCGTTTTTGATTAGGAGTGGCAATAACTTCTGAATTTCATCAAGGTGGTTTCTGCTGTTGAAATATGTTGTTTAGGACATGATTTTGCACAATATAAGTCAAATTCAGTGTAATCCAGCAACAAGTTTGAAAGATATAGCCATAGGGTCAAAAAGTGCTTATTTCATCGGGTTGGAGCGTTTTTGATTAGGAGTGGTAATAACTTTTGAATTTCATCAAGCTGGTTTCTGCTGTTGAAATATGTTGTTTAGGACATGAATCTGCACAATATATGTCAAATTCAGTGTAATCCCTTCATAGGTTCACAAGATATAGCCATTCGTTCAAAAAGTGCTTATCTCACCGAGTTGAAGCGTTTTTGATTAGGAGTGGCAATAACTTCTGAATTTCATCAAGCTGGTTTCTGCTGTTGAAATATGTTGTTTAGGACATGATTCTGCACAATATATGTCAAATTAAGTGTAATCCCTTTACAGGTTCAAAAGATATAGCCATCCGTTCAAAAAGTGCTTATCTCACCGAGTTGAAGCGTTTTTGATTAGGAGTGGCAATAACTTCTGAATTTCATCAAGGTGGTTTCTGCTGTTGAAATATGTTGTTTAGGACATGATTTTGCACAATATAAGTCAAATTCAGTGTAATCCAGCAACAAGTTTAAAAGATATAGGCATAGGGTCAAAAAGCGCTTATCTCATTTAGTTGGAGCGTTTTTGATTAGGAATGATTATCACTTTTGAATTTCATCAAGCTTCTTTTTGCTGTTGAAATATGTTGTTTAGGACATGATTCTGCACAATATATGTCAAATTTAGTGTAATCCCTTCAATGGTTCAAAAGATATAGCCATTCGTTCAAAAAGTGCTTATCTCACTGAGTTGAAGCGTTTTTGATTAGGAGTGGCAATAACTTTTGAATTTCATCAAGGTGGTTTCTGCTGTTGAAATATGTTGTTTAGGACATGATTCTGCACAATATAAGTTAAATTTAGTTTAATCCCTTCACAAGTTCACAAGATATAGCCATTCGTTCAAAAAGTGCTTATTTCACCGAGTTGAAGCGTTTCTGATTAAGAGTGGCAATAACTTTTGAATTTTATCATGCTGGTTTCTGCCGTTGAAATATGTTGTTTAGGTCATGATTCTGCACAATATATGTCAAATTTAGTATAATCCCTTCACAGGTTCACAAGATAAAGCAATTCGTTTAAAAAGTGCTTATCTCACCGAGATGAAGCGTTTTTGATTAGGAGTGATAATAACTTTTGAATTTCATTCAGCTGGTTTCTGGTGTTGAAATATGTTGTTTAGGACATGATTCTGTACAATATAAGTCAAATTCAGTGTAATCCCTTCACAGGTTCACAAGATAAAGCAATTCGTTCAAAAAGTGCTTATCTCACCAAGTTGAAGCGTTTTTGATTAGGAGTGATAATTACTTTTGAATTTCATCAAGCTGGTTTCTGCTGTTGAAATATGTTGTTTAGGACATGATTCTGCACAATATAAGTCAAATTCAGTGTAATCGAGCAATAAGTTTGAAAGATATAGCTATAGGGTCAAAAAGTGCTTATCTCATCGAGTTGGAGCGTTTTTGATTAGGAGTGGCAATAACTTTTGAATTTTATCAAGCTGGTTTTCTTCTGTTGAAATATGTTGTTTAGGACATGATTGTGCACAATATAAGTCAAATTCAGTGTAATCCAGCAACAAGTTTGAAAGATATAGCCATAGGGTCAAAAAGTGCTTATTTCATCGGGTTGGAGCGTTTTTGATTAGGAGTGGTAATAACTTTTGAATTTAATCAAGCTGGTTTCTGCTGTTGAAATATGTTGTTTAGGACATGAATCTGCACAATATAAGTCAAATTCAGTGTAATCCCTTCATAGGTTCACAAGATATAGCCATTCGTTCAAAAAGTGCTTATCTCACCGAGTTGAAGCGTTTTTGATTAGGAGTGATAATAACTTTTGAATTTCATCAAGCTGGTTTCTGCTGTTGAAATATGTTGTTTAGGACATGATTCTGCACAATATATGTCAAATTAAGTGTAATCCCTTTACAGGTTCAAAAGATATAGCCATCCGTTCAAAAAGTGCTTATCTCACCGAGTTGAAGCGTTTTTGATTAGGAGTAATAATAACTTTTGAATTTCATCAAGCTGGTTTCTGCTGTTGAAATATGTTGTTTAGGACATGATTCTGCACAATATATGTCAAATTTAGCGTAATCCCTTCACAGGTTCACAAGATATAGCCATTTGTTCAAAAAGTGCTTATCTCACCGAGTTGAAGCGTTTTTGATTAGGAGTGGCAATAACTTTTGAATTTCATCAAGCTGGTTTCTGCTGTTGAAATATGTTGTTTAGGACATGTTTCTGCACAATATATGTCAAATTTAGTGTAATCCCTTCACAGGTTCACAAGATATAGCCATTCGTTCAAAAAGTGCTTATCTCACCGAGTTGAAGCGTTTTTGATTAGGAGTGGCAATAACTTCTGAATTTCATCAAGGTGGTTTCTGCTGTTGAAATATGTTGTTTAGGACATGATTTTGCACAATATAAGTCAAATTCAGTGTAATCCAGCAACAAGTTTGAAAGATATAGCCATAGGGTCAAAAAGTGCTTATTTCATCGGGTTGGAGCGTTTTTGATTAGGAGTGGTAATAACTTTTGAATTTCATCAAGCTGGTTTCTGCTGTTGAAATATGTTGTTTAGGACATGAATCTGCACAATATATGTCAAATTCAGTGTAATCCCTTCATAGGTTCACAAGATATAGCCATTCGTTCAAAAAGTGCTTATCTCACCGAGTTGAAGCGTTTTTGATTAGGAGTGGCAATAACTTCTGAATTTCATCAAGCTGGTTTCTGCTGTTGAAATATGTTGTTTAGGACATGATTCTGCACAATATATGTCAAATTAAGTGTAATCCCTTTACAGGTTCAAAAGATATAGCCATCCGTTCAAAAAGTGCTTATCTCACCGAGTTGAAGCGTTTTTGATTAGGAGTGGCAATAACTTCTGAATTTCATCAAGGTGGTTTCTGCTGTTGAAATATGTTGTTTAGGACATGATTTTGCACAATATAAGTCAAATTCAGTGTAATCCAGCAACAAGTTTAAAAGATATAGGCATAGGGTCAAAAAGCGCTTATCTCATTTAGTTGGAGCGTTTTTGATTAGGAATGATTATCACTTTTGAATTTCATCAAGCTTGTTTTTGCTGTTGAAATATGTTGTTTAGGACATGATTCTGCACAATATATGTCAAATTTAGTGTAATCCCTTCAATGGTTCAAAAGATATAGCCATTCGTTCAAAAAGTGCTTATCTCACTGAGTTGAAGCGTTTTTGATTAGGAGTGGCAATAACTTTTGAATTTCATCAAGGTGGTTTCTGCTGTTGAAATATGTTGTTTAGGACATGATTCTGCACAATATAAGTTAAATTTAGTTTAATCCCTTCACAAGTTCACAAGATATAGCCATTCGTTCAAAAAGTGCTTATTTCACCGAGTTGAAGCGTTTCTGATTAAGAGTGGCAATAACTTTTGAATTTTATCATGCTGGTTTCTGCCGTTGAAATATGTTGTTTAGGTCATGATTCTGCACAATATATGTCAAATTTAGTATAATCCCTTCACAGGTTCACAAGATAAAGCAATTCGTTTAAAAAGTGCTTATCTCACCGAGATGAAGCGTTTTTGATTAGGAGTGATAATAACTTTTGAATTTCATTCAGCTGGTTTCTGGTGTTGAAATATGTTGTTTAGGACATGATTCTGTACAATATAAGTCAAATTCAGTGTAATCCCTTCACAGGTTCACAAGATAAAGCAATTCGTTCAAAAAGTGCTTATCTCACCAAGTTGAAGCGTTTTTGATTAGGAGTGATAATTACTTTTGAATTTCATCAAGCTGGTTTCTGCTGTTGAAATATGTTGTTTAGGACATGATTTTGCACAATATAAGTCAAATTCAGTGTAATCCAGCAACAAGTTTGAAAGATATAGCCATAGGGTCAAAAAGTGCTTATCTCATCGAGTTGGAGCATTTTTGATTAGGAGTGGCAATAACTTTTGAATTTCATCAAGCTGGTTTTCTTCTGTTGAAATATGTTGTTTAGGACATGATTGTGCACAATATAAGTCAAATTCAGTGTAATCCAGCAACAAGTTTGAAAGATATAGCCATAGGGTCAAAAAGTGCTTATCTCACCGAGTTGAAGCTTTTTTGATTAGGAGTGATAATAACTTTTGAATTTCATCAAGCTGGTTTCTGCTGTTGAAATATGTTGTTTAGGACATGATTCTGCAATATGAGACAAATTTAGTGTAATCCCTTCACAAGTTCACAAGATATAGCCATTCGTTCAAAAAGTGCTTATTTCACCGAGTTGAAGCGTTTTTTATTAGGAGTGGAAATCACTTTTGAATTTCATCAAGCTGGTTTCTGCTGTTGAAATATGTTGTTTAGGACATGATTCTGCACAATATAAGTCAAATTCAGTGTAATCCAGCAATAAGTTTGAAAGATATAGCCATAGGGTCAAAAAGTGCTTATCTCATCGAGTTGGAGCGTTTTTGATTAGGAGTGGCAATAACTTTTGAATTTTATCAAGCTGGTTTTCTTCTGTTGAAATATGTTGTTTAGGACATGATTGTGCACAATATAAGTCAAATTCAGTGTAATCCAGCAACAAGTTTGAAAGATATAGCCATAGGGTCAAAAAGTGCTTATTTCATCGGGTTGGAGCGTTTTTGATTAGGAGTGGTAATAACTTTTGAATTTCATCAAGCTGGTTTCTGCTGTTGAAATATGTTGTTTAGGACATGAATCTGCACAATATAAGTCAAATTCAGTGTAATCCCTTCATAGGTTCACAAGATATAGCCATTCATTCAAAAAGTGCTTATCTCACCGAGTTGAAGCGTTTTTAATTAGGAGTGATAATAACTTTTGAATTTCATCAAGCTGGTTTCTGCTGTTGAAATATGTTGTTTAGGACATGATTCTGCACAATATATGTCAAATTAAGTGTAATCCCTTTACAGGTTCAAAAGATATAGCCATCCGTTAAAAAAGTGCTTATCTCACCGAGTTGAAGCGTTTTTGATTAGGAGTAATAATAACTTTTGAATTTCATCAAGCTGGTTTCTGCTGTTGAAATATGTTGTTTAGGACATGATTCTGCACAATATATGTCAAATTTAGCGTAATCCCTTCACAGGTTCACAAGATATAGCCATTCGTTCAAAAAGTGCTTATCTCACCGAGTTGAAGCGTTTTTGATTAGGAGTGGCAATAACTTTTGAATTTCATCAAGCTGGTTTCTGCTGTTGAAATATGTTGTTTAGGACATGTTTCTGCACAATATATGTCAAATTCAGTGTAATCCCTTCACAGGTTCACAAGATATAGCCATTCGTTCAAAAAGTGCTTATTTCACCGAGTTGAAGCGTTTTTTATTAGGAGTGGAAATAACTTTTGAATTTTATCAAGCTGGTTTCTACTGTTGAAATATGTTGTTTAGGATATGATTCTGCACAATATATGTCAAATTTAGTGTAATCCAGCGACAGGTTTAAAAGATACAGCCATAGGGTCAAAAAGCGCTTATCTCATCGAGTTGGAGCGTTTCTGATTAAGAGTGGCAATAACTTTTGAATTTTATCATGCTGGTTTCTGCCGTTGAAATATGTTGTTTAGGTCATGATTCTGCACAATATATGTCAAATTTAGTATAATCCCTTCACAGGTTCACAAGATAAAGCAATTCGTTTAAAAAGTGCTTATCTCACCGAGTTGAAGCGTTTTTGATTAGGAGTGATAATAACTTTTGAATTTCATTCAGCTGGTTTCTGCTGTTGAAATATGTTGTTTAGGACATGATTCTGCACAATATAAGTCAAATTCAGTGTAATCCTGCAACAAGTTTGAAAGATAAAGCCATAGGGTCAAAAAGTGCTTATCTCACCGAGTTGAAGCTTTTTTGATTAGGAGTGATAATAACTTTTGAATTTCATCAAGCTGGTTTCTGCTGTTGAAATATGTTGTTTAGGACATGATTCTGCAATATAAGACAAATTTAGTGTAATCCCTTCACAAGTTCACAAGATATAGCCATTCGTTCAAAAAGTGCTTATTTCACCGAGTTGAAGCGTTTTTTATTAGGAGTGGAAATCACTTTTGAATTTTATCAAGCTGGTTTCTGCTGTTGAAATATGTTGTTTAGGACATTATTCTGCACAATATAAGTCAAATTCAGTGTAATCCAGCCTCAAGTTTGAAAGATATAGCCATAGGGTAAAAAAGTGCTTATCTCACCGAGTTGAAGCGTTTTTGATTAGGAGTGGAAATAACTTTTGAATTTCATTCAGCTGGTTTCTGCTGTTGAAATATGTTGTTTAGGACATGATTCTGCACAATATAAGTCAAATTCAGTGCAATCCAGCTACAAGTTTGAAAGATATAGCCATAGGGTCAAAAAGTGCTTATCTCATCGGGTTGGAGCGTTTTTGATTAGGAGTGGCAACAACTTTTGAATTTCATCAAGCTGGTTTCTGCTGTTGAAATATGTTGTTTAGGACATGATTCTGCACAATATAAGTCAAATTCAGTTTAATCCCTTCATAGGTTCACAAGATATAGCCATTCGTTCAAAAAGTGCTTATCTCACCGAGTTGAAGCGTTTTTGATTAGGAGTGATAATAACTTTTGAATTTCATCAAGCTGGTTTCTGCTGTTGAAATATGTTGTTTAGGACATGATTCTGCACAATATATGTCAAATTAAGTGTAATCCCTTTACAGGTTCAAAAGATATAGCCATCCGTTCAAAAAGTGCTTATCTCACCGAGTTGAAGCGTTTTTGATTAGGAGTAATAATAACTTTTGAATTTCATCAAGCTGGTTTCTGCTGTTGAAATATGTTGTTTAGGACATGATTCTGCACAATATATGTCAAATTTAGCGTAATCCCTTCACAGGTTCACAAGATATAGCCATTTGTTCAAAAAGTGCTTATCTCACCGAGTTGAAGCGTTTTTGATTAGGAGTGGCAATAACTTTTGAATTTCATCAAGCTGGTTTCTGCTGTTGAAATATGTTGTTTAGGACATGTTTCTGCACAATATATGTCAAATTTAGTGTAATCCCTTCACAGGTTCACAAGATATAGCCATTCGTTCAAAAAGTGCTTATCTCACCGAGTTGAAGCGTTTTTGATTAGGAGTGGCAATAACTTCTGAATTTCATCAAGGTGGTTTCTGCTGTTGAAATATGTTGTTTAGGACATGATTTTGCACAATATAAGTCAAATTCAGTGTAATCCAGCAACAAGTTTGAAAGATATAGCCATAGGGTCAAAAAGTGCTTATTTCATCGGGTTGGAGCGTTTTTGATTAGGAGTGGTAATAACTTTTGAATTTCATCAAGCTGGTTTCTGCTGTTGAAATATGTTGTTTAGGACATGAATCTGCACAATATAAGTCAAATTCAGTGTAATCCCTTCATAGGTTCACAAGATATAGCCATTCGTTCAAAAAGTGCTTATCTCACCGAGTTGAAGCGTTTTTGATTAGGAGTGGCAATAACTTCTGAATTTCATCAAGCTGGTTTCTGCTGTTGAAATATGTTGTTTAGGACATGATTCTGCACAATATATGTCAAATTAAGTGTAATCCCTTTTCAGGTTCAAAAGATATAGCCATCCGTTCAAAAAGTGCTTATCTCACCGAGTTGAAGCGTTTTTGATTAGGAGTGGCAATAACTTCTGAATTTCATCAAGGTGGTTTCTGCTGTTGAAATATGTTGTTTAGGACATGATTTTGCACAATATAAGTCAAATTCAGTGTAATCCAGCAACAAGTTTAAAAGATATAGGCATAGGGTCAAAAAGCGCTTATCTCATTTAGTTGGAGCGTTTTTGATTAGGAATGATTATCACTTTTGAATTTCATCAAGCTTGTTTTTGTTGTTGAAATATGTTGTTTAGGACATGGTTCTGCACAATATATGTCAAATTTAGTGTAATCCCTTCAATGGTTCAAAAGATATAGTCATTCGTTCAAAAAGTGCTTATCTCACTGAGTTTAATCCCTTCACAAGTTCACAAGATATAGCCATTCGTTCAAAAAGTGCTTATTTCACCGAGTTGAAGCGTTTTTTATTAGGAGTGGAAATAACTTTTGAATTTTATCAAGCTGGTTTCTACTGTTGAAATATGTTGTTTAGGATATGATTCTGCACAATATATGTCAAATTTAGTGTAATCCAGCGACAGGTTTAAAAGATACAGCCATAGGGTCAAAAAGCGCTTATCTCATCGAGTTGGAGCGTTTCTGATTAAGAGTGGCAATAACTTTTGAATTTCATCAAGCTGGTTTCTGCTGTTGAAATATGTTGTTTAGGACATGGTTCTGCACAATATATGTCAAATTTAGTGTAATCCCTTCAATGGTTCAAAAGATATAGCCATTCGTTCAAAAAGTGCTTATCTCACTGAGTTGAAGCGTTTTTGATTAGGAGTGGCAATAACGTTTGAATTTCATCAAGGTGGTTTCTGCTGTTGAAATATGTTGTTTAGGACATGATTCTGCACAATATAAGTTAAATTTAGTTTAATCCCTTCACAAGTTCACAAGATATAGCCATTCGTTCAAAAAGTGCTTATTTCACCGAGTTGAAGCGTTTTTTATTAGGAGTGGAAATAACTTTTGAATTTTATCAAGCTGGTTTCTACTGTTGAAATATGTTGTTTAGGATATGATTCTGCACAATATATGTCAAATTTAGTGTAATCCAGCGACAGGTTTAAAAGATACAGCCATAGGGTCAAAAAGCGCTTATCTCATCGAGTTGGAGCGTTTCTGATTAAGAGTGGCAATAACTTTTGAATTTTATCATGCTGGTTTCTGCCGTTGAAATATGTTGTTTAGGTCATGATTTTGCACAATATATGTCAAATTTAGTATAATCCCTTCACAGGTTCACAAGATAAAGCAATTCGTTTAAAAAGTGCTTATCTCACCGAGTTGAAGCGTTTTTGATTAGGAGTGATAATAACTTTTGAATTTCATTCAGCTGGTTTCTGCTGTTGAAATATGTTGTTTAGGACATGATTCTGCACAATATAAGTCAAATTCAGTGTAATCCAGCAACAAGTTTGAAAGATATAGCCATAGGGTCAAAAAGTGCTTATCTCACCGAGTTGAAGCGTTTTTGATTAGGAGTGGAAATAACTTTTGAATTTCATTCAGCTGTTTTTTTCTGTTGAAATATGTTGTTTAGGACATGATTCTGCACAATATAAGTCAAATTCAGTGTAATCCCTTCACAGGTTCACAAGATAAAGCAATTCGTTCAAAAAGTGCTTATCTCACCAAGTTGAAGCGTTTTTGATTAGGAGTGATAATTACTTTTGAATTTCATCAAGCTGGTTTTCTTCTGTTGAAATATGTTGTTTAGGACATGATTGTGCACAATATAAGTCAAATTCAGTGTAATCCAGCAACAAGTTTGAAAGATATAGCCATAGGGTCAAAAAGTGCTTATCTCACCGAGTTGAAGCTTTTTTGATTAGGAGTGATAATAACTTTTGAATTTCATCAAGCTGGTTTCTGCTGTTGAAATATGTTGTTTAGGACATGATTCTGCAATATAAGACAAATTTAGTGTAATCCCTTCACAAGTTCACAAGATATAGCCATTCGTTCAAAAAGTGCTTATTTCACCGAGTTGAAGCGTTTTTTATTAGGAGTGGAAATCACTTTTGAATTTTATCAAGCTGGTTTCTGCTGTTGAAATATGTTGTTTAGGACATGATTCTGCACAATATAAGTCAAATTCAGTGTAATCCAGCAATAAGTTTGAAAGATATAGCCATAGGGTCAAAAAGTGCTTATCTCATCGAGTTGGAGCGTTTTTGATTAGGAGTGGCAATAACTTTTGAATTTTATCAAGCTGGTTTTCTTCTGTTGAAATATGTTGTTTAGGACATGATTGTGCACAATATAAGTCAAATTCAGTGTAATCCAGCAACAAGTTTGAAAGATATAGCCATAGGGTCAAAAAGTGCTTATTTCATCGGGTTGGAGCGTTTTTGATTAGGAGTGGTAATAACTTTTGAATTTCATCAAGCTGGTTTCTGCTGTTGAAATATGTTGTTTAGGACATGAATCTGCACAATATAAGTCAAATTCAGTGTAATCCCTTCATAGGTTCACAAGATATAGCCATTCGTTCAAAAAGTGCTTATCTCACCGAGTTGAAGCGTTTTTGATTAGGAGTGATAATAACTTTTGAATTTCATCAAGCTGGTTTCTGCTGTTGAAATATGTTGTTTAGGACATGATTCTGCACAATATATGTCAAATTAAGTGTAATCCCTTTACAGGTTCAAAAGATATAGCCATCTGTTCAAAAAGTGCTTATCTCACCGAGTTGAAGCGTTTTTGATTAGGAGTAATAATAACTTTTGAATTTCATCAAGCTGGTTTCTGCTGTTGAAATATGTTGTTTAGGACATGATTCTGCACAATATATGTCAAATTTAGCGTAATCCCTTCACAGGTTCACAAGATATAGCCATTTGTTCAAAAAGTGCTTATCTCACCGAGTTGAAGCGTTTTTGATTAGGAGTGGCAATAACTTTTGAATTTCATCAAGCTGGTTTCTGCTGTTGAAATATGTTGTTTAGGACATGTTTCTGCACAATATATGTCAAATTTAGTGTAATCCCTTCACAGGTTCACAAGATATAGCCATTCGTTCAAAAAGTGCTTATCTCACCGAGTTGAAGCGTTTTTGATTAGGAGTGGCAATAACTTCTGAATTTCATCAAGGTGGTTTCTGCTGTTGAAATATGTTGTTTAGGACATGATTTTGCACAATATAAGTCAAATTCAGTGTAATCCAGCAACAAGTTTGAAAGATATAGCCATAGGGTCAAAAAGTGCTTATTTCATCGGGTTGGAGCGTTTTTGATTAGGAGTGGTAATAACTTTTGAATTTCATCAAGCTGGTTTCTGCTGTTGAAATATGTTGTTTAGGACATGAATCTGCACAATATATGTCAAATTCAGTGTAATCCCTTCATAGGTTCACAAGATATAGCCATTCGTTCAAAAAGTGCTTATCTCACCGAGTTGAAGCGTTTTTGATTAGGAGTGATAATAACTTTTGAATTTCATCAAGCTGGTTTCTGCTGTTGAAATATGTTGTTTAGGACATGATTCTGCACAATATATGTCAAATTAAGTGTAATCCCTTTACAGGTTCAAAAGATATAGCCATCCGTTCAAAAAGTGCTTATCTCACCGAGTTGAAGCGTTTTTGATTAGGAGTAATAATAACTTTTGAATTTCATCAAGTTGGTTTCTGCTGTTGAAATATGTTGTTTAGGACATGATTCTGCACAATATATGTCAAATTTAGCGTAATCCCTTCACAGGTTCACAAGATATAGCCATTCGTTCAAAAAGTGCTTATCTCACTGAGTTGAAGCGTTTTTGATTAGGAGTGGCAATAACTTTTGAATTTCATCAAGGGGGTTTCTGCTGTTGAAATATGTTGTTTAGGACATGATTTTGCACAATATAAGTTAAATTTAGTTTAATCCCTTCACAAGTTCACAAGATATAGCCATTCGTTCAAAAAGTGCTTATTTCACCGAGTTGAAGCGTTTTTTATTAGGAGTGGAAATAACTTTTGAATTTTATCAAGCTGGTTTCTACTGTTGAAATATGTTGTTTAGGATATGATTCTGCACAGTATATGTCAAATTTAGTGTAATCCAGCGACAGGTTTAAAAGATACAGCCATAGGGTCAAAAAGCGCTTATCTCATCGAGTTGGAGCGTTTCTGATTAAGAGTGGCAATAACTTTTGAATTTTATCATGCTGGTTTCTGCCGTTGAAATATGTTGTTTAGGTCATGATTCTGCACAATATATGTCAAATTCAGTATAATCCCTTCACAGGTTCACAAGATAAAGCAATTCGTTTAAAAAGTGCTTATCTCACCGAGTTGAAGCGTTTTTGATTAGGAGTGATAATACCTTTTGAATTTCATTCAGCTGGTTTCTGCTGTTGAAATATGTTGTTTAGGACATGATTCTGCACAATATAAGTCAAATTCAGTGTAATCCAGCAACAAGTTTGAAAGATAAAGCCATAGGGTCAAAAAGTGCTTATCTCACCGAGTTGAAGCGTTTTTGATTAGGAGTGGAAATAACTTTTGAATTTCATTCAGCTGGTTTTTTTCTGTTGAAATATGTTGTTTAGGACATGATTCTGCACAATATAAGTCAAATTCAGTGTAATCCCTTCACAGGTTCACAAGATAAAGCAATTCGTTCAAAAAGTGCTTATCTCACCAAGTTGAAGCGTTTTTGATTAGGAGTGATAATTACTTTTGAATTTCATCAAGCTGGTTTCTGCTGTTGAAATATGTTGTTTAGGACATGATTTTGCACAATATAAGTCAAATTCAGTGTAATCCAGCAACAAGTTTGAAAGATATAGCCATAGGGTCAAAAAGTGCTTATCTCATCGAGTTGGAGCGTTTTTGATTAGGAGTGGCAATAACTTTTGAATTTCATCAAGCTGGTTTTCTTCTGTTGAAATATGTTGTTTAGGACATGATTGTGCACAATATAAGTCAAATTCAGTGTAATCCAGCAACAAGTTTGAAAGATATAGCCATAGGGTCAAAAAGTGCTTATCTCACCGAGTTGAAGCTTTTTTGATTAGGAGTGATAATAACTTTTGAATTTCATCAAGCTGGTTTCTGCTGTTGAAATATGTTGTTTAGGACATGATTCTGCAATATAAGACAAATTTAGTGTAATCCCTTCACAAGTTCACAAGATATAGCCATTCGTTCAAAAAGTGCTTATTTCACCGAGTTGAAGCGTTTTTTATTAGGAGTGGAAATCACTTTTGAATTTTATCAAGCTGGTTTCTGCTGTTGAAATATGTTGTTTAGGACATTATTCTGCACAATATAAGTCAAATTCAGTGTAATCCAGCCTCAAGTTTGAAAGATATAGCCATAGGGTAAAAAAGTGCTTATCTCACCGAGTTGAAGCGTTTTTGATTAGGAGTGGAAATAACTTTTGAATTTCATTCAGCTGGTTTCTGCTGTTGAAATATGTTGTTTAGGACATGATTCTGCACAATATAAGTCAAATTCAGTGCAATCCAGCTACACGTTTGAAAGATATAGCCATAGGGTCAAAAAGTACTTATCTCATCGGGTTGGAGCGTTTTTGATTAGGAGTGGCAATGACTTTTGAATTTCATCAAGCTGGTTTCTGCTGTTGAAATATGTTGTTTAGGACATGATTCTGCACAATATAAGTCAAATTCAGTTTAATCCCTTCATAGGTTCACAAGATATAGCCATTCGTTCAAAAAGTGCTTATCTCACCGAGTTGAAGCGTTTTTGATTAGGAGCGATAATAACTTTTGAATTTTATCAAGCTGGTTTCTGCTGTTGAAATATGTTGTTTAGGACATGATTCTGCACAATATAAGTCAAATTCAGTGTAATCCAGTTACAAGTTTGAAAGATATAGCCATAAGGGTCAAAAAGTGCTTATCTCATCGGGTTGGAGTGTTTTTGATTAGGAGTGGCAATAACTTTTGAATTTCATCAAGCTGGTTTCTGCTGTTGAAATATGTTGTTTAGGACACAATTCTGCATAATATATGTCAAATTTAGTGTAATCCCTTCACAGGTTCACAATATATAGCCATTTGTTCATGCTTATCTCATCGAGTTGGAGCGTTTTTGATCAGGAGTGGCAATAACTTTTGAATTTCATCAAGCTGGTGTCAGCTGTTGAAATATGTTGTTTAGGACATGATTCTGCACAATATAAGTCAATTTCAGTGTAATCCAGCAACAAGTTTGAAAGATATAGCCATAGGGTCAAAAAGTGCTTATCTCACCGAGTTGAAGCTTTTTTGATTAGGAGTGGCAATAACTTTTGAATTTCATCAAGGTGGTTTCTGCTGTTGAAATATGTTGTTTAGGACATGATTCTGCACAATATAAGTCCAATTTAGTGTAATCCCTTCACAAGTTCACAAGATATAGCCATTCGTTCAAAAAGTGCTTATTTCACCGAGTTGAAGCGTTTTTTATTAGGAGTGGAAATAACTTTTGAATTTTATCAAGCTGGTTTCTGCTGTTGAAATATGTTTTTTAGGATATGATTCTGCACAATATATGTCAAATTTAGTGTAATCCAGCGACAGGTTTAAAAGATACAGCCATAGGGTCAAAAAGCGCTTATCTCATCGAGTTGGAGCGTTTCTGATTAAGAGTGGCAATAACTTTTGAATTTTATCAAGCTGGTTTCTGCCGTTGAAATTTGTTGTTTAGGTCATGATTCTGCACAATATGTGTCTAATTTAGTGTAATCCCTTCACAGGTTCACAAGATATAGCCATTCGTTCAAAAAGTGCTTATCTCACCGGGTTGAAGCGTTTTTGATTAGGAGTGATAATAACTTTTGAATTTCATCAAGCTGGTTTCTGCATTTGAAATATGTTGTTTAGGACATGATTCTGCACGATATAAGTCAAATTCAGTGTAATCTAGCAACAAGTTTGAAAGATATAGCCATAGGGTCAAAAAGCGCTTATCTCATCGAGTTGGAGCGTTTTTGATTAGGAGTGGCATTAACTTTTGAATTTCATCAAGCTTGTGTCTGCATTTGAAATATGTTGTTTAGGACATGATTCTGCACTATATATGTCAAATTTAGTGTAATCCCTTCACAGGTTCACAAGATATAGCCATTCATTCAAAAAGTGCTTATCTCACCGAGTTGAAGCGTTTTTCATTAGTAGTGATAGAAACTTTTGAATTTCATCAAGCTGGTTTCTGCTGTTGAAATTTGTTGTTTAGGACATGATTCTGCACAATATAAGTCAAATTCAGTGTAATCCAGCAACAAGTTTGAAAGATATACCCATAGGGTCAAAAAGTGCTTATCTCACCGAGTTGAAGCTTTTTTGATTAGGAGTGGAAATAACTTTTGAATTTCATCAAGCTGGTTTCTGCTGTTGAAATATGTTGTTTAGGACATGATTCTGCACAATATAAGTTAAATTTAGTGTAATCCCTTCACAAGTTCACAAGATATAGCCATTCGTTCAAAAAGTGCTTATTTCACCGAGTTGAAGCGTTTTTTATTAGGAGTGGAAATAACTTTTGAATTTTATCAAGCTGGTTTCTGCTGTTGAAATATGTTGTTTAGGATATGATTCTGCACAATATATGTCAAATTTAGTGTAATCCAGCGACAGGTTTAAAAGATACAGCCACAGGGTCAAAAAGCGCTTATCTCATCGAGTTGGAGCGTTTCTGATTAAGAGTGGCAATAACTTTTGAATTTTATCAAGCTGGTTTCTGCTGTTGAAATATGTTGTTTAGGTCATGATTTTGCACAATATGTGTCTAATTTAGTGTAATCCCTTCACAGGTTCACAAGATATAGCCCTTCGTTCAAAAAGTGCTTATCTCACCGGGTTGAAGCGTTTTTGATTAGGAGTGATAATAACTTTTGAATTTCATCAAGCTGGTTTCTGCTGTTGAAATATGTTGTTTAGGACATGATTCTGCACAATATAAGTCAAATTCAGTGTAATCCAGCAACAAGTTTGAAAGATAAAGCCATTCGTTCAAAAAGTGCTTATCTCACCGAGTTGAAGCGTTTTTGATTAGGAGTGGCAATAACTTTTGAATTTCATCAAGCTGGTTTCTGCTGTTGAAATATGTTGTTTAGGACATGATATTGCACAATATAAGTCAAATTCAGTGTAATCCAGCAACAAGTTTAAAAGATATAGGCATAGGGTCAAAAAGCGCTTATCTCATCGAGTTGGAGCGTTTTTGATTAGGAATGATTATAACTTTTGAATTTCATCAAGTTGATTTCTGCTGTTAGAAATATGTTGTTTAGGACATGATTGTGCACAATATAAGTCAAATTCAGTGTAATCCAGCAACAAGTTTAAAAGATACAGCCATAGGGTCAAAAAGCGCTTATCTCATCGAGTTGGAGCGTTTCTGATTAAGAGTGGCAATAACTTTTGAATTTTATCAAGCTGGTTTCTGCCGTTGAAATTTGTTGTTTAGGTCATGATTCTGCACAATATGTGTCTAATTTAGTGTAATCCCTTCACAGGTTCACAAGATATAGCCATTCGTTCAAAAAGTGCTTATCTCACCGGGTTGAAGCGTTTTTGATTAGGAGTGATAATAACTTTTGAATTTCATCAAGCTGGTTTCTGCATTTGAAATATGTTGTTTAGGACAGGATTCTGCACAATATAAGTCAAATTCAGTGTAATCTAGCAACAAGTTTGAAAGATATAGCCATAGGGTCAAAAAGCGCTTATCTCATCAAGTTGGAGCGTTTTTGATTAGGAGTGGCAATAACTTTTGAATTTCATCAAGTTGGTTTCTGCTGTTGGAATATGTTGTTTAGGACATGATTCTGCACAATATATGTCAAATTTTGTGTAATCCCTTCAAAGGTTCACAAGATATAGCCATTCGTTCAAAAAGTGCTTATCTCACCGAGTTGAAGCGTTTTTGATTAGGAATGATAATAACTTTTGAATTTCATTCAGCTGGTTTCTGCTGTTGAAATATGTTGTTTAGGACATGATTCTGCACAATATAAGTCAAATTCAGTGTAATCCAGCAACAAGTTTGAAAGATAAAGCCATAGGGTCAAAATGTGCTTATCTCACCGAGTTGAAGCGTTTTTGATTAGGAGTGGAAATAACTTTTGAATTTCATTCAGCTGGTTTCTGCTGTTGAAATATGTTGTTTAGGACATGATTCTGCACAATATAAGTCAAATTCAGTGTAATCCCTTGACAGGTTCACAAGATAAAGCAATTCGTTCAAAAAGTGCTTATCTCACCAAGTTGAAGCGTTTTTGATTAGGAGTGATAATTACTTTTGAATTTCATCAAGCTGGTTTCTGCTGTTGAAATATGTTGTTTAGGACATGATTCTGCACAATATAAGTCAAATTCAGTGTAATCCAGCGACAAGTTTGAAAGATATAGCCATAGGGTCAAAAAGTGCTTATCTCATCGAGTTGGAGCGTTTTTGATTAGGAGTGGCAATAACTTTTGAATTTCATCAAGCTGGTTTTCTTCTGTTGAAATATGTTGTTTAGGACATGAATCTGCACAATATAAGTCAAATTCAGTGTAATCCCTTCATAGGTTCACAAGATATAGCCATTCGTTCAAAAAGTGCTTATCTCACCGAGTTGGAGCGTTTTTGATTAGGAATGATTATAACTTTTGAATTTCATCAAGTTGGTTTCTGCTGTTGAAATATGTTGTTTAGGACATGATTGTGCACAATATATGTCAAATTTAGTGTAATCCCTTCACAGGTTCAAAAGATATAGCCATTCGTTCAAAGAGTGCTTATCTCACCGAATTGAAGCGTTTTTGATTAGGAGTGATAATAACTTTTGAATTTCAATAAGCTGGTTTCTGCTGTTGACATATGTTGTTTAGGACATGATTCTACACAATATATGTCAAATTTTGTGTAATCCCTTCAATAGTTCACAAGATATAGCCATTCGTTCAAAAAGTGCTTATCTCACCGAGTTGAAGCGTTTTTGATTAGGAGTGGCAATAACTTTTGAATTTCATCAAGGTGGTTTCTTCTGTTGAAATATGTTGTTTAGGACATGAATCTGCACAATATAAGTCAAATTCAGTGTAATCCCTTCATAGGTTCACAAGATATAGCCATTCGTTCAAAAAGTGCTTATCTCACCGAGTTGAAGCGTTTTTGTTTAGGAGTGATAATAACTTTTGAATTTCATCAAGCTGGTTTCTGCTGTTGACATATGTTGTTTAGGACATGATTCTACACAATATATGTCAAATTTTGTGTAATCCCTTCAATAGTTCACAAGATATAGTCATTCGTTCAAAAAGTGCTTATCTCACCGAGTTGAAGCGTTTTTGATTAGGAGTGGCAATAACTTTTGAATTTCATCAAGGTGGTTTCTTCTGTTGAAATATGTTGTTTAGGATATGATTCTGCACAATATATGTCAAATTAAATGTATTCCCTTCACAGGTTCACAAGATATAGCCATTCGTTCAAAAAGTGCTTATCTCACCGGGTTGAAGCGTTTTTGATTAGGAGTGATAATAACTTTTGAATTTCATCAAGCTGGTTTCTGCATTTGAAATATGTTGTTTAGGACATGATTCTGCACAATATAAGTCAAATTCAGTGTAATCCAGCAACAAGTTTGAAAGATAAAGCAATAGGGTCAAAAAGTGCTTATCTCACCGAGTTGAAGCGTTTTTGATTAGGAGTGGAAATAACTTTTGAATTTCATTCAGCTGGTTTCTGCTTTTGAAATATGTTTTTTAGGACATGATTCTGCACAATATAAGTCAAATTCAGTGTAATCCCTTCACAGGTTCACAAGATAAAGCAATTCGTTCAAACAGTGCTTATCTCACCAAGTTGAAGCGTTTCTGATTAGGAGTGATAATTACTTTTGAATTTCATCAAGTTGGTTTCTGATGTTGAAATATGTTGTTTAGGACATGATTCTGCACAATATAAGTCAAATTCAGTGTAATCCAGCAACAAGTTTGAAAGATATAGCCATAGCGTCAAAAAGTGCTTATCTCATCGAGTTGGAGCGTTTTTGATTAGGAGTGGCAATAACTTTTGAATTTTATCAAGCTGGTTTTATTCTGTTGAAATATGTTGTTTAGGACATGATTGTGCACAATATAAGTCAAATTCAGTGTAATCGAGCAACAAGTTTGAAAGATATAGCCATAGGGTCAAAAAGTGCTTATTTCATCGGGTTGGAGCGTTTTTGATTAGGAGTGGTAATAACTTTTGAATTTCATCAAGCTGGTTTTTGCTGTTGAAATATGTTGTTTAGGACATGAATCTGCACAATATAAGTCAAATTCAGTGTAATCCCTTCATAGGTTCACAAGATATAGCCATTCGTTCAAAAAGTGCTTATCTCACCGAGTTGAAGCGTTTTTGATTAGGAGTGGCATTAACTTTTGAATTTCATCAAGCTTGTGTCTGCATTTGAAATATGTTGTTTAGGACATGATTCTGCACTATATATGTCAAATTTAGTGTAATCCCTTCACAGGTTCACAAGATATAGCCATTCATTCAAAAAGTGCTTATCTCACCGAGTTGAAGCGTTTTTCATTAGGAGTGATAGAAACTTTTGAATTTCATCAAGCTGGTTTCTGCTGTTGAAATATGTTGTTTAGGACATGATTCTGCACAATATAAGTCAAATTCAGTGTAATCCAGCAACAAGTTTGAAAGATATACCCATAGGGTCAAAAAGTGCTTATCTCACCGAGTTGAAGCTTTTTTGATTAGGAGTGGAAATAACTTTTGAATTTCATCAAGCTGGTTTCTGCTGTTGAAATATGTTGTTTAGGACATGATTCTGCACAATATAAGTTAAATTTAGTGTAATCCCTTCACAAGTTCACAAGATATAGCCATTCGTTCAAAAAGTGCTTATTTCACCGAGTTGAAGCGTTTTTTATTAGGAGTGGAAATAACTTTTGAATTTTATCAAGCTGGTTTCTGCTGTTGAAATATGTTGTTTAGGATATGATTCTGCACAATATATGTCAAATTTAGTGTAATCCAGCGACAGGTTTAAAAGATACAGCCACAGGGTCAAAAAACGCTTATCTCATCGAGTTGGAGCGTTTCTGATTAAGAGTGGCAATAACTTTTGAATTTTATCAAGCTGGTTTTTGCCGTTGAAATATGTTGTTTAGGTCATGATTTTGCACAATATGTGTCTAATTTAGTGTAATCCCTTCACAAGTTCACAAGATATAGCCATTCGTTCAAAAATTGCTTATCTCACCGGGTTGAAGCGTTTTTGATTAGGAGTGATAATAACTTTTGAATTTCATCAAGCTGGTTTCTGCATTTGAAATATGTTGTTTAGCACATGATTCTGCACAATATAAGTCAAATTCAGTGTAATCCAGCAACAAGTTTGAAAGATATAGCCATAGGGTCAAAAAGCGCTTATCTCATCGAGTTGGAGCGTTTTTGATTAGGAGTGGCAATAACTTTTGAATTTCATCAAATTGGTTTCTGCTGTTGAAATATGTTGTTTAGGACATGATTCTGCACAATATATGTCAAATTTAGTGTAATCCCTTCACAGTTTCACAAGATATAGCCATTCGTTCAAAAAGTGCTTATTTCACCGAGTTGAAGCGTTTTTTATTAGGAGTGGAAATAACTTTTGAATTTTATCAAGCTGGTTTCTGCTGTTGAAATATGTTGTTTAGGATATGATTCTGCACAATATATGTCAAATTTAGTGTAATCCAGCGACAGGTTTAAAAGATACAGCCACAGGGTCAAAAAACGCTTATCTCATCGAGTTGGAGCGTTTCTGATTAAGAGTGGCAATAACTTTTGAATTTTATCAAGCTGGTTTTTGCCGTTGAAATATGTTGTTTAGGTCATGATTTTGCACAATATGTGTCTAATTTAGTGTAATCCCTTCACAAGTTCACAAGATATAGCCATTCGTTCAAAAATTGCTTATCTCACCGGGTTGAAGCGTTTTTGATTAGGAGTGATAATAACTTTTGAATTTCATCAAGCTGGTTTCTGCATTTGAAATATGTTGTTTAGCACATGATTCTGCACAATATAAGTCAAATTCAGTGTAATCCAGCAACAAGTTTGAAAGATATAGCCATAGGGTCAAAAAGCGCTTATCTCATCGAGTTGGAGCGTTTTTGATTAGGAGTGGCAATAACTTTTGAATTTCATCAAATTGGTTTCTGCTGTTGAAATATGTTGTTTAGGACATGATTCTGCACAATATATGTCAAATTTAGTGTAATCCCTTCACAGTTTCACAAGATATAGCCATTCGTTTAAAAAGTGCTTATCTCACCGAGTTGAAGCGTTTTTGATTAGGAGTAATAATAACTTTTGAATTTCATCAAGCTGGTTTCTGCTGTTGAAATATGTTGTTTAGGACATGATTCTGCACAATATATGTCAAATTTGGTGTAATCCCTTCACAGGTTCACAAGATATAGCCATTCGTTCAAAAAGTGCTTATCTCACCGAGTTGAAGCGTTTTTGATTAGGAGTGGCAATAACTTTTAATTTCATCAAGCTGGTTTCTGCTGTTGAAATATGTTGTTTAGGACATGATTCTGCACAATATATGTCAAATTTAGTGTAATCCCTTCACAGGTTCACAAGATATAGCCATTCGTTCAAAAAGTGCTTATCTCACCGAGTTGAAGCGTTTTTGATTAGGAGTGGCAATAACTTCTGAATTTCATCAAGCTGGTTTCTGCTGTTGAAATATGTTGTTTAGGACATGATTTTGCACAATATAATTCAAATTCATAGTAATCCAGCAACAAGTTTAAAAGATATAGGCATAGGGTCAAAAAGCGCTTATCTCATCGAGTTGGAGCGTTTTTGATTAGGAATGATTATAACTTTTGAATTTCATCAAGTTGGTTTCTGCTGTTGAAATATGTTGTTTAGGACATGATTGTGCACAATATATGTCAAATTTAGTGTAATCCCTTCAATGTTTCACAAGATATAGCCATTCGTTCAAAAAGCGCTTATCTCACCGAGTTGAAGCGTTTTTGATTAGGAGTGGCAATAACTTTTGAATTTCATCAAGGTGGTTTCTGCTGTTGAAATATGTTGTTTAGGACATGATTCTGCACAATATAAGTCAAATTTAGTGTAATCCCTTCACAAGTTCACAAGATATAGCCATTCGTTCAAAAAGTGCTTATTTCACCGAGTTGAAGCGTTTTTTATTAGGAGTGGAAATAACTTTTGAATTTTATCAAGCTGGTTTCTGCTGTTGAAATATGTTGTTTAGGACATGATTCTGCACAATATATGTCAAATTTGGTGTAATCCAGCGACAGGTTTAAAAGATACAGCCATAGGGTCAAAAAGCGCTTATCTCATCGAGTTGGAGCGTTTCTGATTAAGAGTGGCAATAACTTTTGAATTTTATCAAGCTGGTTTCTGCCGTTGAAATTTGTTGTTTAGGTCATGATTCTGCACAATATGTGTCTAATTTAGTGTAATCCCTTCACAGGTTCACAAGATATAGCCATTCGTTCAAAAAGTGCTTATCTCACCGGGTTGAAGCGTTTTTGATTAGGAGTGATAATAACTTTTGAATTTCATCAAGCTGGTTTCTGCATTTGAAATATGTTGTTTAGGACATGATTCTGCACAATATAAGTCAAATTCAGTGTAATCTAGCAACAAGTTTAAAAGATATAGCCATAGGGTCAAAAAGCGCTTATCTCATCGAGTTGGAGCGTTTTTGATTAGGAGTGGCAATAACTTTTGAATTTCATCAAGTTGGTTTCTGTTGTTGAAATATGTTGTTTTAGGACATGATTCTGCACAATATATGTCAAATTTAGTGTAATCCCTTTACAGGTTCACAAGATATAGCCATTCGTTCAAAAAGTGCTTATCTCACCGAGTTGAAGCGTTTTTGATTAGGAGTGATAATAACTTTTGAATTTCATTCAGCTGGTTTCTGCTGTTGAAATATGTTGTTTAGGACATGATTTTGCACAATATAAGTCAAATTCAGTGTAATCCAGCAACAAGTTTAAAAGATATAGGCATAGGGTCAAAAAGTGCTTATCTCATCGAGTTGGAGCGTTTTTGATTAGGAATGATTATAACTTTTGAATTTCATCAAGTTGGTTTCTGCTGTTGAAATATGTTGTTTAGGACATGATTGTGCACAATATATGTCAAATTTAGTGTAATCCCTTCACAGGTTCAAAAGATATAGCCATTCGTTCAAAGAGTGCTTATCTCACCGAATTGAAGCGTTTTTGATTAGGAGTGATAATAACTTTTGAATTTCAATAAGCTGGTTTCTGCTGTTGACATATGTTGTTTAGGACATGATTCTACACAATATATGTCAAATTTTGTGTAATCCCTTCAATAGTTCACAAGATATAGCCATTCGTTCAAAAAGTGCTTATCTCACCGAGTTGAAGCGTTTTTGATTAGGAGTGGCAATAACTTTTGAATTTCATCAAGGTGGTTTCTTCTGTTGAAATATGTTGTTTAGGACATGAATCTGCACAATATAAGTCAAATTCAGTGTAATCCCTTCATAGGTTCACAAGATATAGCCATTCGTTCAAAAAGTGCTTATCTCACCGAGTTGAAGCGTTTTTGTTTAGGAGTGATAATAACTTTTGAATTTCATCAAGCTGGTTTCTGCTGTTGACATATGTTGTTTAGGACATGATTCTACACAATATATGTCAAATTTTGTGTAATCCCTTCAATAGTTCACAAGATATAGTCATTCGTTCAAAAAGTGCTTATCTCACCGAGTTGAAGCGTTTTTGATTAGGAGTGGCAATAACTTTTGAATTTCATCAAGGTGGTTTCTTCTGTTGAAATATGTTGTTTAGGATATGATTCTGCACAATATATGTCAAATTAAATGTATTCCCTTCACAGGTTCACAAGATATAGCCATTCGTTCAAAAAGTGCTTATCTCACCGGGTTGAAGCGTTTTTGATTAGGAGTGATAATAACTTTTGAATTTCATCAAGCTGGTTTCTGCATTTGAAATATGTTGTTTAGGACATGATTCTGCACAATATAAGTCAAATTCAGTGTAATCCAGCAACAAGTTTGAAAGATAAAGCAATAGGGTCAAAAAGTGCTTATCTCACCGAGTTGAAGCGTTTTTGATTAGGAGTGGAAATAACTTTTGAATTTCATTCAGCTGGTTTCTGCTTTTGAAATATGTTTTTTAGGACATGATTCTGCACAATATAAGTCAAATTCAGTGTAATCCCTTCACAGGTTCACAAGATAAAGCAATTCGTTCAAACAGTGCTTATCTCACCAAGTTGAAGCGTTTCTGATTAGGAGTGATAATTACTTTTGAATTTCATCAAGTTGGTTTCTGATGTTGAAATATGTTGTTTAGGACATGATTCTGCACAATATAAGTCAAATTCAGTGTAATCCAGCAACAAGTTTGAAAGATATAGCCATAGCGTCAAAAAGTGCTTATCTCATCGAGTTGGAGCGTTTTTGATTAGGAGTGGCAATAACTTTTGAATTTTATCAAGCTGGTTTTATTCTGTTGAAATATGTTGTTTAGGACATGATTGTGCACAATATAAGTCAAATTCAGTGTAATCGAGCAACAAGTTTGAAAGATATAGCCATAGGGTCAAAAAGTGCTTATTTCATCGGGTTGGAGCGTTTTTGATTAGGAGTGGTAATAACTTTTGAATTTCATCAAGCTGGTTTTTGCTGTTGAAATATGTTGTTTAGGACATGAATCTGCACAATATAAGTCAAATTCAGTGTAATCCCTTCATAGGTTCACAAGATATAGCCATTCGTTCAAAAAGTGCTTATCTCACCGAGTTGAAGCGTTTTTGATTAGGAGTGGCATTAACTTTTGAATTTCATCAAGCTTGTGTCTGCATTTGAAATATGTTGTTTAGGACATGATTCTGCACTATATATGTCAAATTTAGTGTAATCCCTTCACAGGTTCACAAGATATAGCCATTCATTCAAAAAGTGCTTATCTCACCGAGTCGAAGCGTTTTTCATTAGGAGTGATAGAAACTTTTGAATTTCATCAAGCTGGTTTCTGCTGTTGAAATATGTTGTTTAGGACATGATTCTGCACAATATAAGTCAAATTCAGTGTAATCCAGCAACAAGTTTGAAAGATATACCCATAGGGTCAAAAAGTGCTTATCTCACCGAGTTGAAGCTTTTTTGATTAGGAGTGGAAATAACTTTTGAATTTCATCAAGCTGGTTTCTGCTGTTGAAATATGTTGTTTAGGACATGATTCTGCACAATATAAGTTAAATTTAGTGTAATCCCTTCACAAGTTCACAAGATATAGCCATTCGTTCAAAAAGTGCTTATTTCACCGAGTTGAAGCGTTTTTTATTAGGAGTGGAAATAACTTTTGAATTTTATCAAGCTGGTTTCTGCTGTTGAAATATGTTGTTTAGGATATGATTCTGCACAATATATGTCAAATTTAGTGTAATCCAGCGACAGGTTTAAAAGATACAGCCACAGGGTCAAAAAGCGCTTATCTCATCGAGTTGGAGCGTTTCTGATTAAGAGTGGCAATAACTTTTGAATTTTATCAAGCTGGTTTTTGCCGTTGAAATATGTTGTTTAGGTCATGATATTGCACAATATGTGTCTAATTTAGTGTAATCCCTTCACAAGTTCACAAGATATAGCCATTCGTTCAAAAATTGCTTATCTCACCGGGTTGAAGCGTTTTTGATTAGGAGTGATAATAACTTTTGAATTTCATCAAGCTGGTTTCTGCATTTGAAATATGTTGTTTAGGACATGATTCTGCACAATATAAGTCAAATTCAGTGTAATCCAGCAACAAGTTTGAAAGATATAGCCATTCGTTCAAAAAGTGCTTATCTCACCGAGTTGAAGCGTTTTTGATTAGGAGTAATAATAACTTTTGAATTTCATCAAGCTGGTTTCTGCTGTTGAAATATGTTGTTTAGGACATGATTCTGCACAATATATGTCAAATTTGGTGTAATCCCTTCACAGGTTCACAAGATATAGCCATTCGTTCAAAAAGTGCTTATCTCACCGAGTTGAAGCGTTTTTGATTAGGAGTGGCAATAACTTTTAATTTCATCAAGCTGGTTTCTGCTGTTGAAATATGTTGTTTAGGACATGATTCTGCACAATATATGTCAAATTTAGTGTAATCCCTTCACAGGTTCACAAGATATAGCCATTCGTTCAAAAAGTGCTTATCTCACCGAGTTGAAGCGTTTTTGATTAGGAGTGGCAATAACTTCTGAATTTCATCAAGCTGGTTTCTGCTGTTGAAATATGTTGTTTAGGACATGATTTTGCACAATATAATTCAAATTCATAGTAATCCAGCAACAAGTTTAAAAGATATAGGCATAGGGTCAAAAAGCGCTTATCTCATCGAGTTGGAGCGTTTTTGATTAGGAATGATTATAACTTTTGAATTTCATCAAGTTGGTTTCTGCTGTTGAAATATGTTGTTTAGGACATGATTGTGCACAATATATGTCAAATTTAGTGTAATCCCTTCAATGTTTCACAAGATATAGCCATTCGTTCAAAAAGCGCTTATCTCACCGAGTTGAAGCGTTTTTGATTAGGAGTGGCAATAACTTTTGAATTTCATCAAGGTGGTTTCTGCTGTTGAAATATGTTGTTTAGGACATGATTCTGCACAATATAAGTCAAATTTAGTGTAATCCCTTCACAAGTTCACAAGATATAGCCATTCGTTCAAAAAGTGCTTATTTCACCGAGTTGAAGCGTTTTTTATTAGGAGTGGAAATAACTTTTGAATTTTATCAAGCTGGTTTCTGCTGTTGAAATATGTTGTTTAGGATATGATTCTGCACAATATATGTCAAATTTGGTGTAATCCAGCGACAGGTTTAAAAGATACAGCCATAGGGTCAAAAAGCGCTTATCTCATCGAGTTGGAGCGTTTCTGATTAAGAGTGGCAATAACTTTTGAATTTTATCAAGCTGGTTTCTGCCGTTGAAATTTGTTGTTTAGGTCATGATTCTGCACAATATGTGTCTAATTTAGTGTAATCCCTTCACAGGTTCACAAGATATAGCCATTCGTTCAAAAAGTGCTTATCTCACCGGGTTGAAGCGTTTTTGATTAGGAGTGATAATAACTTTTGAATTTCATCAAGCTGGTTTCTGCATTTGAAATATGTTGTTTAGGACATGATTCTGCACAATATAAGTCAAATTCAGTGTAATCTAGCAACAAGTTTAAAAGATATAGCCATAGGGTCAAAAAGCGCTTATCTCATCGAGTTGGAGCGTTTTTGATTAGGAGTGGCAATAACTTTTGAATTTCATCAAGTTGGTTTCTGTTGTTGAAATATGTTGTTTTAGGACATGATTCTGCACAATATATGTCAAATTTAGTGTAATCCCTTTACAGGTTCACAAGATATAGCCATTCGTTCAAAAAGTGCTTATCTCACCGAGTTGAAGCGTTTTTGATTAGGAGTGATAATAACTTTTGAATTTCATTCAGCTGGTTTCTGCTGTTGAAATATGTTGTTTAGGACATGATTTTGCACAATATAAGTCAAATTCAGTGTAATCCAGCAACAAGTTTAAAAGATATAGGCATAGGGTCAAAAAGTGCTTATCTCATCGAGTTGGAGCGTTTTTGATTAGGAATGATTATAACTTTTGAATTTCATCAAGTTGGTTTCTGCTGTTGAAATATGTTGTTTAGGACATGATTGTGCACAATATATGTCAAATTTAGTGTAATCCCTTCACAGGTTCAAAAGATATAGCCATTCGTTCAAAGAGTGCTTATCTCACCGAATTGAAGCGTTTTTGATTAGGAGTGATAATAACTTTTGAATTTCAATAAGCTGGTTTCTGCTGTTGACATATGTTGTTTAGGACATGATTCTACACAATATATGTCAAATTTTGTGTAATCCCTTCAATAGTTCACAAGATATAGCCATTCGTTCAAAAAGTGCTTATCTCACCGAGTTGAAGCGTTTTTGATTAGGAGTGGCAATAACTTTTGAATTTCATCAAGGTGGTTTCTTCTGTTGAAATATGTTGTTTAGGACATGATTCTGCACAATATATGTCAAATTAAGTGTATTCCCTTCACAGGTTCAAAAGATATAGCCATTCGTTCAAAAAGTGCTTATCTCACCGAGTTGAAGTGTTTTTGATTAGGAGTAATAATAACTTTTGAATTTCATCAAGCTGGTTTCTGCTGTTGAAATATGTTGTTTAGGACATGATTCTGCACAATATATGTCAAATTTAGCGTAATCCCTTCACAGGCTCACAAGATATAGCCATTCGTTCAAAAAGTGCTTATCTCACCGAGTTGAAGCGTTTTTGATTAGGAGTGGCAATAACTTCTGAATTTCATCAAGGTGGTTTGTGCTGTTGAAATATGTTGTTTAGGACATGATTTTGCACAATATAAGTCAAATTCAGTGTAATCCAGCAACAAGTTTAAAAGATATAGGCATAGGGTCAAAAAGTGCTTATCTCATCGAGTTGGAGCGTTTTTGATTAGGAATGATTATAACTTTTGAATTTCATCAAGCTGGTTTCTGCTGTTGAAATATGTTGTTTAGGACATGATTCTGCACAATATATGTCAAAATTAGTGTAATCCCTTCAATGGTTCACAAGATATAGCCATTCGTTCAAAAAGTGCTTATCTCACCGAGTTGAAGCGTTTTTGATTAGGAGTGGCAATAACTTTTGAATTTCATCAAGGTGGTTTCTGCTGTTGAAATATGTTGTTTAGGACATTATTCTGCACAATATATGTCAAATTTAGTGTAATCCCTTCACAGGTTCAAAAGATATAGCCATTCGTTCAAAGAGTGCTTATCTCACCGAGTTGAAGCGTTTTTGATTAGGAGTAATAATAACTTTTGAATTTCATCAAGCTGGTTTCTGCTGTTGAAATATGTTATTTAGTTCATGATTTTGCACTATATAAGTCAAATTCAGTGTAATCCAGCAACAAGTTTAAAAGATATAGGCATAGGGTCAAAAAGCGCTTATCTCATCGAGTTGGAGCGTTTTTGATTAGGAATAATTATAACTTTTGAATTTCATCAAGCTGGTTTCTGCTGTTGAAATATGTTGTTTAGGACATGATTGTGCACAATATATGTCAAATTTAGTGTAATCCCTTCAATGGTTCACAAGATATAGCCATTCGTTCAAAAAGTGCTTATCTCACCGAGTTGAAGCGTTTTTGATTAGGAGTAATAATAACTTTTGAATTTCATCAAGCTGGTTTCTGCTGTTGAAATATGTTGTTTAGGACATGATTCTGCACAATATATGTCAAATTTGGTGTAATCCCTTCACAAGTTCACAAGATATAGCCATTCGTTCAAAAAGTGCTTATCTCACCGAGTTGAAGCGTTTTTGATTAGGAATGATTATAACTTTTGAATTTCATCAAGCTGGTTTCTGCTGTTGAAATATGTTGTTTAGGACATGATTCTGCACAATATATGTCAAATTTAGTGTAATCCCTTCAATGGTTCACAAGATATAGCCATTCGTTCAAAAAGTGCTTATCTCACCGAGTTGAAGCGTTTTTGATTAGGAGTGGCAATAACTTTTGAATTTCATCAAGTTGGTTTCTGTTGTTGAAATATGTTGTTTTAGGACATGATTCTGCACAATATATGTCAAATTTAGTGTAATCCCTTTACAGGTTCACAAGATATAGCCATTCGTTCAAAAAGTGCTTATCTCACCGAGTTGAAGCGTTTTTGATTAGGAGTGATAATAACTTTTGAATTTCATTCAGCTGGTTTCTGCTGTTGAAATATGTTGTTTAGGACATGATTTTGCACAATATAAGTCAAATTCAGTGTAATCCAGCAACAAGTTTAAAAGATATAGGCATAGGGTCAAAAAGTGCTTATCTCATCGAGTTGGAGCGTTTTTGATTAGGAATGATTATAACTTTTGAATTTCATCAAGTTGGTTTCTGCTGTTGAAATATGTTGTTTAGGACATGATTGTGCACAATATATGTCAAATTTAGTGTAATCCCTTCACAGGTTCACAAGATATAGCCATTCGTTCAAAGAGTGCTTATCTCACCGAATTGAAGCGTTTTTGATTAGGAGTGATAATAACTTTTGAATTTCAATAAGCTGGTTTCTGCTGTTGACATATGTTGTTTAGGACATGATTCTACACAATATATGTCAAATTTTGTGTAATCCCTTCAATAGTTCACAAGATATAGCCATTCGTTCAAAAAGTGCTTATCTCACCGAGTTGAAGCGTTTTTGATTAGGAGTGGCAATAACTTTTGAATTTCATCAAGGTGGTTTCTTCTGTTGAAATATGTTGTTTAGGACATGATTCTGCACAATATATGTCAAATTAAGTGTAATCCCTTCACAGGCTCACAAGATATAGCCATTCGTTCAAAAAGTGCTTATCTCACCGAGTTGAAGCGTTTTTGATTAGGAGTGGCAATAACTTCTGAATTTCATCAAGCTGGTTTGTGCTGTTGAAATATGTTGTTTAGGACATGATTTTGCACAATATAAGTCAAATTCAGTGTAATCCAGCAACAAGTTTAAAAGATATAGGCATAGGGTCAAAAAGTGCTTATCTCATCGAGTTGGAGCGTTTTTGATTAGGAATGATTATAACTTTTGAATTTCATCAAGCTGGTTTCTGCTGTTGAAATATGTTGTTTAGGACATGATTCTGCACAATATATGTCAAAATTAGTGTAATCCCTTCAATGGTTCACAAGATATAGCCATTCGTTCAAAAAGTGCTTATCTCACCGAGTTGAAGCGTTTTTGATTAGGAGTGGCAATAACTTTTGAATTTCATCAAGGTGGTTTCTGCTGTTGAAATATGTTGTTTAGGACATTATTCTGCACAATATATGTCAAATTTAGTGTAATCCCTTCACAGGTTCAAAAGATATAGCCATTCGTTCAAAGAGTGCTTATCTCACCGAGTTGAAGCGTTTTTGATTAGGAGTAATAATAACTTTTGAATTTCATCAAGCTGGTTTCTGCTGTTGAAATATGTTATTTAGTTCATGATTTTGCACTATATAAGTCAAATTCAGTGTAATCCAGCAACAAGTTTAAAAGATATAGGCATAGGGTCAAAAAGCGCTTATCTCATCGAGTTGGAGCGTTTTTGATTAGGAATAATTATAACTTTTGAATTTCATCAAGCTGGTTTCTGCTGTTGAAATATGTTGTTTAGGACATGATTGTGCACAATATATGTCAAATTTAGTGTAATCCCTTCAATGGTTCACAAGATATAGCCATTCGTTCAAAAAGTGCTTATCTCACCGAGTTGAAGCGTTTTTGATTAGGAGTAATAATAACTTTTGAATTTCATCAAGCTGGTTTCTGCTGTTGAAATATGTTGTTTAGGACATGATTCTGCACAATATATGTCAAATTTGGTGTAATCCCTTCACAAGTTCACAAGATATAGCCATTCGTTCAAAAAGTGCTTATCTCACCGAGTTGAAGCGTTTTTGATTAGGAATGATTATAACTTTTGAATTTCATCAAGCTGGTTTCTGCTGTTGAAATATGTTGTTTAGGACATGATTCTGCACAATATATGTCAAATTTAGTGTAATCCCTTCAATGGTTCACAAGATATAGCCATTCGTTCAAAAAGTGCTTATCTCACCGAGTTGAAGCGTTTTTGATTAGGAGTGGCAATAACTTTTGAATTTCATCAAGGTGGTTACTGCTGTTGAAATATGTTGTTTAGGACATTATTCTGCACAATATATGTCAAATTTAGTGTAATCCCTTCACAGGTTCAAAAGATATAGCCATTCGTTCAAAGAGTGCTTATCTCACCGAGTTGAAGCGTTTTTGATTAGGAGTGGTAATAACTTCTGAATTTCATCAAGCTGGTTTCTGCTGTTGAAATATATTATTTAGGACATGATTTTGCACTATATAAGTCAAATTCAGTGTAATCCAGCAACAAGTTTAAAAGATATAGGCATAGGGTCAAAAAGCGCTTATCTCATCGAGTTGGAGCGTTTTTGATTAGGAATGATTATAACTTTTGAATTTCATCAAGCTGGTTTCTGCTGTTGAAATATGTTGTTTAGGACATGATTGTGCACAATATATGTCAAATTTAGTGTAATCCCTTCAATGGTTCACACGATATAGCCATTCGTTCAATAAGTGCTTATCTCACCGAGTTGAAGCGTTTTTGATTAGGAGTGATAATAACTTTTGAATTTCATCAAGCTGGTTTCTGCTGTTGAAATATGTTGTTTAGGACATTATTCTGCACAATATATGTCAAATTTAGTGTAATCCCTTCAATGTTTCACAAGATATAGCCATTCGTTCAAAAAGTGCTTATCTCACCGAGTTGAAGCGTTTTTGATTAGGAGTGGCAATAACTTTTGAATTTCATCAAGGTGGTTTCTGCTGTTGAAATATGTTGTTTAGGACATGATTCTGCACAATATAAGTCAAATTTAGTGTAATCCCTTCACAAGTTCACAAGATATAGCCATTCGTTCAAAAAGTGCTTATTTCACCGAGTTGAAGCGTTTTTTATTAGGAGTGGAAATAACTTTTGAATTTTATCAAGCTGGTTTCTGCTGTTGAAATATGTTGTTTAGGATATGATTCTGCACAATATATGTCAAATTTGGTGTAATCCAGCGACAGGTTTAAAAGATACAGCCATAGGGTCAAAAAGCGCTTATCTCATCGAGTTGGAGCGTTTCTGATTAAGAGTGGCAATAACTTTTGAATTTTATCAAGCTGGTTTCTGCCGTTGAAATTTGTTGTTTAGGTCATGATTCTGCACAATATGTGTCTAATTTAGTGTAATCCCTTCACAGGTTCACAAGATATAGCCATTCGTTCAAAAAGTGCTTATCTCACCGGGTTGAAGCGTTTTTGATTAGGAGTGATAATAACTTTTGAATTTCATCAAGCTGGTTTCTGCATTTGAAATATGTTGTTTAGGACATGATTCTGCACAATATAAGTCAAATTCAGTGTAATCTAGCAACAAGTTTGAAAGATATAGCCATAGGGTCAAAAAGCGCTTATCTCATCGAGTTGGAGCGTTTTTGATTAGGAGTGGCAATAACTTTTGAATTTCATCAAGTTGGTTTCTGTTGTTGAAATATGTTGTTTTAGGACATGATTCTGCACAATATATGTCAAATTTAGTGTTATCCCTTTACAGGTTCACAAGATATAGCCATTCGTTCAAAAAGTGCTTATCTCACCGAGTTGAAGCGTTTTTGATGAGGAGTGATAATAACTTTTGAATTTCATTCAGCTGGTTTCTGCTGTTGAAATATGTTGTTTAGGACATGATTTTGCACAATATAAGTCAAATTCAGTGTAATCCAGCAACAAGTTTAAAAGATATAGGCATAGGGTCAAAAAGTGCTTATCTCATCGAGTTGGAGCGTTTTTGATTAGGAATGATTATAACTTTTGAATTTCATCAAGTTGGTTTCTGCTGTTGAAATATGTTGTTTAGGACATGATTGTGCACAATATATGTCAAATTTAGTGTAATCCCTTCACAGGTTCAAAAGATATAGCCATTCGTTCAAAGAGTGCTTATCTCACCGAATTGAAGCGTTTTTGATTAGGAGTGATAATAACTTTTGAATTTCAATAAGCTGGTTTCTGCTGTTGACATATGTTGTTTAGGACATGATTCTACACAATATATGTCAAATTTTGTGTAATCCCTTCAATAGTTCACAAGATATAGCCATTCGTTCAAAAAGTGCTTATCTCACCGAGTTGAAGCGTTTTTGATTAGGAGTGGCAATAACTTTTGAATTTCATCAAGGTGGTTTCTTCTGTTGAAATATGTTGTTTAGGACATGATTCTGCACAATATATGTCAAATTAAGTGTATTCCCTTCACAGGTTCAAAAGATATAGCCATTCGTTCAAAAAGTGCTTATCTCACCGAGTTGAAGTGTTTTTGATTAGGAGTAATAATAACTTTTGAATTTCATCAAGCTGGTTTCTGCTGTTGAAATATGTTGTTTAGGACATGATTCTGCACAATATATGTCAAATTTAGCGTAATCCCTTCACAGGCTCACAAGATATAGCCATTCGTTCAAAAAGTGCTTATCTCACCGAGTTGAAGCGTTTTTGATTAGGAGTGGCAATAACTTCTGAATTTCATCAAGCTGGTTTGTGCTGTTGAAATATGTTGTTTAGGACATGATTTTGCACAATATAAGTCAAATTCAGTGTAATCCAGCAACAAGTTTAAAAGATATAGGCATAGGGTCAAAAAGTGCTTATCTCATCGAGTTGGAGCGTTTTTGATTAGGAATGATTATAACTTTTGAATTTCATCAAGCTGGTTTCTGCTGTTGAAATATGTTGTTTAGGACATGATTCTGCACAATATATGTCAAAATTAGTGTAATCCCTTCAATGGTTCACAAGATATAGCCATTCGTTCAAAAAGTGCTTATCTCACCGAATTGAAGCGTTTTTGATTAGGAGTGATAATAACTTTTGAATTTCAATAAGCTGGTTTCTGCTGTTGACATATGTTGTTTAGGACATGATTCTACACAATATATGTCAAATTTTGTGTAATCCCTTCAATAGTTCACAAGATATAGCCATTCGTTCAAAAAGTGCTTATCTCACCGAGTTGAAGCGTTTTTGATTAGGAGTGGCAATAACTTTTGAATTTCATCAAGGTGGTTTCTTCTGTTGAAATATGTTGTTTAGGACATGATTCTGCACAATATATGTCAAATTAAGTGTATTCCCTTCACAGGTTCAAAAGATATAGCCATTCGTTCAAAAAGTGCTTATCTCACCGAGTTGAAGTGTTTTTGATTAGGAGTAATAATAACTTTTGAATTTCATCAAGCTGGTTTCTGCTGTTGAAATATGTTGTTTAGGACATGATTCTGCACAATATATGTCAAATTTAGCGTAATCCCTTCACAGGCTCACAAGATATAGCCATTCGTTCAAAAAGTGCTTATCTCACCGAGTTGAAGCGTTTTTGATTAGGAGTGGCAATAACTTCTGAATTTCATCAAGCTGGTTTGTGCTGTTGAAATATGTTGTTTAGGACATGATTTTGCACAATATAAGTCAAATTCAGTGTAATCCAGCAACAAGTTTAAAAGATATAGGCATAGGGTCAAAAAGTGCTTATCTCATCGAGTTGGAGCGTTTTTGATTAGGAATGATTATAACTTTTGAATTTCATCAAGCTGGTTTCTGCTGTTGAAATATGTTGTTTAGGACATGATTCTGCACAATATATGTCAAAATTAGTGTAATCCCTTCAATGGTTCACAAGATATAGCCATTCGTTCAAAAAGTGCTTATCTCACCGAGTTGAAGCGTTTTTGATTAGGAGTGGCAATAACTTTTGAATTTCATCAAGGTGGTTTCTGCTGTTGAAATATGTTGTTTAGGACATTATTCTGCACAATATATGTCAAATTTAGTGTAATCCCTTCACAGGTTCAAAAGATATAGCCATTCGTTCAAAGAGTGCTTATCTCACCGAGTTGAAGCGTTTTTGATTAGGAGTAATAATAACTTTTGAATTTCATCAAGCTGGTTTCTGCTGTTGAAATATGTTATTTAGTTCATGATTTTGCACTATATAAGTCAAATTCAGTGTAATCCAGCAACAAGTTTAAAAGATATAGGCATAGGGTCAAAAAGCGCTTATCTCATCGAGTTGGAGCGTTTTTGATTAGGAATAATTATAACTTTTGAATTTCATCAAGCTGGTTTCTGCTGTTGAAATATGTTGTTTAGGACATGATTGTGCACAATATATGTCAAATTTAGTGTAATCCCTTCAATGGTTCACAAGATATAGCCATTCGTTCAAAAAGTGCTTATCTCACCGAGTTGAAGCGTTTTTGATTAGGAGTAATAATAACTTTTGAATTTCATCAAGCTGGTTTCTGCTGTTGAAATATGTTGTTTAGGACATGATTCTGCACAATATATGTCAAATTTGGTGTAATCCCTTCACAAGTTCACAAGATATAGCCATTCGTTCAAAAAGTGCTTATCTCACCGAGTTGAAGCGTTTTTGATTAGGAATGATTATAACTTTTGAATTTCATCAAGCTGGTTTCTGCTGTTGAAATATGTTGTTTAGGACATGATTCTGCACAATATATGTCAAATTTAGTGTAATCCCTTCAATGGTTCACAAGATATAGCCATTCGTTCAAAAAGTGCTTATCTCACCGAGTTGAAGCGTTTTTGATTAGGAGTGGCAATAACTTTTGAATTTCATCAAGGTGGTTACTGCTGTTGAAATATGTTGTTTAGGACATTATTCTGCACAATATATGTCAAATTTAGTGTAATCCCTTCACAGGTTCAAAAGATATAGCCATTCGTTCAAAGAGTGCTTATCTCACCGAGTTGAAGCGTTTTTGATTAGGAGTGGCAATAACTTCTGAATTTCATCAAGCTGGTTTCTGCTGTTGAAATATATTATTTAGGACATGATTTTGCACTATATAAGTCAAATTCAGTGTAATCCAGCAACAAGTTTAAAAGATATAGGCATAGGGTCAAAAAGCGCTTATCTCATCGAGTTGGAGCGTTTTTGATTAGGAATGATTATAACTTTTGAATTTCATCAAGCTGGTTTCTGCTGTTGAAATATGTTGTTTAGGACATGATTGTGCACAATATATGTCAAATTTAGTGTAATCCCTTCAATGGTTCACACGATATAGCCATTCGTTCAATAAGTGCTTATCTCACCGAGTTGAAGCGTTTTTGATTAGGAGTGATAATAACTTTTGAATTTCATCAAGCTGGTTTCTGCTGTTGAAATATGTTGTTTAGGACATTATTCTGCACAATATATGTCAAATTTAGTGTAATCCCTTCAATGTTTCACAAGATATAGCCATTCGTTCAAAAAGTGCTTATCTCACCGAGTTGAAGCGTTTTTGATTAGGAGTGGCAATAACTTTTGAATTTCATCAAGGTGGTTTCTGCTGTTGAAATATGTTGTTTAGGACATGATTCTGCACAATATAAGTCAAATTTAGTGTAATCCCTTCACAAGTTCACAAGATATAGCCATTCGTTCAAAAAGTGCTTATTTCACCGAGTTGAAGCGTTTTTTATTAGGAGTGGAAATAACTTTTGAATTTTATCAAGCTGGTTTCTGCTGTTGAAATATGTTGTTTAGGATATGATTCTGCACAATATATGTCAAATTTGGTGTAATCCAGCGACAGGTTTAAAAGATACAGCCATAGGGTCAAAAAGCGCTTATCTCATCGAGTTGGAGCGTTTCTGATTAAGAGTGGCAATAACTTTTGAATTTTATCAAGCTGGTTTCTGCCGTTGAAATTTGTTGTTTAGGTCATGATTCTGCACAATATGTGTCTAATTTAGTGTAATCCCTTCACAGGTTCACAAGATATAGCCATTCGTTCAAAAAGTGCTTATCTCACCGGGTTGAAGCGTTTTTGATTAGGAGTGATAATAACTTTTGAATTTCATCAAGCTGGTTTCTGCATTTGAAATATGTTGTTTAGGACATGATTCTGCACAATATAAGTCAAATTCAGTGTAATCTAGCAACAAGTTTGAAAGATATAGCCATAGGGTCAAAAAGCGCTTATCTCATCGAGTTGGAGCGTTTTTGATTAGGAGTGGCAATAACTTTTGAATTTCATCAAGTTGGTTTCTGTTGTTGAAATATGTTGTTTTAGGACATGATTCTGCACAATATATGTCAAATTTAGTGTAATCCCTTTACAGGTTCACAAGATATAGCCATTCGTTCAAAAAGTGCTTATCTCACCGAGTTGAAGCGTTTTTGATGAGGAGTGATAATAACTTTTGAATTTCATTCAGCTGGTTTCTGCTGTTGAAATATGTTGTTTAGGACATGATTTTGCACAATATAAGTCAAATTCAGTGTAATCCAGCAACAAGTTTAAAAGATATAGGCATAGGGTCAAAAAGTGCTTATCTCATCGAGTTGGAGCGTTTTTGATTAGGAATGATTATAACTTTTGAATTTCATCAAGTTGGTTTCTGCTGTTGAAATATGTTGTTTAGGACATGATTGTGCACAATATATGTCAAATTTAGTGTAATCCCTTCACAGGTTCAAAAGATATAGCCATTCGTTCAAAGAGTGCTTATCTCACCGAATTGAAGCGTTTTTGATTAGGAGTGATAATAACTTTTGAATTTCAATAAGCTGGTTTCTGCTGTTGACATATGTTGTTTAGGACATGATTCTACACAATATATGTCAAATTTTGTGTAATCCCTTCAATAGTTCACAAGATATAGCCATTCGTTCAAAAAGTGCTTATCTCACCGAGTTGAAGCGTTTTTGATTAGGAGTGGCAATAACTTTTGAATTTCATCAAGGTGGTTTCTTCTGTTGAAATATGTTGTTTAGGACATGATTCTGCACAATATATGTCAAATTAAGTGTATTCCCTTCACAGGTTCAAAAGATATAGCCATTCGTTCAAAAAGTGCTTATCTCACCGAGTTGAAGTGTTTTTGATTAGGAGTAATAATAACTTTTGAATTTCATCAAGCTGGTTTCTGCTGTTGAAATATGTTGTTTAGGACATGATTCTGCACAATATATGTCAAATTTAGCGTAATCCCTTCACAGGCTCACAAGATATAGCCATTCGTTCAAAAAGTGCTTATCTCACCGAGTTGAAGCGTTTTTGATTAGGAGTGGCAATAACTTCTGAATTTCATCAAGCTGGTTTGTGCTGTTGAAATATGTTGTTTAGGACATGATTTTGCACAATATAAGTCAAATTCAGTGTAATCCAGCAACAAGTTTAAAAGATATAGGCATAGGGTCAAAAAGTGCTTATCTCATCGAGTTGGAGCGTTTTTGATTAGGAATGATTATAACTTTTGAATTTCATCAAGCTGGTTTCTGCTGTTGAAATATGTTGTTTAGGACATGATTCTGCACAATATATGTCAAAATTAGTGTAATCCCTTCAATTGTTCACAAGATATAGCCATTCGTTCAAAAAGTGCTTATCTCACCGAGTTGAAGCGTTTTTGATTAGGAGTGGCAATAACTTTTGAATTTCATCAAGGTGGTTTCTGCTGTTGAAATATGTTGTTTAGGACATTATTCTGCACAATATATGTCAAATTTAGTGTAATCCCTTCACAGGTTCAAAAGATATAGCCATTCGTTCAAAGAGTGCTTATCTCACCGAGTTGAAGCGTTTTTGATTAGGAGTAATAATAACTTTTGAATTTCATCAAGCTGGTTTCTGCTGTTGAAATATGTTATTTAGTTCATGATTTTGCACTATATAAGTCAAATTCAGTGTAATCCAGCAACAAGTTTAAAAGATATAGGCATAGGGTCAAAAAGCGCTTATCTCATCGAGTTGGAGCGTTTTTGATTAGGAATAATTATAACTTTTGAATTTCATCAAGCTGGTTTCTGCTGTTGAAATATGTTGTTTAGGACATGATTGTGCACAATATATGTCAAATTTAGTGTAATCCCTTCAATGGTTCACAAGATATAGCCATTCGTTCAAAAAGTGCTTATCTCACCGAGTTGAAGCGTTTTTGATTAGGAGTAATAATAACTTTTGAATTTCATCAAGCTGGTTTCTGCTGTTGAAATATGTTGTTTAGGACATGATTCTGCACAATATATGTCAAATTTGGTGTAATCCCTTCACAAGTTCACAAGATATAGCCATTCGTTCAAAAAGTGCTTATCTCACCGAGTTGAAGTGTTTTTGATTAGGAATGATTATAACTTTTGAATTTCATCAAGCTGGTTTCTGCTGTTGAAATATGTTGTTTAGGACATGATTCTGCACAATATATGTCAAATTTAGTGTAATCCCTTCAATGGTTCACAAGATATAGCCATTCGTTCAAAAAGTGCTTATCTCACCGAGTTGAAGCGTTTTTGATTAGGAGTGGCAATAACTTTTGAATTTCATCAAGGTGGTTACTGCTGTTGAAATATGTTGTTTAGGACATTATTCTGCACAATATATGTCAAATTTAGTGTAATCCCTTCACAGGTTCAAAAGATATAGCCATTCGTTCAAAGAGTGCTTATCTCACCGAGTTGAAGCGTTTTTGATTAGGAGTGGCAATAACTTCTGAATTTCATCAAGCTGGTTTCTGCTGTTGAAATATATTATTTAGGACATGATTTTGCACTATATAAGTCAAATTCAGTGTAATCCAGCAACAAGTTTAAAAGATATAGGCATAGGGTCAAAAAGCGCTTATCTCATCGAGTTGGAGCGTTTTTGATTAGGAATGATTATAACTTTTGAATTTCATCAAGCTGGTTTCTGCTGTTGAAATATGTTGTTTAGGACATGATTGTGCACAATATATGTCAAATTTAGTGTAATCCCTTCAATGGTTCACACGATATAGCCATTCGTTCAATAAGTGCTTATCTCACCGAGTTGAAGCGTTTTTGATTAGGAGTGATAATAACTTTTGAATTTCATCAAGCTGGTTTCTGCTGTTGAAATATGTTGTTTAGGACATTATTCTGCACAATATATGTCAAATTTAGTGTAATCCCTTCACAGGTTCAAAAGATATAGCCATTCGTTCAAAAAGTGCTTATCTCACCGAGTTGAAGCGTTTTTGATTAGGAGTAATATTAACTTTTGAATTTCATCAAGCTGGTTTCTGCTGTTGAAATATGTTGTTTAGGACATGATTCTGCACAATATATGTCAAATTTGGTGTAATCCCTTCACAGGTTCACAAGATATAGCCATTCGTTCAAAAAGTGCTTATCTCAACGAGTTGAAGCGTTTTTGATTAGGAGTGGCAATAACTTTTGAATTTCATCAAGCTGGTTTCTGCTGTTGAAATATGTTGTTTAGGACATGATTCTGCACAATATATGTCAAATTTAGTGTAATCCCTTCACAGGTTCACAAGATATAGCCATTCGTTCAAAAAGTGCTTATCTCACCGAGTTGAAGCGTTTTTGATTAGGAGTGGCAATAACTTTTGAATTTCATCAAGCTGGTTTCTGCTGTTGAAATATGTTGTTTAGGACATGATTCTGCACAATATATGTCAAATTTAGTGTAATCCCTTCAATGGTTCACAAGATATAGCCATTCGTTCAAAAAGTGCTTATCTCACCGAGTTGAAGCGTTTTTGATTAGGAGTAATAATAACTTTTGAATTTCATCAAGCTGGTTTCTGCTGTTGAAATATGTTGTTTAGGACATGATTCTGCACAATATATGTCAAATTTGGTGTAATCCCTTCACAAGTTCACAAGATATAGCCATTCGTTCAAAAAGTGCTTATCTCACCGAGTTGAAGTGTTTTTGATTAGGAATGATTATAACTTTTGAATTTCATCAAGCTGGTTTCTGCTGTTGAAATATGTTGTTTAGGACATGATTCTGCACAATATATGTCAAATTTAGTGTAATCCCTTCAATGGTTCACAAGATATAGCCATTCGTTCAAAAAGTGCTTATCTCACCGAGTTGAAGCGTTTTTGATTAGGAGTGGCAATAACTTTTGAATTTCATCAAGGTGGTTACTGCTGTTGAAATATGTTGTTTAGGACATTATTCTGCACAATATATGTCAAATTTAGTGTAATCCCTTCACAGGTTCAAAAGATATAGCCATTCGTTCAAAGAGTGCTTATCTCACCGAGTTGAAGCGTTTTTGATTAGGAGTGGCAATAACTTCTGAATTTCATCAAGCTGGTTTCTGCTGTTGAAATATATTATTTAGGACATGATTTTGCACTATATAAGTCAAATTCAGTGTAATCCAGCAACAAGTTTAAAAGATATAGGCATAGGGTCAAAAAGCGCTTATCTCATCGAGTTGGAGCGTTTTTGATTAGGAATGATTATAACTTTTGAATTTCATCAAGCTGGTTTCTGCTGTTGAAATATGTTGTTTAGGACATGATTGTGCACAATATATGTCAAATTTAGTGTAATCCCTTCAATGGTTCACACGATATAGCCATTCGTTCAATAAGTGCTTATCTCACCGAGTTGAAGCGTTTTTGATTAGGAGTGATAATAACTTTTGAATTTCATCAAGCTGGTTTCTGCTGTTGAAATATGTTGTTTAGGACATTATTCTGCACAATATATGTCAAATTTAGTGTAATCCCTTCACAGGTTCAAAAGATATAGCCATTCGTTCAAAAAGTGCTTATCTCACCGAGTTGAAGCGTTTTTGATTAGGAGTAATATTAACTTTTGAATTTCATCAAGCTGGTTTCTGCTGTTGAAATATGTTGTTTAGGACATGATTCTGCACAATATATGTCAAATTTGGTGTAATCCCTTCACAGGTTCACAAGATATAGCCATTCGTTCAAAAAGTGCTTATCTCAACGAGTTGAAGCGTTTTTGATTAGGAGTGGCAATAACTTTTGAATTTCATCAAGCTGGTTTCTGCTGTTGAAATATGTTGTTTAGGACATGATTCTGCACAATATATGTCAAATTTAGTGTAATCCCTTCACAGGTTCACAAGATATAGCCATTCGTTCAAAAAGTGCTTATCTCACCGAGTTGAAGCGTTTTTGATTAGGAGTGGCAATAACTTTTGAATTTCATCAAGCTGGTTTCTGCTGTTGAAATATGTTGTTTAGGACATGATTCTGCACAATATATGTCAAATTTAGTGTAATCCCTTCAATGGTTCACAAGATATAGCCATTCGTTCAAAAAGTGCTTATCTCACCGAGTTGAAGCGTTTTTGATTAGGAGTGGCAATAACTTTTGAATTTCATCAAGGTGGTTTCTGCTGTTGAAATATGTTGTTTAGGACATTATTCTGCACAATATATGTCAAATTTAGTGTAATCCCTTCACAGGTTCAAAAGATATAGCCATTCGTTCAAAAAGTGCTTATCTCACCGAGTTGAAGCGTTTTTGATTAGGAGTAATAATAACTTTTGAATTTCATCAAGCTGGTTTCTGCTGTTGAAATATGTTGTTTAGGACATGATTCTGCACAATATATGTCAAATTTGGTGTAATCCCTTCACAGGTTCACAAGATATAGCCATTCGTTCAAAAAGTGCTTATCTCACCGAGTTGAAGCGTTTTTGATTAGGAATGATTATAACTTTTGTTTTTCATCAAGCTGGTTTCTGCTGTTGAAATATGTTATTTAGTTCATGATTTTGCACTATATAAGTCAAATTCAGTGTAATCCAGCAACAAGTTTAAAAGATATAGGCATAGGGTCAAAAAGCGCTTATCTCATCGAGTTGGAGCGTTTTTGATTAGGAATAATTATAACTTTTGAATTTCATCAAGCTGGTTTCTGCTGTTGAAATATGTTGTTTAGGACATTATTCTGCACAATATATGTCAAATTTAGTGTAATCCCTTCACAGGTTCAAAAGATATAGCCATTCGTTCAAAAAGTGCTTATCTCACCGAGTTGAAGCGTTTTTGATTAGGAGTAATAATAACTTTTGAATTTCATCAAGCTGGTTTCTGCTGTTGAAATATGTTGTTTAGGACATGATTCTGCACAATATATGTCAAATTTGGTGTAATCCCTTCACAAGTTCACAAGATATAGCCATTCGTTCAAAAAGTGCTTATCTCACCGAGTTGAAGCGTTTTTGATTAGGAATGATTATAACTTTTGAATTTCATCAAGCTGGTTTCTGCTGTTGAAATATGTTGTTTAGGACATGATTCTGCACAATATATGTCAAATTTAGTGTAATCCCTTCAATGGTTCACAAGATATAGCCATTCGTTCAAAAAGTGCTTATCTCACCGAGTTGAAGCGTTTTTGATTAGGAGTGGCAATAACTTTTGAATTTCATCAAGGTGGTTTCTGCTGTTGAAATATGTTGTTTAGGACATTATTCTGCACAATATAAGTCAAATTTAGTGTAATCCCTTCACAGGTTCAAAAGATATAGCCATTCGTTCAAAGAGTGCTTATCTCACCGAGTTGAAGCGTTTTTGATTAGGAGTAATAATAACTTTTGAATTTCATCAAGCTGGTTTCTGCTGTTGAAATATGTTGTTTAGGACATGATTCTGCACAATATATGTCAAATTTGGTGTAATCCCTTCACAGGTTCACAAGATATAGCCATTCGTTCAAAAAGTGCTTATCTCACCGAGTTGAAGCGTTTTTGATTAGGAGTGGCAATAACTTCTGAATTTCATCAAGCTGGTTTCTGCTGTTGAAATATGTTATTTAGGACATGATTTTGCACTATATAAGTCAAATTCAGTGTAATCCAGCAACAAGTTTAAAAGATATAGGCATAGGGTCAAAAAGCGCTTATCTCATCGAGTTGGAGCGTTTTTGATTAGGAATGATTATAACTTTTGAATTTCATCAAGCTGGTTTCTGCTGTTGAAATATGTTGTTTAGGACATGATTCTGCACAATATATATCAAATTTAGTGTAATCCCTTCAATGGTTCACACGATATAGCCATTCGTTCAATAAGTGCTTATCTCACCGAGTTGAAGCGTTTTTGATTAGGAGTGATAATAACTTTTGAATTTCATCAAGCTGTTTTCTGCTGTTGAAATATGTTGTTTAGGACATTATTCTGCACAATATATGTCAAATTTAGTGTAATCCCTTCACAGGTTCAAAAGATATAGCCATTCGTTCAAAAAGTGCTTATCTCACCGAGTTGAAGCGTTTTTGATTAGGAGTAATATTAACTTTTGAATTTCATCAAGCTGGTTTCTGCTGTTGAAATATGTTGTTTAGGACATGATTCTGCACAATATATGTCAAATTTGGTGTAATCCCTTCACAGGTTCACAAGATATAGCCATTCGTTCAAAAAGTGCTTATCTCACCGAGTTGAAGCGTTTTTGATTAGGAGTGGCAATAACTTTTGAATTTCATCAAGCTGGTTTCTGCTGTTGAAATATGTTGTTTAGGACATGATTCTGCACAATATATGTCAAATTTAGTGTAATCCCTTCACAGGTTCACAAGATATAGCCATTCGTTCAAAAAGTGCTTATCTCACCGAGTTGAAGCGTTTTTGATTAGGAGTGGCAATGACTTTTGAATTTCATCAAGCTGGTTTCTGCTGTTGAAATATGTTGTTTAGGACATGATTCTGCACAATATATGTCAAATTTAGTGTAATCCCTTCAATGGTTCACAAGATATAGCCATTCGTTCAAAAAGTGCTTATCTCACCGAGTTGAAGCGTTTTTGATTAGGAGTGGCAATAACTTTTGAATTTCATCAAGGTGGTTTCTGCTGTTGAAATATGTTGTTTAGGACATTATTCTGCACAATATATGTCAAATTTAGTGTAATCCCTTCACAGGTTCAAAAGATATAGCCATTCGTTCAAAAAGTGCTTATCTCACCGAGTTGAAGCGTTTTTGATTAGGAGTAATAATAACTTTTTAATTTCATCAAGCTGGTTTCTGCTGTTGAAATATGTTGTTTAGGACATGATTCTGCACAATATATGTCAAATTTGGTGTAATCCCTTCACAAGTTCACAAGATATAGCCATTCGTTCAAAAAGTGCTTATCTCACCGAGTTGAAGCGTTTTTGATTAGGAATGATTATAACTTTTGAATTTCATCAAGCTGGTTTCTGCTGTTGAAATATGTTGTTTAGGACATGATTCTGCACAATATATGTCAAATTTAGTGTAATCCCTTCAATGGTTAACAAGATATAGCCATTCGTTCAAAAAGTGCTTATCTCACCGAGTTGAAGCGTTTTTGATTAGGAGTGGCAATAACTTTTGAATTTCATCAAGGTGGTTTCTGCTGTTGAAATATGTTGTTTAGGACATTATTCTGCACAATATATGTCAAATTTAGTGTAATCCCTTCACAGGTTCAAAAGATATAGCCATTCGTTCAAAGAGTGCTTATCTCACCGAGTTGAAGCGTTTTTGATTAGGAGTAATAATAACTTTTGAATTTCATCAAGCTGGTTTCTGCTGTTGAAATATGTTGTTTAGGACATGATTCTGCACAATATATGTCAAATTTGGTGTAATCCCTTCACAGGTTCACAAGATATAGCCATTCGTTCAAAAAGTGCTTATCTCACCGAGTTGAAGCGTTTTTGATTAGGAGTGGCAATAACTTCTGAATTTCATCAAGCTGGTTTCTGCTGTTGAAATATGTTATTTAGGACATGATTCTGCACTATATAAGTCAAATTCAGTGTAATCCAGCAACAAGTTTAAAAGATATAGGCATAGGGTCAAAAAGCGCTTATCTCATCGAGTTGGAGCGTTTTTGATTAGGAATGATTATAACTTTTGAATTTCATCAAGCTGGTTTCTGCTGTTGAAATATGTTGTTTAGGACATGATTCTGCACAATATATGTCAAATTTAGTGTAATCCCTTCAATGGTTCACACGATATAGCCATTCGTTCAATAAGTGCTTATCTCACCGAGTTGAAGCGTTTTTGATTAGGAGTGATAATAACTTTTGAATTTCATCAAGCTGGTTTCTGCTGTTGAAATATGTTGTTTAGGACATTATTCTGCACAATATATGTCAAATTTAGTGTAATCCCTTCACAGGTTCAAAAGATATAGCCATTCGTTCAAAAAGTGCTTATCTCACCGAGTTGAAGCGTTTTTGATTAGGAGTAATATTAACTTTTGAATTTCATCAAGCTGGTTTCTGCTGTTGAAATATGTTGTTTAGGACATGATTCTGCACAATATATGTCAAATTTGGTGTAATCCCTTCACAGGTTCACAAGATATAGCCATTCGTTCAAAAAGTGCTTATCTCACCGAGTTGAAGCGTTTTTGATTAGGAGTGGCAATAACTTTTGAATTTCATCAAGCTGGTTTCTGCTGTTGAAATATGTTGTTTAGGACATGATTCTGCACAATATATGTCAAATGTAGTGTAATCCCTTCACAGGTTCATAAGATATAGCCATTCGTTCAAAAAGTGCTTATCTCACCGAGTTGAAGCGTTTTTGATTAGGAGTGGCAATAACTTTTGAATTTCATCAAGCTGGTTTCTGCTGTTGAAATATGTTGTTTAGGACATGATTCTGCACAATATATGTCAAATTTAGTGTAATCCCTTCAATGGTTCACAAGATATAGCCATTCGTTCAAAAAGTGCTTATCTCACCGAGTTGAAGCGTTTTTGATTAGGAGTGGCAATAACTTTTGAATTTCATCAAGGTGGTTTCTGCTGTTGAAATATGTTGTTTAGGACATTATTCTGCACAATATATGTCAAATTTAGTGTAATCCCTTAACAGGTTCAAAAGATATAGCCATTCGTTCAAAAAGTGCTTATCTCACCGAGTTGAAGCGTTTTTGATTAGGAGTAATAATAACTTTTGAATTTCATCAAGCTGGTTTCTGCTGTTGAAATATGTTGTTTAGGACATGATTCTGCACAATATATGTCAAATTTGGTGTAATCCCTTCACAGGTTCACAAGATATAGCCATTCGTTCAAAAAGTGCTTATCTCACCGAGTTGAAGCGTTTTTGATTAGGAATGATTATAACTTTTGTTTTTCATCAAGCTGGTTTCTGCTGTTGAAATATGTTGTTTAGGACATGATTCTGCACAATATATGTCAAATTTAGTGTAATCCCTTCAATGGTTCACAAGATATAGCCATTCGTTCAAAAAGTGCTTATCTCACCGAGTTGAAGCGTTTTTGATTAGGAGTGGCAATAACTTTTGAATTTCATCAAGGTGGTTTCTGCTGTTGAAATATGTTGTTTAGGACATTATTCTGCACAATATATGTCAAATTTAGTGTAATCCCTTCAGAAGTTCAAAAGATATAGCCATTCGTTCAAATAGTGCTTATCTCACCGAGTTGAAGCGTTTTTGATTAGGAGTAATAATAACTTTTGAATTTCATCAAGCTGGTTTCTGCTGTTGAAATATGTTGTTTAGGACATGATTCTGCACAATATATGTCAAATTTGGTGTAATCCCTTCACAGGTTCACAAGATATAGCCATTCGTTCAAAAAGTGCTTATCTCACCGAGTTGAAGCGTTTTTGATTAGGAATGATTATAACTTTTGTTTTTCATCAAGCTGGTTTCTGCTGTTGAAATATGTTGTTTAGGACATGATTCTGCACAATATATGTCAAATTTAGTGTAATCCCTTCAATGGTTCACAAGATATAGCCATTCGTTCAAAAAGTGCTTATCTCACCGAGTTGAAGCGTTTTTGATTAGGAGTGGCAATAACTTTTGAATTTCATCAAGGTGGTTTCTGCTGTTGAAATATCTTGTTTAGGACATTATTCTGCACAATATATGTCAAATTTAGTGTAATCCCTTCACAAGTTCAAAAGATATAGCCATTCGTTCAAGGAGTGCTTATCTCACCGAGTTGAAGCGTTTTTGATTAGGAGTAATAATAACTTTTGAATTTCATCAAGCTGGTTTCTGCTGTTGAAATATGTTGTTTAGGACATGATTCTGCACAATATATGTCAAATTTGGTGTAATCCCTTCACAGGTTCACAAGATATAGCCATTCGTTCAAAAAGTGCTTATCTCACCGAGTTGAAGCGTTTTTGATTAGGAGTGGCAATAACTTCTGAATTTCATCAAGCTGGTTTCTGCTGTTGAAATATGTTATTTAGGACATGATTTTGCACTATATAAGTCAAATTCAGTGTAATCCAGCAACAAGTTTAAAAGATATAGGCATAGGGTCAAAAAGCGCTTATCTCATCGAGTTGGAGCGTTTTTGATTAGGAATGATTATAACTTTTGAATTTCATCAAGCTGGTTTCTGCTGTTGAAATATGTTGTTTAGGACATGATTCTGCACAATATATGTCAAATTTAGTGTAATCCCTTCAATGGTTCACAAGATATAGCCATTCGTTCAAAAAGTGCTTATCTCACCGAGTTGAAGCGTTTTTGATTAGGAGTAATAATAACTTTTGAATTTCATCAAGCTGGTTTCTGCTGTTGAAATATGTTGTTTAGGACATGATTCTGCACAATATATGTCAAATTTGGTGTAATCCCTTCACAGGTTCACAAGATATAGCCATTCGTTCAAAAAGTGCTTATCTCACCGAGTTGAAGCGTTTTTGATTAGGAATGATTATAACTTTTGTTTTTCATCAAGCTGGTTTCTGCTGTTGAAATATGTTGTTTAGGACATGATTCTGCACAATATATGTCAAATTTAGTGTAATCCCTTCACAGGTTCACAAGATATAGCCATTCGTTCAAAAAGTGCTTATCTCACCGAGTTGAAGCGTTTTTGATTAGGAGTGATAATAACTTTTGAATTTCATTCAGCTGGTTTCTGCTGTTGAAATATGTTGTTTAGGACATGATTCTGCACAATATAAGTCAAATTCAGTGTAATCCAGCAACAAGTTTAAAAGATATAGGCATAGGGTCAAAAAGCGCTTATCTCATCGAGTTGGAGCGTTTTTGATTAGGAATGATTATAACTTTTGAATTTCATCAAGCTGGTTTCTGCTGTTGAAATATGTTGTTTAGGACATGATTGTGCACAATATATGTCAAATTTAGTGTAATCCCTTCAATGGTTCACAAGATATAGCCATTCGTTCAAAAAGTGCTTATCTCACCGAGTTGAAGCGTTTTTGATTAGGAGTGGCAATAACTTTTGAATTTCATCAAGGTGGTTTCTGCTGTTGAAATATGTTGTTTAGGACATTATTCTGCACAATATATGTCAAATTTAGTGTAATCCCTTCACAGGTTCAAAAGATATAGCCATTCGTTCAAAAAGTGCTTATCTCACCGAGTTGAAGCGTTTTTGATTAGGAGTAATAATAACTTTTGAATTTCATCAAGCTGGTTTCTGCTGTTGAAATATGTTGTTTAGGACATGATTCTGCACAATATATGTCAAATTTAGTGTAATCCCTTCACAGGTTCACAAGATATAGCCATTCGTTCAAAAAGTGCTTATCTCACCGAGTTGAAGCGTTTTTGATTAGGAGTGATAATAACTTTTGAATTTCATTCAGCTGGTTTCTGCTGTTGAAATATGTTGTTTAGGACATGATTCTGCACAATATAAGTCAAATTCAGTGTAATCCAGCAACAAGTTTGAAAGATAAAGCCTTAGGGTCAAAAAGTGCTTATCTCACCGAGTTGAAGCGTTTTTGATTAGGAGTGGAAATAACTTTTGAATTTCATTCAGCTGGTTTCTGCTGTTGACATATGTTGTTTAGGACATGATTCTGCACAATATAAGTCAAATTCAGTGTAATCCCTTGACAGGTTCACAAGATAAAGCAATTCGTTCAAAAAGTGCTTATCTCACCAAGTTGAAGCGTTTTTGATTAGGAGTGATAATTACTTTTGAATTTCATCAAGCTGGTTTCTGCTGTTGAAATATGTTGTTTAGGACATGATTCTGCACAATATAAGTCAAATTCAGTGTAATCCAGCGACAAGTTTGAAAGATATAGCCATAGGGTCAAAAAGTGCTTATCTCATCGAGTTGGAGCGTTTTTGATTAGGAGTGGCAATAACTTTTGAATTTCATCAAGCTGGTTTTCTTCTGTTGAAATATGTTGTTTAGGACATGATTGTGCACAATATAAGTCAAATTCAGTGTAATCCAGCAACAAGTTTGAAATATATAGCCATAGGGTGAAAAAGTGCTTATTTCATCGGGTTGGAGCGTTTTTGATTAGGAGTGGTAATAACTTTTGAATTTCATCAAGCTGGTTTCTGCTGTTGAAATATGTTGTTTAGGACATGAATCTGCACAATATAAGTCAAATTCAGTGTAATCCCTTCATAGGTTCACAAGATATAGCCATTCGTTCAAAAAGTGCTTATCTCACCGAGTTGAAGCGTTTTTGATTAGGAGTGATAATAACTTTTGAATTTCATCAAGCTGGTTTCTGCTGTTGACATATGTTGTTTAGGACATGATTCTACACAATATATGTCAAATTTTGTGTAATCCCTTCAATAGTTCACAAGATATAGCCATTCGTTCAAAAAGTGCTTATCTCACCGAGTTGAAGCGTTTTTGATTAGGAGTGGCAATAACTTTTGAATTTCATCAAGGTGGTTTCTTCTGTTGAAATATGTTGTTTAGGACATGATTCTGCACAATATATGTCAAATTAAGTGTATTCCCTTCACAGGTTCAAAAGATATAGCCATTCGTTCAAAAAGTGCTTATCTCACCGAGTTGAAGTGTTTTTGATTAGGAGTAATAATAACTTTTGAATTTCATCAAGCTGGTTTCTGCTGTTGAAATATGTTGTTTAGGACATGATTCTGCACAATATATGTCAAATTTAGCGTAATCCCTTCACAGGTTCAAAAGATATAGCCATTCGTTCAAAAAGTGCTTATCTCACCGAGTTGAAGCGTTTTTGATTAGGAGTGGCAATAACTTCTGAATTTCATCAAGGTGGTTTCTGCTGTTGAAATATGTTGTTTAGGACATGATTTTGCACAATATAAGTCAAATTCAGTGTAATCCAGCAACAAGTTTAAAAGATATAGGCATAGGGTCAAAAAGCGCTTATCTCATATAGTTGGAGCGTTTTTGATTAGGAATGATTATCACTTTTGAATTTCATCAAGCTTGTTTTTGCTGTTGAAATATGTTGTTTAGGACATGATTCTGCACAATATATGTCAAATTTAGTGTAATCCCTTCAATGGTTCAAAAGATATAGCCATTCGTTCAAAAAGTGCTTATCTCACTGAGTTGAAGCGTTTTTGATTAGGAGTGGCAATAACTTTTGAATTTCATCAAGGTGGTTTCTGCTGTTGAAATATGTTGTTTAGGACATGATTTTGCACAATATAAGTTAAATTTAGTTTAATCCCTTCACAAGTTCACAAGATATAGCCATTCGTTCAAAAAGTGCTTATTTCACCGAGTTGAAGCGTTTTTTATTAGGAGTGGAAATAACTTTTGAATTTTATCAAGCTGGTTTCTACTGTTGAAATATGTTGTTTAGGATATGATTCTGCACAATATAAGTCAAATTCAGTGTAATCCAGCAACAAGTTTAAAAGATATAGGCATAGGGTCAAAAAGTGCTTATCTCATCGAGTTGGAGCGTTTTTGATTAGGAATGATTATAACTTTTGAATTTCATCAAGCTGGTTTCTGCTGTTGAAATATGTTGTTTAGGACATGATTCTGCACAATATATGTCAAATTTAGTGTAATCCCTTCACAGGTTCAAAAGATATAGCCATTCGTTCAAAAAGTGCTTATCTCACCGAGTTGAAGCGTTTTTGATTAGGAGTGGCAATAACTTTTGAATTTCATCAAGGTGGTTTCTGCTGTTGAAATATGTTGTTTAGGACATTATTCTGCACAATATATGTCAAATTTAGTGTAATCCCTTCACAGGTTCAAAAGATATAGCCATTCGTTCAAAGAGTGCTTATCTCACCGAGTTGAAGCGTTTTTGATTAGGAGTAATAATAACTTTTGAATTTCATCAAGCTGGTTTCTGCTGTTGAAATATGTTGTTTAGGACATGATTCTGCACAATATATGTCAAATTTGGTGTAATCCCTTCACAGGTTCACAAGATATAGCCATTCGTTCAAAAAGTGCTTATCTCACCGAGTTGAAGCGTTTTTGATTAGGAGTGATAATAACTTTTGAATTTCATTCAGCTGGTTTCTGCTGTTGAAATATGTTGTTTAGGACATGATTCTGCACAATATAAGTCAAATTCAGTGTAATCCAGCAACAAGTTTGAAAGATAAAGCCATAGGGTCAAAAAGTGCTTATCTCACCGAGTTGAAGCGTTTTTGATTAGGAGTGGAAATAACTTTTGAATTTCATTCAGCTGGTTTCTGCTGTTGAAATATGTTGTTTAGGACATGATTCTGCACAATATAAGTCAAATTCAGTGTAATCCCTTGACAGGTTCACAAGATAAAGCAATTCGTTCAAAAAGTGCTTATCTCACCAAGTTGAAGCGTTTTTGATTAGGAGTGATAATTACTTTTGAATTTCATCAAGCTGGTTTCTGCTGTTGAAATATGTTATTTAGGACATGATTCTGCACAATATAAGTCAAATTTAGCGTAATCCCTTCACAGGTTCACAAGATATAGCCATTCGTTCAAAAAGTGCTTATCTCACCGAGTTGAAGCGTTTTTGATTAGGAGTGGCAATAACTTCTGAATTTCATCAAGGTGGTTTCTGCTGTTGAAATATGTTGTTTAGGACATGATTTTGCACAATATAAGTCAAATTCAGTGTAATCCAGCAACAAGTTTAAAAGATATAGGCATAGGGTCAAAAAGCGCTTATCTCATATAGTTGGAGCGTTTTTGATTAGGAATGATTATCACTTTTGAATTTCATCAAGCTTGTTTTTGCTGTTGAAATATGTTGTTTAGGACATGATTCTGCACAATATATGTCAAATTTAGTGTAATCCCTTCAATGGTTCAAAAGATATAGCCATTCGTTCAAAAAGTGCTTATCTCACTGAGTTGAAGCGTTTTTGATTAGGAGTGGCAATAACTTTTGAATTTCATCAAGGTGGTTTCTGCTGTTGAAATATGTTGTTTAGGACATGATTTTGCACAATATAAGTTAAATTTAGTTTAATCCCTTCACAAGTTCACAAGATATAGCCATTCGTTCAAAAAGTGCTTATTTCACCGAGTTGAAGCGTTTTTTATTAGGAGTGGAAATAACTTTTGAATTTTATCAAGCTGGTTTCTACTGTTGAAATATGTTGTTTAGGATATGATTCTGCACAATATAAGTCAAATTCAGTGTAATCCAGCAACAAGTTTAAAAGATATAGGCATAGGGTCAAAAAGTGCTTATCTCATCGAGTTGGAGCGTTTTTGATTAGGAATGATTATAACTTTTGAATTTCATCAAGCTGGTTTCTGCTGTTGAAATATGTTGTTTAGGACATGATTCTGCACAATATATGTCAAATTTAGTGTAATCCCTTCACAGGTTCAAAAGATATAGCCATTCGTTCAAAAAGTGCTTATCTCACCGAGTTGAAGCGTTTTTGATTAGGAGTGGCAATAACTTTTGAATTTCATCAAGGTGGTTTCTGCTGTTGAAATATGTTGTTTAGGACATTATTCTGCACAATATATGTCAAATTTAGTGTAATCCCTTCACAGGTTCAAAAGATATAGCCATTCGTTCAAAGAGTGCTTATCTCACCGAGTTGAAGCGTTTTTGATTAGGAGTAATAATAACTTTTGAATTTCATCAAGCTGGTTTCTGCTGTTGAAATATGTTGTTTAGGACATGATTCTGCACAATATATGTCAAATTTGGTGTAATCCCTTCACAGGTTCACAAGATATAGCCATTCGTTCAAAAAGTGCTTATCTCACCGAGTTGAAGCGTTTTTGATTAGGAGTGATAATAACTTTTGAATTTCATTCAGCTGGTTTCTGCTGTTGAAATATGTTGTTTAGGACATGATTCTGCACAATATAAGTCAAATTCAGTGTAATCCAGCAACAAGTTTGAAAGATAAAGCCATAGGGTCAAAAAGTGCTTATCTCACCGAGTTGAAGCGTTTTTGATTAGGAGTGGAAATAACTTTTGAATTTCATTCAGCTGGTTTCTGCTGTTGAAATATGTTGTTTAGGACATGATTCTGCACAATATAAGTCAAATTCAGTGTAATCCCTTGACAGGTTCACAAGATAAAGCAATTCGTTCAAAAAGTGCTTATCTCACCAAGTTGAAGCGTTTTTGATTAGGAGTGATAATTACTTTTGAATTTCATCAAGCTGGTTTCTGCTGTTGAAATATGTTATTTAGGACATGATTCTGCACAATATAAGTCAAATTCAGTGTAATCCAGCGACAAGTTTGAAAGATATAGCCATAGGGTCAAAAAGTGCTTATCTCATCGAGTTGGAGCGTTTTTGATTAGGAGCGGCAATAACTTTTGAATTTCATCAAGCTGGTTTCTGCTGTTGAAATATGTTGTTTAGGACATGATTCTGCACAATATAAGTCAAATTCAGTGTAATCCAGCGACAAGTTTGAAAGATATAGCCATAGGGTCAAAAAGTGCTTATCTCATCGAGTTGGAGCGTTTTTGATTAGGAGCGGCAATAACTTTTGAATTTCATCAAGCTGGTTTTCTTCTGTTGAAATATGTTGTTTAGGACATGATTGTGCACAATATAAGTCAAATTCAGTGTAATCCAGCAACAAGTTTGAAAGATATAGCCATAGGGTCAAAAAGTGCTTATTTCATCGGGTTGGAGCGTTTTTGATTAGGAGTGGTAATAACTTTTGAATTTCATCAAGCTGGTTTCTGCTGTTGAAATATGTTGTTTAGGACATGAATCTGCACAATATAAGTCAAATTCAGTGTAATCCCTTCATAGGTTCACAAGATATAGCCATTCGTTCAAAAAGTGCTTATCTCACCGAGTTGAAGCGTTTTTGATTAGGAGTGATAATAACTTTTGAATTTCATCAAGCTGGTTTCTGCTGTTGACATATGTTGTTTAGGACATGATTCTACACAATATATGTCAAATTTTGTGTAATCCCTTCAATAGTTCACAAGATATAGCCATTCGTTCAAAAAGTGCTTATCTCACCGAGTTGAAGCGTTTTTGATTAGGAGTGGCAATAACTTTTGAATTTCATCAAGGTGGTTTCTTCTGTTGAAATATGTTGTTTAGAACATGATTCTGCACAATATATGTCAAATTAAGTGTATTCCCTTCACATGTTCAAAAGATATAGCCATTCGTTCAAAAAGTGCTTATCTCACCGAGTTGAAGTGTTTTTGATTATGAGTAATAATAACTTTTGAATTTCATCAAGCTGGTTTCTGCTGTTGAAATATGTTGTTTAGGACATGATTCTGCACAATATATGTCAAATTTAGTGTAATCCCTTCAATGGTTCACAAGATATAGCCATTCGTTCAAAAAGTGCTTATCTCACCGAGTTGAAGGGTTTTTGATTAGGAGTGGCAATAACTTTTGAATTTCATCAAGGTGGTTTCTGCTGTTGAAATATGTTGTTTAGGACATTATTCTGCACAATATATGTCAAATTTAGTGTAATCCCTTCACAGGTTCAAAAGATATAGCCATTCGTTCAAAGAGTGCTTATCTCACCGAGTTGAAACGTTTTTGATTAGGAGTAATAATAACTTTTGAATTTCATCAAGCTGGTTTCTGCTGTTGAAATATGTTGTTTAGGACATGATTCTGCACAATATATGTCAAATTTGGTGTAATCCCTTCACAGGTTCACAAGATATAGCCATTCGTTCAAAAAGTGCTTATCTCACCGAGTTGAAGCGTTTTTGATTAGGAGTGATAATAACTTTTGAATTTCATTCAGCTGGTTTCTGCTGTTGAAATATGTTGTTTAGGACATGATTCTGCACAATATAAGTCAAATTCAGTGTAATCCAGCAACAAGTTTGAAAGATAAAGCCATAGGGTCAAAAAGTGCTTATCTCACCGAGTTGAAGCGTTTTTGAGTAGGAGTGGAAATAACTTTTTAATTTCATTCAGCTGGTTTCTGCTGTTGAAATATGTTGTTTAGGACATGATTCTGCACAATATAAGTCAAATTCAGTGTAATCCCTTGACAGGTTCACAGGATAAAGCAATTCGTTCAAAAAGTGCTTATCTCACCAAGTTGAAGCGTTTTTGATTAGGAGTGATAATTACTTTTGAATTTCATCAAGCTGGTTTCTGCTGTTGAAATATGTTGTTTAGGACATGATTTTGCACAATATAAGTCAAATTCAGTGTAATCCAGCGACAAGTTTGAAAGATATAGCCATAGGGTCAAAAAGTGCTTATCTCATCGAGTTGGAGCGTTTTTGATTAGGAGCGGCAATAACTTTTGAATTTCATCAAGCTGGTTTTCTTCTGTTGAAATATGTTGTTTAGGACATGATTGTGCACAATATAAGTCAAATTCAGTGTAATCCAGCAACAAGTTTGAAAGATATAGCCATAGGGTCAAAAAGTGCTTATTTCATCGGGTTGGAGCGTTTTTGATTAGGAGTGGTAATAACTTTTGAATTTCATCAAGCTGGTTTCTGCTGTTGAAATATGTTGTTTAGGACATGAATCTGCACAATATAAGTCAAATTCAGTGTAATCCCTTCATACGTTCACAAGATATAGCCATTCGTTCAAAAAGTGCTTATCTCACCGAATTGAAGCGTTTTTGATTAGGAGTGATAATAACTTTTGAATTTCATCAAGCTGGTTTCTGCTGTTGACATATGTTGTTTAGGACATGATTCTACACAATATAAGTCAAATTTTGTGTAATCCCTTCAATAGTTCACAAGATATAGCCATTCGTTCAAAAAGTGCTTATCTCACCAAGTTGAAGCGTTTTTGATTAGGAGTGGCAATAACTTTTGAATTTCATCAAGGTGGTTTCTTCTGTTGAAATATGTTGTTTAGGACATGATTCTGCACAATATATGTCAAATTAAGTGTATTCCCTTCACAGGTTCAAAAGATATAGCCATTCGTTCAAAAAGTGCTTATCTCACCGAGTTGAAGTGTTTTTGATTAGGAGTAATAATAACTTTTGAATTTCATCAAGCTGGTTTCTGCTGTTGAAATATGTTGTTTAGGACATGATTCTGCACAATATATGTCAAATTTAGCGTAATCCCTTCACAGGCTCACAAGATATAGCCATTCGTTCAAAAAGTGCTTATCTCACCGAGTTGAAGCGTTTTTGATTAGGAGTGGCAATAACTTCTGAATTTCATCAAGCTGGTTTCTGCTGTTGAAATATGTTGTTTAGGACATGATTTTGCACAATATAAGTCAAATTCAGTGTAATCCAGCAACAAGTTTAAAAGATATAGGCATTCGTTCAAAAAGTGCTTATCTCATCGAGTTGGAGCGTTTTTGATTAGGAATGATTATAACTTTTGAATTTCATCAAGCTGGTTTCTGCTGTTGAAATATGTTGTTTAGGACATGATTCTGCACAATATATGTCAAATTTAGTGTAATCCCTTCAATGGTTCACAAGATATAGCCATTCGTTCAAAAAGTGCTTATCTCACCGAGTTGAAGCGTTTTTGATTAGGAGTGGCAATAACTTTTGAATTTCATCAAGGTGGTTTCTGCTGTTGAAATATGTTGTTTAGGACATTATTCTGCACAATATATGTCAAATTTAGTGTAATCCCTTCACAGGTTCAAAAGATATAGCCATTCGTTCAAAGAGTGCTTATCTCACCGAGTTGAAACGTTTTTGATTAGGAGTAATAATAACTTTTGAATTTCATCAAGCTGGTTTCTGCTGTTGAAATATGTTATTTAGGACATGATTTTGCACTATATAAGTCAAATTCAGTGTAATCCAGCAACAAGTTTAAAAGATATAGGCATAGGGTCAAAAAGCGCTTATCTCATCGAGTTGGAGCGTTTTTGATTAGGAATGATTATAACTTTTGAATTTCATCAAGCTGGTTTCTGCTGTTGAAATATGTTGTTTAGGACATGATTCTGCACAATATATGTCAAATTTAGTGTAATCCCTTCAATGGTTCACACGATATAGCCATTCGTTCAATAAGTGCTTATCTCACCGAGTTGAAGCGTTTTTGATTAGGAGTGGCAATAACTTTTAAATTTCATCAAGGTGGTTTCTGCTGTTGAAATATGTTGTTTAGGACATTATTCTGCACAATATATGTCAAATTTAGTGTAATCCCTTCACAGGTTCAAAAGATATAGCCATTCGTTCAAAAAGTGCTTATCTCACCGAGTTGAAGCGTTTTTGATTAGGAGTAATATTAACTTTTGAATTTCATCAAGCTGGTTTCTGCTGTTGAAATATGTTGTTTAGGACATGATTCTGCACAATATATGTCAAATTTGGTGTAATCCCTTCACAGGTTCACAAGATATAGCCATTCGTTCAAAAAGTGCTTATCTCACCGAGTTGAAGCGTTTTTGATTAGGAGTGGCAATAACTTTTGAATTTCATCAAGCTGGTTTCTGCTGTTGAAATATGTTGTTTAGGACATGATTCTGCACAATATATGTCAAATTTAGTGTAATCCCTTCACAGGTTCACAAGATATAGCCATTCGTTCAAAAAGTGCTTATCTCACCGAGTTGAAGCGTTTTTGATTAGGAGTGGCAATAACTTTTGAATTTCATCAAGCTGGTTTCTGCTGTTGAAATATGTTGTTTAGGACATGATTCTCCACAATATATGTCAAATTTAGTGTAATCCCTTCAATGGTTCACAAGATATAGCCATTCGTTCAAAAAGTGCTTATCTCACCGAGCTGAAGCGTTTTTGATTAGGAGTGGCAATAACTTTTGAATTTCATCAAGGTGGTTTCTGCTGTTGAAATATGTTGTTTAGGACATTATTCTGCACAATATATGTCAAATTTAGTGTAATCCCTTCACAGGTTCAAAAGATATAGCCATTCGTTCAAAAAGTGCTTATCTCACCGAGTTGAAGCGTTTTTGATTAGGAGTAATAATAACTTTTGAATTTCATCAAGCTGGTTTCTGCTGTTGAAATATGTTGTTTAGGACATGATTCTGCACAATATATGTCAAATTTGGTGTAATCCCTTCACAGGTTCACAAGATATAGCCATTCGTTCAAAAAGTGCTTATCTCACCGAGTTGAAGCGTTTTTGATTAGGAGTGGCAATAACTTTTGAATTTCATCAAGCTGGTTTCTGCTGTTGAAATATGTTGTTTAGGACATGATTCTGCACAATATATGTCAAATTTAGTGTAATCCCTTCACAGGTTCAAAAGATATAGCTATTCGTTCAAAAAGTGCTTATCTCACCGAGTTGAAGCGTTTTTGATTAGGAGTGGCAATAACTTTTGAATTTCATCAAGCTGGTTTCTGCTGTTGAAATATGTTGTTTAGGACATGATTCTGCAAAATATATGTCAAATTTAGTGTAATCCCTTCAATGGTTCACAAGATATAGCCATTCGTTCAAAAAGTGCTTATCTCACCGAGTTGAAGCGTTTTTGATTAGGAGTGGCAATAACTTTTGAATTTCATCAAGGTGGTTTCTGCTGTTGAAATATGTTGTTTAGGACATTATTCTGCACAATATATGTCAAATTTAGTGTAATCCCTTCACAGGTTCAAAAGATATAGCCATTCGTTCAAAAAGTGCTTATCTCACCGAGTTGAAGCGTTTTTGATTAGGAGTAATAATAACTTTTGAATTTCATCAAGCTGGTTTCTGCTGTTGAAATATGTTGTTTAGGACATGATTCTGCACAATATATGTCAAATTTGGTGTAATCCCTTCACAGGTTCACAAGATATAGCCATTCGTTCAAAAAGTGCTTATCTCACCGAGTTGAAGCGTTTTTGATTAGGATTGATTATAACTTTTGTTTTTCATCAAGCTGGTTTCTGCTGTTGAAATATGTTGTTTAGGACATGATTCTGCACAATATATGTCAAATTTAGTGTAATCCCTTCAATGGTTCACAAGATATAGCCATTCGTTCAAAAAGTGCTTATCTCACCGAGTTGAAGCGTTTTTGATTAGGAGTGGCAATAACTTTTGAATTTCATCAAGGTGGTTTCTGCTGTTGAAATATGTTGTTTAGGACATGATTCTGCACAATATATGTCAAATTTAGTGTAATCCCTTCAATGGTTCACAAGATATAGCCATTCGTTCAAAAAGTGCTTATCTCACCGAGTTGAAGCGTTTCTGATTAGGAGTAATAATAACTTTTGAATTTCATCAAGCTGGTTTCTGCTGTTGAAATATGTTGTTTAGGACATGATTCTGCACAATATATGTCAAATTTGGTGTAATCCCTTCACAGGTTCACAAGATATAGCCATTCGTTCAAAAAGTGCTTATCTCACCGAGTTGAAGCGTTTTTGATTAGGAGTGGCAATAACTTCTGAATTTCATCAAGCTGGTTTCTGCTGTTGAAATATGTTATTTAGGACATGATTTTGCACTATATAAGTCAAATTCCGTGTAATCCAGCAACAAGTTTAAAAGATATAGGCATAGGGTCAAAAAGCGCTTATCTCATCGAGTTGGAGCGTTTTTGATTAGGAATGATTATAACTTTTGAATTTCATCAAGCTGGTTTCTGCTGTTGAAATATGTTGTTTAGGACATGATTCTGCACAATATATGTCAAATTTAGTGTAATCCCTTCAATGGTTCACACGATATAGCCATTCGTTCAATAAGTGCTTATCTCACCGAGTTGAAGCGTTTTTGATTAGGAGTGGCAATAACTTTTGAATTTCATCATGGTGGTTTCTGCTGTTGAAATATGTTGTTTAGGACATTATTCTGCACAATATATGTCAAATTTAGTGTAATCCCTTCACAGGTTCAAAAGATATAGCCATTCGTTCAAAAAGTGCTTATCTCACCGAGTTGAAGCATTTTTGATTAGGAGTAATATTAACTTTTGAATTTCATCAAGCTGGTTTCTGCTGTTGAAATATGTTGTTTAGGACATGATTCTGCACAATATATGTCAAATTTAGTGTAATCCCTTCACAGGTTCACAAGATATAGCAATTCGTTCAAAAAGTGCTTATCTCACCGAGTTGAAGCGTTTTTGATTAGGAGTGGCAATAACTTTTGAATTTCATCAAGCTGGTTTCTGCTGTTGAAATATGTTGTTTAGGACATGATTCTGCACAATATATGTCAAATTTAGTGTAATCCCTTCAATGGTTCACAAGATATAGCCATTCGTTCAAAAAGTGCTTATCTCACCGAGTTGAAGCGTTTTTGATTAGGAGTGGCAATAACTTTTGAATTTCATCAAGGTGGTTTCTGCTGTTGAAATATGTTGTTTAGGACATGATTCTGCACAATATATGTCAAATTTAGTGTAATCCCTTCACAGGTTCAAAAGATATAGCCATTCGTTCAAAAAGTGCTTATCTCACCGAGTTGAAGCGTTTTTGATTAGGAATGATTATAACTTTTGTTTTTCATCAAGCTGGTTTCTGCTGTTGAAATATGTTGTTTAGGACATGATTCTGCACAATATATGTCAAATTTAGTGTAATCCCTTCAATGGTTCACAAGATATAGCCATTCGTTCAAAAAGTGCTTATCTCACCGAGTTGAAGCGTTTTTGATTAGGAGTGGCAATAACTATTGAATTTCATCAAGCTGGTTTCTGCTGTTGAAATATGTTGTTTAGGACATGATTCTGCACAATATATGTCAAATTTGGTGTAATCCCTTCACAGGTTCACAAGATATAGCCATTCGTTCAAAAAGTGCTTATCTCACCGAGTTGAAGCGTTTTTGATTAGGAGTGGCAATAACTTCTGAATTTCATCAAGCTGGTTTCTGCTGTTGAAATATGTTATTTAGGACATGATTTTGCACTATATAAGTCAAATTCAGTGTAATCCAGCAACAAGTTTAAAAGATATAGGCATAGGGTCAAAAAGCGCTTATCTCATCGAGTTGGAGCGTTTTTGATTAGGAATGATTATAACTTTTGAATTTCATCAAGCTGGTTTCTGCTGTTGAAATATGTTGTTTAGGACATGATTCTGCACAATATATGTCAAATTTAGTGTAATCCCTTCAATGGTTCACACGATATAGCCATTCGTTCAATAAGTGCTTATCTCACCGAGTTGAAGCGTTTTTGATTAGGAGTGGCAATAACTTTTGAATTTCATCAAGGTGGTTTCTGCTGTTGAAATATGTTGTTTAGGACATGATTCTGCACAATATATGTCAAATTTAGTGTAATCCCTTCACAGGTTCAAAAGATATAGCCATTCGTTCAAAAAGTGCTTATCTCACCGAGTTGAAGCGTTTTTGATTAGGAGTAATATTAACTTTTGAATTTCATCAAGCTGGTTTCTGCTGTTGAAATATGTTGTTTAGGACATGATTCTGCACAATATATGTCAAATTTGGTGTAATCCCTTCACAGGTTCACAAGATATAGCCATTCGTTCAAAAAGTGCTTATCTCACCGAGTTGAAGCGTTTTTGATTAGGAGGGGCAATAACTTTTGAATTTCATCAAGCTGGTTTCTGCTGTTGAAATATGTTGTTTAGGACATGATTCTGCACAATATATGTCAAATTTAGTGTAATCCCTTCACAGGTTCACAAGATATAGCCATTCGTTCAAAAAGTGCTTATCTCACCGAGTTGAAGCGTTTTTGATTAGGAGTGGCAATAACTTTTGAATTTCATCAAGCTGGTTTCTGCTGTTGAAATATGTTGTTTAGGACATGATTCTGCACAATATATGTCAAATTTAGTGTAATCCCTTCAATGGTTCACAAGATATAGCCATTCGTTCAAAAAGTGCTTATCTCACCGAGTTGAAGCGTTTTTGATTAGGAGTGGCAATAACTTTTGAATTTCATCAAGGTGGTTTCTGCTGTTGAAATATGTTGTTTAGGACATTATTCTGCACAATATATGTCAAATTTAGTGTAATCCCTTCACAGGTTCAAAAGATATAGCCATTCGTTCAAAAAGTGCTTATCTCACCGAGTTGAAGCGTTTTTGATTAGGAGTAATAATAACTTTTGAATTTCATCAAGCTGGTTTCTGCTGTTGAAATATGTTGTTTAGGACATGATTCTGCACAATATATGTCAAATTTGGTGTAATCCCTTCACAGGTTCACAAGATATAGCCATTCGTTCAAAAAGTGCTTATCTCACCGAGTTGAAGCGTTTTTGATTAGGAGTGGCAATAACTTTTGAATTTCATCAAGCTGGTTTCTGCTGTTGAAATATGTTGTTTAGGACATGATTCTGCACAATATATGTCAAATTTAGTGTAATCCCTTCACAGGTTCACAAGATATAGCCATTCGTTCAAAAAGTGCTTATCTCACCGAGTTGAAGCGTTTTTGATTAGGAGTGGCAATAACTTTTGAATTTCATCAAGGTGGTTTCTGCTGTTGAAATATGTTGTTTAGGACATGATTCTGCACAATATATGTCAAATTTAGTGTAATCCCTTCAATGGTTCACAAGATATAGCCATTCGTTCAAAAAGTGCTTATCTCACCGAGTTGAAGCGTTTTTGATTAGGAGTAATAATAACTTTTGAATTTCATCAAGCTGGTTTCTGCTGTTGAAATATGTTGTTTAGGACATGATTCTGCACAATATATGTCAAATTTGGTGTAATCCCTTCACAGGTTCACAAGATATAGCCATTCGTTCAAAAAGTGCTTATCTCACCGAGTTGAAGCGTTTTTGATTAGGAATGATTATAACTTTTGTTTTTCATCAAGCTGGTTTCTGCTGTTGAAATATGTTGTTTAGGACATGATTCTGCACTATATAAGTCAAATTCAGTGTAATCCAGCAACAAGTTTAAAAGATATAGGCATAGGGTCAAAAAGCGCTTATCTCATCGAGTTGGAGCGTTTTTGATTAGGAATGATTATAACTTTTGAATTTCATCAAGCTGGTTTCTGCTGTTGAAATATGTTGTTTAGGACATGATTCTGCACAATATATGTCAAATTTTGTGTAATCCCTTCAATGGTTCACAAGATATAGCCATTCGTTCAAAAAGTGCTTATCTCACCGAGTTGAAGCGTTTTTGATTAGGAGTGGCAATAACTTTTGAATTTCATCAAGGTGGTTTCTGCTGTTGAAATATGTTGTTTAGGACATTATTCTGCACAATATATGTCAAATTTAGTGTAATCCCTTCACAGGTTCAAAAGATATAGCCATTCGTTCAAAAAGTGCTTATCTCACCGAGTTGAAGCGTTTTTGATTAGGAGTGGCAATAACTTTTGAATTTCATCAAGCTGGTTTCTGCTGTTGAAATATGTTGTTTAGGACATGATTCTGCACAATATAAGTCAAATTCAGTGTAATCCAGCTATATTTTTGAAAGATATAGCCAAAGGGTCAAAAAGTGCTTATCTCATCGAGTTGAAACGTTTTTGATTAGGAGTAATAATAACTTTTGAATTTCATCAAGCTGGTTTCTGCTGTTGAAATATGTTGTTTAGGACATGATTCTGCACAATATATGTCAAATTTAGTGTAATCCCTTCAATGGTTCACAAGATATAGCCATTCGTTCAAAAAGTGCTTATCTCACCGAGTTGAAGCGTTTTTGATTAGGAGTGGCAATAACTTTTGAATTTCATCAAGGTGGTTTCTGCTGTTGAAATATGTTGTTTAGGACATTATTCTGCACAATATATGTCAAATTTAGTGTAATCCCTTCACAGGTTCAAAAGATATAGCCATTCGTTCAAAGAGTGCTTATCTCACCGAGTTGAAGCGTTTTTGATTAGGAGTAATAATAACTTTTGAATTTCATCAAGCTGGTTTCTGCTGTTGAAATATGTTATTTAGTTCATGATTTTGCACTATATAAGTCAAATTCAGTGTAATCCAGCAACAAGTTTAAAAGATATAGGCATAGGGTCAAAAAGCGCTTATCTCATCGAGTTGGAGCGTTTTTGATTAGGAATAATTATAACTTTTGAATTTCATCAAGCTGGTTTCTGCTGTTGAAATATGTTGTTTAGGACATGATTGTGCACAATATATGTCAAATTTAGTGTAATCCCTTCAATGGTTCACAAGATATAGCCATTCGTTCAAAAAGTGCTTATCTCACCGAGTTGAAGCGTTTTTGATTAGGAGTGGCAATAACTTTTGAATTTCATCAAGGTGGTTTCTGCTGTTGAAATATGTTGTTTAGGACATTATTCTGCACAATATATGTCAAATTTAGTGTAATCCCTTCACAGGTTCAAAAGATATAGCCATTCGTTCAAAAAGTGCTTATCTCACCGAGTTGAAGCGTTTTTGATTAGGAGTGGCAATAACTTTTGAATTTCATCAAGCTGGTTTCTGCTGTTGAAATATGTTGTTTAGGACATGATTCTGCACAATATATGTCAAATTTGGTGTAATCCCTTCACAAGTTCACGAGATATAGCCATTCGTTCAAAATGTGCTTATCTCACCGAGTTGAAGCGTTTTTGATTAGGAATGATTATAACTTTTGAATTTCATCAAGCTGGTTTCTGCTGTTGAAATATGTTGTTTAGGACATGATTCTGCACAATATATGTCAAATTTAGTGTAATCCCTTCAATGGTTCACACGATATAGCCATTCGTTCAATAAGTGCTTATCTCACCGAGTTGAAGCGTTTTTGATTAGGAGTGGCAATAACTTTTAAATTTCATCAAGGTGGTTTCTGCTGTTGAAATATGTTGTTTAGGACATTATTCTGCACAATATATGTCAAATTTAGTGTAATCCCTTCACAGGTTCAAAAGATATAGCCATTCGTTCAAAAAGTGCTTATCTCACCGAGTTGAAGCGTTTTTGATTAGGAGTAATATTAACTTTTGAATTTCATCAAGCTGGTTTCTGCTGTTGAAATATGTTGTTTAGGACATGATTCTGCACAATATATGTCAAATTTGGTGTAATCCCTTCACAGGTTCACAAGATATAGCCATTCGTTCAAAAAGTGCTTATCTCACCGAGTTGAAGCGTTTTTGATTAGGAGTGGCAATAACTTTTGAATTTCATCAAGCTGGTTTCTGCTGTTGAAATATGTTGTTTAGGACATGATTCTGCACAATATATGTCAAATTTAGTGTAATCCCTTCACAGGTTCACAAGATATAGCCATTCGTTCAAAAAGTGCTTATCTCACCGAGTTGAAGCGTTTTTGATTAGGAGTGGCAATAACTTTTGAATTTCATCAAGCTGGTTTCTGCTGTTGAAATATGTTGTTTAGGACATGATTCTGCACAATATATGTCAAATTTAGTGTAATCCCTTCAATGGTTCACAAGATATAGCCATTCGTTCAAAAAGTGCTTATCTCACCGAGCTGAAGCGTTTTTGATTAGGAGTGGCAATAACTTTTGAATTTCATCAAGGTGGTTTCTGCTGTTGAAATATGTTGTTTAGGACATTATTCTGCACAATATATGTCAAATTTAGTGTAATCCCTTCACAGGTTCAAAAGATATAGCCATTCGTTCAAAAAGTGCTTATCTCACCGAGTTGAAGCGTTTTTGATTAGGAGTAATAATAACTTTTGAATTTCATCAAGCTGGTTTCTGCTGTTGAAATATGTTGTTTAGGACATGATTCTGCACAATATATGTCAAATTTGGTGTAATCCCTTCACAGGTTCACAAGATATAGCCATTCGTTCAAAAAGTGCTTATCTCACCGAGTTGAAGCGTTTTTGATTAGGAGTGGCAATAACTTTTGAATTTCATCAAGCTGGTTTCTGCTGTTGAAATATGTTGTTTAGGACATGATTCTGCACAATATATGTCAAATTTAGTGTAATCCCTTCACAGGTTCACAAGATATAGCAATTCGTTCAAAAAGTGCTTATCTCACCGAGTTGAAGCGTTTTTGATTAGGAGTGGCAATAACTTTTGAATTTCATCAAGCTGGTTTCTGCTGTTGAAATATGTTGTTTAGGACATGATTCTGCACAATATATGTCAAATTTAGTGTAATCCCTTCAATGGTTCACAAGATATAGCCATTCGTTCAAAAAGTGCTTATCTCACCGAGTTGAAGCGTTTTTGATTAGGAGTGGCATTAACTTTTGAATTTCATCAAGGTGGTTTCTGCTGTTGAAATATGTTGTTTAGGACATTATTCTGCACAATATATGTCAAATTTAGTGTAATCCCTTCACAGGTTCAAAAGATATAGCCATTCGTTCAAAAAGTGCTTATCTCACCGAGTTGAAGCGTTTTTGATTAGGAGTAATAATAACTTTTGAATTTCATCAAGCTGGTTTCTGCTGTTGAAATATGTTGTTTAGGACATGATTCTGCACAATATATGTCAAATTTGGTGTAATCCCTTCACAGGTTCACAAGATATAGCCATTCGTTCAAAAAGTGCTTATCTCACCGAGTTGAAGCGTTTTTGATTAGGAATGATTATAACTTTTGTTTTTCATCAAGCTGGTTTCTGCTGTTGAAATATGTTGTTTAGGACATGATTCTGCACAATATATGTCAAATTTAGTGTAATCCCTTCAATGGTTCACAAGATATAGCCATTCGTTCAAAAAGTGCTTATCTCACCGAGTTGAAGCGTTTTTGATTAGGAGTGGCAATAACTTTTGAATTTCATCAAGGTGGTTTCTGCTGTTGAAATATGTTGTTTAGGACATGATTCTGCACAATATATGTCAAATTTAGTGTAATCCCTTCAATGGTTCACAAGATATAGCCATTCGTTCAAAAAGTGCTTATCTCACCGAGTTGAAGCGTTTTTGATTAGGAGTAATAATAACTTTTGAATTTCATCAAGCTGGTTTCTGCTGTTGAAATATGTTGTTTAGGACATGATTCTGCACAATATATGTCAAATTTAGTGTAATCCCTTCACAGGTTCACAAGATATAGCCATTCGTTCAAAAAGTGCTTATCTCACCGAGTTGAAGCGTTTTTGATTAGGAATGATTATAACTTTTGTTTTTCATCAAGCTGGTTTCTGCTGTTGAAATATGTTGTTTAGGACATGATTCTGCACACTATATGTCAAATTTAGTGTAATCCCTTCAATGGTTCACAAGATATAGCCATTCGTTCAAAAAGTGCTTATCTCACCGAGTTGAAGCGTTTTTGATTAGGAGTGGCAATAACTTTTGAATTTCATCAAGGTGGTTTCTGCTGTTGAAATATGTTGTTTAGGACATTATTCTGCACAATATATGTCAAATTTAGTGTAATCCCTTCACAAGTTCAAAAGATATAGCCATTCGTTCAAGGAGTGCTTATCTCACCGAGTTGAAGCGTTTTTGATTAGGAGTAATAATAACTTTTGAATTTCATCAAGCTGGTTTCTGCTGTTGAAATATGTTGTTTAGGACATGATTCTGCACAATATATGTCAAATTTGGTGTAATCCCTTCAATGGTTCACAAGATATAGCCATTCGTTCAAAAAGTGCTTATCTCACCGAGTTGAAGCGTTTTTGATTAGGAGTGGCAATAACTTTTGAATTTCATCAAGCTGGTTTCTGCTGTTGAAATATGTTGTTTAGGACATTATTCTGCACAATATATGTCAAATTTAGTGTAATCCCTTCACAGGTTCAAAAGATATAGCCATTCGTTCAAAAAGTGCTTATCTCACCGAGTTGAAGCGTTTTTGATTAGGAGTAATATTAACTTTTTAATTTTATCAAGCTGGTTTCTGCTGTTGAAATATGTTGTTTAGGACATGATTCTGCACAATATATGTCAAATTTTGTGTAATCCCTTCAATGGTTCCCAAGATATAGCCATTCGTTCAAAAAGTGCTTATCTCACCGAGTTGAAACGTTTTTGATTAGGAGTGGCAATAACTTTTGAATTTCATCAAGGTGGTTTCTGCTTTTGAAATATGTTGTTTAGGACATTATTCTGCAGAGTATATGTCAAATTTAGTGTAATCCCTTCACAGGTTCAAAAGATATAGCCATTCGTTCAACAAGTGCTTATCTCACCGAGTTGAAGTGTTTTTGATTAGGAGTAATAATAACTTTTGAATTTCATCAAGCTGGTTTCTGCTGTTGAAATATGTTGTTTAGGACATGATTCTGCACAATATATGTCAAATTTGGTGTAATCCCTTCACAGGTTCACAAGATATAGCCATTCGTTCAAAAAGTGCTTATCTCACCGAGTTGAAGCGTTTTTGATTAGGAATGATTATAACTTTTGTTTTTCATCAAGCTGGTTTCTGCTGTTGAAATATGTTGTTTAGGACATGATTCTGCACAATATATGTCAAATTTAGTGTAATCCCTTCAATGGTTCACAAGATATAGCCATTCGTTCAAAAAGTGCTTATCTCACCGAGTTGAAGCGTTTTTGATTAGGAGTGGCAATAACTTTTGAATTTCATCAAGGTGGTTTCTGTTGTTGAAATATGTTGTTTAGGACATTATTCTGCACAATATATGTCAAATTTAGTGTAATCCCTTCACAAGTTCAAAAGATATAGCCATTCGTTCAAGGAGTGCTTATCTCACCGAGTTGAAGCGTTTTTGATTAGGAGTAATAATAACTTTTGAATTTCATCAAGCTGGTTTCTGCTGTTGAAATATGTTGTTTAGGACATGATTCTGCACAATATATGTCAAATTTGGTGTAATCCCTTCACAGGTTCACAAGATATAGCCATTCGTTCAAAAAGTGCTTATCTCACCAAGTTGAAGCGTTTTTGATTAGGAGTGGCAATAACTTCTGAATTTCATCAAGCTGGTTTCTGCTGTTGAAATATGTTATTTAGGACATGATTTTGCACTATATAAGTAAAATTCAGTGTAATCCAGCAACAAGTTTAAAAGATATAGGCATAGGGTCAAAAAGCGCTTATCTCATCGAGTTGGAGCGTTTTTGATTAGGAATGATTATAACTTTTGAATTTCATCAAGCTGGTTTCTGCTGTTGAAATATGTTGTTTAGGACATGATTCTGCACAATATATGTCAAATTTAGTGTAATCCCTTCAATGGTTCACAAGATATAGCCATTCGTTCAAAAAGTGCTTATCTCACCGAGTTGAAGCGTTTTTGATTAGGAGTGGCAATAACTTTTGAATTTCATCAAGGTGGTTTCTGCTGTTGAAATATGTTGTTTAGGACATTATTCTGCACAATATATGTCAAATTTAGTGTAATCCCTTCACAGGTTCAAAAGATATAGCCATTCGTTCAAAAAGTGCTTATCTCACCGAGTTGAAGCGTTTTTGATTAGGAGTAATATTAACTTTTTAATTTTATCAAGCTGGTTTCTGCTGTTGAAATATGTTGTTTAGGACATGATTCTGCACAATATATGTCAAATTTAGTGTAATCCCTTCAATGGTTCCCAAGATATAGCCATTCGTTCAAAAAGTGCTTATCTCACCGAGTTGAAACGTTTTTGATTAGGAGTGGCAATAACTTTTGAATTTCATCAAGCTGGTTTCTGCTTTTGAAATATGTTGTTTAGGACATTATTCTGCAGAGTATATGTCAAATTTAGTGTAATCCCTTCACAGGTTCAAAAGATATAGCCATTCGTTCAACAAGTGCTTATCTCACCGAGTTGAAGTGTTTTTGATTAGGAGTAATAATAACTTTTGAATTTCATCAAGCTGGTTTCTGCTGTTGATATATGTTGTTTAGGACATGATTCTGCACAATATATGTCAAATTTAGCGTAATCCCTTTCCCCAGTTCACAAGATATAGCCATTCGTTCAAAAAGTGCTTATCTCACCGAGTTGAAGCGTTTTTGATTAGGAGTGTCAATAACTTCTGAATTTCATCAAGCTGGTTTCTGCTGTTGAAATATGTTGGTAAGGACATGATTTTGCACAATATAAGTCAAATTCAGTGTAATCCAGCAACAAGTTTAAAAGATATAGGCATAGGGTCAAAAAGTGCTTATCTCATCGAGTTGGAGCGTTTTTGAATAGGAATGATTATAACTTTTGAATTTCATCAAGCTGGTTTCTGCTGTTGAAATATGTTGTTTAGGACATGATTCTGCACAATATATGTCAAATTTAGTGTAATCCCTTCAATGGTTCACAAGATATAGCCATTCGTTCAAAAAGTGCTTATCTCACCGAGTTGAAGCGTTTTTGATTAGGAGTGGCAATAACTTTTGAATTTCATCAAGGTGGTTTCTGCTGTTGAAATATGTTGTTTAGGACATTATTCTGCACAATATATGTCAAATTTAGTGTAATCCCTTCACAGGTTCAAAAGATATAGCCGTCCGTTCAAAGAGTGCTTATCTCACCGAGTTGAAGCGTTTTTGATTAGGAGTAATAATAACTTTTGAATTTCATCAAGCTGGTTTCTGCTGTTGAAATATGTTGTTTAGGACATGATTCTGCACAATATATGTCAAATTTGGTGTAATCCCTTCACAGGTTCACAAGATATAGCCATTCGTTCAAAAAGTGCTTATCTCACCGAGTTGAAGCGTTTTTGATTAGGAGTGATAATAACTTTTGAATTTCATCAAGCTGGTTTCTGCTGTTGAAATATGTTGTTTAGGACATGATTCTGCACAATATAAGTCAAATTCAGTGTAATCCAGCAACAAGTTTCAAAGATAAAGCTATAGGGTCAAAAAGTGCTTATCTCACCGAGTTGAAGCGTTTTTGATTAGGAGTGGAAATAACTTTTGAATTTCATTCAGCTGGTTTCTGCTGTTGAAATATGTTGTTTAGGACATGATTCTGCACAATATAAGTCAAATTCAGTGTAATCCCTTGACAGGTTCACAAGATAAAGCAATTCGTTCAAAAAGTGCTTATCTCACCAAGTTGAAGCGTTTTTGATTAGGAGTGATAATTACTTTTGAATTTCATCAAGCTGGTTTCTGCTGTTGAAATATGTTGTTTAGGACATGATTCTGCACAATATAAGTCAAATTCAGTGTAATCCAGCGACAAGTTTGAAAGATATAGCCATAGGGTCAAAAAGTGCTTATCTCATCGAGTTGGAGCGTTTTTGATTAGGAGTGGCAATAACTTTTGAATTTCATCAAGCTGGTTTTCTTCTGTTGAAATATGTTGTTTAGGACATCATTGTGCACAATATAAGTCAAATTCAGTGTAATCCAGCAACAAGTTTGAAATATATAGCCATAGGGTGAAAAAGTGCTTATTTCAGCGGGTTGGAGCGTTTTTGATTAGGAGTGGTAATAACTTTTGAATTTCATCAAGCTGGTTTCTGCTGTTGAAATATGTTGTTTAGGACATGAATCTGCACAATATAAGTCAAATTCAGTGTAATCCCTTCATAGGTTCACAAGATATAGCCATTCGTTCAAAAAGTGCTTATCTCACCGAGTTGAAGCGTTTTTGATTAGGAGTGATAATAACTTTTGAATTTCATCAAGCTGGTTTCTGCTGTTGACATATGTTGTTTAGGACATGATTCTACACAATATATGTCAAATTTTGTGTAATCCCTTCAATAGTTCACAAGATATAGCCATTCGTTCAAAAAGTGCTTATCTCACCGAGTTGAAGCGTTTTTGATTAGGAGTGGCAATAACTTTTGAATTTCATCAAGGTGGTTTCTTCTGTTGAAATATGTTGTTTAGAACATGATTCTGCACAATATATGTCAAATTAAGTGTATTCCCTTCACAGGTTCAAAAGATATAGCCATTCGTTCAAAAAGTGCTTATCTCACCGAGTTGAAGTGTTTTTGATTAGGAGTAATAATAACTTTTGAATTTCATCAAGCTGGTTTCTGCTGTTGAAATATGTTGTTTAGGACATGATTCTGCACAATATATGTCAAATTTAGTGTAATCTCTTCAATGGTTCACAAGATATAGCCATTCGTTCAAAAAGTGCTTATCTCACCGAGTTGAAGCGTTTTTGATTAGGAGTGGCAATAACTTTTGAATTTCATCAAGGTGGTTTCTGCTGTTGAAATATGTTGTTTAGGACATTATTCTGCACAATATATGTCAAATTTAGTGTAATCCCTTCACAGGTTCAAAAGATATAGCCATTCGTTCAAAGAGTGCTTATCTCACCGAGTTGAAACGTTTTTGATTAGGAGTAATAATAACTTTTGAATTTCATCAAGCTGGTTTCTGCTGTTGAAATATGTTGTTTAGGACATGATTCTGCACAATATATGTCAAATTTGGTGTAATCCCTTCACAGGTTCACAAGATATAGCCATTCGTTCAAAAAGTGCTTATCTCACCGAGTTGAAGCGTTTTTGATTAGGAGTGATAATAACTTTTGAATTTCATTCAGCTGGTTTCTGCTGTTGAAATATGTTGTTTAGGACATGATTCTGCACAATATAAGTCAAATTCAGTGTAATCCAGCAACAAGTTTGAAAGATAAAGCCATAGGGTCAAAAAGTGCTTATCTCACCGAGTTGAAGCGTTTTTGAGTAGGAGTGGCAATAACTTTTGAATTTCATCAAGCTGGTTTTCTTCTGTTGAAATATGTTGTTTAGGACATGATTGTGCACAATATAAGTCAAATTCAGTGTAATCCAGCAACAAGTTTGAAAGATATAGCCATAGGGTCAAAAAGTGCTTATTTCATCGGGTTGGAGCGTTTTTGATTAGGAGTGGTAATAACTTTTGAATTTCATCAAGCTGGTTTCTGCTGTTGAAATATGTTGCTTAGGACATGAATCTGCACAATATATGTCAAATTCAGTGTAATCCCTTCATACGTTCACAAGATATAGCCATTCGTTCAAAAAGTGCTTATCTCACCGAATTGAAGCGTTTTTGATTAGGAGTGATAATAACTTTTGAATTTCATCAAGCTGGTTTCTGCTGTTGACATATGTTGTTTAGGACATGATTCTACACAATATATGTCAAATTTTGTGTAATCCCTTCAATAGTTCACAAGATATAGCCATTCGTTCAAAAAGTGCTTATCTCACCGAGTTGAAGCATTTTTGATTAGGAGTGGCAATAACTTTTGAATTTCATCAAGGTGGTTTCTTCTGTTGAAATATGTTGTTTAGGACATGATTCTGCACAATATATGTCAAATTAAGTGTATTCCCTTCACAGGTTCAAAAGATATAGCCATTCGTTCAAAAAGTGCTTATCTCACCGAGTTGAAGTGTTTTTGATTAGGAGTAATAATAACTTTTGAATTTCATCAAGCTGGTTTCTGCTGTTGAAATATGTTGTTTAGGACATGATTCTGCACAATATATGTCAAATTTAGCGTAATCCCTTCACAGGCTCACAAGATATAGCCATTCGTTCAAAAAGTGCTTATCTCACCGAGTTGAAGCGTTTTTGATTAGGAGTGGCAATAACTTCTGAATTTCATCAAGCTGGTTTCTGCTGTTGAAATATGTTGTTTAGGACATGATTTTGCACAATGTAAGTCAAATTCAGTATAATCCAGCAACAAGTTTAAAAGATATAGGCATAGGGTCAAAAAGTGCTTATCTCACCGAGTTGAAGTGTTTTTGATTAGGAGTAATAATAACTTTTGAATTTCATCAAGCTGGTTTCTGCTGTTGAAATATGTTGTTTAGGACATGATTCTGCACAATATATGTCAAATTTAGTGTAATCCCTTCAATGGTTCACAAGATATAGCCATTCGTTCAAAAAGTGCTTATCTCACCGAGTTGAAGCGTTTTTGATTAGGAGTGGCAATAACTTTTGAATTTCATCAAGGTGGTTTCTGCTGTTGAAATATGTTGTTTAGGACATTATTCTGCACAATATATGTCAAATTTAGTGTAATCCCTTCACAGGTTCAAAAGATATAGCCATTCGTTCAAAGAGTGCTTATCTCACCGAGTTGAAGCGTTTTTGATTAGGAGTAATAATAACTTTTGAATTTCATCAAGCTGGTTTCTGCTGTTGAAATATGTTATTTAGTTCATGATTTTGCACTATATAAGTCAAATTCAGTGTAATCCAGCAACAAGTTTAAAAGATATAGGCATAGGGTCAAAAAGCGCTTATCTCATCGAGTTGGAGCGTTTTTGATTAGGAATAATTATAACTTTTGAATTTCATCAAGCTGGTTTCTGCTGTTGAAATATGTTGTTTAGGACATGATTGTGCACAATATATGTCAAATTTAGTGTAATCCCTTCAATGGTTCACAAGATATAGCCATTCGTTCAAAAAGTGCTTATCTCACCGAGTTGAAGCGTTTTTGATTAGGAGTGGCAATAACTTTTGAATTTCATCAAGGTGGTTTCTGCTGTTGAAATATGTTGTTTAGGACATTATTCTGCACAATATATGTCAAATTTAGTGTAATCCCTTCACAGGTTCAAAAGATATAGCCATTCGTTCAAAAAGTGCTTATCTCACCGAGTTGAAGCGTTTTTGATTAGGAGTAATAATAACTTTTGAATTTCATCAAGCTGGTTTCTGCTGTTGAAATATGTTGTTTAGGACATTATTCTGCACAATATATGTCAAATTTGGTGTAATCCCTTCACAAGTTCACAAGATATAGCCATTCGTTCAAAAAGTGCTTATCTCACCGAGTTGAAGCGTTTTTGATTAGGAATGATTATAACTTTTGAATTTCATCAAGCTGGTTTCTGCTGTTGAAATATGTTGTTTAGGACATGATTCTGCACAATATATGTCAAATTTAGTGTAATCCCTTCAATGGTTCACAAGATATAGCCATTCGTTCAAAAAGTGCTTATCTCACCGAGTTGAAGCGTTTTTGATTAGGAGTGGCAATAACTTTTGAATTTCATCAAGGTGGTTTCTGCTGTTGAAATATGTTGTTTAGGACATTATTCTGCACAATATATGTCAAATTTAGTGTAATCCCTTCACAGGTTCAAAAGATATAGCCATTCGTTCAAAGAGTGCTTATCTCACCGAGTTTAAACGTTTTTGATTAGGAGTAATAATAACTTTTGAATTTCATCAAGCTGGTTTCTGCTGTTGAAATATGTTGTTTAGGACATGATTCTGCACAATATATGTCAAATTTGGTGTAATCCCTTCACAGGTTCACAAGATATAGCCATTCGTTCAAAAAGTGCTTATCTCACCGAGTTGAAGCGTTTTTGATTAGGAGTGATAATAACTTTTGAATTTCATTCAGCTGGTTTCTGCTGTTGAAATATGTTGTTTAGGACATGATTCTGCACAATATAAGTCAAATTCAGTGTAATCCAGCAACAAGTTTGAAAGATAAAGCCATAGGGTCAAAAAGTGCTTATCTCACCGAGTTGAAGCGTTTTTGAGTAGGAGTGGCAATAACTTTTGAATTTCATCAAGCTGGTTTTCTTCTGTTGAAATATGTTGTTTAGGACATGATTGTGCACAATATAAGTCAAATTCAGTGTAATCCAGCAACAAGTTTGAAAGATATAGCCATAGGGTCAAAAAGTGCTTATTTCATCGGGTTGGAGCGTTTTTGATTAGGAGTGGTAATAACTTTTGAATTTCATCAAGCTGGTTTCTGCTGTTGAAATATGTTGCTTAGGACATGAATCTGCACAATATAAGTCAAATTCAGTGTAATCCCTTCATACGTTCACAAGATATAGCCATTCGTTCAAAAAGTGCTTATCTCACCGAATTGAAGCGTTTTTGATTAGGAGTGATAATAACTTTTGAATTTCATCAAGCTGGTTTCTGCTGTTGACATATGTTGTTTAGGACATGATTCTACACAATATATGTCAAATTTTGTGTAATCCCTTCAATAGTTCACAAGATATAGCCATTCGTTCAAAAAGTGCTTATCTCACCGAGTTGAAGCGTTTTTGATTAGGAGTGGCAATAACTTTTGAATTTCATCAAGGTGGTTTCTTCTGTTGAAATATGTTGTTTAGGACATGATTCTGCACAATATATGTCAAATTAAGTGTATTCCCTTCACAGGTTCAAAAGATATAGCCATTCGTTCAAAAAGTGCTTATCTCACCGAGTTGAAGTGTTTTTGATTAGGAGTAATAATAACTTTTGAATTTCATCAAGCTGGTTTCTGCTGTTGAAATATGTTGTTTAGGACATGATTCTGCACAATATATGTCAAATTTAGCGTAATCCCTTCACAGGCTCACAAGATATAGCCATTCGTTCAAAAAGTGCTTATCTCACCGAGTTGAAGCGTTTTTGATTAGGAGTGGCAATAACTTCTGAATTTCATCAAGCTGGTTTCTGCTGTTGAAATATGTTGTTTAGGACATGATTTTGCACAATGTAAGTCAAATTCAGTGTAATCCAGCAACAAGTTTAAAAGATATAGGCATAGGGTCAAAAAGTGCTTATCTCATCGAGTTGGAGCGTTTTTGATTAGGAATAATTATAACTTTTGAATTTCATCAAGCTGGTTTCTGCTGTTGAAATATGTTGTTTAGGACATGATTCTGCACAATATATGTCAAATTTAGTGTAATCCCTTCAATGGTTCACAAGATATAGCCATTCGTTCAAAAAGTGCTTATCTCACCGAGTTGAAGCGTTTTTGATTAGGAGTGGCAATAACTTTTGAATTTCATCAAGAGGTTTCTGCTGTTGAAATATGTTGTTTAGGACATTATTCTGCACAATATATGTCAAATTTAGTGTAATCCCTTCACAGGTTCAAAAGATATAGCCATTCGTTCAAAGAGTGCTTATCTCACCGAGTTGAAGCGTTTTTGATTAGGAGTAATAATAACTTTTGAATTTCATCAAGCTGGTTTCTGCTGTTGAAATATGTTATTTAGTTCATGATTTTGCACTATATAAGTCAAATTCAGTGTAATCCAGCAACAAGTTTAAAAGATATAGGCATAGGGTCAAAAAGCGCTTATCTCATCGAGTTGGAGCGTTTTTGATTAGGAATAATTATAACTTTTGAATTTCATCAAGCTGGTTTCTGCTGTTGAAATATGTTGTTTAGGACATGATTGTGCACAATATATGTCAAATTTAGTGTAATCCCTTCAATGGTTCACAAGATATAGCCATTCGTTCAAAAAGTGCTTATCTCACCGAGTTGAAGCGTTTTTGATTAGGAGTGGCAATAACTTTTGAATTTCATCAAGGTGGTTTCTGCTGTTGAAATATGTTGTTTAGGACATTATTCTGCACAATATATGTCAAATTTAGTGTAATCCCTTCACAGGTTCAAAAGATATAGCCATTCGTTCAAAAAGTGCTTATCTCACCGAGTTGAAGCGTTTTTGATTAGGAGTAATAATAACTTTTGAATTTCATCAAGCTGGTTTCTGCTGTTGAAATATGTTGTTTAGGACATGATTCTGCACAATATATGTCAAATTTGGTGTAATCCCTTCACAAGTTCACAAGATATAGCCATTCGTTCAAAAAGTGCTTATCTCACCGAGTTGAAGCGTTTTTGATTAGGAATGATTATAACTTTTGAATTTCATCAAGCTGGTTTCTGCTGTTGAAATATGTTGTTTAGGACATGATTCTGCACAATATATGTCAAATTTAGTGTAATCCCTTCAATGGTTCACAAGATATAGCCATTCGTTCAAAAAGTGCTTATCTCACCGAGTTGAAGCGTTTTTGATTAGGAGTGGCAATAACTTTTGAATTTCATCAAGGTGGTTTCTGCTGTTGAAATATGTTGTTTAGGACATTATTCTGCACAATATATGTCAAATTTAGTGTGATCCCTTCACAGGTTCAAAAGATATAGCCATTCGTTCAAAGAGTGCTTATCTCACCGAGTTGAAGCGTTTTTGATTAGGAGTAATAATAACTTTTGAATTTCATCAAGCTGGTTTCTGCTGTTGAAATATGTTGTTTAGGACATGATTCTGCACAATATATGTCAAATTTAGTGTAATCCCTTCACAGGTTCAAAAGATATAGCCATTCGTTCAAAAAGTGCTTATCTCACCGAGTTGAAGCGTTTTTGATTAGGAGTGGCAATAACTTCTGAATTTCATCAAGCTGGTTTCTGCTGTTGAAATATGTTATTTAGGACATGATTTTGCACTATATAAGTCAAATTCAGTGTAATCCAGCAACAAGTTTAAAAGATATAGGCATAGGGTCAAAAAGCGCTTATCTCATCGAGTTGGAGCGTTTTTGATTAGGAATGATTATAACTTTTGAATTTCATCAAGCTGGTTTCTGCTGTTGAAATATGTTGTTTAGGACATGATTCTGCACAATATATGTCAAATTTAGTGTAATCCCTTCAATGGTTCACACGATATAGCCATTCGTTCAATAAGTGCTTATCTCACCGAGTTGAAGCGTTTTTGATTAGGAGTGGCAATAACTTTTGAATTTCATCAAGGTGGTTTCTGCTGTTGAAATATGTTGTTTAGGACATTATTCTGCACAATATATGTGAAATTTAGTGTAATCCCTTCACAGGTTCAAAAGATATAGCCATTCGTTCAAAAAGTGCTTATCTCACCGAGTTGAAGCGTTTTTGATTAGGAGTAATATTAACTTTTGAATTTCATCAAGCTGGTTTCTGCTGTTGAAATATGTTGTTTAGGACATGATTCTGCACAATATATGTCAAATTTGGTGTAATCCCTTCACAGGTTCACAAGATATAGCCATTCGTTCAAAAAGTGCTTATCTCACCGAGTTGAAGCGTTTTTGATTAGGAGTGGCAATAACTTCTGAATTTCATCAAGCTGGTTTCTGCTGTTGAAATATGTTATTTAGGACATGATTTTGCACTATATAAGTCAAATTCAGTGTAATCCAGCAACAAGTTTAAAAGATATAGGCATAGGGTCAAAAAGCGCTTATCTCATCGAGTTGGAGCGTTTTTGATTAGGAATGATTATAACTTTTGAATTTCATCAAGCTGGTTTCTGCTGTTGAAATATGTTGTTTAGGACATGATTCTGCACAATATATGTCAAATTTTGTGTAATCCCTTCAATGGTTCACAAGATATAGCCATTCGTTCAAAAAGTGCTTATCTCACCGAGTTGAAGCGTTTTTGATTAGGAGTGGCAATAACTTTTGAATTTCATCAAGGTGGTTTCTGCTGTTGAAATATGTTGTTTAGGACATTATTCTGCACAATATATGTCAAATTTAGTGTAATCCCTTCACAGGTTCAAAAGATATAGCCATTCGTTCAAAAAGTGCTTATCTCACCGAGTTGAAGCGTTTTTGATTAGGAGTGGCAATAACTTTTGAATTTCATCAAGCTGGTTTCTGCTGTTGAAATATGTTGTTTAGGACATGATTCTGCACAATATAAGTCAAATTCAGTGTAATCCAGCTATATTTTTGAAAGATATAGCCAAAGGGTCAAAAAGTGCTTATCTCATCGAGTTGAAACGTTTTTGATTAGGAGTAATAATAACTTTTGAATTTCATCAAGCTGGTTTCTGCTGTTGAAATATGTTGTTTAGGACATGATTCTGCACAATATATGTCAAATTTAGTGTAATCCCTTCAATGGTTCACAAGATATAGCCATTCGTTCAAAAAGTGCTTATCTCACCGAGTTGAAGCGTTTTTGATTAGGAGTGGCAATAACTTTTGAATTTCATCAAGGTGGTTTCTGCTGTTGAAATATGTTGTTTAGGACATTATTCTGCACAATATATGTCAAATTTAGTGTAATCCCTTCACAGGTTCAAAAGATATAGCCATTCGTTCAAAGAGTGCTTATCTCACCGAGTTGAAGCGTTTTTGATTAGGAGTAATAATAACTTTTGAATTTCATCAAGCTGGTTTCTGCTGTTGAAATATGTTATTTAGTTCATGATTTTGCACTATATAAGTCAAATTCAGTGTAATCCAGCAACAAGTTTAAAAGATATAGGCATAGGGTCAAAAAGCGCTTATCTCATCGAGTTGGAGCGTTTTTGATTAGGAATAATTATAACTTTTGAATTTCATCAAGCTGGTTTCTGCTGTTGAAATATGTTGTTTAGGACATGATTGTGCACAATATATGTCAAATTTAGTGTAATCCCTTCAATGGTTCACAAGATATAGCCATTCGTTCAAAAAGTGCTTATCTCACCGAGTTGAAGCGTTTTTGATTAGGAGTGGCAATAACTTTTGAATTTCATCAAGGTGGTTTCTGCTGTTGAAATATGTTGTTTAGGACATTATTCTGCACAATATATGTCAAATTTAGTGTAATCCCTTCACAGGTTCAAAAGATATAGCCATTCGTTCAAAAAGTGCTTATCTCACCGAGTTGAAGCGTTTTTGATTAGGAGTAATAATAACTTTTGAATTTCATCAAGCTGGTTTCTGCTGTTGAAATATGTTGTTTAGGACATGATTCTGCACAATATATGTCAAATTTGGTGTAATCCCTTCACAAGTTCACAAGATATAGCCATTCGTTCAAAATGTGCTTATCTCACCGAGTTGAAGCGTTTTTGATTAGGAATGATTATAACTTTTGAATTTCATCAAGCTGGTTTCTGCTGTTGAAATATGTTGTTTAGGACATGATTCTGCACAATATATGTCAAATTTAGTGTAATCCCTTCAATGGTTCACAAGATATAGCCATTCGTTCAAAAAGTGCTTATCTCACCGAGTTGAAGCGTTTTTGATTAGGAGTGGCAATAACTTTTGAATTTCATCAAGGTGGTTTCTGCTGTTGAAATATGTTGTTTAGGACATTATTCTGCACAATATATGTCAAATTTAGTGTGATCCCTTCACAGGTTCAAAAGATATAGCCATTCGTTCAAAGAGTGCTTATCTCACCGAGTTGAAGCGTTTTTGATTAGGAGTAATAATAACTTTTGAATTTCATCAAGCTGGTTTCTGCTGTTGAAATATGTTGTTTAGGACATGATTCTGCACAATATATGTCAAATTTAGTGTAATCCCTTCACAGGTTCAAAAGATATAGCCATTCGTTCAAAAAGTGCTTATCTCACCGAGTTGAAGCGTTTTTGATTAGGAGTGGCAATAACTTCTGAATTTCATCAAGCTGGTTTCTGCTGTTGAAATATGTTATTTAGGACATGATTTTGCACTATATAAGTCAAATTCAGTGTAATCCAGCAACAAGTTTAAAAGATATAGGCATAGGGTCAAAAAGCGCTTATCTCATCGAGTTGGAGCGTTTTTGATTAGGAATGATTATAACTTTTGAATTTCATCAAGCTGGTTTCTGCTGTTGAAATATGTTGTTTAGGACATGATTCTGCACAATATATGTCAAATTTAGTGTAATCCCTTCAATGGTTCACACGATATAGCCATTCGTTCAATAAGTGCTTATCTCACCGAGTTGAAGCGTTTTTGATTAGGAGTGGCAATAACTTTTGAATTTCATCAAGGTGGTTTCTGCTGTTGAAATATGTTGTTTAGGACATTATTCTGCACAATATATGTGAAATTTAGTGTAATCCCTTCACAGGTTCAAAAGATATAGCCATTCGTTCAAAAAGTGCTTATCTCACCGAGTTGAAGCGTTTTTGATTAGGAGTAATATTAACTTTTGAATTTCATCAAGCTGGTTTCTGCTGTTGAAATATGTTGTTTAGGACATGATTCTGCACAATATATGTCAAATTTGGTGTAATCCCTTCACAGGTTCACAAGATATAGCCATTCGTTCAAAAAGTGCTTATCTCACCGAGTTGAAGCGTTTTTGATTAGGAGTGGCAATAACTTCTGAATTTCATCAAGCTGGTTTCTGCTGTTGAAATATGTTATTTAGGACATGATTTTGCACTATATAAGTCAAATTCAGTGTAATCCAGCAACAAGTTTAAAAGATATAGGCATAGGGTCAAAAAGCGCTTATCTCATCGAGTTGGAGCGTTTTTGATTAGGAATGATTATAACTTTTGAATTTCATCAAGCTGGTTTCTGCTGTTGAAATATGTTGTTTAGGACATGATTCTGCACAATATATGTCAAATTTTGTGTAATCCCTTCAATGGTTCACAAGATATAGCCATTCGTTCAAAAAGTGCTTATCTCACCGAGTTGAAGCGTTTTTGATTAGGAGTGGCAATAACTTTTGAATTTCATCAAGGTGGTTTCTGCTGTTGAAATATGTTGTTTAGGACATTATTCTGCACAATATATGTCAAATTTAGTGTAATCCCTTCACAGGTTCAAAAGATATAGCCATTCGTTCAAAAAGTGCTTATCTCACCGAGTTGAAGCGTTTTTGATTAGGAGTGGCAATAACTTTTGAATTTCATCAAGCTGGTTTCTGCTGTTGAAATATGTTGTTTAGGACATGATTCTGCACAATATAAGTCAAATTCAGTGTAATCCAGCTATATTTTTGAAAGATATAGCCAAAGGGTCAAAAAGTGCTTATCTCATCGAGTTGAAACGTTTTTGATTAGGAGTAATAATAACTTTTGAATTTCATCAAGCTGGTTTCTGCTGTTGAAATATGTTGTTTAGGACATGATTCTGCACAATATATGTCAAATTTAGTGTAATCCCTTCAATGGTTCACAAGATATAGCCATTCGTTCAAAAAGTGCTTATCTCACCGAGTTGAAGCGTTTTTGATTAGGAGTGGCAATAACTTTTGAATTTCATCAAGGTGGTTTCTGCTGTTGAAATATGTTGTTTAGGACATTATTCTGCACAATATATGTCAAATTTAGTGTAATCCCTTCACAGGTTCAAAAGATATAGCCATTCGTTCAAAGAGTGCTTATCTCACCGAGTTGAAGCGTTTTTGATTAGGAGTAATAATAACTTTTGAATTTCATCAAGCTGGTTTCTGCTGTTGAAATATGTTATTTAGTTCATGATTTTGCACTATATAAGTCAAATTCAGTGTAATCCAGCAACAAGTTTAAAAGATATAGGCATAGGGTCAAAAAGCGCTTATCTCATCGAGTTGGAGCGTTTTTGATTAGGAATAATTATAACTTTTGAATTTCATCAAGCTGGTTTCTGCTGTTGAAATATGTTGTTTAGGACATGATTGTGCACAATATATGTCAAATTTAGTGTAATCCCTTCAATGGTTCACAAGATATAGCCATTCGTTCAAAAAGTGCTTATCTCACCGAGTTGAAGCGTTTTTGATTAGGAGTTGCAATAACTTTTGAATTTCATCAAGGTGGTTTCTGCTGTTGAAATATGTTGTTTAGGACATTATTCTGCACAATATATGTCAAATTTAGTGTAATCCCTTCACAGGTTCAAAAGATATAGCCATTCGTTCAAAAAGTGCTTATCTCACCGAGTTGAAGCGTTTTTGATTAGGAGTAATAATAACTTTTGAATTTCATCAAGCTGGTTTCTGCTGTTGAAATATGTTGTTTAGGACATGATTCTGCACAATATATGTCAAATTTGGTGTAATCCCTTCACAAGTTCACAAGATATAGCCATTCGTTCAAAATGTGCTTATCTCACCGAGTTGAAGCGTTTTTGATTAGGAATGATTATAACTTTTGAATTTCATCAAGCTGGTTTCTGCTGTTGAAATATGTTGTTTAGGACATGATTCTGCACAATATATGTCAAATTTAGTGTAATCCCTTCAATGGTTCACAAGATATAGCCATTCGTTCAAAAAGTGCTTATCTCACCGAGTTGAAGCGTTTTTGATTAGGAGTGGCAATAACTTTTGAATTTCATCAAGGTGGTTTCTGCTGTTGAAATATGTTGTTTAGGACATTATTCTGCACAATATATGTCAAATTTAGTGTAATCCCTTCACAGGTTCAAAAGATATAGCCATTCGTTCAAAGAGTGCTTATCTCACCGAGTTGAAGCGTTTTTGATTAGGAGTAATAATAACTTTTGAATTTCATCAAGCTGGTTTCTGCTGTTGAAATATGTTGTTTAGGACATGATTCTGCACAATATATGTCAAATTTGGTGTAATCCCTTCACAGGTTCACAAGATATAGCCATTCGTTCAAAAAGTGCTTATCTCACCGAGTTGAAGCGTTTTTGATTAGGAGTGGCAATAACTTCTGAATTTCATCAAGCTGGTTGCTGCTGTTGAAATATGTTATTTAGGACATGATTTTGCACTATATAAGTCAAATTCAGTGTAATCCAGCAACAAGTTTAAAAGATATAGGCATAGGGTCAAAAAGCGCTTATCTCATCGAGTTGGAGCGTTTTTGATTAGGAATGATTATAACTTTTGAATTTCATCAAGCTGGTTTCTGCTGTTGAAATATGTTGTTTAGGACATGAATCTGCACAATATATGTCAAATTTAGTGTAATCCCTTCAATGGTTCACACGATATAGCCATTCGTTCAATAAGTGCTTATCTCACCGAGTTGAAGCGTTTTTGATTAGGAGTGGCAATAACTTTTAAATTTCATCAAGGTGGTTTCTGCTGTTGAAATATGTTGTTTAGGACATTATTCTGCACAATATATGTCAAATTTAGTGTAATCCCTTCACAGGTTCAAAAGATATAGCCATTCGTTCAAAAAGTGCTTATCTCACCGAGTTGAAGCGTTTTTGATTAGGAGTAATATTAACTTTTGAATTTCATCAAGCTGGTTTCTGCTGTTGAAATATGTTGTTTAGGACATGATTCTGCACAATATATGTCAAATTTGGTGTAATCCCTTCACAGGTTCACAAGATATAGCCATTCGTTCAAAAAGTGCTTATCTCACCGAGTTGAAGCGTTTTTGATTAGGAGTGGCAATAACTTTTGAATTTCATCAAGCTGGTTTCTGCTGTTGAAATATGTTGTTTAGGACATGATTCTGCACAATATATGTCAAATTTGGTGTAATCCCTTCACAGGTTCACAAGATATAGCCATTCGTTCAAAAAGTGCTTATCTCACCGAGTTGAAGCGTTTTTGATTAGGAGTGGCAATAACTTTTGAATTTCATCAAGCTGGTTTCTGCTGTTGAAATATGTTGTTTAGGACATGATTCTGCACAATATATGTCAAATTTAGTGTAATCCCTTCAATGGTTCACAAGATATAGCCATTCGTTCAAAAAGTGCTTATCTCACCGAGTTGAAGCGTTTTTGATTAGGAGTGGCAATAACTTTTGAATTTCATCAAGGTGGTTTCTGCTGTTGAAATATGTTGTTTAGGACATTATTCTGCACAATATATGTCAAATTTAGTGTAATCCCTTCACAGGTTCAAAAGATATAGCCATTCGTTCAAAGAGTGCTTATCTCACCGAGTTGAAGCGTTTTTGATTAGGAGTAATAATAACTTTTGAATTTCATCAAGCTGGTTTCTGCTGTTGAAATATGTTGTTTAGGACATGATTCTGCACAATATATGTCAAATTTGGTGTAATCCCTTCACAGGTTCACAAGATATAGCCATTCGTTCAAAAAGTGCTTATCTCACCGAGTTGAAGCGTTTTTGATTAGGAGTGGCAATAACTTCTGAATTTCATCAAGCTGGTTGCTGCTGTTGAAATATGTTATTTAGGACATGATTTTGCACTATATAAGTCAAATTCAGTGTAATCCAGCAACAAGTTTAAAAGATATAGGCATAGGGTCAAAAAGCGCTTATCTCATCGAGTTGGAGCGTTTTTGATTAGGAATGATTATAACTTTTGAATTTCATCAAGCTGGTTTCTGCTGTTGAAATATGTTGTTTAGGACATGATTCTGCACAATATATGTCAAATTTAGTGTAATCCCTTCAATGGTTCACACGATATAGCCATTCGTTCAATAAGTGCTTATCTCACCGAGTTGAAGCGTTTTTGATTAGGAGTGGCAATAACTTTTAAATTTCATCAAGGTGGTTTCTGCTGTTGAAATATGTTGTTTAGGACATTATTCTGCACAATATATGTCAAATTTAGTGTAATCCCTTCACAGGTTCAAAAGATATAGCCATTCGTTCAAAAAGTGCTTATCTCACCGAGTTGAAGCGTTTTTGATTAGGAGTAATATTAACTTTTGAATTTCATCAAGCTGGTTTCTGCTGTTGAAATATGTTGTTTAGGACATGATTCTGCACAATATATGTCAAATTTGGTGTAATCCCTTCACAGGTTCACAAGATATAGCCATTCGTTCAAAAAGTGCTTATCTCACCGAGTTGAAGCGTTTTTGATTAGGAGTGGCAATAACTTTTGAATTTCATCAAGCTGGTTTCTGCTGTTGAAATATGTTGTTTAGGACATGATTCTGCACAATATATGTCAAATTTAGTGTAATCCCTTCACAGGTTCACAAGATATAGCCATTCGTTCAAAAAGTGCTTATCTCACCGAGTTGAAGCGTTTTTGATTAGGAGTGGCAATAACTTTTGAATTTCATCAAGCTGGTTTCTGCTGTTGAAATATGTTGTTTAGGACATGATTCTGCACAATATATGTCAAATTTAGTGTAATCCCTTCAATGGTTCACAAGATATAGCCATTCGTTCAAAAAGTGCTTATCTCACCGAGCTGAAGCGTTTTTGATTAGGAGTGGCAATAACTTTTGAATTTCATCAAGGTGGTTTCTGCTGTTGAAATATGTTGTTTAGGACATTATTCTGCACAATATATGTCAAATTTAGTGTAATCCCTTCACAGGTTCAAAAGATATAGCCATTCGTTCAAAAAGTGCTTATCTCACCGAGTTGAAGCGTTTTTGATTAGGAGTAATAATAACTTTTGAATTTCATCAAGCTGGTTTCTGCTGTTTAAATATGTTGTTTAGGACATGATTCTGCACAATATATGTCAAATTTGGTGTAATCCCTTCACAAGTTCACAAGATATAGCCATTCGTTCAAAAAGTGCTTATCTCACCGAGTTGAAGCGTTTTTGATTAGGAATGATTATAACTTTTGAATTTCATCAAGCTGGTTTCTGCTGTTGAAATATGTTGTTTAGGACATGATTCTGCACAATATATGTCAAATTTAGTGTAATCCCTTCAATGGTTCACAAGATATAGCCATTCGTTCAAAAAGTGCTTATCTCACCGAGTTGAAGCGTTTTTGATTAGGAGTGGCAATAACTTTTGAATTTCATCAAGGTGGTTTCTGCTGTTGAAATATGTTGTTTAGGACATTATTCTGCACAATATATGTCAAATTTAGTGTGATCCCTTCACAGGTTCAAAAGATATAGCCATTCGTTCAAAGAGTGCTTATCTCACCGAGTTGAAGCGTTTTTGATTAGGAGTAATAATAACTTTTGAATTTCATCAAGCTGGTTTCTGCTGTTGAAATATGTTGTTTAGGACATGATTCTGCACAATATATGTCAAATTTGGTGTAATCCCTTCACAGGTTCACAAGATATAGCCATTCATTCAAAAAGTGCTTATCTCACCGAGTTGAAGCGTTTTTGATTAGGAGTGGCAATAACTTCTGAATTTCATCAAGCTGGTTTCTGCTGTTGAAATATGTTATTTAGGACATGATTTTGCACTATATAAGTCAAATTCAGTGTAATCCAGCAACAAGTTTAAAAGATATAGGCATAGGGTCAAAAAGCGCTTATCTCATCGAGTTGGAGCGTTTTTGATTAGGAATGATTATAACTTTTGAATTTCATCAAGCTGGTTTCTGCTGTTGAAATATGTTGTTTAGGACATGATTCTGCACAATATATGTCAAATTTAGTGTAATCCCTTCAATGGTTCACACGATATAGCCATTCGTTCAATAAGTGCTTATCTCACCGAGTTGAAGCGTTTTTGATTAGGAGTGGCAATAACTTTTGAATTTCATCAAGGTGGTTTCTGCTGTTGAAATATGTTGTTTAGGACATTATTCTGCACAATATATGTCAAATTTAGTGTAATCCCTTCACAGGTTCAAAAGATATAGCCATTCGTTCAAAAAGTGCTTATCTCACCGAGTTGAAGCGTTTTTGATTAGGAGTAATATTAACTTTTGAATTTCATCAAGCTGGTTTCTGCTGTTGAAATATGTTGTTTAGGACATGATTCTGCACAATATATGTCAAATTTGGTGTAATCCCTTCACAGGTTCACAAGATATAGCCATTCGTTCAAAAAGTGCTTATCTCACCGAGTTGAAGCGTTTTTGATTAGGAGTGGCAATAACTTCTGAATTTCATCAAGCTGGTTTCTGCTGTTGAAATATGTTATTTAGGACATGATTTTGCACTATATAAGTCAAATTCAGTGTAATCCAGCAACAAGTTTAAAAGATATAGGCATAGGGTCAAAAAGCGCTTATCTCATCGAGTTGGAGCGTTTTTGATTAGGAATGATTATAACTTTTGAATTTCATCAAGCTGGTTTCTGCTGTTGAAATATGTTGTTTAGGACATGATTCTGCACAATATATGTCAAATTTTGTGTAATCCCTTCAATGGTTCACAAGATATAGCCATTCGTTCAAAAAGTGCTTATCTCACCGAGTTGAAGCGTTTTTGATTAGGAGTGGCAATAACTTTTGAAATTTCATCAAGGTGGTTTCTGCTGTTGAAATATGTTGTTTAGGACATTATTCTGCACAATATATGTCAAATTTAGTGTAATCCCTTCACAGGTTCAAAAGATATAGCCATTCGTTCAAAAAGTGCTTATCTCACCGAGTTGAAGCGTTTTTGATTAGGAGTAATAATAACTTTTGAATTTCATCAAGCTGGTTTCTGCTGTTGAAATATGTTGTTTAGGACATGATTCTGCACAATATATGTCAAATTTGGTGTAATCCCTTCACAAGTTCACAAGATATAGCCATTCGTTCAAAATGTGCTTATCTCACCGAGTTGAAGCGTTTTTGATTAGGAATGATTATAACTTTTGAATTTCATCAAGCTGGTTTCTGCTGTTGAAATATGTTGTTTAGGACATGATTCTGCACAATATATGTCAAATTTAGTGTAATCCCTTCAATGGTTCACAAGATATAGCCATTCGTTCAAAAAGTGCTTATCTCACCGAGTTGAAGCGTTTTTGATTAGGAGTGGCAATAACTTTTGAATTTCATCAAGGTGGTTTCTGCTGTTGAAATATGTTGTTTAGGACATTATTCTGCACAATATATGTCAAATTTAGTGTAATCCCTTCACAGGTTCAAAAGATATAGCCATTCGTTCAAAGAGTGCTTATCTCACCGAGTTGAAGCGTTTTTGATTAGGAGTAATAATAACTTTTGAATTTCATCAAGCTGGTTTCTGCTGTTGAAATATGTTGTTTAGGACATGATTCTGCACAATATATGTCAAATTTGGTGTAATCCCTTCACAGGTTCACAAGATATAGCCATTCGTTCAAAAAGTGCTTATCTCACCGAGTTGAAGCGTTTTTGATTAGGAGTGGCAATAACTTCTGAATTTCATCAAGCTGGTTTCTGCTGTTGAAATATGTTATTTAGGACATGATTTTGCACTATATAAGTCAAATTCAGTGTAATCCAGCAACAAGTTTAAAAGATATAGGCATAGGGTCAAAAAGCGCTTATCTCATCGAGTTGGAGCGTTTTTGATTAGGAATGATTATAACTTTTGAATTTCATCAAGCTGGTTTCTGCTGTTGAAATATGTTGTTTAGGACATGATTCTGCACAATATATGTCAAATTTAGTGTAATCCCTTCAATGGTTCACACGATATAGCCATTCGTTCAATAAGTGCTTATCTCACCGAGTTGAAGCGTTTTTGATTAGGAGTGGCAATAACTTTTAAATTTCATCAAGGTGGTTTCTGCTGTTGAAATATGTTGTTTAGGACATTATTCTGCACAATATATGTCAAATTTAGTGTAATCCCTTCACAGGTTCAAAAGATATAGCCATTCGTTCAAAAAGTGCTTATCTCACCGAGTTGAAGCGTTTTTGATTAGGAGTAATATTAACTTTTGAATTTCATCAAGCTGGTTTCTGCTGTTGAAATATGTTGTTTAGGACATGATTCTGCACAATATATGTCAAATTTGGTGTAATCCCTTCACAGGTTCACAAGATATAGCCATTCGTTCAAAAAGTGCTTATCTCACCGAGTTGAAGCGTTTTTGATTAGGAGTGGCAATAACTTTTGAATTTCATCAAGCTGGTTTCTGCTGTTGAAATATGTTGTTTAGGACATGATTCTGCACAATATATGTCAAATTTAGTGTAATCCCTTCACAGGTTCACAAGATATAGCCATTCGTTCAAAAAGTGCTTATCTCACCGAGTTGAAGCGTTTTTGATTAGGAGTGGCAATAACTTTTGAATTTCATCAAGCTGGTTTCTGCTGTTGAAATATGTTGTTTAGGACATGATTCTGCACAATATATGTCAAATTTAGTGTAATCCCTTCAATGGTTCACAAGATATAGCCATTCGTTCAAAAAGTGCTTATCTCACCGAGCTGAAGCGTTTTTGATTAGGAGTGGCAATAACTTTTGAATTTCATCAAGGTGGTTTCTGCTGTTGAAATATGTTGTTTAGGACATTATTCTGCACAATATATGTCAAATTTAGTGTAATCCCTTCACAGGTTCAAAAGATATAGCCATTCGTTCAAAAAGTGCTTATCTCACCGAGTTGAAGCGTTTTTGATTAGGAGTAATAATAACTTTTGAATTTCATCAAGCTGGTTTCTGCTGTTGAAATATGTTGTTTAGGACATGATTCTGCAAAATATATGTCAAATTTAGTGTAATCCCTTCAATGGTTCACAAGATATAGCCATTCGTTCAAAAAGTGCTTATCTCACCGAGTTGAAGCGTTTTTGATTAGGAGTGGCAATAACTTTTGAATTTCATCAAGGTGGTTTCTGCTGTTGAAATATGTTGTTTAGGACATTATTCTGCACAATATATGTCAAATTTAGTGTAATCCCTTCACAGGTTCAAAAGATATAGCCATTCGTTCAAAAAGTGCTTATCTCACCGAGTTGAAGCGTTTTTGATTAGGAGTAATAATAACTTTTGAATTTCATCAAGCTGGTTTCTGCTGTTGAAATATGTTGTTTAGGACATGATTCTGCACAATATATGTCAAATTTGGTGTAATCCCTTCACAGGTTCACAAGATATAGCCATTCGTTCAAAAAGTGCTTATCTCACCGAGTTGAAGCGTTTTTGATTAGGAATGATTATAACTTTTGTTTTTCATCAAGCTGGTTTCTGCTGTTGAAATATGTTGTTTAGGACATGATTCTGCACAATATATGTCAAATTTAGTGTAATCCCTTCAATGGTTCACAAGATATAGCCATTCGTTCAAAAAGTGCTTATCTCACCGAGTTGAAGCGTTTTTGATTAGGAGTGGCAATAACTTTTGAATTTCATCAAGGTGGTTTCTGCTGTTGAAATGTGTTGTTTAGGACATGATTCTGCACAATATATGTCAAATTTAGTGTAATCCCTTCAATGGTTCACAAGATATAGCCATTCGTTCAAAAAGTGCTTATCTCACCGAGTTGAAGCGTTTTTGATTAGGAGTAATAATAACTTTTGAATTTCATCAAGCTGGTTTCTGCTGTTGAAATATGTTGTTTAGGACATGATTCTGCACAATATATGTCAAATTTGGTGTAATCCCTTCACAGGTTCACAAGATATAGCCATTCGTTCAAAAAGTGCTTATCTCACCGAGTTGAAGCGTTTTTGATTAGGAGTGGCAATAACTTCTGAATTTCATCAAGCTGGTTTCTGCTGTTGAAATATGTTATTTAGGACATGATTCTGCACAATATAAGTCAAATTCAGTGTAATCCAGCAACAAGTTTAAAAGATATAGGCATAGGGTCAAAAAGCGCTTATCTCATCGAGTTGGAGCGTTTTTGATTAGGAATGATTATAACTTTTGAATTTCATCAAGCTGGTTTCTGCTGTTGAAATATGTTGTTTAGGACATGATTCTGCACAATATATGTCAAATTTAGTGTAATCCCTTCAATGGTTCACACGATATAGCCATTCGTTCAATAAGTGCTTATCTCACCGAGTTGAAGCGTTTTTGATTAGGAGTGGCAATAACTTTTGAATTTCATCAAGGTGGTTTCTGCTGTTGAAATATGTTGTTTAGGACATTATTCTGCACAATATATGTCAAATTTAGTGTAATCCCTTCACAGGTTCAAAAGATATAGCCATCCGTTCAAAAAGTGCTTATCTCACCGAGTTGAAGCGTTTTTGATTAGGAGTAATAATAACTTTTGAATTTCATCAAGCTGGTTTCTGCTGTTGAAATATGTTGTTTAGGACATGATTCTGCACAATATATGTCAAATTTGGTGTAATCCCTTCACAGGTTCACAAGATATAGCCATTCGTTCAAAAAGTGCTTATCTCTCCGAGTTGAAGCGTTTTTGATTAGGAGTGGCAATAACTTTTGAATTTCATCAAGCTGGTTTCTGCTGTTGAAATATGTTGTTTAGGACATGATTCTGCACAATATATGTCAAATTTAGTGTAATCCCTTCAATGGTTCACAAGATATAGCAATTCGTTCAAAAAGTGCTTATCTCACCGAGTTGAAGCGTTTTTGATTAGGAGTGGCAATAACTTTTGAATTTCATCAAGCTGGTTTCTGCTGTTGAAATATGTTGTTTAGGATATGATTCTGCACAATATATGTCAAATTTAGTGTAATCCCTTCAATGGTTCACAAGATATAGCCATTCGTTCAAAAAGTGCTTATCTCACCGAGTTGAAGCGTTTTTGATTAGGAGTGGCAATAACTTTTGAATTTCATCAAGGTGGTTTCTGCTGTTGAAATATGTTGTTTAGGACATTATTCTGCACAATATATGTCAAATTTAGTGTAATCCCTTCACAGGTTCAAAAGATACAGCCATTCGTTCAAAAAGTGCTTATCTCACCGAGTTGAAGCGTTTTTGATTAGGAATGATTATAACTTTTGTTTTTCATCAAGCTGGTTTCTGCTGTTGAAATATGTTGTTTAGGACATGATTCTGCACAATATATGTCAAATTTAGTGTAATCCCTTCAATGGTTCACAAGATATAGCCATTCGTTCAAAAAGTGCTTATCTCACCGAGTTGAAGCGTTTTTGATTAGGAGTGGCAATAACTTTTGAATTTCATCAAGGTGGTTTCTGCTGTTGAAATATGTTGTTTAGGACATGATTCTGCACAATATATGTCAAATTTAGTGTAATCCCTTCAATGGTTCACAAGATATAGCCATTCGTTCAAAAAGTGCTTATCTCACCGAGTTGAAGCGTTTTTGATTAGGAGTAATAATAACTTTTGAATTTCATCAAGCTGGTTTCTGCTGTTGAAATATGTTGTTTAGGACATGATTCTGCACAATATATGTCAAATTTGGTGTAATCCCTTCACAGGTTCACAAGATATAGCCATTCGTTCAAAAAGTGCTTATCTCACCGAGTTGAAGCGTTTTTGATTAGGAGTGGCAATAACTTCTGAATTTCATCAAGCTGGTTTCTGCTGTTGAAATATGTTATTTAGGACATGATTTTGCACTATATAAGTCAAATTCAGTGTAATCCAGCAACAAGTTTAAAAGATATAGGCATAGGGTCAAAAAGCGCTTATATCATCGAGTTGGAGCGTTTTTGATTAGGAATGATTATAACTTTTGAATTTCATCAAGCTGGTTTCTGCTGTTGAAATATGTTGTTTAGGACATGATTCTGCACAATATATGTCAAATTTGGTGTAATCCCTTCACATGTTCACAAGATATAGCCATTCGTTCAAAAAGTGCTTATCTCACCGAGTTGAAGCGTTTTTGATTAGGAGTGGCAATAACTTTTGAATTTCATCAAGCTGGTTTCTGCTGTTGAAATATGTTGTTTAGGACATGATTCTGCACAATATATGTCAAATTTAGTGTAATCCCTTCAATGGTTCACAAGATATAGCCATTCGTTCAAAAAGTGCTTATCTCACCGAGTTGAAGCGTTTTTGATTAGGAGTGGCAATAACTTTTGAATTTCATCAAGGTGGTTTCTGCTGTTGAAATATGTTGTTTAGGACATGATTCTGCACAATATATGTCAAATTTAGTGTAATCCCTTCACAGGTTCAAAAGATATAGCCATTCGTTCAAAAAGTGCTTATCTCACCGAGTTGAAGCGTTTTTGATTAGGAGTAATAATAACTTTTGAATTTCATCAAGCTGGTTTCTGCTGTTGAAATATGTTGTTTAGGACATGATTCTGCACAATATATGTCAAATTTGGTGTAATCCCTTCACAGGTTCACAAGATATAGCCATTCGTTCAAAAAGTGCTTATCTCACCGAGTTGAAGCGTTTTTGATTAGGAATGATTATAACTTTTGTTTTTCATCAAGCTGGTTTCTGCTGTTGAAATATGTTGTTTAGGACATGATTCTGCACACTATATGTCAAATTTAGTGTAATCCCTTCAATGGTTCACAAGATATAGCCATTCGTTCAAAAAGTGCTTATCTCACCGAGTTGAAGCGTTTTTGATTAGGAGTGGCAATAACTTTTGAATTTCATCAAGGTGGTTTCTGCTGTTGAAATATGTTGTTTAGGACATTATTCTGCACAATATATGTCAAATTTAGTGTAATCCCTTCACAAGTTCAAAAGATATAGCCATTCGTTCAAGGAGTGCTTATCTCACCGAGTTGAAGCGTTTTTGATTAGGAGTAATAATAACTTTTGAATTTCATCAAGCTGGTTTCTGCTGTTGAAATATGTTGTTTAGGACATGATTCTGCACAATATATGTCAAATTTGGTGTACTCCCTTCACAGGTTCACAAGATATAGCCATTCGTTCAAAAAGTGCTTATCTCACCGAGTTGAAGCGTTTTTGATTAGGAGTGGCAATAACTTCTGAATTTCATCAAGCTGGTTTCTGCTGTTGAAATATGTTATTTAGGACATGATTTTGCACTATATAAGTCAAATTCAGTGTAATCCAGCAACAAGTTTAAAAGATATAGGCATAGGGTCAAAAAGCGCTTATCTCATCGAGTTGGAGCGTTTTTGATTAGGAATGATTATAACTTTTGAATTTCATCAAGCTGGTTTCTGCTGTTGAAATATGTTGTTTAGGACATGATTCTGCACAATATATGTCAAATTTTGTGTAATCCCTTCAATGGTTCACAAGATATAGCCATTCGTTCAAAAAGTGCTTATCTCACCGAGTTGAAGCGTTTTTGATTAGGAGTGGCAATAACTTTTGAATTTCATCAAGGTGGTTTCTGCTGTTGAAATATGTTGTTTAGGACATTATTCTGCACAATATATGTCAAATTTAGTGTAATCCCTTCACAGGTTCAAAAGATATAGCCATTCGTTCAAAAAGTGCTTATCTCACCGAGTTGAAGCGTTTTTGATTAGGAGTAATATTAACTTTTTAATTTTATCAAGCTGGTTTCTGCTGTTGAAATATGTTGTTTAGGACATGATTCTGCACAATATATGTCAAATTTTGTGTAATCCCTTCAATGGTTCCCAAGATATAGCCATTCGTTCAAAAAGTGCTTATCTCACCGAGTTGAAACGTTTTTGATTAGGAGTGGCAATAACTTTTGAATTTCATCAAGGTGGTTTCTGCTTTTGAAATATGTTGTTTAGGACATTATTCTGCAGAGTATATGTCAAATTTAGTGTAATCCCTTCACAGGTTCAAAAGATATAGCCATTCGTTCAACAAGTGCTTATCTCACCGAGTTGAAGTGTTTTTGATTAGGAGTAATAATAACTTTTGAATTTCATCAAGCTGGTTTCTGCTGTTGAAATATGTTGTTTAGGACATGATTCTGCACAATATATGTCAAATTTGGTGTAATCCCTTCACAGGTTCACAAGATATAGCCATTCGTTCAAAAAGTGCTTATCTCACCGAGTTGAAGCGTTTTTGATTAGGAATGATTATAACTTTTGTTTTTCATCAAGCTGGTTTCTGCTGTTGAAATATGTTGTTTAGGACATGATTCTGCACAATATATGTCAAATTTAGTGTAATCCCTTCAATGGTTCACAAGATATAGCCATTCGTTCAAAAAGTGCTTATCTCACCGAGTTGAAGTGTTTTTGATTAGGAGTAATAATAACTTTTGAATTTCATCAAGCTGGTTTCTGCTGTTGAAATATGTTGTTTAGGACATGATTCTGCACAATATATGTCAAATTTAGCGTAATCCCTTTCCCCAGTTCACAAGATATAGCCATTCGTTCAAAAAGTGCTTATCTCACCGTGTTGAAGCGTTTTTGATTAGGAGTGTCAATAACTTCTGAATTTCATCAAGCTGGTTTCTGCTGTTGAAATATGTTGGTAAGGACATGATTTTGCACAATATAAGTCAAATTCAGTGTAATCCAGCAACAAGTTTAAAAGATATAGGCATAGGGTCAAAAAGTGCTTATCTCATCGAGTTGGAGCGTTTTTGATTAGGAATGATTATAACTTTTGAATTTCATCAAGCTGGTTTCTGCTGTTGAAATATGTTGTTTAGGACATGATTCTGCACAATATATGTCAAATTTAGTGTAATCCCTTCAATGGTTCACAAGATATAGCCATTCGTTCAAAAAGTGCTTATCTCACCGAGTTGAAGCGTTTTTGATTAGGAGTGGCAATAACTTTTGAATTTCATCAAGGTGGTTTCTGCTGTTGAAATATGTTGTTTAGGACATTATTCTGCACAATATATGTCAAATTTAGTGTAATCCCTTCACAGGTTCAAAAGATATAGCCGTTCGTTCAAAGAGTGCTTATCTCACCGAGTTGAAGCGTTTTTGATTAGGAGTAATAATAACTTTTGAATTTCATCAAGCTGGTTTCTGCTGTTGAAATATGTTGTTTAGGACATGATTCTGCACAATATATGTCAAATTTGGTGTAATCCCTTCACAGGTTCACAAGATATAGCCATTCGTTCAAAAAGTGCTTATCTCACCGAGTTGAAGCGTTTTTGATTAGGAGTGATAATAACTTTTGAATTTCATTCAGCTGGTTTCTGCTGTTGAAATATGTTGTTTAGGACATGATTCTGCACAATATAAGTCAAATTCAGTGTAATCCAGCAACAAGTTTCAAAGATAAAGCCATAGGGTCAAAAAGTGCTTATCTCACCGAGTTGAAGCGTTTTTGATTAGGAGTGGAAATAACTTTTGAATTTCATTCAGCTGGTTTCTGCTGTTGAAATATGTTGTTTAGGACATGATTCTGCACAATATAAGTCAAATTCAGTGTAATCCCTTGACAGGTTCACAAGATAAAGCAATTCGTTCAAAAAGTGCTTATCTCACCAAGTTGAAGCGTTTTTGATTAGGAGTGATAATTACTTTTGAATTTCATCAAGCTGGTTTCTGCTGTTGAAATATGTTGTTTAGGACATGATTCTGCACAATATAAGTCAAATTCAGTGTAATCCAGCGACAAGTTTGAAAGATATAGCCATAGGGTCAAAAAGTGCTTATCTCATCGAGTTGGAGCGTTTTTGATTAGGAGTGGCAATAATTTTTGAATTTCATCAAGCTGGTTTTCTTCTGTTGAAATATGTTGTTTAGGACATCATTGTGCACAATATAAGTCAAATTCAGTGTAATCCAGCAACAAGTTTGAAATATATAGCCATAGGGTGAAAAAGTGCTTATTTCAGCGGGTTGGAGCGTTTTTGATTAGGAGTGGTAATAACTTTTGAATTTCATCAAGCTGGTTTCTGCTGTTGAAATATGTTGTTTAGGACATGAATCTGCACAATATAAGTCAAATTCAGTGTAATCCCTTCATAGGTTCACAAGATATAGCCATTCGTTCAAAAAGTGCTTATCTCACCGAGTTGAAGCGTTTTTGATTAGGAGTGATAATAACTTTTGAATTTCATCAAGCTGGTTTCTGCTGTTGACATATTTTGTTTAGGACATGATTCTACACAATATATGTCAAATTTTGTGTAATCCCTTCAATAGTTCACAAGATATAGCCATTCGTTCAAAAAGTGCTTATCTCACCGAGTTGAAGCGTTTTTGATTAGGAGTGGCAATAACTTTTGAATTTCATCAAGGTGGTTTCTTCTGTTGAAATATGTTGTTTAGAACATGATTCTGCACAATATATGTCAAATTAAGTGTATTCCCTTCACAGGTTCAAAAGATATAGCCATTCGTTCAAAAAGTGCTTATCTCACCGAGTTGAAGTGTTTTTGATTAGGAGTAATAATAACTTTTGAATTTCATCAAGCTGGTTTCTGCTGTTGAAATATGTTGTTTAGGACATGATTCTGCACAATATATGTCAAATTTAGTGTAATCTCTTCAATGGTTCACAAGATATAGCCATTCGTTCAAAAAGTGCTTATCTCACCGAGTTGAAGCGTTTTTGATTAGGAGTGGCAATAACTTTTGAATTTCATCAAGGTGGTTTCTGCTGTTGAAATATGTTGTTTAGGACATTATTCTGCACAATATATGTCAAATTTAGTGTAATCCCTTCACAGGTTCAAAAGATATAGCCATTCGTTCAAAGAGTGCTTATCTCACCGAGTTGAAGCGTTTTTGATTAGGAGTGGCAATAACTTTTGAATTTCATCAAGCTGGTTTCTGCTGTTGAAATATGTTGTTTAGGACATGATTCTGCACAATATATGTCAAATTTGGTGTAATCCCTTCACAGGTTCACAAGATATAGCCATTCGTTCAAAAAGTGCTTATCTCACCGAGTTGAAGCGTTTTTGATTAGGAGTGATAATAACTTTTGAATTTCATTCAGCTGGTTTCTGCTGTTGAAATATGTTGTTTAGGACATGATTCTGCACAATATAAGTCAAATTCAGTGTAATCCAGCAACAAGTTTGAAAGATAAAGCCATAGGGTCAAAAAGTGCTTATCTCACCGAGTTGAAGCGTTTTTGAGTAGGAGTGGCAATAACTTTTGAATTTCATCAAGCTGGTTTTCTTCTGTTGAAATATGTTGTTTAGGACATGATTGTGCACAATATAAGTCAAATTCAGTGTAATCCAGCAACAAGTTTGAAAGATATAGCCATAGGGTCAAAAAGTGCTTATTTCATCGGGTTGGAGCGTTTTTGATTAGGAGTGGTAATAACTTTTGAATTTCATCAAGCTGGTTTCTGCTGTTGAAATATGTTGTTTAGGACATGAATCTGCACAATATAAGTCAAATTCAGTGTAATCCCTTCATACGTTCACAAGATATAGCCACTCGTTCAAAAAGTGCTTATCTCACCGAATTGAAGCGTTTTTGATTAGGAGTGATAATAACTTTTGAATTTCATCAAGCTGGTTTCTGCTGTTGACATATGTTGTTTAGGACATGATTCTACACAATATATGTCAAATTTTGTGTAATCCCTTCAATAGTTCACAAGATATAGCCATTCGTTCAAAAAGTGCTTATCTCACCGAGTTGAAGCGTTTTTGATTAGGAGTGGCAATAACTTTTGAATTTCATCAAGGTGGTTTCTTCTGTTGAAATATGTTGTTTAGGACATGATTCTACACAATATATGTCAAATTAAGTGTATTCCCTTCACAGGTTCAAAAGATATAGCCATTCGTTCAAAAAGTGCTTATCTCACCGAGTTGAAGTGTTTTTGATTAGGAGTAATAATAACTTTTGAATTTCATCAAGCTGGTTTCTGCTGTTGAAATATGTTGTTTAGGACATGATTCTGCACAATATATGTCAAATTTAGTGTAATCCCTTCAATGGTTCACAAGATATAGCCATTCGTTCAAAAAGTGCTTATCTCACCGAGTTGAAGCGTTTTTGATTAGGAGTGGCAATAACTTTTGAATTTCATCAAGGTGGTTTCTGCTGTTGAAATATGTTGTTTAGGACATGATTTTGCACAATGTAAGTCAAATTCAGTGTAATCCAGCAACAAGTTTAAAAGATATAGGCATAGGGTCAAAAAGTGCTTATCTCATCGAGTTGGAGCGTTTTTGATTAGGAATAATTATAACTTTTGAATTTCATCAAGCTGGTTTCTGCTGTTGAAATATGTTGTTTAGGACATGATTCTGCACAATATATGTCAAATTTAGTGTAATCCCTTCAATGGTTCACAAGATATAGCCATTCGTTCAAAAAGTGCTTATCTCACCGAGTTGAAGCGTTTTTGATTAGGAGTGGCAATAACTTTTGAATTTCATCAAGGTGGTTTCTGCTGTTGAAATATGTTGTTTAGGACATTATTCTGCACAATATATGTCAAATTTAGTGTAATCCCTTCACAGGTTCAAAAGATATAGCCATTCGTTCAAAGAGTGCTTATCTCACCGAGTTGAAGCGTTTTTGATTAGGAGTAATAATAACTTTTGAATTTCATCAAGCTGGTTTCTGCTGTTGAAATATGTTATTTAGTTCATGATTTTGCACTATATAAGTCAAATTCAGTGTAATCCAGCAACAAGTTTAAAAGATATAGGCATAGGGTCAAAAAGCGCTTATCTCATCGAGTTGGAGCGTTTTTGATTAGGAATAATTATAACTTTTGAATTTCATCAAGCTGGTTTCTGCTGTTGAAATATGTTGTTTAGGACATGATTGTGCACAATATATGTCAAATTTAGTGTAATCCCTTCAATGGTTCACAAGATATAGCCATTCGTTCAAAAAGTGCTTATCTCACCGAGTTGAAGCGTTTTTGATTAGGAGTGGCAATAACTTTTGAATTTCATCAAGGTGGTTTCTGCTGTTGAAATATGTTGTTTAGGACATTATTCTGCACAATATATGTCAAATTTAGTGTAATCCCTTCACAGGTTCAAAAGATATAGCCATTCGTTCAAAAAGTGCTTATCTCACCGAGTTGAAGCGTTTTTGATTAGGAGTAATAATAACTTTTGAATTTCATCAAGCTGGTTTCTGCTGTTGAAATATGTTGTTTAGGACATGATTCTGCACAATATATGTCAAATTTGGTGTAATCCCTTCACAAGTTCACAAGATATAGCCATTCGTTCAAAATGTGCTTATCTCACCGAGTTGAAGCGTTTTTGATTAGGAATGATTATAACTTTTGAATTTCATCAAGCTGGTTTCTGCTGTTGAAATATGTTGTTTAGGACATGATTCTGCACAATATATGTCAAATTTAGTGTAATCCCTTCAATGGTTCACAAGATATAGCCATTCGTTCAAAAAGTGCTTATCTCACCGAGTTGAAGCGTTTTTGATTAGGAGTGGCAATAACTTTTGAATTTCATCAAGGTGGTTTCTGCTGTTGAAATATGTTGTTTAGGACATTATTCTGCACAATATATGTCAAATTTAGTGTAATCCCTTCACAGGTTCAAAAGATATAGCCATTCGTTCAAAGAGTGCTTATCTCACCGAGTTGAAGCGTTTTTGATTAGGAGTAATAATAACTTTTGAATTTCATCAAGCTGGTTTCTGCTGTTGAAATATGTTGTTTAGGACATGATTCTGCACAATATATGTCAAATTTGGTGTAATCCCTTCACAGGTTCACAAGATATAGCCATTCGTTCAAAAAGTGCTTATCTCACCGAGTTGAAGCGTTTTTGATTAGGAGTGGCAATAACTTCTGAATTTCATCAAGCTGGTTGCTGCTGTTGAAATATGTTATTTAGGACATGATTTTGCACTATATAAGTCAAATTCAGTGTAATCCAGCAACAAGTTTAAAAGATATAGGCATAGGGTCAAAAAGCGCTTATCTCATCGAGTTGGAGCGTTTTTGATTAGGAATGATTATAACTTTTGAATTTCATCAAGCTGGTTTCTGCTGTTGAAATATGTTGTTTAGGACATGATTCTGCACAATATATGTCAAATTTAGTGTAATCCCTTCAATGGTTCACACGATATAGCCATTCGTTCAATAAGTGCTTATCTCACCGAGTTGAAGCGTTTTTGATTAGGAGTGGCAATAACTTTTAAATTTCATCAAGGTGGTTTCTGCTGTTGAAATATGTTGTTTAGGACATTATTCTGCACAATATATGTCAAATTTAGTGTAATCCCTTCACAGGTTCAAAAGATATAGCCATTCGTTCAAAAAGTGCTTATCTCACCGAGTTGAAGCGTTTTTGATTAGGAGTAATATTAACTTTTGAATTTCATCAAGCTGGTTTCTGCTGTTGAAATATGTTGTTTAGGACATGATTCTGCACAATATATGTCAAATTTGGTGTAATCCCTTCACAGGTTCACAAGATATAGCCATTCGTTCAAAAAGTGCTTATCTCACCGAGTTGAAGCGTTTTTGATTAGGAGTGGCAATAACTTTTGAATTTCATCAAGCTGGTTTCTGCTGTTGAAATATGTTGTTTAGGACATGATTCTGCACAATATATGTCAAATTTAGTGTAATCCCTTCAATGGTTCACAAGATATAGCCATTCGTTCAAAAAGTGCTTATCTCACCGAGCTGAAGCGTTTTTGATTAGGAGTGGCAATAACTTTTGAATTTCATCAAGGTGGTTTCTGCTGTTGAAATATGTTGTTTAGGACATTATTCTGCACAATATATGTCAAATTTAGTGTAATCCCTTCACAGGTTCAAAAGATATAGCCATTCGTTCAAAAAGTGCTTATCTCACCGAGTTGAAGCGTTTTTGATTAGGAGTAATAATAACTTTTGAATTTCATCAAGCTGGTTTCTGCTGTTGAAATATGTTGTTTAGGACATGATTCTGCACAATATATGTCAAATTTGGTGTAATCCCTTCACAAGTTCACAAGATATAGCCATTCGTTCAAAAAGTGCTTATCTCACCGAGTTGAAGCGTTTTTGATTAGGAGTGGCAATAACTTTTGAATTTCATCAAGGTGGTTTCTGCTGTTGAAATATGTTGTTTAGGACATTATTCTGCACAATATATGTCAAATTTAGTGTGATCCCTTCACAGGTTCAAAAGATATAGCCATTCGTTCAAAGAGTGCTTATCTCACCGAGTTGAAGCGTTTTTGATTAGGAGTAATAATAACTTTTGAATTTCATCAAGCTGGTTTCTGCTGTTGAAATATGTTGTTTAGGACATGATTCTGCACAATATATGTCAAATTTGGTGTAATCCCTTCACAGGTTCACAAGATATAGCCATTCGTTCAAAAAGTGCTTATCTCACCGAGTTGAAGCGTTTTTGATTAGGAGTGGCAATAACTTCTGAATTTCATCAAGCTGGTTTCTGCTGTTGAAATATGTTATTTAGGACATGATTTTGCACTATATAAGTCAAATTCAGTGTAATCCAGCAACAAGTTTAAAAGATATAGGCATAGGGTCAAAAAGCGCTTATCTCATCGAGTTGGAGCGTTTTTGATTAGGAATGATTATAACTTTTGAATTTCATCAAGCTGGTTTCTGCTGTTGAAATATGTTGTTTAGGACATGATTCTGCACAATATATGTCAAATTTTGTGTAATCCCTTCAATGGTTCACAAGATATAGCCATTCGTTCAAAAAGTGCTTATCTCACCGAGTTGAAGCGTTTTTGATTAGGAGTGGCAATAACTTTTGAATTTCATCAAGGTGGTTTCTGCTGTTGAAATATGTTGTTTAGGACATTATTCTGCACAATATATGTCAAATTTAGTGTAATCCCTTCACAGGTTCAAAAGATATAGCCATTCGTTCAAAAATTGCTTATCTCACCGAGTTGAAGCGTTTTTGATTAGGAGTGGCAATAACTTTTGAATTTCATCAAGCTGGTTTCTGCTGTTGAAATATGTTGTTTAGGACATGATTCTGCACAATATAAGTCAAATTCAGTGTAATCCAGCTATATTTTTGAAAGATATAGCCAAAGGGTCAAAAAGTGCTTATCTCATCGAGTTGAAGCGTTTTTGATTAGGAGTGGCAATAACTTTTGAATTTCATCAAGGTGGTTTCTGCTGTTGAAATATGTTGTTTAGGACATTATTCTGCACAATATATGTCAAATTTAGTGTAATCCCTTCAATGGTTCACAAGATATAGCCATTCGTTCAAAAAGTGCTTATCTCACCGAGTTGAAGCGTTTTTGATTAGGAGTGGCAATAACTTTTGAATTTCATCAAGGTGGTTTCTGCTGTTGAAATATGTTGTTTAGGACATTATTCTGCACAATATATGTCAAATTTAGTGTAATCCCTTCACAGGTTCAAATGATATAGCCATTCGTTCAAAGAGTGCTTATCTCACCGAGTTGAAGCGTTTTTGATTAGGAGTAATAATAACTTTTGAATTTCATCAAGCTGGTTTCTGCTGTTGAAATATGTTATTTAGTTCATGATTTTGCACTATATAAGTCAAATTCAGTGTAATCCAGCAACAAGTTTAAAAGATATAGGCATAGGGTCAAAAAGCGCTTATCTCATCGAGTTGGAGCGTTTTTGATTAGGAATAATTATAACTTTTGAATTTCATCAAGCTGGTTTCTGCTGTTGAAATATGTTGTTTAGGACATGATTCTGCACAATATATGTCAAATTTAGTGTAATCCCTTCAATGGTTCACAAGATATAGCCATTCGTTCAAAAAGTGCTTATCTCACCGAGTTGAAGCGTTTTTGATTAGGAGTGGCAATAACTTTTGAATTTCATCAAGGTGGTTTCTGCTGTTGAAATATGTTGTTTAGGACATTATTCTGCACAATATATGTCAAATTTAGTGTGATCCCTTCACAGGTTCAAAAGATATAGCCATTCGTTCAAAGAGTGCTTATCTCACCGAGTTGAAGCGTTTTTGATTAGGAGTAATAATAACTTTTGAATTTCATCAAGCTGGTTTCTGCTGTTGAAATATGTTGTTTAGGACATGATTCTGCACAATATATGTCAAATTTGGTGTAATCCCTTCACAGGTTCACAAGATATAGCCATTCGTTCAAAAAGTGCTTATCTCACCGAGTTGAAGCGTTTTTGATTAGGAGTGGCAATAACTACTGAATTTCATCAAGCTGGTTTCTGCTGTTGAAATATGTTATTTAGGACATGATTTTGCACTATATAAGTCAAATTCAGTGTAATCCAGCAACAAGTTTAAAAGATATAGGCATAGGGTCAAAAAGCGCTTATCTCTTCGAGTTGGAGCGTTTTTGATTAGGAATGATTATAACTTTTGAATTTCATCAAGCTGGTTTCTGCTGTTGAAATATGTTGTTTAGGACATGATTCTGCACAATATATGTCAAATTTAGTGTAATCCCTTCAATGGTTCACACGATATAGCCATTCGTTCAATAAGTGCTTATCTCACCGAGTTGAAGCGTTTTTGATTAGGAGTGGCAATAACTTTTGAATTTCATCAAGGTGGTTTCTGCTGTTGAAATATGTTGTTTAGGACATTATTCTGCACAATATATGTCAAATTTAGTGTAATCCCTTCACAGGTTCAAAAGATATAGCCATTCGTTCAAAAAGTGCTTATCTCACCGAGTTGAAGCGTTTTTGATTAGGAGTAATATTAACTTTTGAATTTCATCAAGCTGGTTTCTGCTGTTGAAATATGTTGTTTAGGACATGATTCTGCACAATATATGTCAAATTTGGTGTAATCCCTTCACAGGTTCACAAGATATAGCCATTCGTTCAAAAAGTGCTTATCTCACCGAGTTGAAGCGTTTTTGATTAGGAGTGGCAATAACTTTTGAATTTCATCAAGCTGGTTTCTGCTGTGGAAATATGTTGTTTAGGACATGATTCTGCACAATATATGTCAAATTTAGTGTAATCCCTTCACAGGTTCACAAGATATAGCCATTCGTTCAAAAAGTGCTTATCTCACCGAGTTGAAGCGTTTTTGATTAGGAGTGGCAATAACTTTTGAATTTCATCAAGCTGGTTTCTGCTGTTGAAATATGTTGTTTAGGACATGATTCTGCACAATATATGTCAAATTTAGTGTAATCCCTTCAATGGTTCACAGGATATAGCCATTCGTTCAAAAAGTGCTTATCTCACCGAGTTGAAGCGTTTTTGATTAGGAGTGGCAATAACTTTTGAATTTCATCAAGGTGGTTTCTGCTGTTGAAATATGTTGTTTAGGACATTATTCTGCACAATATATGTCAAATTTAGTGTAATCCCTTCACAGGTTCAAAAGATATAGCCATTCGTTCAAAAAGTGCTTATCTCACCGAGTTGAAGCGTTTTTGATTAGGAGTAATAATAACTTTTGAATTTCATCAAGCTGGTTTCTGCTGTTGAAATATGTTGTTTAGGACATGATTCTGCACAATATATGTCAAATTTGGTGTAATCCCTTCACAGGTTCACAAGATATAGCCATTCGTTCAAAAAGTGCTTATCTCACCGAGTTGAAGCGTTTTTGATTAGGAATGATTATAACTTTTGTTTTTCATCAAGCTGGTTTCTGCTGTTGAAATATGTTGTTTAGGACATGATTCTGCACAATATATGTCAAATTTAGTGTAATCCCTTCAATGGTTCACAAGATATAGCCATTCGTTCAAAAAGTGCTTATCTCACCGAGTTGAAGCGTTTTTGATTAGGAGTGGCAATAACTTTTGAATTTCATCAAGGTGGTTTCTGCTGTTGAAATATGTTGTTTAGGACATTATTCTGCACAATATATGTCAAATTTAGTGTAATCCCTTCACAAGTTCAAAAGATATAGCCATTCGTTCAAGGAGTGCTTATCTCACCGAGTTGAAGCGTTTTTGATTAGGAGTAATAATAACTTTTGAATTTCATCAAGCTGGTTTCTGCTGTTGAAATATGTTGTTTAGGACATGATTCTGCACAATATATGTCAAATTTGGTGTAATCCCTTCACAGGTTCACAAGATATAGCCATTCGTTCAAAAAGTGCTTATCTCACCGAGTTGAAGCGTTTTTGATTAGGAGTGGCAATAACTTCTGAATTTCATCAAGCTGGTTTCTGCTGTTGAAATATGTTATTTAGGACATGATTTTGCACTATATAAGTCAAATTCAGTGTAATCCAGCAACAAGTTTAAAAGATATAGGCATAGGGTCAAAAAGCGCTTATCTCATCGAGTTGGAGCGTTTTTGATTAGGAATGATTATAACTTTTGAATTTCATCAAGCTGGTTTCTGCTGTTGAAATATGTTGTTTAGGACATGATTCTGCACAATATATGTCAAATTTAGTGTAATCCCTTCAATGGTTCACAAGATATAGCCATTCGTTCAAAAAGTGCTTATCTCACCGAGTTGAAGCGTTTTTGATTAGGAGTGGCAATAACTTTTGAATTTCATCAAGGTGGTTTCTGCTGTTGAAATATGTTGTTTAGGACATTATTCTGCACAATATATGTCAAATTTAGTGTAATCCCTTCACAGGTTCAAAAGATATAGCCATTCGTTCAAAAAGTGCTTATCTCACCGAGTTGAAGCGTTTTTGATTAGGAGTAATATTAACTTTTTAATTTTATCAAGCTGGTTTCTGCTGTTGAAATATGTTGTTTAGGACATGATTCTGCACAATATATGTCAAATTTAGTGTAATCCCTTCAATGGTTCCCAAGATATAGCCATTCGTTCAAAAAGTGCTTATCTCACCGAGTTGAAACGTTTTTGATTAGGAGTGGCAATAACTTTTGAATTTCATCAAGGTGGTTTCTGCTTTTGAAATATGTTGTTTAGGACATTATTCTGCAGAGTATATTTCAAATTTAGTGTAATCCCTTCACAGGTTCAAAAGATATAGCCATTCGTTCAAAAAGTGCTTATCTCACCGAGTTGAAGCGTTTTTGATTAGGAGTAATAATAACTTTTGAATTTCATCAAGCTGGTTTCTGCTGTTGAAATATGTTGTTTAGGACATGATTCTGGACAATAAATGTCAAATTTTGTGTATTCCCTTCACAGGTTCACAAGATATAGCCATTCGTTCAAAAAGTGCTTGTCTCACCGAGTTGAAGCGTTTTTGATTAGGACTAATAATAACTTTTGAATTTCATCAATCTGGTTTCTGCTGTTGAAATATGTTGTTTAGGACATGATTCTGCACAATATAAGTCAAATTCAGTGTAATCCAGCAACAAGTTTGAAAGATAAAGCCATAGTTTCAAAAAGTGCTTATCTCACCGAGTTGAAGCGTTTTTGATTAGGAGTGGAAATAACTTTTGAATTTCATCAAGCTGGTTTCTGCTGTTGAGATATGTTGTTTAGGACATGATTCTTCACAATATAAATCAAATTCAGTGTAATCCAGCAACAAGTTTGAAAGATATAGCCATAGGGTCAAAAAGTGCTTATCTCATCGAGTTAGAGCATTTTTGATTAGGAGTGGAAATAATTTTTGAATTTCATCAAGCTGGTTTCTGCTGTTGAAAAATGTTGTTTAGGACATGATTCTGCACAATATAAGTCAAATTCAGTGTAATCCAGCAACAAGTTTGAAAGATATAGCCATAGGGTCAAAAACGGCTTATCTCATCGAGTTGGATCGTTTTTCATTAGGAGTGGCAATAACTTTTGAATTTCATCAAGCTGGTTTCTGCTGTTGAAAGATGTTGTTTAGGACATGATTCTGCACAATATATGTCAAATTTAGTGTAATCCCTTCAAATGTTCACAAGATATAGCCATTCGTTCAAAAAGTGCTTATCTCACCGAGTTGAAGCGTTTTTGATTCGGAGTGGCAATAACTTTTGAATTTCATCAAGGTGGTTTCTGCTGTTGAAATATGTTGTTTAGGACATGATTCTGCACAATATAAGTCAAATTCAGTGTAATCCAGCTATATTTTTGAAAGATATAGCCAAAGGGTCAAAAAGTGCTTATCTCATCGAGTTGGAGCGTTTTTGATTAGGAGTGGCAATAACTTTTGAATTTCATCAAGCTGGTTTCTGCTGTTGAAATATGTTGTTTAGGACATGATTCTGCACAATATAAGTCAAATTTTGTGTAATCCCTTCACAGGTTCACAAGATATAGCCATTCGTTCAAAAGTGCTTATCTCACCGAGTTTAAGCGTTTTTGATTAGGAGTGGTAATAACTTTTGAATTTCATCAAGCTGGTTTCTGCTGTTGAAATATGTTGTTTAGGACATGATTCTGCACATTATAAGTCAAATTCAGTGTAATCCAGCAACAAGTTTGAAAAATATAACCATAGGGTCAAAAAGCGCTTATCTCATCGAGTTGGAGCGTTTTTGATTAGGAGTGGCAATAACTTTTGAATTTCATCAAGCTGGTTTCTGCTGTTGAAATATGTTGTTTAGGACATGATTCTGCACAATATAAGTCAAATTTAGTGTAATCCCTTCAAAGATTCACAAGATATAGCCATTCGTTCAAAAAGTGCTTATCTCACCGAGTTGAGGCGTGTTTGATTAGGTGTGATAATAACTTTTGAATTTCATCAAGCTGGTTTCTGCTGTTGAAATATGTTGTTTAGGACATGATTCTGCACAATATATGTCAAATTTTGTGTAATCCCTTCACAGGTTCACAAGATATAGCCATTCGTTCAAAAAGTGCTTGTCTCACCGAGTTGAAGCGTTTTTGATTAGGAGTAATAATAACTTTTGAATTTCATCAAGCTGGTTTCTGCTGTTGAAATATGTTGTTTAGGACATGATTCTGCACAATATAAGTCAAATTCAGTGTAATCCAGCAACAAGTTTGAAAGATATAGCCATAGGGTCAAAAAGCGCTTATCTCTTCTAGTTTTAGCGTTTTTGATTAGGAGTGGCAATAACTTTTGAATTTCATCAAGCTGGTTTCTGCTGTTGAAATATGTTGTTTAGGACATGATTCTGCACAATATATGTCAAATTTAGTGTAATCCCTTCAATGGTTCACAAGATATAGCCATTCGTTCAAAAAGTGCTTATCTCATCTAATTGAAGCGTTTTTGATTAGGAGTGGCAACAACTTTTGAATTTCATCAAGGTGGTTTCTGCTGTTGAAATATGTTGTTTAGGACATGATTCTGCACAATATAAGTCAAATTCAGTGTAATCCAGCTATATTTTTGAAAGATATAGCCAAAGGGTCAAAAAGTGCTTATCTCATCGAGTTGGAGCGTTTTTGATTAGGAGTGGAAATAACTTTTGAATTTCATCAAGCTGGTTTCTGCTGTTGAAATATGTTGTTTAGGACATGATTCTGCACAATATAAGTCAAATTCAGTGTAATCCCTTCACAGGTTCAAAAGATATAGCCATTCGTTCAAAAGAGCTTATCTCACCGAGTTTAAGCGTTTTTGATTAGGAGTGATAATAACTTTTGAATTTCATCAAGCTGGTTTCTGCTGTTGAAATATGTTCTTTAGGACATGATTCTGCACAATATAAGTCAAATTCAGTGTAATCCAGCAACAAGTTTGAAAAATATAACCATAGGGTCAAAAAGCGCTTATCTCATCGAGTTGGAGCGTTTTTGATTAGGAGTGGCAATAACTTTTGAATTTCATCAAGCTGGATTCTGCTGTTGAAATATGTTGTTTAGGACATGATTCTTCACAATATAAGTCAAATTCAGTGTACTCCAGCAACAAGTTTGAAAGATATAGCCATAGGGTCAAGAAGTGCTTATCTCATCGAGTTAGAGCGTTTTTGATTAGGAGTGGCAATATTTTTTGAATTTCATCAAGCTGGTTTCTGCTGTTGAAATATGTTGTTTAGGACATGATTCTGCACAATATAAGTCAAATTCAGTGTAATCCAGCAACAAGTTTGAAAGATATAGCCATAAGGTCAAAAAGCGCTTATCTCATCGAGTTGGAGCGTTTTTGATTAGGAATGGCAATAACTTTTGAATTTCATCAAGCTGGTTTCTGCTGTTGAAATATGTTGTTTAGGACATGATTCTGCACAATAAAAGTCAAATTCAGTGTAATCCAGCTATATTTTTGAAAGATATAGCCAAAGGGTCAAAAAGTGCTTATCTCATCGAGTTGGAGCGTTTTTGATTAGGAGTGGCAATAACTTTTGAATTTCATCAAGCTGGTTTCTGCTGTTGAAATATGTTGTTTAGGACATGTTTCTGCACAATATAAGTCAAATTTAGTGTAATCCCTTCACAGGTTCAAAAGATATAGCCATTCGTTCAAAAGTGCTTATCTCACCGAGTTTAAGCGTTTTTGATTAGGAGTGGTAATAACTTTTGAATTTCATCAAGCTGGTTTCTGCTGTTGAAATATGTTGTTTAGGACATGATTCTGCACATTATAAGTCAAATTCAGTGTAATCCAGCAACAAGTTTGAAAAATATAACCATAGGGTCAAAAAGCGCTTATCTCATCGAGTTGGAGCGTTTTTGATTAGGAGTGGCAATAACTTTTGAATTTCATCAAGCTGGTTTCTGCTGTTGAAATATGTTGTTTAGGACATGATTCTGCACAATATAAGTCAAATTTAGTGTAATCCCTTCAAAGGTTCACAAGATATAGCCATTCGTTCAAAAAGTGCTTATCTCACCGAGTTGAGGCGTGTTTGATTAGGTGTGATAATAACTTTTGAATTTCATCAAGGTGGTTTCTGCTGTTGAAATATGTTGTTTAGGACATGATTCTGCACAATATAAGTCAAATTCAGTGTAATCCAGCAACAAGTTTGAAAGATATAGCCATAGGGTCAAAAAGCGCTTATCTCTTCTAGTTGGAGCGTTTTTGATTAGGAGTGGCAATAACTTTTGAATTTCATCAAGCTGGTTTCTGCTGTTGAAATATGTTGTTTAAGACATGATTCTGCACAATATATGTCAAATTTAGTGTAATCCCTTCACAGGTTCACAAGATATAGCCATTCGTTCAAAAAGTGCTTATCTCATCTAATTGAAGCGTTTTTGATTAGGAGTGGCAACAACTTTTGAATTTCATCAAGGTGGTTTCTGCTGTTGAAATATGTTGTTTAGGACATGATTCTGCACAATATAAGTCAAATTCAGTGTAATCCAGCTATATTTTTGAAAGATATAGCCAAAGGGTCAAAAAGTGCTTATCTCATCGAGTTGGAGCGTTTTTGATTAGGAGTGGCAATAACTTTTGAATTTCATCAAGCTGGTTTCTGCTGTTGAAATATGTTGTTTAGGACATGATTCTGCACAATATAAGTCAAATTTAGTGTAATCCCTTCAAAGGTTCACAAGATATAGCCATTCGTTCAAAAAGTGCTTATCTCACCGAGTTGAGGCGTGTTTGATTAGGTGTGATAATAACTTTTGAATTTCATCAAGGTGGTTTCTGCTGTTGAAATATGTTGTTTAGGACATGATTCTGCACAATATAAGTCAAATTCAGTGTAATCCAGCAACAAGTTTGAAAGATATAGCCATAGGGTCAAAAAGCGCTTATCTCTTCTAGTTGGAGCGTTTTTGATTAGGAGTGGCAATAACTTTTGAATTTCATCAAGCTGGTTTCTGCTGTTGAAATATGTTGTTTAAGACATGATTCTGCACAATATATGTCAAATTTAGTGTAATCCCTTCACAGGTTCACAAGATATAGCCATTCGTTCAAAAAGTGCTTATCTCATCTAATTGAAGCGTTTTTGATTAGGAGTGGCAACAACTTTTGAATTTCATCAAGGTGGTTTCTGCTGTTGAAATATGTTGTTTAGGACATGATTCTGCACAATATAAGTCAAATTCAGTGTAATCCAGCTATATTTTTGAAAGATATAGCCAAAGGGTCAAAAAGTGCTTATCTCATCGAGTTGGAGCGTTTTTGATTAGGAGTGGCAATAACTTTTGAATTTCATCAAGCTGGTTTCTGCTGTTGAAATATGTTGTTTAGGACATGATTCTGCACAATATAAGTCAAATTTAGTGTAATCCCTTCACAGGTTCACAAGATATAGCCATTCGTTCAAAAGAGCTTATCTCACCGAGTTTAAGCGTTTTTGATTAGGAGTGATAATAACTTTTGAATTTCATCAAGCTGGTTTCTGCTGTTGAAATATGTTGTTTAGGACATGATTCTGCACAATATAAGTTAAATTCAGTGTAATCCAGCAAAAAGTTTGAAAAATATAGCCATGGGGTCAAAAAGCGCTTATCTCATCGAGTTGGAGCGTTTTTGATTAGGAGTGGCAATAACTTTTGAATTTCATCAAGCTGGTTTCTGCTGTTGAAATATGTTGTTTAGGACATGATTCTGCACAATATATGTCAAATTTAGTGTAATCCCTTTACAGGTTCACAAGATATAGCCATTCGTTCAAAAAGTGCTTATCTCACCGAGTTGAAGCGTGTTTGATTAGTTGTGATAACTTTTGAATTTCATCAAGCTGGTTTCTGTTGTTGAAATATGTTGTTTAGGACATGATTCTGCACAATATAAGTCAAATTCAGTGTAATCCAGCAACAAGTTTGAAAGATATAGCCATAAGGTCAAAAAGCGCTTATCTCATCGAGTTGGAGCATTTTTGATTAGGAATGATTATAACTTTTGAATTTCATCAAGCTGGTTTCTGTTGTTGAAATATGTTGTTTAGGACATGATTCTGCACAATATAAGTCAAATTCAGTGTAATCCAGCAACAAGTTTGAAAGATATAGCCATAGGGTCAAAAAGCGCTTATCTCTTCTAGTTGGAGCGTTTTTGATTAGGAGTGGCAATAACTTTTGAATATTATCAAGCTGGTTTCTGCTGTTGAAATATGTTGTTTAGGACATGATTCTGCACAATATATGTCAAATTTAGTGTAATCCCTTCAATGGTTCACAAGATATAGCCATTCGTTCAAAAAGTGCTTATCTCATCTAATTGAAGCGTTTTTGATTAGGAGTGGCAACAACTTTTGAATTTCATCAAGGTGGTTTCTGCTGTTGAAATATGTTGTTTAGGACATGATTCTGCACAATATAAGTCAAATTCAGTGTAATCCAGCTATATTTTTGAAAGATATAGCCAAAGGGTCAAAAAGTGCTTATCTCATCGAGTTGGAGCGTTTTTGATTAGGAGTGGCAATAACTTTTGAATTTCATCAAGCTGGTTTCTGCTGTTGAAATATGTTGTTTAGGACATGATTCTGCACAATATAAGTCAAATTCAGTGTAATCCAGCAACAAGTTTGAAAGATATAGCCATAGGGTCAAAAAGCGCTTATCTCTTCTAGTTGGAGCGTTTTTGATTAGGAGTGGCAATAACTTTTGAATATTATCAAGCTGGTTTCTGCTGTTGAAATATGTTGTTTAGGACATGATTCTGCACAATATATGTCAAATTTAGTGTAATCCCTTCAATGGTTCACAAGATATAGCCATTCGTTCAAAAAGTGCTTATCTCATCTAATTGAAGCGTTTTTGATTAGGAGTGGCAACAACTTTTGAATTTCATCAAGGTGGTTTCTGCTGTTGAAATATGTTGTTTAGGACATGATTCTGCACAATATAAGTCAAATTCAGTGTAATCCAGCTATATTTTTGAAAGATATAGCCAAAGGGTCAAAAAGTGCTTATCTCATCGAGTTGGAGCATTTTTGATTAGGAGTGGCAATAACTTTTGAATTTCATCAAGCTGGTTTCTGCTGTTTAAAGATGTTGTTTAGGACATGATTCTGCACAATATATGTCAAATTTAGTGTAATCCCTTCAATGGTTCACAAGATATAGCCATTCGTTCAAAAAGTGCTTATCTCACCGAGTTGAAGCGTTTTTGATTCGGAGTGGCAATAACTTTTGAATTTCATCAAGGTGGTTTCTGCTGTTGAAATATGTTGTTTAGGACATGATTCTGCACAATAAAAGTCAAATTCAGTGTAATCCAGCTATATTTTTGAAAGATATAGCCAAAGGGTAAAAAAGTGCTTATCTCATCGAGTTGGAGCGTTTTTGATTAGGAGTGGCAATAACTTTTGAATTTCATCAAGCTGGTTTCTGCTGTTGAAATATGTTGTTTAGGACATGATTCTGCACATTACAAGTCAAATTCAGTGTAATCCAGCAACAAGTTTGAAAAATATAACCATAAGGTCAAAAAGCGCTTATCTTATCGAGTTGGAGCGTTTTTCATTAGGAGTGGCAATAACTTTTGAATTTCATCAAGCTGGTTTCTGCTGTTGAAATATGTTGTTTAGGACATGATTCTGCACAATAAAAGTCAAATTCAGTGTAATCCAGCTATATTTTTGAAAGATATAGCCAAAGGGTCAAAAACTGCTTATCTCATCGAGTTGGAGCGTTTTTGATTAGGAGAGGCAATAACTTTTGAATTTCATCAAGCTGGTTTCTGCTGTTGAAATATGTTGTTTAGGACATGTTTCTGCACAATATAAGTCAAATTTAGTGTAATCCCTTCACAGGTTCAAAAGATATAGCCATTCGTTCAAAAGTGCTTATCTCACCGAGTTTAAGCGTTTTTGATTAGGAGTGGTAATAACTTTTGAATTTCATCAAGCTGGTTTCTGCTGTTGAAATATGTTGTTTAGGACATGATTCTGCACATTATAAGTCAAATTCAGTGTAATCCAGCAACAAGTTTGAAAGATATAGCCATAGGGTCAAAAAGCGCTTATCTCTTCTAGTTGGAGCGTTTTTGATTAGGAGTGGCAATAACTTTTGAATTTCATCAAGCTGGTTTCTGCTGTTGAAATATGTTGTTTAAGACATGATTCTGCACAATATATGTCAAATTTAGTGTAATCCCTTCACAGGTTCACAAGATATAGCCATTCGTTCAAAAAGTGCTTATCTCATCTAATTGAAGCGTTTTTGATTAGGAGTGGCAACAACTTTTGAATTTCATCAAGGTGGTTTCTGCTGTTGAAATATGTTGTTTAGGACATGATTCTGCACAATATAAGTCAAATTCAGTGTAATCCAGCTATATTTTTGAAAGATATAGCCAAAGGGTCAAAAAGTGCTTATCTCATCGAGTTGGAGCGTTTTTGATTAGGAGTGGCAATAACTTTTGAATTTCATCAAGCTGGTTTCTGCTGTTGAAATATGTTGTTTAGGACATGATTCTGCACAATATAAGTCAAATTTAGTGTAATCCCTTCACAGGTTCACAAGATATAGCCATTCGTTCAAAAGAGCTTATCTCACCGAGTTTAAGCGTTTTTGATTAGGAGTGATAATAACTTTTGAATTTCATCAAGCTGGTTTCTGCTGTTGAAATATGTTGTTTAGGACATGATTCTGCACAATATAAGTTAAATTCAGTGTAATCCAGCAAAGTTTGTAAAATATAGCCATGGGGTCAAAAAGCGCTTATCTCATCGAGTTGGAGCGTTTTTGATTAGGAGTGGCAATAACTTTTGAATTTCATCAAGCTGGTTTCTGCTGTTGAAATATGTTGTTTAGGACATGATTCTGCACAATATATGTCAAATTTAGTGTAATCCCTTTACAGGTTCACAAGATATAGCCATTCGTTCAAAAAGTGCTTATCTCACCGAGTTGAAGCGTGTTTGATTAGTTGTGATAACTTTTGAATTTCATCAAGCTGGTTTCTGTTGTTGAAATATGTTGTTTAGGACATGATTCTGCACAATATAAGTCAAATTCAGTGTAATCCAGCAACAAGTTTGAAAGATATAGCCATAAGGTCAAAAAGCGCTTATCTCATCGAGTTGGAGCATTTTTGATTAGGAATGATTATAACTTTTGAATTTCATCAAGCTGGTTTCTGTTGTTGAAATATGTTGTTTAGGACATGATTCTGCACAATATAAGTCAAATTCAGTGTAATCCAGCAACAAGTTTGAAAGATATAGCCATAGGGTCAAAAAGCGCTTATCTCTTCTAGTTGGAGCGTTTTTGATTAGGAGTGGCAATAACTTTTGAATATTATCAAGCTGGTTTCTGCTGTTGAAATATGTTGTTTAGGACATGATTCTGCACAATATATGTCAAATTTAGTGTAATCCCTTCAATGGTTCACAAGATATAGCCATTCGTTCAAAAAGTGCTTATCTCATCTAATTGAAGCGTTTTTGATTAGGAGTGGCAACAACTTTTGAATTTCATCAAGGTGGTTTCTGCTGTTGAAATATGTTGTTTAGGACATGATTCTGCACAATATAAGTCAAATTCAGTGTAATCCAGCTATATTTTTGAAAGATATAGCCAAAGGGTCAAAAAGTGCTTATCTCATCGAGTTGGAGCGTTTTTGATTAGGAGTTGCAATAACTTTTGAATTTCATCAAGCTGGTTTCTGCTGTTGAAATATGTTGTTTAGGACATGATTCTGCACAATATAATTCAAATTCAGTGTAATCCAGCAACAAGTTTGAAAGATATAGCCATAGGGTCAAAAAGCGCTTATCTCTTCTAGTTGGAGCGTTTTTGATTAGGAGTGGCAATAACTTTTGAATATTATCAAGCTGGTTTCTGCTGTTGAAATATGTTGTTTAGGACATGATTCTGCACAATATATGTCAAATTTAGTGTAATCCCTTCAATGGTTCACAAGATATAGCCATTCGTTCAAAAAGTGCTTATCTCATCTAATTGAAGCGTTTTTGATTAGGAGTGGCAACAACTTTTGAATTTCATCAAGGTGGTTTCTGCTGTTGAAATATGTTGTTTAGGACATGATTCTGCACAATATAAGTCAAATTCAGTGTAATCCAGCTATATTTTTGAAAGATATAGCCAAAGGGTCAAAAAGTGCTTATCTCATCGAGTTGGAGCATTTTTGATTAGGAGTGGCAATAACTTTTGAATTTCATCAAGCTGGTTTCTGCTGTTTAAAGATGTTGTTTAGGACATGATTCTGCACAATATATGTCAAATTTAGTGTAATCCCTTCAATGGTTCACAAGATATAGCCATTCGTTCAAAAAGTGCTTATCTCACCGAGTTGAAGCGTTTTTGATTCGGAGTGGCAATAACTTTTGAATTTCATCAAGGTGGTTTCTGCTGTTGAAATATGTTGTTTAGGACATGATTCTGCACAATAAAAGTCAAATTCAGTGTAATCCAGCTATATTTTTGAAAGATATAGCCAAAGGGTAAAAAAGTGCTTATCTCATCGAGTTGGAGCGTTTTTGATTAGGAGTGGCAATAACTTTTGAATTTCATGAAGCTGGTTTCTGCTGTTGAAATATGTTGTTTAGGACATGATTCTGCACATTACAAGTCAAATTCAGTGTAATCCAGCAACAAGTTTGAAAAATATAACCATAGGGTCAAAAAGCGCTTATCTCATCGAGTTGGAGCGTTTTTCATTAGGAGTGGCAATAACTTTTGAATTTCATCAAGCTGGTTTCTGCTGTTGAAATATGTTGTTTAGGACATGATTCTGCACAATAAAAGTCAAATTCAGTGTAATCCAGCTATATTTTTGAAAGATATAGCCAAAGGGTCAAAAACTGCTTATCTCATCGAGTTGGAGCGTTTTTGATTAGGAGTGGCAATAACTTTTGAATTTCATCAAGCTGGTTTCTGCTGTTGAAATATGTTGTTTAGGACATGTTTCTGCACAATATAAGTCAAATTTAGTGTAATCCCTTCACAGGTTCAAAAGATATAGCCATTCGTTCAAAAGTGCTTATCTCACCGAGTTTAAGCGTTTTTGATTAGGAGTGGTAATAACTTTTGAATTTCATCAAGCTGGTTTCTGCTGTTGAAATATGTTGTTTAGGACATGATTCTGCACATTATAAGTCAAATTCAGTGTAATCCAGCAACAAGTTTGAAAAATATAACCATAGGGTCAAAAAGCGCTTATCTCATCGAGTTGGAGCGTTTTTGATTAGGAGTGGCAATAACTTTTGAATTTCATCAAGCTGGTTTCTGCTGTTGAAATATGTTGTTTAGGACATTATTCTGCACAATATAAGTCAAATTTAGTGTAATCCCTTCAAAGGTTCACAAGATATAGCCATTCGTTCAAAAAGTGCTTATCTCACCGAGTTGAGGCGTGTTTGATTAGGTGTGATAATAACTTTTGAATTTCATCAAGGTGGTTTCTGCTGTTGAAATATGTTGTTTAGGACATGATTCTGCACAATATATGTCAAATTTTGTGTAATCCCTTCACAGGTTCACAAGATATAGCCATTCGTTCAAAAAGTGCTTGTCTCACCGAGTTGAAGCGTTTTTGATTAGGAGTAATAATAACTTTTGAATTTCATCAAGCTGCTTTCTGCTGTTGAAATATGTTGTTTAGGATATGATTCTGCACAATATAAGTCAAATTCAGTGTAATCCAGCAACAATTTTGAAAGATATAGCCATAGGGTCAAAAAGTGCTTATCTCATCGAGTTAGAGCGTTTTTGATTAGGAGTGGCAATAACTTTTGAATTTCATCAAGCTGGTTTCTGCTGTTGAAATATGTTGTTTAGGACATGATTCTGCACAATATAAGTCAAATTCAGTGTAATCCAGCAACAAGTTTGAAAGATATAGCCATAGGGTCAAAAAGCGCTTATCTCTTCTAGTTGGAGCGTTTTTGATTAGGAGTGGCAATAACTTTTGAATATTATCAAGCTGGTTTCTGCTGTTGAAATATGTTGTTTAGGACATGATTCTGCACAATATATGTCAAATTTAGTGTAATCCCTTCACAGGTTCACAAGATATAGCCATTCGTTCAAAAAGTGCTTGTCTCACCGAGTTGAAGCGTTTTTGATTAGGAGTAATAATAACTTTTGAATTTCATCAAGCTGGTTTCTGCTGTTGAAATATGTTGTATAGGACATGATTCTGCACAATATAAGTCAAATTCAGTGTAATCCAGCAACAAGTTTGAAAGATATAGCCAAAGGGTCAAAAAGTGCTTATCTCATCGAGTTGGAGCGTTTTTGATTAGGAGTGGCAATAACTTTTGAATTTCATCAAGCTGGTTTCTGCTGTTGAAATATGTTGTTTAGGACATGATTCTGCACAATATAAGTCAAATTTAGTGTAATCCCTTCACAGGTTCAAAAGATATAGCCATTCGTTCAAAAGAGCTTATCTCACCGAGTTAAAGCGTTTTTGATTAGGAGTGATAATAACTTTTGAATTTCATCAAGCTGGTTTCTGCTGTTGAAATATGTTGTTTAGGATATGATTCTGCACAATATAAGTCAAATTCAGTGTAATCCAGCAACAATTTTGAAAGATATAGCCATAGGGTCAAAAAGTGCTTATCTCATCGAGTTAGAGCGTTTTTGATTAGGAGTGGCAAAAACTTTTGAATTTCATCAAGCTGGTTTCTGCTGTTGAAATATGTTGTTTAGGACATGATTCTGCACAATATAAGTCAAATTCAGTGTAATCCAGCAACAAGTTTGAAAGATATAGCCATAGGGTCAAAAAGCGCTTATCTCTTCTAGTTGGAGCGTTTTTGATTAGGAGTGGCAATAACTTTTGAATATTATCAAGCTGGTTTCTGCTGTTGAAATATGTTGTTTAGGACATGATTCTGCACAATATATGTCAAATTTAGTGTAATCCCTTCACAGGTTCACAAGATATAGCCATTCGTTCAAAAAGTGCTTATCTCATCTAATTGAAGCGTTTTTGATTAGGAGTGGCAACAACTTTTGAATTTCATCAAGGTGGTTTCTGCTGTTGAAATATGTTGTTTACGACATGAATCTGCACAATATAAGTCAAATTCAGTGTAATCCAGCTATATTTTTGAAAGATATAGCCAAAGGGTCAAAAAGTGCTTATCTCATCGAGTTGGAGCGTTTTTGATTAGGAGTGGCAATAACTTTTGAATTTCATCAAGCTGGTTTCTGCTGTTGAAATATGTTGTTTAGGACATGATTCTGCACAATATAAGTCAAATTTAGTGTAATCCCTTCACAGGTTCACAAGATATAGCCATTCGTTCAAAAAGTGCTTATCTCACCGAGTTGCAGCGTTTTTGATTAGGAGTGGCAATAACTTTTGAATTTCATCAAGGTGGTTTCTGCTGTTGAAATATATTGTTTAGGACATGATTCTGCACAATATATGTCAAATTCAGTGTAATCCAGCAAAAAGTTTGAAAAATATAGCCATGGGGTCAAAAAGCGCTTATCTCATCGAGTTGGAGCGTTTTTGATTAGGAGTGGCAATAACTTTTGAATTTCATCAAGCTGGTTTCTGCTGTTGAAATATGTTGTTTAGGACATGATTCTGCACAATATATGTCAAATTTAGTGTAATCCCTTTACAGGTTCACAAGATATAGCCATTCGTTCAAAAAGTGCTTATCTCACCGAGTTGAGGCGTGTTTGATTAGGTGTGATAATAACTTTTGAATTTCATCAAGCTGGTTTCTGCTGTTGAAATATGTTGTTTAGGACATGATTCTGCACAATATAAGTCAAATTCAGTGTAATCCAATAACAAGTTTAAAAGATATAGCCATAGGGTCATAAAGCGCTTATCTCATCGAGTTGGAGCATTTTTGATTAGGAATGATTATAACTTTTGAATTTCATCAAGATGGTGTTTATTGTTGAAATATGTTGTTTCGGACTTGATTCTGCACAATATATGTCAAATTTAGTGTAATCCCTTCAATGGTTCACAAGATATAGCCATTCGTTCAAAAAGTGCTTATCTCACTGAGTTGAAGCGTTTTTGATTAGGAGTGATAATAACTTTTGAATTTCATCAAGGTGGTTTCTGCTGTTGAAATATGTTGTTTAGGACATGATTCTGCACAATATAAGTCAAATTTAGTGTAATCCCTTCACAGGTTCACAAGATATAGCCATTCGTTCAAAAAGTGCTTATCTCACCGAGTTGAAGCGATTTTGATTAGGAGTGGAAATAACTTTTGAATTTCATCAAGCTGGTTTCTGCTGTTGAAATATGTTGTTTAGGACATGATTCTGCACAATATAAGTCAAATTCAGTGTAATCCAGCAACAAGTTTGAAAGATATAGCCATAGGGTCAAAAAATGCTTATCTCATCGATATGGAGCGTTTTTGATTAGGAGTGGCAATAACTTTTGAATTTCATCAAGCTGGTTTCTGCTGTTGAAATATGTTGTTTAGGACATGTTTCTGCACAATATATGTCAAATTTAGTGTAATCCCTTCACAGGTTCAAAAGATATAGCCATTCGTTCAAAAGTGCTTATCTCACCGAGTTGAAGCGTTTTTGATTAGTAGTGATAAGAACTTTTGAATTTCATCAAGCTGGTTTCTGCTGTTGAAATATTTTGTGTAGGACATGATTCTGCACAATATAAGTCAAATTTAGTGTAATCCCTTCACAGGTTCACAAGATATAGCCATTTGTTCAAAAAGTGCTTATCTCACCGAGTTGAAGCGTTTTTGATTAGGAGTGGCAATAACTTTTGAATTTCATCAAGGTGGTTTCTACTGTTGAAATATATTGTTTAGGACATGATTCTGCACAATATAAGTCAAATTCAGTGTAATCCAATAACAAGTTTAAAAGATATAGCCATAGGGTCAAAAAGCGCTTATCTCATCGAGTTGGAGCATTTTTGATTAGGAATGATTATAACTTTGAATTTCATCAAGCTGGTGTCTGCTGTTGAAATATGTTGTTTCGGACATGATTCTGCACAATATATGTCAAATTTAGTGTAATCCCTTCAAAGGTTCACAAGATATAGCCATTCGTTCAAAAAGTGCTTATCTCACCGAGTTGAGGCGTGTTTGATTAGGTGTGATAATAACTTTTGAATTTCATCAAGGTGGTTTCTGCTGTTGAAATATGTTGTTTAGGACATGATTCTGCACAATATATGTCAAATTTTGTGTAATCCCTTCACAGGTTCACAAGATATAGCCATTCGTTCAAAAAGTGCTTGTCTCACCGAGTTGAAGCGTTTTTGATTAGGAGTAATAATAACTTTTGAATTTCATCAAGCTGGTTTCTGCTGTTGAAATATGTTGTTTAGGATATGATTCTGCACAATATAAGTCAAATTCAGTGTAATCCAGCAACAATTTTGAAAGATATAGCCATAGGGTCAAAAAGTGCTTATCTCATCGAGTTAGAGCGTTTTTGATTAGGAGTGGCAATAACTTTTGAATTTCATCAAGCTGGTTTCTGCTGTTGAAATATGTTGTTTAGGACATGATTCTGCACAATATAAGTCAAATTCAGTGTAATCCAGCAACAAGTTTGAAAGATATAGCCATAGGGTCAAAAAGCGCTTATCTCTTCTAGTTGGAGCGTTTTTGATTAGGAGTGGCAATAACTTTTGAATATTATCAAGCTGGTTTCTGCTGTTGAAATATGTTGTTTAGGACATGATTCTGCACAATATATGTCAAATTTAGTGTAATCCCTTCACAGGTTCACAAGATATAGCCATTCGTTCAAAAAGTGCTTATCTCATCTAATTGAAGCGTTTTTGATTAGGAGTGGCAACAACTTTTGAATTTCATCAAGGTGGTTTCTGCTGTTGAAATATGTTGTTTACGACATGATTCTGCACAATATAAGTCAAATTCAGTGTAATCCAGCTATATTTTTGAAAGATATAGCCAAAGGGTCAAAAAGTGCTTATCTCATCGAGTTGGAGCGTTTTTGATTAGGAGTGGCAATAACTTTTGAATTTCATCAAGCTGGTTTCTGCTGTTGAAATATGTTGTTTAGGACATGATTCTGCACAATATAAGTCAAATTTAGTGTAATCCCTTCACAGGTTCAAAAGATATAGCCATTCGTTCAAAAGAGCTTATCTCACCGAGTTAAAGCGTTTTTGATTAGGAGTGATAATAACTTTTGAATTTCATCAAGCTGGTTTCTGCTGTTGAAATATGTTGTTTAGGATATGATTCTGCACAATATAAGTCAAATTCAGTGTAATCCAGCAACAATTTTGAAAGATATAGCCATAGGGTCAAAAAGTGCTTATCTCATCGAGTTAGAGCGTTTTTGATTAGGAGTGGCAAAAACTTTTGAATTTCATCAAGCTGGTTTCTGCTGTTGAAATATGTTGTTTAGGACATGATTCTGCACAATATAAGTCAAATTCAGTGTAATCCAGCAACAAGTTTGAAAGATATAGCCATAGGGTCAAAAAGCGCTTATCTCTTCTAGTTGGAGCGTTTTTGATTAGGAGTGGCAATAACTTTTGAATATTATCAAGCTGGTTTCTGCTGTTGAAATATGTTGTTTAGGACATGATTCTGCACAATATATGTCAAATTTAGTGTAATCCCTTCACAGGTTCACAAGATATAGCCATTCGTTCAAAAAGTGCTTATCTCATCTAATTGAAGCGTTTTTGATTAGGAGTGGCAACAACTTTTGAATTTCATCAAGGTGGTTTCTGCTGTTGAAATATGTTGTTTACGACATGAATCTGCACAATATAAGTCAAATTCAGTGTAATCCAGCTATATTTTTGAAAGATATAGCCAAAGGGTCAAAAAGTGCTTATCTCATCGAGTTGGAGCGTTTTTGATTAGGAGTGGCAATAACTTTTGAATTTCATCAAGCTGGTTTCTGCTGTTGAAATATGTTGTTTAGGACATGATTCTGCAAAATATAAGTCACATTTAGTGTAATCCCTTCACAGGTTCACAAGATATAGCCATTCGTTCAAAAAGTGCTTATCTCACCGAGTTGAAGCGTTTTTGATTAGGAGTGGCAATAACTTTTGAATTTCATCAAGGTGGTTTCTGCTGTTGAAATATATTGTTTAGGACATGATTCTGCACAATATATGTCAAATTCAGTGTAATCCAGCAAAAAGTTTGAAAAATATAGCCATGGGGTCAAAAAGCGCTTATCTCATCGAGTTGGAGCGTTTTTGATTAGGAGTGGCAATAACTTTTGAATTTCATCAAGCTGGTTTCTGCTGTTGAAATATGTTGTTTAGGACATGATTCTGCACAATATATGTCAAATTTAGTGTAATCCCTTTACAGGTTCACAAGATATAGCCATTCGTTCAAAAAGTGCTTATCTCACCGAGTTGAGGCGTGTTTGATTAGGTGTGATAATAACTTTTGAATTTCATCAAGCTGGTTTCTGCTGTTGAAATATGTTGTTTAGGACATGATTCTGCACAATATAAGTCAAATTCAGTGTAATCCAGCTATATTTTTGAAAGATATAGCCAAAGGGTCAAAAAGTGCTTATCTCATCGAGTTGGAGCGTTTTTGATTAGGAGTGGCAATAACTTTTGAATTTCATCAAGCTGGTTTCTGCTGTTGAAATATGTTGTTTAGGACATGATTCTGCACAATATAAGTCAAATTTAGTGTAATCCCTTCACAGGTTCAAAAGATATAGCCATTCGTTCAAAAGAGCTTATCTCACCGAGTTAAAGCGTTTTTGATTAGGAGTGATAATAACTTTTGAATTTCATCAAGCTGGTTTCTGCTGTTGAAATATGTTGTTTAGGATATGATTCTGCACAATATAAGTCAAATTCAGTGTAATCCAGCAACAATTTTGAAAGATATAGCCATAGGGTCAAAAAGTGCTTATCTCATCGAGTTAGAGCGTTTTTGATTAGGAGTGGCAAAAACTTTTGAATTTCATCAAGCTGGTTTCTGCTGTTGAAATATGTTGTTTAGGACATGATTCTGCACAATATAAGTCAAATTCAGTGTAATCCAGCAACAAGTTTGAAAGATATAGCCATAGGGTCAAAAAGCGCTTATCTCTTCTAGTTGGAGCGTTTTTGATTAGGAGTGGCAATAACTTTTGAATATTATCAAGCTGGTTTCTGCTGTTGAAATATGTTGTTTAGGACATGATTCTGCACAATATATGTCAAATTTAGTGTAATCCCTTCACAGGTTCACAAGATATAGCCATTCGTTCAAAAAGTGCTTATCTCATCTAATTGAAGCGTTTTTGATTAGGAGTGGCAACAACTTTTGAATTTCATCAAGGTGGTTTCTGCTGTTGAAATATGTTGTTTACGACATGAATCTGCACAATATAAGTCAAATTCAGTGTAATCCAGCTATATTTTTGAAAGATATAGCCAAAGGGTCAAAAAGTGCTTATCTCATCGAGTTGGAGCGTTTTTGATTAGGAGTGGCAATAACTTTTGAATTTCATCAAGCTGGTTTCTGCTGTTGAAATATGTTGTTTAGGACATGATTCTGCAAAATATAAGTCACATTTAGTGTAATCCCTTCACAGGTTCACAAGATATAGCCATTCGTTCAAAAAGTGCTTATCTCACCGAGTTGAAGCGTTTTTGATTAGGAGTGGCAATAACTTTTGAATTTCATCAAGGTGGTTTCTGCTGTTGAAATATATTGTTTAGGACATGATTCTGCACAATATATGTCAAATTCAGTGTAATCCAGCAAAAAGTTTGAAAAATATAGCCATGGGGTCAAAAAGCGCTTATCTCATCGAGTTGGAGCGTTTTTGATTAGGAGTGGCAATAACTTTTGAATTTCATCAAGCTGGTTTCTGCTGTTGAAATATGTTGTTTAGGACATGATTCTGCACAATATATGTCAAATTTAGTGTAATCCCTTTACAGGTTCACAAGATATAGCCATTCGTTCAAAAAGTGCTTATCTCACCGAGTTGAGGCGTGTTTGATTAGGTGTGATAATAACTTTTGAATTTCATCAAGCTGGTTTCTGCTGTTGAAATATGTTGTTTAGGACATGATTCTGCACAATATAAGTCAAATTCAGTGTAATCCAATAACAAGTTTAAAAGATATAGCCATAGGGTCATAAAGCGCTTATCTCATCGAGTTGGAGCATTTTTGATTAGGAATGATTATAACTTTTGAATTTCATCAAGATGGTGTTTATTGTTGAAATATGTTGTTTCGGACATGATTCTGCACAATATATGTCAAATTTAGTGTAATCCCTTCAATGGTTCACAAGATATAGCCATTCGTTCAAAAAGTGCTTATCTCACTGAGTTGAAGCGTTTTTGATTAGGAGTGATAATAACTTTTGAATTTCATCAAGGTGGTTTCTGCTGTTGAAATATGTTGTTTAGGACATGATTCTGCACAATATATGTCAAATTTAGTGTAATCCCTTCACAGGTTCACAAGATATAGCCATTCGTTCAAAAAGTGCTTATCTCACCGAGTTGAAGCGTTTTTGAATAGGAGTGGCAATAAGTTTTGAATTTCATCAAGCTGGTTTCTGCTGTTGAAATATGTTGTAAAGGACATGATTCTGCACAATATAAGTCAAATTCAGTGTAATCCAGCAACAAGTTTGAAAGATATAGCCGTAGGGTCAAAAAGTGCTTATCTCACAGAGTTGAAGCGATTTTGATTAGGAGTGGAAATAACTTTTGAATTTCATCAAGCTGGTTTCTGCTGTTGAAATATGTTGTTTAGGACATGATTCTGCACAATATAAGTCAAATTCAGTGTAATCCAGCAACAAGTTTGAAAGATATAGCCATAGGGTCAAAAAATGCTTATCTCATCGAGTTGGAGCGTTTTTGATTAGGAGTGGCAATAACTTTTGAATTTCATCAAGCTGGTTTCTGCTGTTGAAATATGTTGTTTAGGACATGTTTCTGCACAATATATGTCAAATTTAGTGTAATCCCTTCACAGGTTCAAAAGATATAGCCATTCGTTCAAAAGTGCTTATCTCACCGAGTTGAAGCGTTTTTGATTAGTAGTGATAAGAACTTTTGAATTTCATCAAGCTGGTTTCTGCTGTTGAAATATTTTGTGTAGGACATGATTCTGCACAATATAAGTCAAATTTAGTGTAATCCCTTCACAGGTTCACAAGATATAGCCATTTGTTCAAAAAGTGCTTATCTCACCGAGTTGAAGCGTTTTTGATTAGGAGTGGCAATAACTTTTGAATTTCATCAAGGTGGTTTCTACTGTTGAAATATATTGTTTAGGACATGATTCTGCACAATATAAGTCAAATTCAGTGTAATCCAATAACAAGTTTAAAAGATATAGCCATAGGGTCAAAAAGCGCTTATCTCATCGAGTTGGAGCATTTTTGATTAGGAATGATTATAACTTTTGAATTTCATCAAGCTGGTGTCTGCTGTTGAAATATGTTGTTTCGGACATGATTCTGCACAATATATGTCAAATTTAGTGTAATCCCTTCAATGGTTCACAAGATATAGCCATTCGTTCAGAAAGTGCTTATCTCACCGAGTTGAAGCGTTTTTGATTAGGAGTGATAATAACTTTTGAATTTCATCAAGGTGGTTTCTGCTGTTGAAATATGTTGTTAAGGACATGATTCTGCACAATATAAGTCAAATTCAGTGTAATCCAGCAACAAGTTTGAAAGATATAGCCATAGGGTCAAAAAGTGCTTATCTCATCGAGTTAGAGCGTTTTTGAATAGGAGTGGCAATAACTTTTGAATTTCATCAAGCTGGTTTCTGCTGTTGAAATATGTTGTAAAGGACATGATTCTGCACAATATAAGTCAAATTCAGTGTAATCCAGCAACAAGTTTGAAAGATATAGCCGTAGGGTCAAAAAGTGCTTATCTCACAGAGTTGAAGCGATTTTGATTAGGAGTGGAAATAACTTTTGAATTTCATCAAGCTGGTTTCTGCTGTTGAAATATGTTGTTTAGGACATGATTCTGCACAATATAAGTCAAATTCAGTGTAATCCAGCAACAAGTTTGAAAGATATAGCCATAGGGTCAAAAAATGCTTATCTCATCGAGTTGGAGCGTTTTTGATTAGGAGTGGCAATAACTTTTGAATTTCATCAAGCTGGTTTCTGCTGTTGAAATATGTTGTTTAGGACATGTTTCTGCACAATATATGTCAAATTTAGTGTAATCCCTTCACAGGTTCAAAAGAAATAGCCATTCGTTCAAAAGTGCTTATCTCACCGAGTTGAAGCGTTTTTGATTCGTAGTGATAAGAACTTTTGAATTTCATCAAGCTGGTTTCTGCTGTTGAAATATTTTGTGTAGGACATGATTCTGCACAATATAAGTCAAATTTAGTGTAATCCCTTCACAGGTTCACAAGATATAGCCATTTGTTCAAAAAGTGCTTATCTCACCGAGTTGAAGCGTTTTTGATTAGGAGTGGCAATAACTTTTGAATTTCATCAAGGTGGTTTCTACTGTTGAAATATATTGTTTAGGACATGATTCTGCACAATATAAGTCAAATTCAGTGTAATCCAATAACAAGTTTAAAAGATATAGCCATAGGGTCAAAAAGCGCTTATCTCATCGAGTTGGAGCATTTTTGATTAGGAATGATTATAACTTTTGAATTTCATCAAGCTGGTGTCTGCTGTTGAAATATGTTGTTTAGGACATGATTCTGCACAATATATGTCAAATTTAGTGTAATCCCTTCAATGGTTCACAAGATATAGCCATTCGTTCAAAAAGTGCTTATCTCACCGAGTTGAAGCGTTTTTGATTAGGAGTGATAATAACTTTTGAATTTCATCAAGGTGGTTTCTGCTGTTGAAATATGTTGTTAAGGACATGATTCTGCACAATATAAGTCAAATTCAGTGTAATCCAGCAACAAGTTTGAAAGATATAGCCATAGGGTCAAAAAGTGCTTATCTCACAGAGTTGAAGCGATTTTGATTAGGAGTAATAATAACTTTTGAATTTCATCAAGCAGGTTTCTGCTGTTGAAATATGTTGTTTAGGACATGATTCTGCACAATATAAGTCAAATTCAGTGTAATCCAGCAACAAGTTTGAAAGATATAGCCATAGGGTCAAAAAGTGCTTATCTCATCGAGTTAGAGCGTTTTTGATTAGGAGTGGCAATAACTTTTGAATTTCATCAAGCTGGTTTCTGCTGTTGAAATATGTTGTTTAGGACATGATTCTGCACAATATAAGTCAAATTCAGTGTAATCCAGCAACAAGTTTGAAAGATATAGCCATAGGGTCAAAAAGCGCTTATCTCATCGAGTTGGAGCGTTTTTGATTAGGAGTGGCAATCACTTTTGAATATCATCAAGCTGGTTTCTGCTGTTGAAATATGTTGTTTAGGACATGATTCTGCACAATATAAGTCAAATTCAGTGTAATCCACTAACAAGTTTGAAAAATATAGCCATAGGGTCAAAAAGTGCTTATCTCATCGAGTTAGAGCGTTTTTGATTAGGAGTGGCAATAACTTTTGAATTTCATCAAGCTGGTTTCTGCTTTTGGAATATGTTGTTTAGGACATGTTTCTGCACAATATAAGTCAAATTTTGTGTAATCCCTTCACAGGTTCAAAAGATATAGCCATTCGTTCAAAAGTGCTTATCTCACCGAGTTGAAGCGTTTTTGATTAGGAGTGATAATAACTTTTGAATTTCATCAAGCTGGTTTCTGCTGTTGAAATATGTTGTTTAGGACATGATTCTGCACAATATAAGTCAAATTCAGTGTAATCCAGCAACAAGTTTAAAAGATATAGGCATAGGGTCAAAAAGCGCTTATCTCACCGAATTGGAGCGTTTTTGATTAGGAATGATTATAACTTTTGAATTTCATCAAGCTGGTTTCTGCTGTTGAAATATGTTGTTTAGGACATGATTCTGCACAATATATGTCAAATTTAGTGTAATCCCTTCACAGGTTCAAAAGATATAGCCATTCATTCATAAGGTGCTTATCTCACCGAGTTGAAGCGTTTTTGATTAGGAGCGGCAATAACTTTTGAAGTTCATCAAGGTGGTTTCTGCTGTTGAAATATGTTGTTTAGGACATGAGTCTGCACAATATATGTCAAATTTGGTGTAATCCCTTCACAGGTTCACAAGATATAGCCATTCGTTCAAAAAGTGCTTAATTCACCAAGTTGAAGCGTTTTTGATTAGGAGTAATAATAACTTTTGAATTTCATCAAGCTGGTTTCTGCTGTTGAAATATGTTGTTTAGGACATGATTTTGCACAATATAAGTCAAATTCAGTGTAATCCAGCAACAAGTTTAAAAGATATAGGCATAGGGTCAAAAAGCGCTTATCTCATAGAGTTGGAGCGTTTTTTATTAGGAATGATTATAACTTTTGAATTTCATCAAGCTGGTTTTTGCTGTTGAAATATGTTGTTTAGGACATGATTCTGCACAATATATGTCAAATTTAGTGTAATCCCTTCACAGGTTCACAAGATATAGCCATTCGTTCAAAAAGTGCTTATCTCACCGAGTTGAAGCGTTTTTGAATAGGAGTGGCAATAACTTTTGAATTTCAACAAGGTGGTTTCTGCTGTTGAAATATGTTGTTTTAGGACATTATTCTGCACAATATATGTCAAATTTAGTGTAATCCCTTCACAGGTTCAAAAGATATAGCCATTTGTTCAAAAAGTGCTTATCTCACCGAGTTGAAGCGTTTTTGATTAGGAGTGATAATAACTTTTGAATTTCATCAAGCTGGTTTCTGCTGTTGAAATATGTTGTTTAGGACATGATTCTGCACAATATAAGTCAAATTCAGTGTAATCAAGCAACAAGTTTAAAAGATATGACCATAGGGTCAAAAAGTGCTTCTCTCATCTAGTTGGAGCGTTTTTGATTAGGAGTGGCAATAACTTTTGAATTTTATCAAGGTGGTTTCTGCTTATGAAATATGTTGTTTAGGACATTATTCTGCACAATATATTTCAAATTTAGTGTAATCCCTTCACAGGTTCAAATGATATAGCCATTCGTTCAAAAAGTGCTTATCTCACCGAGTTGAAGCGTTTTTGATTAGGAGTTATAATAACTTTTGAATTTCATCAAGCTGGTTTCTGCTGTTGAAATATGTTGTTTAGGACATGATTCTGCACAATATATGTCAAAATTAGTGTAATCCCTTTACAGGTTCACAAGATATAGCCATTCGTTCAAAAAGTGCTTATCTCACCGAGTTGAAGCGTTTTTGATTAGGAGTAATAATAACTTTTGAATATCATCAAGCTGGTTTCTGCTGTTGAAATATGTTGTTTAGGACATGATTCTGCACAATATGTGTCAAATTTAGTGTAATCCCTTCACAGGTTCACAAGATATAGCCATTCGTTCAAAAAGTGCTTATCTCACCGAGTTGAAGCGTTTTTGATTAGGAGTGATAATAACTTTTGAATTTTATCAAGCTGGTTTCTGCTGTTGAAATATGTTGTTTAGGACATGATTCTGCACAATATAAGTCAAATTCAGTGTAATCCAGCTATATTTTTGAAAGATATAGCCATAGGGTCAAAAAGTGCTTATCTCATTGAGTTAGAGCGTTTTTGATTAGGAGTGGCAATAACTTTTGAATTTCATCAAGCTGGTTTTCTGCTGTTGAAATATGTTGAAAAGGGCTTGATTCTGCATAATATAAGTCAAAATCATTGTGATCCTGCAACATTTTAAAAAGATATAGCCATATGGTCAAAAAGTGTTTATCTCACTGAGTTGAAGCTTTTTTGCAACAGAGTGCCAATAACTAAAGATTCCTTTCTAGAAGCTTGCTGGTGCTGAAATATGTTGAAAAGGGCTTGATTCTGCATAATATAAGTCAAATCCATTGTGATCCTGCAACATTTTGAAAAGATATAGCCATATGGTCAAAAAGAGTTTATCTCATTGAGTAGAAGCTTTTTTGATAAAGAGTGTAAATAACTAAAGATTCCTTTCTAGCAGCTTGCTGGTGCTGAAATATGTTGAAAAGGGGTTAATTCTGCATGATATAAGTCAAAATCATTGTGATCCTGCAACATTTTGAAAAGATATAGCCATACGGTCAAAAAGTGTTTATCTCACTGAGTTGAAGCGTTTTTGGTAAGAGTATCAATAACTAAAGATTCTTTTCTAGCAGTTTGCTGGTGCTGAAATATGTTGAAAAGGGCTTGATTCTGCATAATATAAGTCAAAATCATTGTGATCCTGCAACATTTTGAAAAGATATAGCCATACGGTCAAAAAGCGTTTATCTCACTGAGTTGAAGCGTATTTGATAAAGAGTGTCAATAACTAAAGATTCTTTTCTAGCAGCTTGCTGGTGCTGAAATATGTTGAAAAGGGCTTGATTCTGCATAATATAAGTCAAAATCATTGTGATCCTGCAACATTTTGAAAAGATATAGCCATACGGTCAAAAAGTGTTTATCTCACTGAGTTGAAGCTTTTTTGCAACAGAGTGTCAATAACTAAAGATTCCTTTCTAGCAGCTTGCTGGTGCTGAAATATGTTGAAAAGGGCTTGATTCTGCATAATATAAGTCAAAATCATTGTGATCCTTCAACATTTTAAAAAGATAGAGCCATATGGTCAAAAAGTTTTTATCTCACTGAGTTGAAGTGTTTTTGATAAAGAGTGTCAATAACTAAAGATTCTTTTCTAGCAGCTTGCTGGTGCTGAAATATGTTGAAAAGGGCTTGATTCTGCATAATAAAAGTCAAAATCATTGTGATCCTGCAACATTTTGAAAAGATATAGCCATATGGTCAAAAAGTGTTTATCTCAATGAGTTGAAGCTTTTTTGAAACAGAGTGTCAATAACTAAAGATTCCTTTCTAGCAGCTTGCTGGTGCTGAAATATGTTGAAAAGGGCTTGATTCTGCATAATATCAGTCAAAATCATTGCGATCCTGCAACATTTTTAAAAGATATAGCCATAAGGTCAAAAAGTGTTTATCTCACTGAGTTGAAGCGTTTTTGATAAAGAGTATCAATAACTAAAGATTCTTTTCTAGCAGCTTGCTGGTGCTGAAATATGTTGAAAAGGGCTTGATTCTGCATAATATAAGTCAAAATCATTGTGATCCTGCAACATTTTAAAAAGATATAGCCATATGGTCAAAAAGTGTTTATCTCACTGTGTTGAAGCTTTTTTGATAAAGAGTGTCAATAACTAAAGATTCCTTTCTAGCAGCTTGCTGGTGCTGAAATATGTTGAAAAGGGCTTGATTCTGCATAATAAAAGTCAAAATCATTGTGATCCTGCAACATTTTAAAAAGATATAGCCATATGGTCAAAAAGTGTTTATCTCAATGAGTTGAAGCTTTTTTGCAACAGAGTGTCAATAACTAAAGATTCCTTTCTAGCAGCTTGCTGGTGCTGAAATATGTTGAAAAGGGCTTGATTCTGGATAATTTAAGTCAAAATCATTGCGATCCTGCAACATTTTGAAAAGATATAGCCATACGGTCAAAAAGTTTTTATCTCACTGAGTTGAAGTTTTTTTGCAACAGAGTGTCAATAACTAAAGATTCCTTTCTAGCAGCTTGCTGGTGCTGAAATATGTATAAAAGGGCTTGATTCTGCATAATATAAGTCAAAATCATTGTGACCCTGCAACATTTTGAAAAGATATAGCCATATGGTCAAAAAGTGTTTATCTCACTGAGTTGAAATTTTTTTGCAACAGAGTGTCAATAACTAAAGATTCCTTTCTAGCAGCTTGCTGGTCCTGAAATATGTTGAAAAGGGCTTGATTCTGCATAATATAAGTCAAATTCATTGTGATCCTGCAACATTTTGAAAAGATATAGCCATATGGTCAAAAAGTGTTTATCTCACTGAGTTGAAGCTTATTTGCAACAGAGTGTCAATAACTAAATATTCCTTTCTAGCAGCTTGCTGGTGCTTAAATATGTTGAAAAGGGCTTGATTTTGCATAATATAAGTCAACATCATTGTGATCCTGCTACATTTTGAAAAGATATAGCCATATGGTCAAAAAGAGTTCATCTCATTGAGTAGAAGCTTTTTTGATAAAGAGTGTAAATAACTAAAGATTCCTTTCTAGCAGCTTGCTGGTGCTGAAATATGTTGAAAAGGGCTTAATTCTGCATGATATAAGTCAAAATCATTGTGATCCTGCAACATTTTGAAAAGATATAGCCATACGGTCAAAAAGTGTTTATCTCACTGAGTTGAAGCGTTTTTGATAAAGAGTATTAATAACTAAAGATTCTTTTCTAGCAGCTTGCTGGTTCTGAAATATGTTGAAAAGGGCTTGATTTTGCATAACATAAGTCAAAATCATTGTGATCCTGCAACATTTTGAAAAGGAATAGCCATACGGTCAAAAAGTGTTTATCTAACTGAGTTGAAGCGTATTTGATAAAGAGTGTCAATAACTAAAGATTCCTTTCTAGCAGCTTGCTGGTGCTGAAATATGTTGAAAAGGGCTTAATTCTGCATAATATAAGTCAAAATCATTGTGATCCTGCAACATTTTGAAAAGATATAGCCATACGGTCAAAAAGTGTTTATCTCACTGAGTTGAAGCTTTTTTGATAAAGAGTGTCAAAATCAAAAGATTCCTTTCTAACAGCTTGCTCGTGCTGAAATATGTTGAAAAGGGCTTGATTCTGCATCATATAAGTCAAATTCATTGTGATCCTGCAACATTTTGAAAAGATATAGCCATACGGTCAAAAAGTGTTTATCTCACTGAGTTGAAGCTTTTTTGCAACAGAGTGTCAATAACTAAAGATTCCTTTCTAGCAGCTTGCTGGTGCTGAAATATGTTGAAAAGGGCTTGATTCTGCATAATATAAGTCAAAATCATTGTGATCCTGCTACATTTTGAAAAGATATAGCCATATGGTCAAAAAGAGTTTATCTCACTGAGTTGAAGCTTTTTTGCAACAGAGTGTCAATAACTAAAGATTCCTTTCTAGCAGCTTACTGGTGCTGAAATATGTTGAAAAGGGCTTAATTCTGCATAATATAAGTCAAATTCATTGTGATCCTGCAACATTTTGAAAAAATATAGCCATACGGTCAAAAAGTGTCTATCTCACTGAGTTGAAGCTTTTTTGCAACAGAGTGTCAATAACTAAAGATTCCTTTCTAGCAGCTTGCTGGTGCTGAAATATGTTGAAAAGGGCTTGATTCTGCATAATATAAGTCAAAATCATTGTGATCCCGCAACATTTTAAAAAGATATAGCCATATGGTCAAAAAGTGTTTATCTCACTGAGTTGAAGCTTTTTTGCAACAGAGTGCCAATAACTAAAGATTGCTTCTAGCAGCTTGCTGGTGCTGAAATATGTTGAAAAGGGCTTGATTCTGCATAATATAAGTCAAATTCATTGTGATCCTGCAACATTTTGAAAAGTTATTGCCATACGGTCAAAAAGTGTTTATCTCACTGAGTTGAAGCTTTTTTGCAACAGAGTGTCAATAACTAAAGATTCCTTTCTAGCAGCTTGCTGGTGCTGAAATATGTTGAAAAAGGGCTTGATTCTGCATAATTTAAGTCAAAATCATTGCGATCCTGCAACATTTTGAAAAGATATAGCCATACGGTCAAAAAGTGTTTATCTCACTGAGTTGAAGCGTTTTTGATAAAGAGTATCAATAACTAAAGATTCTTTTCTAGCAGCTTGCTGGTGCTGAAATATGTTGAAAAGGGCTTGATTCTGCATAACATAACTCAAAATCATTGTGATCATGCAACATTTTGAAAAGATATAGCCATACGGTCAAAAAGTGTTTATCTCACTGAGTTGAAGCGTTTTTGATACAGAGTGCCAATAACTAAAGATTCTTTTCTAGCAGCTTGCTGGTGCTGAAATATGTTGAAAAGGGCTTGATTCTGCATAACATAAGTCAAACTCATTGTGATCCTGCAACATTTTAAAAAGATAGAGCCATATGATCGAAAAGTGTTTATCTCACTGAGTTGAAGCTTTTTAGCAACAGTGTCAATAACTAAAGATTCCTTTCTAGCAGCTTGCTGGTGCTCAATTATGTTGAAAAGGGCTTGATTCTGCATAATATAAGTCAAAATCATTGTGATCCTGCAACATTTTGAAAAGATATAGCCATACGGTCAAAAAGTGTTTATCTCACTGAGTTGAAGCGTTTTTGATAAAGAGTGTCAATAACTAAAGATTCTTTTCTAGCAGCTTGCTGGTGCTGAAATATGTTGAAAAGGGCTTGATTCTGCATAATATAAGTCAAAATCATTGTGATCCTGCAACATTTTGAAAAGATATAGCCTTACGGTCAAAAAGTGTTTATCTCACAGAGTAGAAGCGTTTTTCATAAAGAGTGTAAATAACTAAAGACTCTTTTCTAGCAGCTTGCTGGTGCTGAAATATGTTGAAAAGGGCTTAATTCTGCATAATATAAGTCAAAATCATTGTGATCCTGCAACATTTTGAAAAGATATAGCCATACGGTCAAAAAGTGTTTATCTCACTGAGTTGAAGCTTTTTTGATAAAGAGTGTCAATAACTAAAAATTCCTTTCGAGCAGCTTGCTGGTGCTGAAATATGTTGAAAAGGGCTTGATTCTGCATAATATAAGTCAAATTCATTGTGATCCTGCAACATTTTGAAAAGATATAGCCATAAGGTCAAAAAGTTTTTATCTCACTGAGTTGAAGCTTTTTTGCAACAGAGTGTCAATAACTAAAGATTCCTTTCTAGCAGCTTGCTGGTGCTGAAATATGTTGAAAAGGGCTTGATTCTGCATAATATAAGTCAAAATCATTGTGATCCTGCAACATTTTAAAAAGATATAGCCATATGGTCAAAAAGTGTTTATCTCACTGAGTTGAAGCTTATTTGCAACAGAGTGTCAATAACTAAATATTCCTTTCTAGCAGCTTGCTGGTGCTTAAATATGTTGAAAATGGCTTGATTTTGCATAATATAAGTCAAATTCATTGTGATCTTGCAACATTTTGAAAAGATATAGCCATACGGTCAAAAAGTGTTTATCTCACTGAGTTGAAGCTTTTTTGCAACAGAGTGTCAATAACTAAAGATTCCTTTCTAGCAGCTTGCTGGTGCTTAAATATGTTGAAAAGGGCTTGATTTTGCATAATATAAGTCAACATCATTGTGATCCTGCTACATTTTGAAAAGATATAGCCATATGGTCAAAAAGAGTTCATCTCATTGAGTAGAAGCTTTTTTGATAAAGAGTGTAAATAACTAAAGATTCCTTTCTAGCAGCTTGCTGGTGCTGAAATATGTTGAAAAGGGCTTAATTCTGCATGATATAAGTCAAAATCATTGTGATCCTGCAACATTTTGAAAAGATATAGCCATACGGTCAAAAAGTGTTTATCTCACTGAGTTGAAGCGTTTTTGATAAAGAGTATTAATAACTAAAGATTCTTTTCTAGCAGCTTGCTGGTTCTGAAATATGTTGAAAAGGGCTTGATTTTGCATAACATAAGTCAAAATCATTGTGATCCTGCAACATTTTGAAAAGATATAGCCATACGGTCAAAAAGTGTTTATCTAACTGAGTTGAAGCGTATTTGATAAAGAGTGTCAATAACTAAAGATTCTTATCTAGCAGCTTGCTGGTTCTGAAATATGTTGAAAAGGGCTTAATTCTGCATAATATAAGTCAAAATCATTGTGATCCTGCAACATTTTGAAAAGATATAGCCATACGGTCAAAAAGTGTTTATCTAACTGAGTTGAAGCGTTTTTGATAAAGAGTGTCAATAACTAAAGATTCCTTTCTAGCAACTTGCTAGTGCTGAAATATGTTGAAAAGGGCTTGATTCTGCATAATATAAGTCAAATTCATTGTGATCTTGCAACATTTTAAAAAGATATAGCCATATGGTCAAAAAGTGTTTATCTCACTGAGTTGAAGGTTTTTTGCAACAGAGTGTCAATAACTAAAGATTCCTTTCTAGCAGCTTGCTGGTGCTGAAATATGTTGAAAAAGGGCTTGATTCTGCATAATTTAAGTCAAAATCATTGCGATCCTGCAACATTTTGAAAAGATATAGCCATACGGTCAAAAAGTGTTTATCTCACTGAGTTGAAGCGTTTTTGATAAAGAGTATCAATAACTAAAGATTCTTTTCTAGCAGCTTGCTGGTGCTGAAATATGTTGAAAAGGGCTTGATTCTGCATAACATAACTCAAAATCATTGTGATCATGCAACATTTTGAAAAGATATAGCCATACGGTCAAAAAGTGTTTATCTCACTGAGTTGAAGCGTTTTTGATACAGAGTGCCAATAACTAAAGATTCTTTTCTAGCAGCTTGCTGGTGCTGAAATATGTTGAAAAGGGCTTGATTCTGCATAACATAAGTCAAACTCATTGTGATCCTGCAACATTTTAAAAAGATAGAGCCATATGATCGAAAAGTGTTTATCTCACTGAGTTGAAGCTTTTTAGCAACAGTGTCAATAACTAAAGATTCCTTTCTAGCAGCTTGCTGGTGCTCAATTATGTTGAAAAGGGCTTGATTCTGCATAATATAAGTCAAAATCATTGTGATCCTGCAACATTTTGAAAAGATATAGCCATACGGTCAAAAAGTGTTTATCTCACTGAGTTGAAGCGTTTTTGATAAAGAGTGTCAATAACTAAAGATTCTTTTCTAGCAGCTTGCTGGTGCTGAAATATGTTGAAAAGGGCTTGATTCTGCATAATATAAGTCAAAATCATTGTGATCCTGCAACATTTTGAAAAGATATAGCCATACGGTCAAAAAGTGTTTATCTCACAGAGTAGAAGCGTTTTTCATAAAGAGTGTAAATAACTAAAGACTCTTTTCTAGCAGCTTGCTGGTGCTGAAATATGTTGAAAAGGGCTTGATTCTGCATAATATAAGTCAAAATCATTGTGATCCTGCAACATTTTGAAAAGATATAGCCATACGGTCAAAAAGTGTTTATCTCACTGAGTTGAAGCTTTTTTGATAAAGAGTGTCAATAACTAAAAATTCCTTTCGAGCAGCTTGCTGGTGCTGAAATATGTTGAAAAGGGCTTGATTCTGCATAATATAAGTCAAATTCATTGTGATCCTGCAACATTTTGAAAAGATATAGCCATAAGGTCAAAAAGTTTTTATCTCACTGAGTTGAAGCTTTTTTGCAACAGAGTGTCAATAACTAAAGATTCCTTTCTAGCAGCTTGCTGGTGCTGAAATATGTTGAAAAGGGCTTGATTCTGCATAATATAAGTCAAAATCATTGTGATCCTGCAACATTTTAAAAAGATATAGCCATATGGTCAAAAAGTGTTTATCTCACTGAGTTGAAGCTTATTTGCAACAGAGTGTCAATAACTAAATATTCCTTTCTAGCAGCTTGCTGGTGCTTAAATATGTTGAAAATGGCTTGATTTTGCATAATATAAGTCAACATCATTGTGATCCTGCTACATTTTGAAAAGATATAGCCATATGGTCAAAAAGAGTTCATCTCATTGAGTAGAAGCTTTTTTGATAAAGAGTGTAAATAACTAAAGATTCCTTTCTAGCAGCTTGCTGGTGCTGAAATATGTTGAAAAGGGCTTAATTCTGCATGATATAAGTCAAAATCATTGTGATCCTGCAACATTTTGAAAAGATATAGCCATACGGTCAAAAAGTGTTTATCTCACTGAGTTGAAGCGTTTTTGATAAAGAGTATTAATAACTAAAGATTCTTTTCTAGCAGCTTGCTGGTTCTGAAATATGTTGAAAAGGGCTTGATTTTGCATAACATAAGTCAAAATCATTGTGATCCTGCAACATTTTGAAAAGGAATAGCCATACGGTCAAAAAGTGTTTATCTAACTGAGTTGAAGCGTATTTGATAAAGAGTGTCAATAACTAAAGATTCCTTTCTAGCAGCTTGCTGGTGCTGAAATATGTTGAAAAGGGCTTAATTCTGCATACTATAAGTCAAAATCATTGTGATCCTGCAACATTTTGAAAAGATATAGCCATACGGTCAAAAAGTGTTTATCTCACTGAGTTGAAGCTTTTTTGATAAAGAGTGTCAAAAACAAAAGATTCCTTTCTAACAGCTTGCTCGTGCTGAAATATGTTGAAAAGGGCTTGATTCTGCATCATATAAGTCAAATTCATTGTGATCCTGCAACATTTTGAAAAGATATAGCCATACGGTCAAAAAGTGTTTATCTCACTGAGTTGAAGCTTTTTTGCAACAGAGTGTCAATAACTAAAGATTCCTTTCTAGCAGCTTGCTGGTGCTGAAATATGTTGAAAAGGGCTTGATTCTGCATAATATAAGTCAAAATCATTGTGATCCTGCTACATTTTGAAAAGATATAGCCATATGGTCAAAAAGAGTTTATCTCACTGAGTTGAAGCTTTTTTACAACAGAGTGTCAATAACTAAAGATTCCTTCTAGCAGCTTACTGGTGCTGAAATATGTTGAAAAGGGCTTAATTCTGCATAATATAAGTCAAATTCATTGTGATCCTGCAACATTTTGAAAAAATATAGCCATACGGTCAAAAAGTGTCTATCTCACTGAGTTGAAGCTTTTTTGCAACAGAGTGTCAATAACTAAAGATTCCTTTCTAGCAGCTTGCTGGTGCTGAAATATGTTGAAAAGGGCTTGATTCTGCATAATATAAGTCAAAATCATTGTGATCCTGCAACATTTTAAAAAGATATAGCCATATGGTCAAAAAGTGTTTATCTCACTGAGTTGAAGCTTTTTTGCAACAGAGTGCCAATAACTAAAGATTCCTTCTAGCAGCTTGCTGGTGCTGAAATATGTTGAAAAGGGCTTGATTCTGCATAATATAAGTCAAATTCATTGTGATCCTGCAACATTTTGAAAAGTTATTGCCATACGGTCAAAAAGTGTTTATCTCACTGAGTTGAAGCTTTTTTGCAACAGAGTGCCAATAACTAAAGATTCCTTCTAGCAGCTTGCTGGTGCTGAAATATGTTGAAAAGGGCTTGATTCTGCATAATATAAGTCAAATTCATTGTGATCCTGCAACATTTTGAAAAGATATAGCCATACGGTCAAAAAGTGTTTATCTCACTGAGTTGAAGCTTTTTTGCAACAGAGTGTCAATAACTAAAGATTCCTTTCTAGCAGCTTGCTGGTGCTTAAATATGTTGAAAAGGGCTTGATTTTGCATAATATAAGTCAACATCATTGTGATCCTGCTACATTTTGAAAAGATATAGCCATATGGTCAAAAAGAGTTTATCTCATTGAGTAGAAGCTTTTTTGATAAAGAGTGTAAATAACTAAAGATTCCTTTCTAGCAGCTTGCTGGTGCTGAAATATGTTGAAAAGGGCTTAATTCTGCATGATATAAGTCAAAATCATTGTGATCCTGCAACATTTTGAAAAGATATAGCCATACGGTCAAAAAGTGTTTATCTCACTGAGTTGAAGCGTTTTTGATAAAGAGTATTAATAACTAAAGATTCTTTTCTAGCAGCTTGCTGGTTCTGAAATATGTTGAAAAGGGCTTGATTTTGCATAACATAAGTCAAAATCATTGTGATCCTGCAACATTTTGAAAAGATATAGCCATACGGTCAAAAAGTGTTTATCTAACTGAGTTGAAGCGTATTTGATAAAGAGTGTCAATAACTAAAGATTCTTATCTAGCAGCTTGCTGGTTCTGAAATATGTTGAAAAGGGCTTAATTCTGCATAATATAAGTCAAAATCATTGTGATCCTGCAAAATTTTGAAAAGATATAGCCATACGGTCAAAAAGTGTTTATCTCACTGAGTTGAAGGTTTTTTGCAACAGAGTGTCAATAACTAAAGATTCCTTTCTAGCAGCTTGCTGGTGCTGAAATATGTTGAAAAAGGGCTTGATTCTACATAATATATGTCAAAATTATTGTGATCCTGCAACATTTTGAAAAGATATAGCCATTCGGTCAAAAAGTGTTTATCTCACTGAGTTGAAGCGTTTTTGATAAAGAGTGTCAATAACTAAAGATTCTTTTCTAGCAGCTTGCTGGTGCTGAAATATGTTGAAAAGGGCTTGATTCTGCATAATATAAGTCAAAATCATTGTGATCCTGCAACATTTTGAAAAGATATAGCCATACGGTCAAAAAGTGTTTATCTCACAGAGTAGAAGCGTTTTTGATAAAGAGTGTCAATAACTAAGTATTCTTTTCTAGCAGCTTGCTGGTGCTGAAATATGTTGAAAAGGGCTTAATTCTGCATAATATAAGTCAAATTCATTGTGATCCTGCAACATTTTGAAAAGATATAGCCATACGGTCAAAAAGTGTTTATCTCACTGAGTTGAAGCGTTTTTGATAAAGAGTGTCAATAACTAAAGATTCCTTTCTAGCAGCTTGCTGGTGCTGAAATATGTTGAAAAGGGCTTGATTCTGCATAATATACGTCAAATTCATTGTGATCCTGCAACATTTTAAAAAGATATAGCCATATGGTCAAAAAGTGTTTATCTCACTGAGTTGAAGCTTTTTTGCAACAGAGTGTCAATAACTAAAGATTCCTTTCTAGCAGCTTGCTGGTGCTGAAATATGTTGAAAAGGGCTTGATTCTGCATAATTTAAGTCAAAATCATTGCGATCCTGCAACATTTTGAAAAGATATAGCCATACGGTCAAAAAGTGTTTATCTCACTGAGTTGAAGCGTTTTTGATAAAGAGTATCAATAACTAAAGATTCTTTTCTAGCAGCTTGCTGGTGCTGAAATATGTTGAAAAGGGCTTGATTCTGCATAACATAACTCAAAATCATTGTGATCATGCAACATTTTGAAAAGATATAGCCATACGGTCAAAAAGTGTTTATCTCACTGAGTTGAAGCGTTTTTGATACAGAGTGCCAATAACTAAAGATTCTTTTCTAGCAGCTTGCTGGTGCTTAAATATGTTGAAAAGGGCTTGATTCTGCATAACATAAGTCAAACTCATTGTGATCCTGCAACATTTTAAAAAGATAGAGCCATATGATCGAAAAGTGTTTATCTCACTGAGTTGAAGCTTTTTAGCAACAGTGTCAATAACTAAAGATTCCTTTCTAGCAGCTTGCTGGTGCTCAATTATGTTGAAAAGGGCTTGATTCTGCATAATATAAGTCAAAATCATTGTGATCCTGCAACATTTTGAAAAGATATAGCCATACGGTCAAAAAGTGTTTATCTCACTGAGTTGAAGCGTTTTTGATAAAGAGTGTCAATAACTAAAGATTCTTTTCTAGCAGCTTGCTGGTAATGAAATATGTTGAAAAGGGCTTGATTCTGCATAATATAAGTAAAAATCATTGTGATCCTGCAACATTTTGAAAAGATATAGCCATACGGTCAAAAAGTGTTTATCTCACAGAGTAGAAGCGTTTTTCATAAAGAGTGTAAATAACTAAAGACTCTTTTCTAGCAGCTTGCTGGTGCTGAAATATGTTGAAAAGGGCTTAATTCTGCATAATATAAGTCAAAATCATTGTGATCCTGCAACATTTTGAAAAGATATAGCCATACGGTCAAAAAGTGTTTATCTCACTGAGTTGAAGCTTTTTTGATAAAGAGTGTCAATAACTAAAAATTCCTTTCGAGCAGCTTGCTGGTGCTGAAATATGTTGAAAAGGGCTTGATTCTGCATAATATAAGTCAAATTCATTGTGATCCTGCAACATTTTGAAAAGATATAGCCATATGGTCAAAAAGTGTTTATCTCACTGAGTTGAAGCTTTTTTGCAACAGAGTGTCAATAACTAAAGATTCCTTTCTAGCAGCTTGCTGGTGCTGAAATATGTTGAAAAGGGCTTGATTCTGCATAATTTAAGTCAAAATCATTGCGATCCTGCAACATTTTGAAAAGATATAGCCATACGGTCAAAAAGTGTTTATCTCACTGAGTTGAAGCTTTTTTGATAAAGAGTGTCAATAACTAAAAATTCCTTTCTAGCAGCTTGCTGGTGCTGAAATATGTTGAAAAGGGCTTGATTCTGCATAATAAAAGTCAAAATCATTGTGATCCTGCAACATTTTGAAAAGATATAGCCATATGGTCAAAAAGTGTTTATCTCAATGAGTTGAAGCTTTTTTGCAACAGAGTGTCAATCACTAAAGATTCCTTTCTAGCAGCTTGCTGGTGCTGAAATATGTTGAAAAGGGCTTGATTCTGCATAATATCAGTCAAAATCATTGCGATCCTGCAACATTTTGAAAAGATATAGCCATAAGGTCAAAAAGTGTTTATCTCACTGAGTTGAAGCGTTTTTGATAAAGAGTATCAATAACTAAAGATTCTTTTCTAGCAGCTTGCTGGTGCTGAAATATGTTGAAAAGGGCTTGATTCTGCATAAAATAAGTTAAAATCATTGTGATCCTGATACATTTTGAAAAGATATAGCCATACGGTCAAAAAGTGTTTATCTCACTGAGTTGAAGCGTTTTTGATAAAGAGTGTCAATAACTAAAGATTCTTTTCTAGCAGCTTGCTGGTGCTGAAATATGTTGAAAAGAGCTTGATTTTGCATAACATAAGTCAAAATCATTGTGATCCTGCAACATTTTGAAAATATATAGCCATACGGTCAAAAAGTGTTTATCTCACTGAGTTGAAGCTTTTTTGCAACAGAGTGTCAATAACTAAAGATTCCTTTCTAGCAGCTTTCTGGTGCTGAAATATGTTGAAAAGGGCTTGATTCTGCATAATACAAGTCAAAATCATTGTGATCCTGCAACATTTTAAAAAGATATAGCCATGCGGTCAAAAAGTGTTTACCTTACTGAGTTGAAGCTTTTTTGCAACAGAGTGTCAATAACTAAAGATTCCTTTCTAGCAGCTTGCTGGTGCTGAAATATGTTGAAAAGGGCTTGATTCTGCATAATATAAGTCAAATTCATTTTGATCCTGCAACATTTTGAAAAGATATAGCCATATGGTCAAAAAGTGTTTATCTCACTGAGTTGAAGCTTTTTTGCAACGGACTGTCAATAACTAAAGATTCCTTTCTAGCAGCTTGCTGGTGCTGAAATATGTTGAAAATGGCTTGATTCTGCATAATTTAAGTCAAAATCATTGCGATCTTGCAACATTTTGAAAAGATATAGCCAAACGGTCAAAAAGTGTTTATCTCACTGAGTTGAAGCGTTTTTGATAAAGAGTGTCAATAACTAAAGATTCTTTTCTAGCAGCTTGCTGGTGCTGAAATATGTTGAAAAAGGCTTAATTCTGCATAATATAAGTCAAAATCATTGTGATCCTGCAACATTTTGAAAAGATATAGCCATACGGTCAAAAAGTGTTTATCTCACTGAGTTGAAGCTTTTTTGATAAAGAGTGTCAATAACTAAAGATTCCTTTCTAGCAGCTTGCTGGTGCTGAAATATGTTGAAAAGGGCTTGATTCTGCATATTATAAGTCAAATTCATTGTGATCTTGCAACATTTTGAAAAGATATAGCCATACGGTCAAAAAGTGTTTATCTCACTGAGTTGAAGCTTTTTTGCAACAGAGTGTCAATAACTAAAGATTCCTTTCTAGCAGCTTGCTGGTGCTGAAATATGTTGAAAAGGGCTTGATTCTGCATAATATAAGTCAAATTCATTGTGATCCTGCAACATTTTGAAAAGATATAGCCATACGGTCAAAAAGTGTTTATCTCACAGAGTTGAAGCGTTTTTGATAAAGAGTGTAAATAACTAAATATTCCTTTCTAGCAGCTTGCTGGTGCTGAAATATGTTGAAAAGGGCTTGATTCTGCATAATTTAAGTCAAAATCATTGCGATCCTGCAACATTTTGAAAAGATATAGCCATACGGTCAAAAAGTGTTTATCTCACTGAGTTGAAGCTTTTTTGATAAAGAGTATCAATAACTAAAGATTCTTTTCTAGCAGCTTGCTGGTGCTGAAATATGTTGAAAAGGGCTTGATTCTGCATAATATAAGTAAAATTCATTGTGATCCTGCAACATTTTGAAAAGATATAGCCATATGGTCAAAAAGTGTTTATCTCACTGAGTTGAAGCTTTTTTGCAACAGAGTGTCAGTAACTAAAGATTCCTTTCTAGCAGCTTACTGGTGCTGAAATATGTTGAAAAGGGCTTGATTCTGCATAATATAAGTCAAAATCATTGTGATCCTGCACCATTTTGAAAAGATGTAGCCATACGGTCAAAAAGTGTTTATCTCACTGAGTTGAAGCTTTTTTGCAACAGAGTGTCAATCACTAAAGATTCCTTTCTAGCAGCTTGCTGGTGCTGAAATATGTTGAAAAGGGCTTGTTTCTGCATAATATAAGTTAAAATCATTGTGATCCTGCTACATTTTGAAAAGATATAGCCATATGGTCAAAAAGTGTTTATCTCAATGAGTTGAAGCTTTTTTGCAACAGAGTGTCAATCACTAAAGATTCCTTTCTAGCAGCTTGCTGGTGCTGAAATATGTTGAAAAGGGCTTGTTTCTGCATAATATAAGTTAAAATCATCGTGATCCTGCTACATTTTGAAAAGATATAGCCATACGGTCAAAAAGTGTTTATCTCACTGAGTTGAAGCGTTTTTGATAAAGAGTGTAAATAACTAAAGATTCTTTTCTAGCAGCTTGCTGGTGCTGAAATATGTTGAAAAGGGCTTGATTCTGCATAATAATAGTCAAAATCATTGTGATCCTGCAACATTTTAAAAAGATATAGCCATATGGTCAAAAAGTGTTTATCTCAATGAGTTGAAGCTTTTTTGCAACAGAGTGTCAATAACTAAAGATTCCTTTCTAGCAGCTTGCTGGTGCTGAAATATATTGAAAAGGGCTTGATTCTGCATAACATAAGTCAAACTCATTGTGATCCTGCAACACTTTGAAAAGATATAGCCATACGGTCAAAAAGTGGTTATCTCACTGAGCTGAAGCTTTTTTGCAACAGAATGTCAATAACTAAAGATTCCTTTCTAGCAGCTTGCTGGTGCTGAAATATGTTGAAAAGGGCTTGATTCTGCATAATATAAGTCAAAATCATTGTGATACTGCAACATTTTAAAAAGATAGAGCCATATGATCGAAAAGTGTTTATCTCACTGAGTTGAAGCTTTTTAGCAACAGTGTCAATAACTAAAGATTCCTTTCTAGCAGCTTGCTGGTGCTGAAATATGTTGAAAAGGGCTTGATTCTGCATAATATAAGTCAAAATCATTGTGATCCTGCAACATTTTGAAAAGATATAGCCATATGGTCAAAAAGTGTTTATCTCAATGAGTTGAAGCGTTTTTGATAAAGAGTGTAAATGACTAAAGATTCTTTTCTAGCAGCTTGCTGGTGCTGAAATATGTTGAAAAGGGCTTAATTCTGCATAATATAAGTCAAATTCATTGTGATCCTGCAACATTTTAAAAAGATATAGCCATATGGTCAAAAAGTGTTTATCTCACTGAGTTGAAGCTTTTTAGCATCAGAGTGTCAATAACTAAAGATTCCTTTCTAGCAGCTTGCTGGTGCTGAAATATGTTGAAAAGGGCTTAATTCTGCATAATAAAAGTCAAAATCATTGTGATCCTGCAACATTTTGAAAAGATATAGCCATACGGTCAAAAAGTGTTTATCTCACTGAGTTGAAGCGTTTTTGATAAAGAGTGTAAATAACTAAAGATTCTTTTCTAGCAGCTTGCTGGTGCTGAAATATTTTGAAAAGGGCTTAATTCTGCATAATATAAGTCAAATTCATTGTGATCCTGCAACATTTTAAAAAGATATAGCCATATGGTCAAAAAGTGTTTATCTCACTGAGTTGAAGCTTTTTAGCATCAGAGTGTCAATAACTAAAGATTCCTTTCTAGCAGCTTGCTGGTGCTGAAATATGTTGAAAAGGGCTTGATTCTGCATAATATAAGTCAAAATCATTGTGATCCTGCAACATTTTAAAAAGATATAGCCATACGGTCAAAAAGTGTTTATCTCACTGAGTTGAAGCTTTTTTGCAACAGAGTGTCAATAACTAAAGATTCCTTTCTAGCAGCTTGCTGGTGCTGAAATATGTTGAAAAGGGCTTGTTTCTGCATAATATAAGTTAAAATCATTGTGATCCTGCTACATTTTGAAAAGATATAGCCATATGGTCAAAAAGAGTTTATCTCAATGAGTTGAAGCTTTTTTGATAAAGAGTGTCAATAACTATAGATTCCTTTCTAGCAGCTTCCTGTTGCTGAAATATGTTGAAAAGGGCTTAATTCTACATAATATAAGTCATAATCATTGTGACCCTGCAACATTTTAAAAAGATATAGCCATATGGTCAAAAAGTGTTTATCTCACTGAGTTGAAGCTTTTTTGCAACAGAGTGTCAATAACTAAAGATTCCTTTCTAGCAGCTTGCTGGTGCTGAAATATGTTGAAAAGGGCTTGATTCTGCATAATAAAAGTCAAAATCATTGTGATCCTGCAACATTTTGAAAAGATATAGCCATACGGTCAAAAAGTGTTTATCTCACTGAGTTGAAGCTTTTTTGATAAAGAGTGTCAATAACTAAAGATTCCTTTCTAGCAGCTTCCTGTTGCTGAAATATGTTGAAAAGGGCTTAATTCTACATAATATAAGTCATAATCATTGTGACCCTGCAACATTTTAAAAAGATATAGCCATATGGTCAAAAAGTGTTTATCTCACTGAGTTGAAGCTTTTTTGCAACAGAGTGTCAATAACTAAAGATTCCTTTCTAGCAGCTTGCTGGTGCTGAAATATGTTGAAAAGGGCTTGATTCTGCATAACATAAGTCAAACTCATTGTGATCCTGCAACACTTTGAAAAGATATAGCCATACGGTCAAAAAGTGGTTATCTCACTGAGCTGAAGCTTTTTTGCAACAGAATGTCAATAACTAAAGATTCCTTTCTAGCAGCTTGCTGGTGCTGAAATATGTTGAAAAGGGCTTGATTCTGCATAATATAAGTCAAAATCATTGTGATACTGCAACATTTTAAAAAGATAGAGCCATATGATCGAAAAGTGTTTATCTCACTGAGTTGAAGCTTTTTAGCAACAGTGTCAATAACTAAAGATTCCTTTCTAGCAGCTTGCTGGTGCTGAATTATGTTGAAAAGGGCTTGATTCTGCATAATATAAGTCAAAATCATTGTGATCCTGCAACATTTTGAAAAGATATAGCCATACGGTCAAAAAGTGTTTATCTCACTGAGTTGAAGCGTTTTTGATAAAGAGTGTCAATAACTAAAGATTCTTTTCTAGCAGCTTGCTGGTGCTGAAATATGTTGAAAAGGGCTTGATTCTGCATAATATAAGTCAAAATCATTGTGATCCTGCAACATTTTGAAAAGATATAGCCATACGGTCAAAAAGTGTTTATCTCACAGAGTAGAAGCGTTTTTGATAAAGAGTGTAAATAACTAAAGATTCTTTTCTAGCAGCTTGCTGGTGCTGAAATATGTTGAAAAGGGCTTAATTCTGCATAATATAAGTCAAAATCATTGTGATCCTGCAACATTTTGAAAAGATATAGCCATACGGTCAAAAAGTGTTTATCTCACTGAGTTGAAGCTTTTTTGATAAAGAGTGTCAATAACTAAAAATTCCTTTCGAGCAGCTTGCTGGTGCTGAAATATGTTGAAAAGGGCTTGATTCTGCATAATATAAGTCAAATTCATTGTGATCCTGCAACATTTTGAAAAGATATAGCCATACGGTCAAAAAGTTTTTATCTCACTGAGTTGAAGCTTTTTTGCAACAGAGTGTCAATAACTAAAGATTCCTTTCTAGCAGCTTGCTGGTGCTGAAATATGTTGAAAAGGGCTTGATTCTGTATAATTTAAGTCAAAATCATTGCGATCCTGCAACATTTTGAAAAGATATAGCCATACGGTCAAAAAGTGTTTATCTCACTGAGTTGAAGCGTTTTTGATAAAGAGTGTAAATAACTAAAGATTCTTTTCTAGCAGCTTGCTGGTGCTGAAATATGTTGAAAAGGGCTTGATTCTGCATAACATAAGTCAAAATCATTGTGATCCTGCAACATTTTGAAAAGATATAGCCATACGGTCAAAAAGTGTTTATCTCACTGAGATGAAGCGTTTTTGATAAAGAGTGTCAATAACTAAAGATTCTTTTCTAGCAGCTTGCTGGTGCTGAAATATGTTGAAAAGGGCTTAATTCTGCATAATATAAGTCAAATTCATTGTGATCCTGCAACATTTTGAAAAGATATAGCCATACGGTCAAAAAGTGTTTATCTCACTGAGTTGAAGCTTTTTTGCAACAGACTGTCAATAACTAAAGATTCCTTTCTAGCAGCTTGCTGGTGCTGAAATATGTTGAAAAGGGCTTGATTCTGCATAATATAAGTCAAAATCATTGTGATCCTGCAACATTTTGAAAAGATATAGCCATATGGTCAAAAAGTGTTTATGTCACTGAGTTGAAGCTTTTTTGCAACAGAGTGTCAATAACTAAAGATTCCTTTCTAGCAGCTTGCTGGTGCTGAAATATGTTGAAAAGGGCTTGATTCTGCATAATATAAGTCAAAATCATTGTGATCCTGCAACATTTTAAAAAGATATACCATAGGGTCAAAAAGTGTTTATCTCAATGAGTTGAAGCTTTTTTGCAACAGAGTGCCAATAACTAAAGATTCCTTTCTAGCAGCTTGCTGGTGCTGAAATATGTTGAAAAGGGCTTGATTCTACATAATATAAGTCAAATTCATTGTGATCCTGCAACATTTTGAAAAGATATAGCCATACGGTCAAAATATGTTTATCTCAATGAGTTGAAGCTTTTTTGATAAAGAGTGTCAACAACTAAAGATTCCTTTCTAGCAGCTTGCTGGTGCTGAAATATGTTGAAAAGGGCTTGATTCTGCATAATATAAGTCGAAATCATTGTGATCCTGCAACATTTTGAAAAGATATAGCCATACGGTCAAAAAGTGTTTATCTCACTGAGTTGAAGCGTTTTTGATAAAAAGTATCAATAAGTAAAGATTCTTTTCTAGCAGCTTGCTGGTGCTGAAATATGTTGAAAAGAGCTTGATTTTGCATAACATAAGTCAAAATCATTGTGATCCTGCAACATTTTGAAAAGATATAGCCATACGGTCAAAAAGTGTTTATCTCACTGAGTTGAAGCGTTTTTGATAAAGAGTGTCAATAACTAAAGATTCTTTTCTAGCAGCTTGCTGGTGCTGAAATATGTTGAAAAGGGCTTAATTCTGCATAATATAAGTCAAATTCATTGTGATCCTGCAACATTTTAAAAAGATAGAGCCATATGGTCAAAAAGTGTTTATCTCACTGAGTTGAAGCTTTTTAGCATCAGAGTGTCAATAACTAAAGATTCCTTTCTAGCAGCTTGCTGGTGCTGAAATATGTTGAAAAGGGCTTGATTCTGCATAATATAAGTCAAAATCATTGTGATCCTGCAACATTTTAAAAAGATATAGCCATACGGTCAAAAAGTGTTTATCTCACTGAGTTGAAGCTTTTTTGCAACAGAGTGTCAATAACTAAAGATTCCTTTCTAGCAGCTTGCTGGTGCTGAAATATGTTGAAAAGGGCTTGTTTCTGCATAATATAAGTTAAAATCATTGTGATCCTGCTACATTTTGAAAAGATATAGCCATATGGTCAAAAAGAGTTTATCTCAATGAGTTGAAGCTTTTTTGATAAAGAGTGTCAATAACTAAAGATTCCTTTCTAGCAGCTTCCTGTTGCTGAAATATGTTGAAAAGGGCTTAATTCTACATAATATAAGTCATAATCATTGTGACCCTGCAACATTTTAAAAAGATATAGCCATATGGTCAAAAAGTGTTTATCTCACTGAGTTGAAGCTTTTTTGCAACAGAGTGTCAATAACTAAAGATTCCTTTCTAGCAGCTTGCTGGTGCTGAAATATGTTGAAAAGGGCTTGATTCTGCATAATAAAAGTCAAAATCATTGTGATCCTGCAACATTTTGAAAAGATATAGCCATACGGTCAAAAAGTGTTTATCTCACTGAGTTGAAGCTTTTTTGCAACAGAGTGTCAATAACTAAAGATTCCTTTCTAGCAGCTTGCTGGTGCTGAAATATGATGAAAAGGGCTTGATTCTGCACAATATAAGTCAAAATCATTGTGATCCTGCAACATTTTAAAAAGATAGAGCCATATTGTCAAAAAGTGTTTATCTCACTGAGTTGAAGCTTTTTAGCATCAGAGTGTCAATAACTAAAGATTCCTTTCTAGCAGCTTGCTGGTGCTGAAATATGTTGAAAAGGGCTTGATTCTGCATAATATAAGTCAAAATCATTGTGATCCTGCAACATTTTAAAAAGATATAGCCATACGGTCAAAAAGTGTTTATCTCACTGAGTTGAAGCTTTTTTGCAACAGAGTGTCAATCACTAAAGAGTCCTTTCTAGCAGCTTGCTGGTGCTGAAATATGTTGAAAAGGGCTTGTTTCTGCATAATATAAGTTAAAATCATTGTGATCCTGCTACATTTTGAAAAGATATAGCCATATGGTCAAAAAGTGTTTATCTCAATGAGTTGAAGCTTTTTTGCAACAGAGTGTCAATCACTAAAGATTCCTTTCTAGCAGCTTGCTGGTGCTGAAATATGTTGAAAAGGGCTTGTTTCTGCATAATATAAGTTAAAATCATCGTGATCCTGCTACATTTTGAAAAGATATAGCCATATGGTCAAAAAGAGTTTATCTCAATGAGTTGAAGCTTTTTTGATAAAGAGTGTAAATGACTAAAGATTCTTTTCTAGCAGCTTGCTGGTGCTGAAATATGTTGAAAAGGGCTTAATTCTGCATAATATAAGTCAAATTCATTGTGATCCTGCAACATTTTAAAAAGATATAGCCATATGGTCAAAAAGTGTTTATCTCACTGAGTTGAAGCTTTTTAGCATCAGAGTGTCAATAACTAAAGATTCCTTTCTAGCAGCTTGCTGGTGCTGAAATATGTTGAAAAGGGCTTGATTCTGCATAATGTAAGTCAAAATCATTGTGATCCTGCAACATTTTAAAAAGATATAGCCATACGGTCAAAAAGTGTTTATCTCACTGAGTTGAAGCTTTTTTGCAACAGAGTGTCAATAACTAAAGATTCCTTTCTAGCAGCTTGCTGGTGCTGAAATATGTTGAAAAGGGCTTGTTTCTGCATAATATAAGTTAAAATCATTGTGATCCTGCTACATTTTGAAAAGATATAGCCATATGGTCAAAAAGAGTTTATCTCAATGAGTTGAAGCGTTTTTGATAAAGAGTGTAAATAACTAAAGATTCTTTTCTAGCAGCTTGCTGGTGCTGAAATATGTTGAAAAGGGCTTGATTCTGCATAATAATAGTCAAAATCATTGTGATCCTGCAACATTTTAAAAAGATATAGCCATATGGTCAAAAAGTGTTTATCTCAATGAGTTGAAGCGTTTTTGATAAAGAGTGTAAATGACTAAAGATTCTTTTCTAGCAGCTTGCTGGTGCTGAAATATGTTGAAAAGGGCTTAATTCTGCATAATATAAGTCAAATTCATTGTGATCCTGCAACATTTTAAAAAGATATAGCCATATGGTCAAAAAGTGTTTATCTCACTGAGTTGAAGCTTTTTAGCATCAGAGTGTCAATAACTAAAGATTCCTTTCTAGCAGCTTGCTGGTGCTGAAATATGTTGAAAAGGGCTTGATTCTGCATAATATAAGTCAAAATCATTGTGATCCTGCAACATTTTAAAAAGATATAGCCATACGGTCAAAAAGTGTTTATCTCACTGAGTTGAAGCTTTTTTGCAACAGAGTGTCAATAACTAAAGATTCCTTTCTAGCAGCTTGCTGGTGCTGAAATATGTTGAAAAGGGCTTGTTTCTGCATAATATAAGTTAAAATCATTGTGATCCTGCTACATTTTGAAAAGATATAGCCATATGGTCAAAAAGAGTTTATCTCAATGAGTTGAAGCTTTTTTGATAAAGAGTGTCAATAACTAAAGATTCCTTTCTAGCAGCTTCCTGTTGCTGAAATATGTTGAAAAGGGCTTAATTCTACATAATATAAGTCATAATCATTGTGACCCTGCAACATTTTAAAAAGATATAGCCATATGGTCAAAAAGTGTTTATCTCACTGAGTTGAAGCTTTTTTGCAACAGAGTGTCAATAACTAAAGATTCCTTTCTAGCAGCTTGCTGGTTCTGAAATATGTTGAATAGGGCTTGATTCTGCATAATAAAAGTCAAAATCATTGTGATCCTGCAACATTTTGAAAAGATATAGCCATATGGTCAAAAAGTGTTTATCTCACTGAGTTGAAGCTTTTTTGCAACAGAGTGTCAATAACTAAAGATTCCTTTCTAGCAGCTTGCTGGTGCTGAAATATGTTGAAAAGGGCTTGATTCTGCATAACATAAGTCAAACTCATTGTGATCCTGCAACACTTTGAAAAGATATAGCCATACGGTCAAAAAGTGGTTATCTCACTGAGCTGAAGCTTTTTTGCAACAGAATGTCAATAACTAAAGATTCCTTTCTAGCAGCTTGCTGGTGCTGAAATATGTTGAAAAGGGCTTGATTCTGCATAATATAAGTCAAAATCATTGTGATACTGCAACATTTTAAAAAGATAGAGCCATATGATCGAAAAGTGTTTATCTCACTGAGTTGAAGCTTTTTAGCAACACTGTCAATAACTAAAGATTCCTTTCTAGCAGCTTGCTGGTGCTGAATTATGTTGAAAAGGGCTTGATTCTGCATAATATAAGTCAAAATCATTGTGATCCTGCAACATTTTGAAAATATATAGCCATACGGTCAAAAAGTGTTTATCTCACTGAGTTGAAGCTTTTTTGATAAAGAGTGTCAATAACTAAAAATTCCTTTCGAGCAGCTTGCTGGTGCTGAAATATGTTGAAAAGGGCTTGATTCTGCATAATATAAGTCAAATTCATTGTGATCCTGCAACATTTTGAAAAGACATAGCCATACGGTCAAAAAGTTTTTATCTCACTGAGTTGAAGCTTTTTTGCAACAGAGTGTCAATAACTAAAGATTCCTTTCTAGCAGCTTGCTGGTGCTGAAATATGTTGAAAAGGGCTTGATTCTGCATAATATAAGTCAAAATCATTGCGATCCTGCAACATTTTGAAAAGATATAGCCATACGGTCAAAAAGTGTTTATCTCACTGAGTTGAAGCGTTTTTGATAAAGAGTGTAAATAACTAAAGATTCTTTTCTAGCAGCTTGCTGGTGCTGAAATATGTTGAAAAGGGCTTGATTCTGCATAACATAAGTCAAAATCATTGTGATCCTGCAACATTTTGAAAAGATATAGCCATACGGTCAAAAAGTGTTTATCTCACTGAGATGAAGCGTTTTTGATAAAGAGTGTCAATAACTAAAGATTCTTTTCTAGCAGCTTGCTGGTGCTGAAATATGTTGAAAAGGGCTTAATTCTGCATAATATAAGTCAAATTCATTGTGATCCTGCAACATTTTGAAAAGATATAGCCATACGGTCAAAAAGTGTTTATCTCACTGAGTTGAAGCTTTTTTGCAACAGACTGTCAATAACTAAAGATTCCTTTCTAGCAGCTTGCTGGTGCTGAAATATGTTGAAAAGGGCTTGATTCTGCATAATATAAGTCAAAATCATTGTGATCCTGCAACATTTTAAAAAGATATACCATAGGGTCAAAAAGTGTTTATCTCAATGAGTTGAAGCTTTTTTGCAACAGAGTGCCAATAACTAAAGATTCCTTTCTAGCAGCTTGCTGGTGCTGAAATATGTTGAAAAGGGCTTGATTCTGCATAATATAAGTCAAATTCATTGTGATCCTGCAACATTTTGAAAAGATATAGCCATACGGTCAAAAAGTGTTTATCTCACTGAGTTGAAGCTTTTTTGATAAAGAGTGTCAATAACTAAAAATTCCTTTCTAGCAGCTTGCTGGTGCTGAAATATGTTGAAAAGGGCTTGATTCTGCATAATAAAAGTCAAAATCATTGTGATCCTGCAACATTTTGAAAAGATATAGCCATATGGTCAAAAAGTGTTTATCTCAATGAGTTGAAGCTTTTTTGCAACAGAGTGTCAATAACTAAAGATTCCTTTCTAGCAGCTTGCTGGTGCTGAAATATGTTGAAAAGGGCTTGATTCTGCATAATATCAGTCAAAATCATTGCGATCCTGCAACATTTTGAAAAGATATTGCCATAAGGTCAAAAAGTGTTTATCTCACTGAGTTGAAGCGTTTTTGATAAAGAGTATCAATAACTAAAGATTCTTTTCTAGCAGCTTGCTGGTGCTGAAATATGTTGAAAAGGGCTTGATTCTGCATAACATAAGTTAAAATCATTGTGATCCTGATACATTTTGAAAAGATATATCCATACGGTCAAAAAGTGTTTATCTCACTGAGTTGAAGCGTTTTTGATAAAGAGTGTCAATAACTAAAGATTCTTTTCTAGCAGCTTGCTGGTGCTGAAATATGTTGAAAAGGGCTTAATTCTGCATAATATAAGTCGAAATCATTGTGATCCTGCAACATTTTGAAAAGATATAGCCATATGGTCAAAAAGAGTTTATCTCAATGAGTTGAAGCTTTTTTGATAAAGAGTGTCAATAACTAAAGATTCCTTTCTAGCAGCTTCCTGTTACTGAAATATGTTGAAAAGGGCTTAATTCTACATAATATAAGTCATAATCATTGTGACCCTGCAACATTTTAAAAAGATATAGCCATATGGTCAAAAAGTGTTTATCTCACTGAGTTGAAGCTTTTTTTATAAAGAGTGTAAATAACTAAAGATTCTTTTCTAGCAGCTTGCTGGTGCTGAAATATGTTGAAAAGGGCTTAATTCTGCTTTATATAAGTCAAAATCATTGTGATCCTGCAACATTTTGAAAAGATATAGCCATACGGTCAAAAAGTGTTTATCTCACTGAGTTGAAGCTTTTTTGATAAAGAGTGTCAATAACTAAAGATTCCTTTCTAGCAGCTTCCTGTTACTGAAATATGTTGAAAAGGGCTTAATTCTACATAATATAAGTCATAATCATTGTGACCCTGCAACATTTTAAAAAGATATAGCCATATGGTCAAAAAGTGTTTATCTCACAGAGTAGAAGCGTTTTTTATAAAGAGTGTAAATAACTAAAGATTCTTTTCTAGCAGCTTGCTGGTGCTGAAATATGTTGAAAAGGGCTTAATTCTGCTTTATATAAGTCAAAATCATTGTGATCCTGCAACATTTTGAAAAGATATAGCCATACGGTCAAAAAGTGTTTATCTCACTGAGTTGAAGCTTTTTTGATAAAGATTGTCAATAACTAAAAATTCCTTTCGAGCAGCTTGCTGGTGCTGAAATATGTTGAAAAGGGCTTAATTCTGCATAATATAAGTCAAATTCATTGTGATCCTGCAACATTTTAAAAAGATATAGCCATATGGTCAAAAAGTGTTTATCTCACTGAGTTGAAGCTTTTTAGCATCAGAGTGTCAATAACTAAAGATTCCTTTCTAGCAGCTTGCTGGTGCTGAAATATGTTGAAAAGGGCTTGATTCTGCATAATATAAGTCAAAATCATTGTGATCCTGCAACATTTTGAAAAGATATAGCCATACGGTCAAAAAGTGTTTATCTCACTGAGTTGAAGCTTTTTTGCAACAGAGTGTCAATAACTAAAGATTCCTTTCTAGCAGCTTGCTGGTGCTGAAATATGTTGAAAAGGGCTTGATTCTGCATAATATAAGTCAAAATCATTGTGATCCTACAACATTTTGAAAAGATATAGCCATACGGTCAAAAAGTGTTTATCTCACTGAGTTGAAGCTTTTTTGCAACAGAGTGTCAATAACTAAAGATTCCTTTCTAGCAGCTTGCTGGTGCTGAAATATGTTGAAAAGGGCTTGATTCTGCATAATATAAGTCAAAATCATTGTGATCCTGCAACATTTTGAAAAGATATAGCCATACGGTCAAAAAGTGTTTATCTCACTGAGTTGAAGCTTTTTTGCAACAGAGTGTCAATAACTAAAGATTCCTTTCTAGCAGCTTGCTGGTGCTGAAATATGTTGAAAAGGGCTTGATTCTGCATAATATAAGTCAAAATCATTGTGATCCTGCAACATTTTGAAAAGATATAGCCATACGGTCAAAAAGTGTTTATCTCACTGAGTTGAAGCTTTTTTGCAACAGAGTGTCAATAACTAAAGATTCCTTTCTAGCAGCTTGCTGGTGCTGAAATATGTTGAAAAGGGCTTAATTCTGCATAATATAAGTCAAATTCATTGTGATCCTGCAACACTTTGAAAAGATATAGCCATACGGTCAAAAAGTGGTTATCTCACTGAGCTGAAGCTTTTTTGCAACAGAGTGTCAATAACTAAAGATTCCTTTCTAGCAGCTTGCTGGTGCTGAAATATGTTGAAAAGGGCTTGATTCTGCATAACATAAGTCAAACTCATTGTGATCCTGCAACACTTTGAAAAGATATAGCCATACGGTCAAAAAGTGGTTATCTCACTGAGCTGAAGCTTTTTTGCAACAGAATGTCAATAACTAAAGATTCCTTTCTAGCAGCTTGCTGGTGCTGAAATATGTTGAAAAGGGCTTGATTCTGCATAATATAAGTCAAAATCATTGTGATACTGCAACATTTTAAAAAGATAGAGCCATATGATCGAAAAGTGTTTATCTCACTGAGTTGAAGCTTTTTAGCAACAGTGTCAATAACTAAAGATTCCTTTCTAGCAGCTTGCTGGTGCTGAAATATGTTGAAAAGGGCTTGATTCTGCATAATATAAGTCAAATTCATTGTGATCCTGCAACATTTTGAAAAGATATAGCCATACGGTCAAAAAGTGTTTATCTCACTGAGTTGAAGCTTTTTTGCAACAGAGTGTCAATAACTAAAGATTCCTTTCTAGCAGCTTGCTGGTGCTGAAATATGTTGAAAAGGGCTTGATTCTGCATAATATAAGTCAAAATCATTGTGATCCTGCAACATTTTGAAAAGATATAGCCATACGGTCAAAAAGTGTTTATCTCAATGAGTTGAAGCTTTTTTGCAACAGAGTGTCAATAACTAAAGATTCCTTTCTAGCAGCTTGCTGGTGCTGAAATATGTTGAAAAGGGCTTGATTCTGCATAATATAAGTCAAAATCATTGTGATCCTGCAACATTTTGAAAAGATATAGCCATACGGTCAAAAAGTGTTTATCTCACTGAGTTGAAGCTTTTTTGCAACAGAGTGTCAATAACTAAAGATTCCTTTCTAGCAGCTTGCTGGTGCTGAAATATGTTGAAAAGGGCTTGATTCTGCATAATATAAGTCAAAATCATTGTGATCCTGCAACATTTTGAAAAGATATAGCCATACGGTCAAAAAGTGTTTATCTCACTGAGTTGAAGCTTTTTTGCAACAGAGTGTCAATAACTAAAGATTCCTTTCTAGCAGCTTGCTGGTGCTGAAATATGTTGAAAAGGGCTTGATTCTGCATAATATAAGTCAAATTCATTGTGATCCTGCAACATTTTGAAAAGATATAGCCATACGGTCAAAAAGTATTTATCTCACTGAGTTGAAGCTTTTTTGCAACAGAGTGTCAATAACTAAAGATTCCTTTCTAGCAGCTTGCTGGTGCTGAAATATGTTGAAAAGGGCTTGATTCTGCATAATATAAGTCAAATTCATTGTGATCCTGCAACATTTTGAAAAGATATAGCCATACGGTCAAAAAGTGTTTATCTCAATGAGTTGAAGCTTTTTTGCAACAGAGTGTCAATAACTAAAGATTCCTTTCTAGCAGCTTGCTGTTGCTGAAATATGTTGAAAAAGGCTTGATTCTGCATAATATAAGTCAAAATCATTGTGATCCTGCAACATTTTGAAAAGATATAGCCATACGGTCAAAAAGTGTTTATCTCACTGAGTTGAAGCTTTTTTGCAACAGAGTGTCAATAACTAAAGATTCCTTTCTAGCAGCTTGCTGGTGCTGAAATATGTTGAAAAGGGCTTGATTCTGCATAATATAAGTCAAATTCATTGTGATCCTGCAACATTTTGAAAAGATATAGCCATACGGTCAAAAAGTGTTTATCTCACTGAGTTGAAGCTTTTTTGCAACAGAGTGTCAATAACTAAAGATTCCTTTCTAGCAGCTTGCTGGTGCTGAAATATGTTGAAAAGGGCTTGATTCTGCATAATATAAGTCAAAATCATTGTGATCCTGCAACATTTTGAAAAGATATAGCCATACGGTCAAAAAGTGTTTATCTCACTGAGTTGAAGCTTTTTTTCAACAGAGTGTCAATAACTAAAGATTCCTTTCTAGCAGCTTGCTGGTGCTGAAATATGTTGAAAAGGGCTTGATTCTGCATAATATAAGTCAAAATCATTGTGATCCTGCAACATTTTGAAAAGATATAGCCATACGGTCAAAAAGTGTTTATCTCACTGAGTTGAAGCTTTTTTGCAACAGAGTGTCAATAACTAAAGATTCCTTTCTAGCAGCTTGCTGGTGCTGAAATATGTTGAAAAGGGCTTGATTCTGCATAATATAAGTCAAATTCATTGTGATCCTGCAACATTTTGAAAAGATATAGCCATACGGTCAAAAAGTGTTTATCTCACTGAGTTGAAGCTTTTTTGCAACAGAGTGTCAATAACTAAAGATTCCTTTCTAGCAGCTTGCTGGTGCTGAAATATGTTGAAAAGGGCTTGATTCTGCATAATATAAGTCAAATTCATTGTGATCCTGCAACATTTTGAAAAGATATAGCCATACGGTCAAAAAGTGTTTATCTCACTGAGTTGAAGCTTTTTTGATAAAGAGTGTCAATAACTAAAGATTCCTTTCTAGCAGCTTGCTGGTCATGAAATATGTTGAAAAGGGCTTGATTCTGCATAATATAAGTCAAAATCATTGTGATCCTGCAACATTTTGAAAAGATATAGCCATACGGTCAAAAAGTGTTTATCTAACTGAGTTGAAGCGTATTTGATAAAGAGTGTCAATAACTAAAGATTCTTATCTAGCAGCTTGCTGGTTCTGAAATATGTTGAAAAGGGCTTAATTCTGCATAATATAAGTCAAAATCATTGTGATCCTGCAACATTTTGAAAAGATATAGCCATACGGTCAAAAAGTGTTTATCTCACTGAGTTGAAGGTTTTTTGCAACAGAGTGTCAATAACTAAAAATTCCTTTCTAGCAGCTTGCTGGTGCTGAAATATGTTGAAAAAGGGCTTGATTCTACATAATATATGTCAAAATTATTGTGATCCTGCAACATTTTAAAAAGATATAGCCATACGGTCAAAAAGTGTTTATCTCACTGAGTTGAAGCTTTTTTGCAACAGAGTTTCAATTACTAAAGATTCCTTTCTAGCAGCTTGCTGGTGCTGAAATATGTTGAAAAGGGCTTGATTCTGCATAATATAAGTCAAATTCATTGTGATCCTGCAACATTTTGAAAAGATATAGCCATACGGTCAAAAAGTGTTTATCTCACTGAGTTGAAGCTTTTTTGCAACAGAGTGTCAATAACTAAAGATTCCTTTCTAGCAGCTTGCTGGTGCTGAAATATGTTGAAAAGGGCTTGATTCTGCATAATATAAGTCAAAATCATTGTGATCCTGCAACATTTTGAAAAGATATAGCCATACGGTCAAAAAGTGTTTATCTCAATGAGTTGAAGCTTTTTTGCAACAGAGTGTCAATAACTAAAGATTCCTTTCTAGCAGCTTGCTGGTGCTGAAATATGTTGAAAAGGGCTTGATTCTGCATAATATAAGTCAAATTCATTGTGATCCTGCAACATTTTGAAAAGATATAGCCATACGGTCAAAAAGTGTTTATCTCACTGAGTTGAAGCTTTTTTGCAACAGAGTTTCAATTACTAAAGATTCCTTTCTAGCAGCTTGCTGGTGCTGAAATATGTTGAAAAGGGCTTGATTCTGCATAATATAAGTCAAATTCATTGTGATCCTGCACTATTTTGAAAAGATATAGCCATACGGTCAAAAAGTGTTTATCTCACTGAGTTGAAGCTTTTTTGCAACAGAGTGTCAATAACTAAAGATTCCTTTCTAGCAGCTTGCTGGTGCTGAAATATGTTGAAAAGGGCTTGATTCTGCATAATATAAGTCAAAATCATTGTGATCCTGCAACATTTTGAAAAGATATAGTCATACGGTCAAAAAGTGTTTATCTCACTGAGTTGAAGCTTTTTTGCAACAGAGTGTCAATAACTAAAGATTCCTTTCTAGCAGCTTGCTGGTGCTGAAATATGTTGAAAAGGGCTTGATTCTGCATAATATAAGTCAAAATCATTGTGATCCTGCAACATTTTGAAAAGATATAGCCATACGGTCAAAAAGTGTTTATCTCACTGAGTTGAAGCTTTTTTGCAACAGAGTGTCAATAACTAAAGATTCCTTTCTAGCAGCTTGCTGGTGCTGAAATATGTTGAAAAGGGCTTGATTCTGCATAATATAAGTCAAAATCATTGTGATCCTGCAACATTTTGAAAAGATGTAGCCATACGGTCAAAAAATGTTTATCTCACTGAGTTGAAGCTTTTTTGCAACAGAGTGTCAATAACTAAAGATTCCTTTCTAGCAGCTTGCTGGTGCTGAAATATGTTGAAAAGGGCTTGATTCTGCATAATATAAGTCAAATTCATTGTGATCCTGCAACATTTTGAAAAGATATAGCCATACGGTCAAAAAGTGTTTATCTCACTGAGTTGAAGCTTTTTTGCAACAGAGTGTCAATAACTAAAGATTCCTTTCTAGCAGCTTGCTGGTGCTGAAATATGTTGAAAAGGGCTTGATTCTGCATAATATAAGTCAAATTCATTGTGATCCTGCAACATTTTGAAAAGATATAGCCATACGGTCATAAAGTGTTTATCTCACTGAGTTGAAGCTTTTTTGTAACAGAGTTTCAATTACTAAAGATTCCTTTCTAGCAGCTTGCTGGTGCTGAAATATGTTGAAAAGGGCTTGATTCTGCATAATATAAGTCAAATTCATTGTGATCCTGCAACATTTTGAAAAGATATAGCCATACGGTCAAAAAGTGTTTATCTCACTGAGTTGAAGCTTTTTTGCAACAGAGTGTCAATAACTAAAGATTCCTTTCTAGCAGCTTGTTGGTGCTGAAATATGTTGAAAAGGGCTTGATTCTGCATAATATAAGTCAAAATCATTGTGATCCTGCAACATTTTGAAAAGATATAGCCATACGGTCAAAAAGTGTTTATCTCACTGAGTTGAAGCTTTTTTGCAACAGAGTGTCAATAACTAAAGATTCCTTTCTAGCAGCTTGCTGGTGCTGAAATATGTTGAAAAGGGCTTGATTCTGCATAATATAAGTCAAAATCATTGTGATCCTGCAACATTTTGAAAAGATATAGCCATACGGTCAAAAAGTGTTTATCTCACTGAGTTGAAGCTTTTTTGCAACAGAGTGTCAATATCTAAAGATTCCTTTCTAGCAGCTTGCTGGTGCTGAAATATGTTGAAAAGGGCTTGATTCTGCATAATATAAGTCAAATTCATTGTGATCCTGCAACATTTTGAAAAGATATAGCCATACGGTCAAAAAGTGTTTATCTCACTGAGTTGAAGCTTTTTTGATAAAGAGTGTCAATAACTAAAGATTCCTTTCTAGCAGCTTGCAGGTGCTGAAATATGTTGAAAAGGGCTTGATTCTGCATAATATAAGTCAAATTCATTGTGATCCTGCAACATTTTGAAAAGATATAGCCATACGGTCAAAAAGTGTTTATCTCACTGAGTTGAAGCTTTTTTGCAACAGAGTGTCAATAACTAAAGATTCCTTTCTAGCAGCTTGCTGGTGCTGAAATATGTTGAAAAGGGCTTGATTCTGCATAATATAAGTCAAAATCATTGTGATCCTGCAACATTTTGAAAAGATATAGCCATACGGTCAAAAAGTGTTTATCTCACTGAGTTGAAGCTTTTTTGCAACAGAGTGTCAATAACTAAAGATTCCTTTCTAGCAGCTTGCTGGTGCTGAAATATGTTGAAAAGGGCTTGATTCTGCATAATATAAGTCAAATTCATTGTGATCCTGCACTATTTTGAAAAGATATAGCCATACGGTCAAAAAGTGTTTATCTCACAGAGTTGAAGCTTTTTTGCAACAGAGTGTCAATAACTAAAGATTCCTTTCTAGCAGCTTGCTGGTGCTGAAATATGTTGAAAAGGGCTTGATTCTGCATAATATAAGTCAAAATCATTGTGATCCTGCAACATTTTGAAAAGATATAGCCATACGGTCAAAAAGTGTTTATCTCACTGAGTTGAAGCTTTTTTGCAACAGAGTGTCAATATCTAAAGATTCCTTTCTAGCAGCTTGCTGGTGCTGAAATATGTTGAAAAGGGCTTGATTCTGCATAATATAAGTCAAATTCATTGTGATCCTGCGACATTTTGAAAAGATATAGCCATACGGTCAAAAAGTGTTTATCTCACTGAGTTGAAGCTTTTTTGATAAAGAGTGTCAATAACTAAAGATTCCTTTCTAGCAGCTTGCTGGTCCTGAAATATGTTGAAAAGGGCTTGATTCTGCATAATATAAGTCAAAATCATTGTGATCCTGCAACATTTTGAAAAGATATAGCCATACGGTCAAAAAGTGTTTATCTCACTGAGTTGAAGCTTTTTTGCAACAGAGTTTCAATTACTAAAGATTCCTTTCTAGCAGCTTGCTGGTGCTGAAATATGTTGAAAAGGGCTTGATTCTGCATAATATAAGTCAAATTCATTGTGATCCTGCAACATTTTGAAAAGATATAGCCATACGGTCAAAAAGTGTTTATCTCACTGAGTTGAAGCTTTTTTGCAACAGAGTGTCAATAACTAAAGATTCCTTTCTAGCAGCTTGCTGGTGCTGAAATATGTTGAAAAGGGCTTGATTCTGCATAATATAAGTCAAAATCATTGTGATCCTGCAACATTTTGAAAAGATATAGCCATACGGTCAAAAAGTGTTTATCTCACTGAGTTGAAGCTTTTTTGCAACAGAGTGTCAATAACTAAAGATTCCTTTCTAGCAGCTTGCTGGTGCTGAAATATGTTGAAAAGGGCTTGATTCTGCATAATATAAGTCAAATTCATTGTGATCCTGCACTATTTTGAAAAGATATAGCCATACGGTCAAAAAGTGTTTATCTCACTGAGTTGAAGCTTTTTTGCAACAGAGTGTCAATAACTAAAGATTCCTTTCTAGCAGCTTGCTGGTGCTGAAATATGTTGAAAAGGGCTTGATTCTGCATAATATAAGTCAAAATCATTGTGATCCTGCAACATTTTGAAAAGATATAGCCATACGGTCAAAAAGTGTTTATCTCACTGAGTTGAAGCTTTTTTGCAACAGAGTGTCAATAATTAAAGATTCCTTTCTAGCAGCTTGCTGGTGCTGAAATATGTTGAAAAGGGCTTGATTCTGCATAATATAAGTCAAAATCATTGTGATCCTGCAACATTTTGAAAAGATATAGCCATACGGTCAAAAAGTGTTTATCTCACTGAGTTGAAGCTTTTTTGCAACAGAGTGTCAATAACTAAAGATTCCTTTCTAGCAGCTTGCTGGTGCTGAAATATGTTGAAAAGGGCTTGATTCTGCATAATATAAGTCAAATTCATTGTGATCCTGCAACATTTTGAAAAGATATAGCCATACGGTCAAAAAGTGTTTATCTCACTTAGTTGAAGCTTTTTTGCAACAGAGTGTCAATAACTAAAGATTCCTTTCTAGCAGCTTGCTGGTGCTGAAATATGTTGAAAAGGGCTTGATTCTGCATAATATAAGTCAAAATCATTGTGATCCTGCAACATTTTGAAAAGATATAGCCATACGGTCAAAAAGTGTTTATCTCACTGAGTTGAAGCTTTTTTGCAACAGAGTGTCAATAACTAAAGATTCCTTTCTAGCAGCTTGCTGGTGCTGAAATATGTTGAAAAGGGCTTGATTCTGCATAATATAAGTCAAAATCATTGTGATCCTGCAACATTTTGAAAAGATATAGCCATACGGTCAAAAAGTGTTTATCTCACTGAGTTGAAGCTTTTTTGCAACAGAGTGTCAATAACTAAAGATTCCTTTCTAGCAGCTTGCTGGTGCTGAAATATGTTGAAAAGGGCTTGATTCTGCATAATATAAGTCAAAATCATTGTGATCCTGCAACATTTTGAAAAGATATAGCCATACGGTCAAAAAGTGTTTATCTCACTGAGTTTGAAGCTTTTTTGCAACAGAGTGTCAATAACTAAAGATTCCTTTCTAGCAGCTTGCTGGTGCTGAAATATGTTGAAAAGGGCTTGATTCTGCATAATATAAGTCAAAATCATTGTGATCCTGCAACATTTTGAAAAGATATAGCCATACGGTCAAAAAGTGTTTATCTCACTGAGTTGAAGCTTTTTTGCAACAGAGTGTCAATAACTAAAGATTCCTTTCTAGCAGCTTGCTGGTGCTGAAATATGTTGAAAAGGGCTTGATTCTGCATAATATAAGTCAAATCATTGTGATCCTGCAACATTTTGAAAAGATATAGTCATACGGTCAAAAAGTGTTTATCTCACTGAGTTGAAGCTTTTTTGCAACAGAGTGTCAATAACTAAAGATTCCTTTCTAGCAGCTTGCTGGTGCTGAAATATGTTGAAAAGGGCTTGATTCTGCATAATATAAGTCAAAATCATTGTGATCCTGCAACATTTTGAAAAGATATAGCCATACGGTCAAAAAGTGTTTATCTCACTGAGTTGAAGCTTTTTTGCAACAGAGTGTCAATAACTAAAGATTCCTTTCTAGCAGCTTGCTGGTGCTGAAATATGTTGAAAAAGGGCTTGATTCTGCATAATATAAGTCAAATTCATTGTGATCCTGCAACATTTTGAAAAGATGTAGCCATACGGTCAAAAAATGTTTATCTCACTGAGTTGAAGCTTTTTTGCAACAGAGTGTCAATAACTAAAGATTCCTTTCTAGCAGCTTGCTGGTGCTGAAATATGTTGAAAAGGGCTTGATTCTGCATAATATAAGTCAAATTCATTGTGATCCTGCAACATTTTGAAAAGATATAGCCATACGGTCAAAAAGTGTTTATCTCACTGAGTTGAAGCTTTTTTGCAACAGAGTGTCAATAACTAAAGATTCCTTTCTAGCAGCTTGCTGGTGCTGAAATATGTTGAAAAGGGCTTGATTCTGCATAATATAAGTCAAATTCATTGTGATCCTGCAACATTTTGAAAAGATATAGCCATACGGTCATAAAGTGTTTATCTCACTGAGTTGAAGCTTTTTTGTAACAGAGTTTCAATTACTAAAGATTCCTTTCTAACAGCTTGCTGGTGCTGAAATATGTTGAAAAGGGCTTGATTCTGCATAATATAAGTCAAATTCATTGTGATCCTGCAACATTTTGAAAAGATATAGCCATACGG